>NC_041738.1:24580862-25187529 GCF_004115215.2 Ornithorhynchus anatinus | reverse complement strand
AAATGTCCCCACAAGAGCGACCCACTCTCCCACTTTAGGCGTGCTAAGTGGCTCTGTCTTCTCAGGGAATTTTTGTCATTGTTGTTGGTTTTTGAATTTATTTTTTTAAATAGTATTTAAACCCTTACTATGTGTCAAACACTGTTCTGAGCACTGGGGTAGATACAAGTTAATCGGGCCAGATACAGTCCCTGTCCCACATGGGGTCACAGTCTAAGGAGGAGAGAAAACAGATACCTGTTTTTTAGGTATTGTTTTCTCCATTTTGCAGTTGAGGAAACTGAGACACAGAGAAGCTAAGTGATTTGTCCAAGGTCACACAACAGACAAATGGCAGAGCTAGGATTAGATCTCAGGACCTCCGGCTTCCATGCCGTGCTCTATCCACGAGGTTATGCTGTGCCCCTCTTCTCCTGAGCACCCGTGGATGGGCCGGCCTTCCGACTCCCTGGCGCCTGAAGAACCAAGGAGTGGGTATTTTCACGTCACCGAGTTAGCCAAATTATTGGTGCTATTTATTGAGTGCCTACTGAGCACTATGCACTGGGGGAGGTGCAGCAGAGGTAACAGACATGTTCCCTACTCACAAGGAGTGTACAATCTAATGACCTTTAACGGCAGCCAGAGTTAGAGATGGGAAGAACTTCTGCACTGGCCAGGCTTCTGGGTGGTGGTGGAGATATTTAAGAAGAAAACAGGTGCTTGTCAGTCATGATAGTTTATAGGCAGATGTCTGATTGGAGGCAGGGGACTGGACTCTTGAGATCCTTTCCAACTCCAGGATTCTGGGAACTCCCTTAGGCCTGAAATCTAGTCAACTCTCGTGGGAGATTTTATTCATTCATTCAATAGTATTTATTGAGCGCTTACTATGTGCAGAGCACTGTACTAAGCGCTTGGGATGAACAAGTCGGCAACAGATAGAGACAGTCCCTGCCGTTTGACGGGCTTACAGTCTAATCGGGGGAGACGGACAGACAAGAACAATGGCACTAAACAGCGTCAAGGGGAAGAACATCTCATAAAAACCGATGGCAACTAAATAGAATCAAGGCGATGTACAATTCATTAACAAAATAAATAGGGTAATGAAAATATATACAGTTGAGCGGACGGGTACAGTGCTGTGGGGATGGGAAGGGAGAGGTGGAGGAGCAGAGGGAAAAGGGGAAAATGAGGCTTTAGCTGCGGAGAGGTAAAGGGGGGATGGCAGAGGGAGTAGAGGGGGAAGAGGAGCTCAGTCTGGGAAGGCCTCTTGGAGGAGGTGATTTTTAAGTAAGGTTTTGAAGAGGGAAAGAGAATCAGTTTGGCGGAGGTGAGGAGGGAGGGCGTTCCAGGACCGCGGGAGGACGTGACCCAGGGGTCGACGGCGGGATAGGCGAGACCGAGGGACGGCGAGGAGGTGGGCGGCGGAGGAGCGGAGCGTGCGGGGTGGGCGGTAGAAAGAGAGAAGGGAGGAGAGGTAGGAAGGGGCAAGGTGATGGAGAGCCTTGAAGCCTAGAGTGAGGAGTTTTTGTTTGGAGCGGAGGTCGATAGGCAACCACTGGAGTTGTTTAAGAAGGGGAGTGACAGGCCTAGATCGTTTCTGCAGGAAGATGAGCTGGGCAGCGGAGTGAAGAATAGACCGGAGCGGGGCGAGAGAGGAGGAAGGGAGGTCAGAGAGAAGGCTGACACAGTAGTCTAGCCGGGATATAACGAGAGCCCGTAATAGTAAGGTAGCCGTTTGGGTGGAGAGGAAAGGGCGGATCTTGGCGATATTGTAGAGGTGAAACCGGCAGGTCTCGGTAACGGATAGGATGTGTGGGGTGAACGAGAGGGACGAGTTAAGGATGACACCGAGATTGCGGGCCTGCGGGACGGGAAGGATGGTCGTGCCATCCACGGTGATGGAGAAGTCTGGGAGCGGACCGGGCTTGGGAGGGAAGATGAGGAGCTCAGTCTTGCTCATGTTGAGTTTTAGGTGGCGGGCCGACATACAGGTGGAGACGTCCCGGAGGCAGGAGGAGATGCGAGCCCGAAGGGAGGGGGAGAGGACAGGGGCGGAGATGTAGATCTGCGTGTCATCTGCGTAGAGATGGTAGTCAAAGCCGTGAGAGCGGATGAGTTCACCGAGGGAGTGAGTGTAAATGGAGAACAGAAGAGGGCCAAGAACTGACCCTTGAGGAACTCCAACAGTTAAAGGATGGGAGGGGGAGGAGGCTCCAGCGTAGGAGACCGAGAATGATCGGCCAGAGAGGTAAGAGGAGAACCGGGAGAGGACAGAGTCCGTGAAGCCAAGGTGAGATAAGGTACGGAGGAGGAGGGGATGGTCAACAGTGTCAAAGGCAGCAGAGAGGTCAAGGAGGATCAGAATGGAGTAGGAGCCATTGGATTTGGCAAGAAGGAGGTCATGGGTGACCTTAGAGAGAGCAGTCTCGGTAGAGTGGAGGGGACGGAGCTCTCGTGGGAGATTTTATGGGTGCTGGAAAGAGTCAAGGGAATCTGGAGTGAAAAAGGGCCCGCTCTGCTGTGAGCAGCGAGAAACTTGGAGCAGAGGAGTGTGGTATCCCTTTCCCAACTGACCCCTGCCCTGTTGGAAAATGTCCCTGCTTCTGGTCTGGTGTGTGTCTATCGGCACGTTCCTCTGGCTTGGGCTGAGGAGGCCGTGTATAGGATTCTCATGGCGGAAAGGTAACTTTGCAGCCATCATTCCCCTGCAGCTTATTCAGATATGCTGCTCAGGGGGCCATTTTTTGGGGTGGGGGTTCACTGTTCAGGTACCCCTACGTTGGTGGTCCCTCTTATGAGTAGCTCCTGGGGAGCCAGGGCCCTGGTTGGAGAAACGCACAACGGTCAGATATAGCCTGTTCAATCCTACTGTGGTTTAGAGTACTCTTTCACTCGGGCGGGTAGCCAAGAAACGTCCCCAGAAACGGCTCCCTAAGAAACATTAAGCTGGAGAGTCGGAAGCGCCTTTATTCAAGCAGCGTAGCCCTGCCTGCAGGATAGCAGCTGATGATCAACTTGAAAAATTTCACCGGCAATTTAGTTCCCTTCCTCGGCCTTCTGAGGGTTTCATGGTTTGGGCCTAATATGCCCCCCTCCCACCAGCAACCACTGAACCTCTGCTGAGCCATGCTGATGCTACTGTGTGCTCTCCTCAGTGCTTAGTACAGTGCTCTGCACACAGTAAGCACTCAGTAAATATGACTGAATGAGTATTTGGCGAATGTAGGTAGAATTTCTCCTCAGCTAGTGGTTCCTCAGGAAGAACATACTTGATCTTGCTACCCAGTGTTAAGCATGTGACCTTATTTCCCTCCCTCTGATTTTGGCGAGCTGTTTATGTGAGCCCCACGAGGGACGGGGACTGTGGCCGACCTGATTAACTTGTATCTACTACAGGGCTTAGAAAAGTGCTTGACACATAGTAAGCGCTTAAAATGCCATAATAATAATTATACCCCAGATTTAGCCTCTTAGGCCTTTTCATGCCTATTTTTTTAACTTAAAATCAGCATCCACTGTTTTTCTTTGGCTTTGGGAGGAGAAGTTCAGATTTCTGGTAGTACCCTGTGTGTACTCTGCTGTTAGAGTAGTTTCTCTCTTAGAAAAGAAGACTGGCTGAGGTTTCCCAGCTGTTCAATCCTGAGAGGTAAAGTGTGAGCCTGAAGTGAATGTTGCCCAAGTGTGACTTTTCCCCAGGCTCTGTAGGGTGAGGGTTATAGGAAGTCTCTGATTCTTCCTCCTTTCCTCCCCACTTCCTTTTTATTGAGGTGAACAGTTCACGGGCACTGCTTTGTTCTTGGCTTGTTAATCTCCTTGCTGCCCCCCTATTGTCCTTTGCAGAAGGTTTATGGAGAAAAAGTAGCAAGCTGGAGAGGAATCAAAGCTCTTTTGAACTTTAAAAATGAATTCTCCTGGGTGCTTCCGGTCTCTCTACAAAGTCATCAAATACCATTTGAGGTCATTACGTTCTGTTGGAGAGAAACCTTTTCTAGGGACTGGTCTCTGCTGAACCAGATCACTTAGCCTGCTTGTCTTAAATTAGGGCACTTAGCAGTTCATATATAACCATCCCCATTTGTGTCCTCTCTCCTCAGGGCATTAAAAAACCTTTCACAGAAGTCATCAAAGCCAACATTGGAGATGCACATGCCATGGGACAGCAACCAATCACCTTCCTCCGTCAGGTAAGAGTTCAGGGATGGGATGTTTCGAGCAAGAAAGGTCAGTTGTCTCTGGGGAGGGAAGAGTTGGCCCACTAAACCCTCAGGAGGACTATTATCTTTTGCTTTACACTCCGCCTCCCATCTCTCACAGCAAGCTTCCACCTCAGTGAGCTTCTCCCCACACCACTTCCCCTCATTGGCTCTACCTATTTGCTCTCCTTGAACAGAAACTTTCCAAAACTTTATGTATTATATTTATAATAGAATGGATATTTTTTTTTCTGATGGATTTTGGAGCAGAAGACTTCCCCAAAGTCTGCAGATGAATTTTCAGTGACGATAAGGCCTGGACCGAGCCCAGCTGCTGCGAGAGGAGGGGAAAGCAGAGAGGGGGCTAGTGGTGAATGTGGAGGCAGTGAAAACCACAGGGGAAGCAGCCACCAAAGGGTAGCGACCTCCCTCAGGCAAGATGGGGCCTGCAGCAGTAAGATTGTCCAGTGAGAGCTGGCAAACACATCAGATAAGTACCCATGAAGGTTAAAAAGATAGAGGAGAAACAACAGGGAGATGGCAATATAAGAATGACTTTTGTGCAGTTATCTTGAATGGAGGGATTTCTACATGGGTTTTTCCTCACATTCTGCTTGTATACCCCAGAACAGCAGGATGTGAAAATTACTCAGATAAATATTGTTAGTAACCCAGAGATAAGTCAAGGTAGTGAATCACATTTGATGCAACCGGTGGAATGTGTCCGGGTCAACAGAAGAAGCTTGTGCAAAGAGCAGTAAATACTGTCCGAATTATTTTAGTCTTGTAAACAAATACCAAGAATCTAGCAATCCCCCGCATGTTTATTTCACCCTAAGCAGCCTGTCATCCTCCATGGGGAACATTGGGAATATAATGAATGAAAAGGCCATCCTGAAATTTTTGACTCACCTGGCATAAGTTGACATTCACTCTGGGCGCTTAGGGGAGTGGCAGAGTCTTGACACCGGAGCCCGGGGTGTCAGACCTTGCCCTTGGTCCTGAGGAACCAAGACTGAGGGTATTTCTGCCTGTGGAGGAGTCTCAGCAGAGCAGCTCACGAAGAGAGCGAGGGAGCACATGCCTATTTTTCAAGTCGCCGTAACACCCAGACAATATCCAGAGCAGAGCAGGGAAGCCACTTCTCTTGGGGAGTGGAGTAGGGGAAGGTAGAGGCTTGGGGAATAAGGAAGGAAAAAGAAGAAGGATGGGAAGGGAAAAGATCAGGATAGGAAAGAGAATGAGAGGCAGAAAAGAGGAATATGGCAGGTGGCAGTGAGGCATGGGAGTAGAACCAGAATAAGACTGGGTTAGTTTGGGGAAAATAGAACAAAAGATAAACAACCAAGGGGACATGGAAATTTTAAAGGGCAAAGGAAACTAAGATGGAAAAGATGAGAAGAGGCATCAGATGAGCAAGCAGCATCGTCTAGTGGATAGAGCATGGACCTGCAAGTCAGAGGACCTGGGTTCTAATCCCGGCTCTGCACCATGTCTGCTGTTTGATCTTGGGCAAGTCACTTGACTTCTCTGTGCCTCATTTCCCTTATCTGTAAAATGGGAATTAAGCCTATGAGCCCCATGTGGGCCGTGGACTGCGTCCAACCTGCGTCCAACATTGTATCTACTCCAGTGCTTAGTAGAGTGCCTGGCACATAGAAGGCCCTTAAATACTGAAAAAAAGAAACAGAGGGGAGGGGTGGACTCTCAGGGAGAGATTGGCTGGACGGAAGAAGGGGAGAGTCTAGATACTTGGGAAGAAAAGCAGGGCAGGAATGGAAGGCTGCGTTGGGGGGAGAGGAGCAGGATGGGGTTCAAAGGGTCCGTGGGTTCTCAGCACTTAGTGTGATCCCTAATTGGATGGTCCAGAAACTGCCCCTTCCCTAAGGCCTGGACCAAATGAGAGCACCTGAGTGCGCTTTTTTCCTATATTCTTTTATATTTATGTGCTTATTATCTGTCAAACACTGTTCTAAGCTCTGAGATAAATACAAGTGAATTAGGTTGGACACAATTCTTGTCCTGCATGGGTCTTACAGTCTGAGTAACAGGGAAAAACAGGAGAACCGAGACCGGGAGAAGTTAAGTGGCTTGCCCAAGCTCACACAGCGAGCATTTGGCAGAGTCCTCTGGCTCCCAGGCCCATGCTTTTTCCACTAGGCCATGCTGTCTCCCTGGAAAAAGCCCTTTCTGGGGAAGAGTCCCTCCCTTCTCCCAGCCAGAAGCAACTTCTGGTGGCCAATTGCTGGATCAGTTTGCCAAACACCCCCTCCACTTAGCTCAGCCTTGGGGTGTGGCAGATCATTGGAGAAGGATTTATCTAGAAAAACCAAGACTCTGCAGGAGGGAAAAAAGAGGTGGGTGGGGAAAAGTCAGAGGCCCCTTGTTTCTGGGTCCAGTGGGACTGAAAAAAATAATTTCAGAGATTATGTAAACTGCTTCACCCTCGCTCCCCTCCTGGAACACCCTCATCTGAACCTGCACATTGGCAGTGGGGGAGAATACAGGGCAGAGTCGAAAAACTGCCTCGGCTTTCTTTGCATCAGGCAAATCCTTCGCAAATGTTACTCCCCTCCCTGAGCTGTTTCCTCTTCTGGCTAATGGCGGAGGGCCGTGTGGAGGAAGGAGAATAATAATAATTGTGGTATTTGTTAAGCGCTTACTGTGTGCCCTGCACTGTACTAAGCGCTGGGGTGGATACAGGCAAATGGGGTTGGAATGCAGGTGTGGCTTGGGGCTGGGGTGGAGGGCGGGGGTGAGGGTCGCAGCGGGGGGGACAATGGAGAGGTGGGAGAACATCCCTCCTGGAACTTATGTCCGTTCCCAACGTCCACACCACTCCTTTCGCCAACCGAGCACCTGCCTCAGGGGTGACTGGGCAGAACGAATGCCCAGCAATTGCCCTTTTGCCCATTTTCTTCCCCAAAGTGACTAGTTGAGGCTTTGTGAAATCGAGCTCAGAATGTCCAGGGGTGGCTCTGGGGCCCAGAGCCACAGGTGTCTCTTCCCTTCGGAGTCTAGGTGGTGGCTCTCTGCACGTACCCAAACCTGCTGGACAGCCCGAACTTCCCAGAAGACACCAAAAATCGAGCACGGCGGATCTTGCAGGGCTGCGGCGGAAACAGCTTGGGTAAGGCGCCTGCGTGGCTCGGCCTTATTGGGGATTACTTGACAATTGTGGGTGCAAACTGGGCATGTGCCCTTGGTCCTGGGCACCCCCTGGCCCTAGGAGGAAGAGAGACTGCAGGCTAAGGGGTCCTGAGTATTACTGACCACTCATCCCAAACATGTCTCCTCACTTTTGTCATCACAAATAGCCCACGCCAGGAGCTAATAATTGGCCAGTGGCTTCCAAACAGAGGAGATCTGACCTTCCATATTGTGTTGGCTGTTATATTGTCTTCTCCCAAGTGCTTAGTATTCATTCATTCAATAGTATTTATTGAGCGCTTACTATGTGCAGAGCACTGTACTAAGCGCTTGGGATGAACAAGTCGGCAACAGATAGAGACAGTCCCTGCCATTTGACGGGCTTACGGTCTAATCGGGGGAGATGGACAGACAAGAACAATGGCAATAAATAGAGTCGAGGGGAAGAACATCTCGTAAAAACAATGGCAACTAAATAGAATCAAGGCGATGTACAATTCATTAACAAAGTAAATAGGGTAATGAAAGTATATACAGTTGAGCGGGCGAGTACAGTGCTGTGGGGATGGGAAGGGAGAGGTGGAGGAGCAGAGGGAAAAGGGGAAAAAGGGGGTTTAGCTGCAGAGAGGTAAAGGGGGGGTGCCAGAGGGAGTAGAGGGAGAAGAGGAGCTCAGTCTGGGAAGGCCTCTTGGAGGAGGTGAGTTTTAAGTAGGGTTTTGAAGAGGAGAAGAGAATCAGTTTGGCGGAGGTGAGGAGGGAGGGCGTTCCAGGACCGTGGGAGGACGTGGCCCGGGGGTCGACGGCGGGATGGGCGAGACCGAGGGAGGGTGAGGAGGTGGGCGGCGGAGGAGCAGAGCGTGCGGGGTGGGCGGTAGAAAGAGAGAAGGGAGGAGAGGTAGGAAGGGGCAAGGTGATGGAGAGCCTCGAAGCCTAGAGTGAGGAGTTTCTGTTTGGAGCGGAGGTCGATAGGCAACCACTGGAGTTGTTTAAGAAGGGGAGTGACAGGCCCAGATCGTTTCTGCGGGAAGATGAGCCGGGCAGCGGAGTGAAGAATAGACCGGAGTGGGGCGAGAGAGGAGGAAGGGAGGTCAGAGAGAAGGCTGACACAGTAGTCTAGCCGGGATATAACGAGAGCCCGTAACAGTAAGGTAGCCGTTTGGGTGGAGAGGAAGGGACGGATCTTGGTGATATTGTAAAGGTGAAACTGTCAGGTCTTGGTAACGGATAGGATGTGTGGGGTGCTTTGCACACAGTAAGTGCTCAGTAAATACGATTACAACAACAGCTTAGGGAACACTTGTATGTCAGACTCACAGGGTCTTTGAAGGAGTCCTGTGATTGTGGAGAATTGCCAGCCACCAGAATGCATACATGCAGTCACACACACTCATCATCATCATTATCATTAATGGTATTTATTGAGCACTTATTGGGTGCCGAACACTGTACTAAGCGCTAGGAGAGCACAGTACAACGGAGTTGGTTAGACACATTCCCTGCCCAACCATGGACTCACAATCTAGGCAGGGAGACAGATGTTAATATAATGTATAATATAATATTTATAGATATGTACATAAGTGCTGTGGGGCGATTGTGATTGCTAGAGGTATTACTGAAGTGACAGTCATTAGCATGCTTTAGAAGGTTAATGTCCTGAAGACCGGGTCTCCTTTTAGGATTTGGTCTTTTTTCTGGCTTCACCTTTCCAACCTTTCTTTCCCTTTGCGGGGTTAGGTGGTACTCTGCTGGCTGATTGATTCTTCAACCAGGAATGGTTGGCCCAAAGCCTGTTCTCTGAGGCAAGTAGGTGGGGTGAGACACACTGACTCTACAGAAGAATGGGAATCTGGTTCAGGAAATTGTTGAAGCAGAGATGGTATCTTGCTTCCTGTTTTCTCCCAGAGAGGCAGATAGATGTCTTGGGGCCTGTTTGCTCTTTTATTTATTGATCCTGGCTGAATCCAAGGAGGAGGAGGAGGAGGCCACCCCTCTCCCCTCCCCTTTTGGATCCAGCTGGCGGCTGAATTCTGGAACCTCTGCAACATCATTTGAACTCAACCCCATAGCCTGCAGAGAGGACCGACCTCTTGTTTCAGAGTAAGGTTAAGGGTAACTTCCTCAGGAAAGTGAAACTGCACTATTGCAGGCCTCCGGCACCTCTGTGTGCTGCTGACTCCCTGCTTAAACTTGAGTCAGGAGCCTGTTTCCCCTGTGTAAAGTCACACCCTGCTTCCCGTGGTTAGGAAATGATTTTGCTTTCTATTGTTCCTCTGGCCTCCCTCTCATCTCCCCCTCCTAGCTCTTTTTTATACTTTCCTCCTACCCCCAGAGTCTGTAATCTTGTGAGATCCGTGCTGACCTTGTGTACTGTATTGGTGTCCAAGCCACAGGGTAAAGGAGAATTTTGTGCTGCTTTGAGGCTCTGGGAGTGAGAAAGTGGAATGCATTATTTCTCTTTCTTTCTCCCTTTCTTTCTCTCTTTCTTTCTCCCTCTGCCTCCTTCACTCCCAAGTTTCCTAAAGGTCAGATTGTCCTGTGGGAGTTGACAATTTCCCAGGGAGGGTTAGAGATACCTGTAACCTCGGCCCTACAAAATACTTTCTTCTTTTATTTCAATTGCAATTCAGTCATATTTATTGAACGATTACTGTGAGCAAAACACTGAACTAAGCACTTGGGAGAGTACAATACAACAATAGGCAGACACATTCCCTGCAGACAATGAGGTTACAGTCTAGTCTACAGTCTAGAATTACAAATATTCTTATCCCTGTACCTACCTGTTTTTTGTTTGTTTTGATGTTTTAATGGTAATTGTTTAGATGCTTACTATGTGCCGGTCAATGAACTAAGCATTCAGGTAGAAACAAGCTAATCAGGTAGGACACAGTCCCTCTCCCACGTAAGGGCTACCAGTCTTTACCCCCATTTTACAGATGAGGGAACTGAGGCACAGAGAAGTGAAGTAACTTGCCCAAGGTTGCACACCAGACAAGTGTGGAGCTGAGATTAGAACCTTCTGAATCCCATGCCTGTGTTCTATCCACTAGGCCACCCTGCTTCTCCATTCTGGGGGAGACTCAATTATCTGAGAGCTTGGAGATATGCTACTTATTCCTGTGCTCCTTGCATTCTGAGCCTTGCAGGATGTAGGCTGTCTCCCCGAAGGATGGGTGGGTGAGTGGTTGAGAATACAGGTACCGCTTTGTGGCCTTGGCAGGAAGGGGTGAAGTGGACTGAAGACTCATCCTGTGGAGACCCCCAAACTGGACACAGGTACCTCCAAAAACCTTGCAAACATTTGGCCAGAGCTTCACAGACCAGCCCTGAATGCGGGCAGAGCCCCACCCCCGACCCCTGTGGACTGGACAAAGAGCTGGTGACTGATGTTATTTCTTCTGGGGGCACAGAACCCCTCCCCATAAACTCTGGCCTGAGGGAAAGCCCAAGACTGAAGAGAGAGATTGTGTAAGACTAGAATGTAGATTAGGGGCTATTCGTGCTAACACATGAAGCCACCGATCCCTTACCTGCAGAACAAAAACCTGAGATTGCAGATGGGCAGTTACAAAGGGTGTGTGCATATCAAAGCCAGTGGGTGTAATAATAATAATAATAATTAATAATTAACTGTGGTATTTGTTAAGCATTTACTATATGCCAGGCACTGTACTAAGCGCTGGGGTAGGTGCAAGGTAATTAGGTTGGATACAGTCCCTGTCCCACATGGGGCTCATAGTCTTAATCCCCATTTTCCAGATGAAGTAACTGAGGCCCAGAGAAGTGCAGTGACTTGGCCAAGGTCACTGCAGACAAATGGTGGGGCTAGGATTAGAACCCAGCTCCTTCTGACCCCCAGACCAGTGCTCTAACCACTAAGCAATGCTGCTAATAATAAGAACTGTTGTATTTAAGTGCTTACTATGTGCCTTGCACTGTATAAAGCACTGGGGTAGATGCAAGATAATAATTGTGGTTCTTGTTAAACGCTTACGTTGTCCTAAGCGCTGGGGTAGATGAAAGTTAAGTTAGACACAGTCCCTGTCCCAGATGGAGTTTACACTCATAATCCCCATTTTACAGATGAGGTAACTGAGGCACAGAGAAGTTAAGTGACGTACCCAAGGTCACACAGAAAAGTGGCTGAGCCGGGATTAGAACCCACATTCTTCTGACTCCCAGGCCCATGCTCTGTCCACTAAACCATTTTCAAGTCCCACAAGGGGCTCATGGCCTAAGGAGGAGGGAAAACAAATACTGAATCCCCATTTTGTAGGTGAGGGAACTGAGGTGCAGAGAAGTGAAGTGACTTTCAAGGTCACCCAGCAAGTATGTCACAGAGCCAGGATCCACGTGGCAAGCTGAGGTGGGCTCCTTGGTTTAATGCTCTCACTCTCTTGCTGCTTTAACTTGACCTCTTGCTCTGGTTTAGTGCTCTTATTCGGATGTGCCTTGCCTCCTCCTCTGGTTGCCCACCTGAGGGGGACATCCACACGGTAAGCCTGCTTCTGTAGGCGCGAGGCCCACTAGCCGGCCGAGAATCCTTTCCGTAACCCTTCTGGGACTAACTGCCGACCGAGTCTGAGCGTTGGAGAACCACACCGTGGGTGAGGAATCTTCCCCCGGGAAGCGAGTAGGGATCGGGGCAGTCTGCTATGAGCCTGGATTGGCCTGCTTCTAACCTGTAGCTGTTCGTTAGTGAAGGAACTTGAATTCCAGGCACCTGCTTTCCAGGTCAGAGAGGGGGAAATCTATTCTGTAAGCTTCTGGATAGCCCTTTCCCCAAGCTGAAGGACTACTGATTTTTCTTCCTGGTCAAGGGAGCCAGTTGGTTATTTCTGGATAGCTTTGCCCCCATCTGTCCACCTGTCCACCTTTTTTTTCATGGTATTCATTAAGCACTTACTTTGTGCCAGCCACTATACTAAGTGCTGGAGTAGATAGTGTGTAATCAGGTTGGACACAGTCCCTGTCCCATATGGGACTCCTAGTCTCCCCATTTTACAGATGAGGTAACTGAGGTCTAGAGCAGTTAAGGGACTTGCCCAAGGTCGCACAATAGTCAAGTGACGGAGCCAGAATTAGGATCCATGACCTTGTTTCTCCCAGGCCAGTTCTGTAGTCTCATGCAGGATTTGGACTGTGTCCGACCTGATTAGCTTGTATCTACCCCAGCACTTAAGCACAGTACCTTGGCACATAGCACGTAACAAAACGTCATTTAAATCAATTCCTAAAAATTGACAAGATAATTTTGTCTGCTGTTTAAGTAACGTGTAAATATGTCAGTTGGTTAAGGAACTTTCTGATTAGTATGATGTGTTCCATCTCTCCACCTGCAATCCCCAGGGAGAGATGCAGTCAGGGGGTTGGGGAGAAACCAACGGGGTATCCCCCCTGACCCATCAGCTCTCTGCAGTTGTGCCTTTCTGTGGTTCTGAGATGGGCTTATGGGGCGAGACCTTTTCTCCATACATTCAGCTCTCTCACCCTAAGCCCTCCTTTTTTCTTCTCCCACTCCTTTCTGCATTACTCTTATTTGCTCTCTTTATTTATCCCCCTCTCCCACCCCTAAAGCCCTTACGTATATATCTGTAATTCATTTATTTATATTAATGTCTGTCTCCCCTGCACCCCATACTGTAAGCTCGTTGTGGAATAGAGACTGTGTCCATTTACTGTTGTATTATACTTTTCCAATAGCTAAGTATAGTGCTCTGCACCCAATAAGTGCTCAATAAGTACGACTGACTGACTGACAGTTTCTATCCCACATCTCCTTCCTAGGCTTCCTTGGGCCTGCTCTTTCTGATTTCTTCAGCTCCCTCCTGATGTCGCACAGATCCTCCAAGTAATAATTATGAACATCTCACATATGGAGTTCTTTGTGATAAAATCAGGTCATCGGCCAGATGCTAAGAATAGTCTCCACTGGTGATGGCTTAATTAATCACTGTGATTAACTGCCTCCCTTGCCAGTAAGAGAACTAGGGTGGCTGCCGGCACTCATCGTGTGACGTGAGCCCACGGGGTGTCCATTTTGTCTTCCAGGGTCTTACAGCGCCAGCCAGGGTGTCCATTGCATCCGCGAAGATGTCGCTTCTTATATCGAGAGGAGAGATGGAGGGGTCCCCGCTGATCCCGACAACATTTACCTGACCACTGGAGCTAGCGACGGCATCGCTGTAGGTGCTTTTTATTCAAGTGGTATCTGTTAGCGCTTACTTTGTGCCAGGCACTGTTTTAAGCAGTGGAGTAGATACAAGATAATCAAGTTGGGCACAGTCGCTGTCCCACGTAAGGCTCACAGTCATAATCCCCCTTTTACAGGCACAGAGAAGGTGACTTGCCCAGGGTCATACAGCAGAAAAATGGAGCCAGGATTAGAACCCAGGTCCTCAGACTCCCACGCCTGTGCTCTTTCCACTAGACTACACGGTCCTTTTTTTTTTTTGGTATGGTATTTGCTAAACGCTTACTAAGTGCCAGGCACCATTCTAAGCGCTGGGTTAGATACAAGGTAATCAGGTTTGACACAGTCCCTGTCCCACATGGGGCTCACATTCTTAATCCCCGTTTTACCAGTGAGGCACGGAGAAATGAATTGACTTGCCCAAGGGCACACGGCAGACAAATGGCGGAGGCAGGATTAGATCCCAGGCCCATGCTCTATCCATTAGGCCATGCTTGTTCTTTGTGCGTTTGTGCTTTTGGGGAGCGAAAGGGTTAGCCCTGTCTCCCCTCCTGCCAGGGCCTGTGCTGGAACAGGCTGGCATGTGGTGGATTATCTCTTTGCTGGTGGGAATCTAGCCAGGGCCTGTGCTAAAATAGTATCTAAATGGGGCATGTTTAAACCTTCACCAGCAGGGAGCTGGTCAACCTTCTCCAAAGCTGAGACACTCACACTGTCCCCTGACTGGGCCACATTCTAGAGTCTCCAGCCTGCACCGGCAAAAGACACTTACTGGTCACGAGAGTGTTGACCAAGACTTGGCTTGGTCCTAGCTAGGATGGGTTCTAAGGACATATCGCTGGCCCTTCTATAGCTCAGGGCTCACCCATGCTCAGAAGCCCCTCTGATGTGAACTGTAATTCCCAGCAGCCCCAATGTGTCTGATTACTTGGCATTCTTAAACTTATCGCTTGGCAAATCCACGCATGGAAGTCCTCTCCCATCTCTCAGAAGCGGTCAGGTTTGGCCTATTCAAAGATGCATTTAGGTTGGGGGGGGCGACCCCAGTACCTGACCCCAGAATTTCAGCCTGTGCCCTTCCCCAAGATCCTGACCGTCCCTTGATTCTGTGCCCCCTGAGGCTCAAGCCTCCTTCTCCTCCAGTAGCACCCATCATCTCTGAGGTGAGACATGATGGGTGAAAAGTTACACTCGGTATTTGAGCATCTTGCCTGGATTTGTTTCCAAAATGTGTACCTGCGGGAGAATTTTGTATCTAAAGAAAGAACGGATCACTTTGTTCTGAAAGCCACCCAATGCCCTTCGATTTGCCATTGACTAAAAGTAAATGTATTATTTTTATTATTAATAATAATAACGATAACGATATTTGTTAATTGCTTACTATGTGCCAGGCACCGTACTAAGCGCTGGGGTGGATACAAGCAAATCAGGTTGGACACAGTCCCTGCCCCACTTAGGGCTCATAGCTTCAATCCCCATTTTCTAGATGAGGTAACTGAGGCCCAGAGAAGTGAAGTGATTTGCCCAAGGTCACACAGGAGACACGTGGCAGAGCCGGGATCAGAACCCATGACCTTCTGACTCCCAGGCCATTGCAGTGTCTACCACATCTCGCTGCCTGTTTGGCCTTCCAGCCCTTGGATTTTATCTGGGGGGTCAACTCATCCGTCCCCTTGCTTCCATGCTGGAGGAGATGGCATCTCATCAACATGCCCTGTATCCAAATTTTCCAGGCACCTTCTGCCCTTACCAGTTGGATAATGCGTTTGCTAAATTGCCCTCTGGTGGCCCGTGAGGGGACTATCAGGCATGAATTTGTTGCAGTTCTTCCCTTTTTTTCTAAAATGATATTTAATTCATTCATTCAATCATATTTATTGAGCACTTACTGTGTGCAGAGCACTGTACTAAGCACTTAGAAAGTACAATCGGCAGCAGAGACAATCCCTTCCCAATTTTGCGGGGGGCAAACTGGTACCCAAAGTGTTCGGAGCCAAACCCGTAAGGCAAAGACTGTGGGGGCAAACCTCCAAGGCAAAGGCTGTGGGGCCCAAACTGGAACCAGAAGCGTTCAGGGACAAACATGCAAGGCCAAGTCTGCGGGGCCCAAACTAGAACCAAAAGCATAGAACCAAAACCAAAACCAAAATTGACGGGCTCACAGTCTAGAAGGGGGGAGACAGGCAACAAAACAAGGAGACAGGCATGAATATAAATAAATAGAATACACATACACATCATTTATAAGATGAATAGAAAAATATGTACATATATACACAAGTGCTGTGGGGCCGAGAGTGGGGGAGAGCAGAGGGAAGGAGTAGGGGCGATGGGGAGGAGGAGCAGAGGAAAAGGGGGGCTCAGTCTGGGAAGGCCTCCTGGAGGAGGTGAGCTCTCAGTGGGGTTTTGAAGGGGGGAAGTGTGCTAGTTTGGCAGATGGGACAAGGGAAGGCGTTCCAGGCCAGAGGCCGGACGTGGGTCAGGGTTCAACGGCGGGACAGGTGATGTTTACTATGTGTCAGGCCATGAACTAAGATCTGGGATAGATTCAAGTTAATGAGGTTGGACACAGTCCCTGTCCCATCTAGGGTTCACAGTATTACTCCCCATTTTACAAATGAGGTAACTGAGGCACAGAGAAGTTAAGGGAATTGCCCAGGGTCACACAGCAGATAAGCATCAGTGCCGGGATTAGTCATCAACTTGGTCTCTGTTCTCTTCCTGAAGAGGAAAGAATAAATGAAAAAGGATCCCTCTTTCCCTTTGGGGTGTATGACAGGAGAGGATCTCCTTTCTCTGGATTCCTCTCAGGTGTGGGAAATGATATTACCTTGGAATACGAAAGATGGTGGTTTATGCTACTGATCGAGCCCTAGGAGGAGCATAATCTAGTGGAAAGAGCACGGACCTGAAAGTTTGAGACCAAGGGTTCTAATCCCGGCTCTGCCATTTGTCTGCTGTGTGACCTTGGGTAATTCAGTTAACTTTTTTTGCCTCAACTACCTCACCTGTAAAATGAGGATGAAACTCCCTTTCTACCTCCTATGTCAACTCTGAGCCCCATGTGGGAGGGACAAGGACTGTATCTGAACTTATTATCTTGTATCTACCCCAGCATTTAGTACAGTCCGTGGCACATAATAAGCACTTAATATATGCCACAGTTGTTATTAGAAGGTGCTGGGTGAATACTTGTTGATTGACCAAGGCTTGGGTTTTATTTTTCATGTTCACCTCCCCGCAAAAAGGGTAAGGAATCAGCATGGCGTAGTGGATAGAGCCCGGGGCTGGGAGTCAGAAAGACCTGGATTCTAATCCTGACTCCATCACTTGTCTGCTGTGTGACCTTGGGCACGTCACTTAACTTCCCTGTTCCAAAGCTACCTCATCTGTCAAATGGGGCGGAAGACTGTGAGCCCCATGTGTGAAATGGATTGTGTCCATCCTGATGAGCTAATGTCTACTCCAATGCTTGGTATAGTGCTTGGCATATAGTAAGCACTTAACAAATACCATTAAAAAAAAAAAAGGAATGGCAAGGGATTCTGTGTGGTATCTGATCGCCCTCCTGTTTTTGCAGACCATCCTCAAGATCCTCGTCTCGGGTGGGGGGAAGTCCCGGACTGGAGTGATGATTCCCATACCCCAGTACCCCCTCTACTCAGCCGTCATCTCGGAGCTGGATGCCGTCCAGGTGAACTATTACCTGGACGAAGAGAACTGCTGGGCCCTGGATGTGAACGAACTCCGGCGGGCTGTGAACGAAGCCAAGGAATATTGTAACCCGAAGGTCCTTTGCATCATCAACCCGGGAAATCCCACAGGTCTGTGCTCCCCTTATAACCTCCCATTTCTTTATTTAAAGTCGGTCAGAAATTCTTTACCCCTTCTCTCTTTTTATGACATTTGCTTACTTTGTACCTGGCACTGTGCTAAGCGCTGGAGTGGATACAAGCAAATGGGGTTGGGCACAGTCCCTGCCCTACATGGGACTCACGATCTCAATCCCCATTTTGCAGTTGAGGTAACTGAGGCACATAAAAGTAAAGTGACTTGCCCAAGTTCATCAGCAGACAAGTGGCGGAGCCGGAATTAGAACCAATGACCTTCTGACTCCCAGGCCCGTGCTCCATCCACTACATCAAGATTCAAGCTAATCCGGTCGGACACAGTCCGTGTCCCACTTGGGGCTCATAGTCTCTATCCCATTTTTCAGATGAGGTAACTGAGGCACAGAGAAGTGAAGTGACTTGCCCAGAGTCATATAGCAGGCAAGTGGTAGAGCAGGGATTAGAACCCAAGTCCTTCTGATTCCCAGACCCATGGGCTGCCCAGTAGGTTTTTAAAATTTCAATCAGTCAGTGAGTCTGTAGTATTTATTGGGCCCCTGTTGAGTGCTAGGCACCGTGCCAAGAACTGGGGAGACGGCACCATTTGCAAGGCAAGATTAGTTCATATGACGCCGTCAAAGACTATACATGTTTAACATGTTAGAGACAAAGGATGAGAAAACTCAAGACTGGGTATTTTTAGATGCCAAATTGTGATATGTAAGGCTGATTTTTATTTTTCTTCTATTTCCATTAGTTTGTAAGTTCTTTGAGGGTCAGAAATATGTGTTTGGTTTACTTCCCAAACAGTGTTCTACACTCAGTCCCTCAATAAATACCACTGATTGATTCTACAGATTTGAGAAGAGTGTCAATCCTCTGATCAGATAGAACGTATTGCCTCTGTTAAACCTCCTTTGTCTATGTCATTTATATCTTGCTGTTTTTCTAAGCCAGTGTTCATGTGCTCATGTGGGTTTATTTGTGCTTGTATGATTGGGTATCTAAGAACTTGGACTTCTGCTTTTGGAAGTGAGTATGTGGGGACTTGGATTTGTGGGACTGTGTGTGTTTTCCATTCATTCGGTCGTATTTATTGAGCATTTACTGTGTGCAGAGCACTGTACTAAGCACTTGGGGTACAATACAACAGTAGAAAGAGACATTCCTTGCCCACAGTGAGCTTACAGTCTAGAATGGGGGAGGCTGACATTAATATAAAGTGAAATTACAGATGTGTACTGAAGTGCCATGGGGTTGGAAGGGAGGAAGAACAAAGGGAACGAGTGAGGGCGACGCAGAAGGGAGTGGGAGAAGAGGAAAGAGGAGCTTAGGGAAAGCCTCTTAGAGATGTGCCTTCAATAAGACTTTGAAGGGGTGCAGAGTAATTGCCTCTTGGATCTGAGGAGGAAGGGTGATCCAGGCCAGAGGCAGGATGAGGGGTCGGCAGCGAGATAGACGAGATCGAGGCATGGCATTTGGTGGTGTCCAAGACCACTTACCTTAATGAGAAGTGTCACTTGAGACACTCAGCTTTCCGGAAGTTGAAAGCGCCCCACTGATTTTGCACAATTTTTTTTTTTCCCCCCAACTGCCTATTTTGAGTATTTCCATCCTGCTGACTCCGCATTTACTTTATTCCTCTTGAAATCAACAGAACAAGGGCTGCTCTCTCTCTTCCTTTGTTGCGCTAAAATGAGTGTTCTGCCAAAAAAGCCTCCTGTTTGATTGTGGAATCTGTTCCTCGGTAGAACAGGGTGCAGCTTCAATCACCAGAAAGCTGCCTTTTGAATTCCTGATGGTGGAAATTTGATGCAGCTGGTTTTCAACTCTCTGATTACTTTAATAATCATTTTGTTCATAGACAGTTCCCAGAGAGAAAGGCGGTCGGGGGGTGAGGGGTGGCAGGGAGAGGGAGGTCTTTGGGCTTTGATGCCTCAGAAAAATAGCTTTCGAAACCATTAGACACAACCCCTCAGAACCAGGGATGCCCATTATATTCGGTCATCGGTGCCAGGCGCACATGCCCAGCAAGCAACAGTTACCTGATTTTGTCGAAGAGGCCTTCTTCGGTTCAAAGACGATGCTGCTGAAGGGGAGACTGTAGTCATAAGCCCGAGAGAATGCCTTGTGCGTACCGTGATGGCGCCCTGCTGTTCGGATGAGCATCGGCCGGACCTCGGTAGTTAGGCCGGGGACAAGCCTGCACCACCAGCGAGATCTATATACTTGAGCTGTTTCTGCCATAGTGGTGGTGACTTGCACCGAACCGTCCGCA
Organism: Ornithorhynchus anatinus; assembly: GCF_004115215.2. Classification (NCBI taxonomy): domain Eukaryota; kingdom Metazoa; phylum Chordata; class Mammalia; order Monotremata; family Ornithorhynchidae; genus Ornithorhynchus; species Ornithorhynchus anatinus. Next base: position 25,167,891 of record NC_041738.1, on the reverse strand, counting down.
CTCTCGCCCGGTCCTCTTGGCCCAACTGCACACATCGCAAGGGAGCCAGTGAGGGGAACAGGTGTGGTCTCAGAACAGGGCAGTCACACAGGCCCAGCAGGCAGCAGTTATCTGATTATGTTGAAGAGTTGTTCTTCGGTTCAAAGACGATGCTGCCAACGGGGAGACTGTATTTGTGAGCGAGAGTGTCAGAGAGAACATGCCATGCCTCACAGCATTCAGTAGCCATCAAATTTCAACAGCAGAGGCACCCTAAGAACCTCTCACCTATTTGGTAAGCCCTCCCTGAGTATGATTCTCAGCTTAATGAGAGTTACAGATCTTTTCCACTTTCTAGCAAAGCCTGTGGGAAAGCAAAAAAGCTAAAAATCTGTCTATGTATATTGTGTTATTACTGCTTTCACTATTTCAGCATTGGGTCAGGGTAGACGGTTAGAATTCTCTGCAGCTCTGCAAGCTGGACCTTCTCTGACCTGACCTAGGGGCATCAGGAGCTGGTTTTTTTGTGTGTGGTTGTTTTTTGGTTGAGGGGAGAAGGGGGTTGATGATATTTAAGCACTAATGCCAGGCACTGTACTAAGTGTTCAGGTAGTTATTAATGATGTGTATATATCTATAATTCTATGTATTTACTTTGATGACATTGATGCCTGTTTACTTATTTTGATGTCTGTCTCCCCGCTTCTAGACTGTGAGCCCGTTGTAAGCAGGGACGGTCTCTATTTGATGCTGAATTATATTTTCCAAGAGCTCAGTACAGTACTTTGCACACAATAAGCGCTCAATAAATACTATTGAATGAAAGAATACAAGCTAAACAGTTCGGACACAATCCTTGTCTCACATGGAGCTCAAGGTCTTAATCGCCATTTTATGGATGAGGTAACTGAGGCACAGAGAATTATGATCTGCTCAAGGTCCCACAACAGACGGTTGGGATGGGAAGGGTACCCAGCTGGGTTTCTCCCAGCCCTGGCTTCTGCCACCTGGGCCCCAGGTTCTAGGGGCCCATGTATGCTAAAACACACTCCATGTGTCCCGGGATCAGTAATGTGGCTCCAGGGGTGGGGGGGGCGGAGAGAGGGCAAAGGCCAGCCTGAAGGTCAGTTGGATTCGGATCAATGGCTTGCCCTGTGCAGGCCCTTCTAACCCGTGCCACAAAATGTAACTCTCCACTCAAGGGAGAGGGAACAGAAGTAGTGTTTGTTCTCTGCGGACCGAGTTTAGTCAGTCGACTGGTGATTCTCCAAGAGAATGGAACCCGGGGACAGAGTGGAACAGGGAAATCTGAAGGTAACAAAAGCCCTCCTCTCCGATAGTAAAAGCAATATCCTCCTCCAGAATCCAGGCAGGGAGCAGAAATGACTGGTTGGGTTTCATCTCCGTATGGTTCCCCTGCCCACCCTTGGGATGGGGGTGCTAACAAGCCATAAAAAAATCCCTAAAATAAGGAACAAGTAGGAGGGCATGAGTTAGTTATGGCATTTTTTTAAATGCTTACTATGAGCTAATTCCTGGGGTAGACACATGCTAATCAGATTGGACGTAGTCCCTGTGCTACACGGGGCCCACGATCTGCGTGGAGGAGGACAGACACACAAAAAAAGAGAAATAAATCACAAGCAACAAAATTGCAGATGATGGAAGCCTGTAGAAAATGCCAGACTGAAACTTTGAGGGCAAAGATAGGAAGCGGAATGGCTTTGGAAGGAAACGTCCTGATGGTCCCTTCAGCTCTAGGAGGGAGATGTCAAGGTTCGGGAATAATCCTCAAATTTATGGGATTTGATAAATGCTTACTATGTGCCAGGCACTGTATTAAGCATTGGAATAGATACAACCCGGTCAGATTGGACATAGTCCACGTCCCGCATGGGGTTCACAGTCTTAGTTCCCATTTAACAGATGAGGATACTGAGGCACAGAAAAGGTAATGGACTTGCCCAAAGTCACACAGCAGGTACGTGGCAGAGCCAGGATTAGAACTCAGTTCTTTCTGACTCCCAGGCCCGGACTCTATTCAGTAGGCCATGCTGCTTTCCTGCCAGAATCCCAAATTTAAAACTCCCCTGCTTCAGAGTGAGGGTCTGAACCCGGAGAGCTGGGAGAATTTTTGGCTCTGGTGGCAACATCGGGCAAGGAATTTATAATTTCCATAACCAGATCAGTGGTTGACCAAATATATTGCCAAAGCAGAAGCTCTTGTTAATTAGTCCTTTTGCTAAGTTTCTCTTTTTTTTAAAGCACCCTCCCACCGAAAAATCTTGGACCATGTTTCCTATGGCTTTCAAAGTAGAGATAAACTACGGGCTGAAAACTTTTTGATCAGGTGGCCCATATTGGGGGTGGCAGGGGAGAGAGAGAAGAACATCATGGCGTAGTGATGAGGGCACGGGCCTGGGAGGCAGAAGGACCCAAGTTCTAATCCTGGCTCTGCCAATTGCTTGCCCCAGGGTCCTCAAATGTAAACTGGCGATACCTGTTCCCCTCCTATAGGAAGCAGCATAGCATAGTGGATAGAGGATGGACCTGGGAGTCAGAAGGCCATGGGTTCTAATCCTGGCTCCACCTCATGCCTGCTGTGTGACCTTGGGCAAGTCATTTCACTTCTGTGGATCTCAGTAACCTTATCTCTAAAATGGGGATCGAGACTGTGAGCCCCACATGGGACCGGGACTCGTCCAACCCGATTTGCTTGGATCCACCCCACCGCTTCGTAAGTACCTAGTACATAGTAGATGTTTAACAAATACCATAATTGTTATTATTATTATTACTTGGGCTGTTTGCCCCATGCAGGACAGGGATTGTGTCAGACCTAATTAACTAGTACCTACCCCAGTGCTTAGAACAGTATTTGATGCTTAGTAAGAGAGAGAGAGACAATATGAATATATAGAAATGAGAACTTGTCTTCAGTCTTCTTTGGGTTTTGAAATCCCATGTCTATGGCTGGATTTTTGTTTGATACTAAGGCTTTGGGAAGGGCCTCCTTAGCTTGCTGGTATCTCTTGAAAGCTATCTGTTACCCCTGTTATCTCTACCTGCCTGAGGTGAACTCTGCCTGTTCTTTGTTCCATGTTCAGGGGATTGCATAGAGTTTACAGCCTGTTTTTCTTCTCCCCGTTTAATATTCTCATCTGATCAGGAGGTCACCGGAGCCTTGACTTCCAGACCCAAGTCTATATTTTGCCATTCCTTCAGACCACCCAACCATAGACTTCTCAGCTCCTAGAAGACACAGGGCTCCTTCCTTGAGAAATAGCCCCGCATTCCTGGGGCGACCACTACCCTGTCAGGGAAAATCAAAAAGCTCTCAATAATAATTATGGTATTTGTTAAGCACTATGTGCCAAGCATGTCTGGTTTCTCATCTCGGCTCTGCCACTAGCCTGCTGTGTGACCTTAGGCAAGTCACTTAACTTCTTGGTGCCTTAGTTACCTCATCTGTAAAATGGGGGTTAAGACTGGGAGTCCGGTGTGGGACAAGGACTGTGTCCTACCTGATTAATTGGTATCTACCGCAGTGCTTAGTACGGTGTCTGGCATATAAGAAGCATTTAAATACCATAAAAAAAGTTGCTGTTCCAATAAGAATTTCCTGTCTATCCTTCATGTTCACACTTAATAATGTTGGTATTTGTTAAGCGCTTACTATGTGCCGAGCACTGTTCTAAGCGCTGGGGTAGACATAGGGGAATTAGGTTGTCCCACGTGGGGCTCAGAGTCTTAATCCCCATTTTACAGATGAGGGAACTGAGGCACAGAGAAGTTAAGTGACTTGCCCACAGTCACACAGCCGACAAGTGGCAGAGCTGGGATTCGAACTCATGAGCCCTGACTCCAAAGCCCGTGCTCTTTCCACTGAACCACGCTGCTTCTCACTTTGATCCCAGCTCTGCCACTTGTCAGTTGTGTGACTGTGGGCAAGTCGCTTAACTTCTCTGTGCCTCAGTTACCTCATCTGTAAAATGGGGATTAACTGTGAGCCTCATGTGGGACAACCTGATCACCTTGTATCCTCCCTAGCGCTTAGAACAGTGCTCTGCACATGGTAAGCGCTTAACAAATACCAACATTATTATTATTATTACCTCTGGGTTTGGGAAAGATGGTAGGCCTTGCTGATTACCAGTACAAACTGGCTCTTGGGCCAGCTTGACCTTCCGTGTAGCTCTGATTATTGGTTCTGCTTGTTTTGGGGACTTTTCCAGGTCAGGTGCAAAGCAGGAAGTGCATCGAAGACGTGATCCACTTTGCTTGGGAAGAGAAACTTTTCCTTTTGGCCGATGAGGTAGGAAGACCTTTGTGGCGAGGGGGGAGGGAGTCCCCGGGGAGGCTGCTCCGGGGTCTGGTCTTTGCCATGCTGGCAGAGGGCTGCGGGTGTGGGGGGGCCAGAGCCAGGGAGGCCAGGAGACTGGGGGTTCTTGCCCCAGCCCCTCTCATCCATTCATTCACTGAATAATGGGGAGCGTCCTTGGGATTCATTGAAGTGGGGATGAGAAAGGCAGTTGGCCTAGACTTGGGTCAGCCTGTATGGAAGCAGCGTGGCTCAGTGGAAAGAGCATGGGCTTGGGAGTCAGAGGTCATGGGTTCTTTTCCCAGCTCTGCCGCTTGTCAGCTGTGTGACTGTGGGCAAGTCACTTCACTTCGCTGGGCCTCAGTTCCCTCGTCTGTAAAATGGGGATTAAGACTGTGAGCCTCGCGTGGGACAACCTGATTACCCTGTGTCTACCCCAGCGCTTAGAACAGTGCTCTGCACATAGTAAGTGCATAACAAATACCAACATTATTATTATCATTATTTTTATGAGTGACCTGAAACCCTGTCTGGGTTAGGGTCCCTTTAATGTCTCCTCCAGGCCATGTAACAGTAGTTTCGAGTGAGTGAGTCGTGCAAGTTCTGGTGGGCTCACTTGCGTCCCACCCATGCATGACCCCCTACCCTCTGAGCCCCCTCACTGGGCCTGATCAGGAGTTTGTGAGAAGCAGCATAGCCTAGTGGCAAGAACATGGGCTAATAATAATAATAATAATGTTGGTATTTGTTAAGCGCTTACTATGTGCAGAGCACTGTTCTAAGCGCTGGGGTAAACACAGGGGAATCAGGTTGTCCCACGTGGGGCTCACAGGCTTAATCCCCATTTTACAGATGAGGGAACTGAGGCACAGAGAAGTGAAGTGACTTGCCCAAAGTCACACAGCTGACAAGCGGCAGAGCTGGGATTCGAACTCATGAGCCCTGACTCCAAAGCCCGTGCTCTTTCCACTGCGCCACGGGCTAGGGAGTCATAGGATGTGGGTTCTAATCCTGGCTCCACCACTTGTCTTGGGCAAATTGCTTAACTTCTCTGGGCCTCAGATAACCTAATCTGGAAAATGGGGTTTAAGGCTGTGAGCCCATGTGAGACAGGGACTGCGTCCAACCTGATTACCTTGTATCTATCATTATTATTATTATTATTATTATTATTATTAAGCTGTGCCAAGTCATGCCCAGTCATGCCAGACAATGCCAGATCTTTCCAACCTTTGCATTTTGGCCCCTGTAGCAGCACTCTGGAACAAAATCCCGTTCTCCCTTCCGAGTTTGAACAGTGCTGTAGTGCAATTAAGGAGGATACCTGGAAGGGCTTTGAGCTCTTTAGAAGGGATTAAACTCTCAGATGATTTATCGTTCTTGGCATTTGGCCCGTTTCCCCATTTGCCAGATGGGAAAAATTAAGGTTCAGCATGCACAGATCAATCAGTCAATCGTATGTATTGAGCACTGACTGTGCAGAAGGCTGTACTAAGTGCTTGGGAGAGTACAGCGCAGCAAAATTAGTGGACACATTCTAGAGGATGAAGAGAACTCAGGGCACATGTGTTAAAGTAACAAGCCATCGGCCTTTTAGGGATTAAAAAGGAAAAAAAAAGAATCACCATCACCAGCTAAGTATGTTCTGCATAACTAAAACTCCCTAGGTTCTGCATGTGAATCCCGAAAATAGCCGCTCATTGCTTCCTGGACTGTCCTTCAGAGTCAGTAACTAAATAATTACTGATTGCAAGGCTACACAGAAGATCCTTTGTTTTCCCCTCAAATTCACTTTTACCAGAAATTCCAGGATCCTTGGGGGCAGAGAATATGTCTACCAACACTGCTGTCTTGTACTCTCCCAAGTGTTTAGTACAGTGCCCTCCACACAGTAAGTTCTCAAAAAATGCAATCGATTGATTTTTCCGTTTGTTTTAATTTAAAGAAAATAAATTTGAAGATTTTTTCACCTGAATGCTGGAATGAAAATCAGAAGGCCACCAGATTGTTTTTTTTGGGAAATCTGGGAATTCTGGGTAAAATCGATTCTGACTCCCACGTAATAATAATAACAGTAATTATGGTGTTCGTTAAGTGCTTGCTATGTGCCAGGCAGTGAACCAGGCGCTGGGGTAGATACTTCATTCATTCAATAGTATTTATTGAGTGCTTACTATGTGCAGAGCACTGTACTAAGCGCTTGGAATGGACAAATCGGCAACAGATAGAGACAGTCCCTGCCCTTTGATGGGCTTACAGTCTAATCGGGGGGATACAAGCATATCAGGTTGGTCAAGGTCACTGTCCCACTCACAGTCTCAATGCCATTTTACAGATGAGGTAACTGAGGCCCAGAGAAGTAAAGTGACTTGCCCAAGATCACACAGCAGGATTACAATCCATGACCTTCTAACTTCCAGGCCCGTGCCCTATCCACTAGACCACTCTGCTTTCCCCCATCCCCCTTGGTGGCCCAAACCTCATCCTGCAGAGGGAGAACAGCAGCCTTGCCTGCTGGAGAGAAGGAACCTGGGGGTCTCCAGCACTGCAGCCCACTGGCAGTGGCATTGCAGGAACTGGGCAGAGCTGCATCACTGCATCCCGGGACCCTGGGATTGAGGCCTGGGCAGAGGTGGGTGTTAGGGGCGTGGGTAGAGTCAATACTGTTGGTGATAATTATGGCATTTATTCATTCACTCATTCGAATCTATCGAGCATTTAACTGTGTGTGGACCACTGTACTAAGCGCTTGGAAGAGTAATAATAATAATAATGTTGGTATTTGTTAAGCGCTTACTATGTGCCGAGCACTGTTCTAAGCGCTGGGGTAGACACAGGGGAATCAGGTTGTCCCATGTGGGGCTCACAGTCTTAATCCCCATTTTACAGATGAGGGAACTGAGGCCCAGAGAAGTTAAGTGACTTGCTCACAGTCACACAGCTGACAAGTGGCAGATCTGGGATTCGAACTCATGAGCCCTGACTCCAAAGCCCGTGCTCTTTCCAATGAGCCACGCTGCTTCCACAGCGTACAATAGAACAATAAACAACACATTTTTCCCTGCCCCAAATAATTTCTTGAACCCTAACGCCAAGCGCTGGGATAGGTACAAGGTAATCAGAGCGCATCTCTGACCCACAATCTAAGAGGGAGAGAGAGCAGGAATTTTATCCCCGTTTCAAAGGGAACTGAGAGGGTCAGCAGCAGGTCAGCAGCAGAATGGGAACTAAACTCTTGAGTCTCTTCAGTCAATCAGTGGTATTTGTTGAACACTTACTGTGTGCAGAGCATTCATTCATTGTCATGTTTATTGATTGCTTTCTGAGTGCAGAGCATTGTACTAAGTGCTCAGGAGAGTACAACAATAAATGGACACATTCCCCGCCCATGATGTGCTTTCAGCTTAGAACACTGCATTAAGTACTTGGGAAGAGTATAATAGAGTTGGTAAATCCATTCCCTGCCCACAACGAGCTTACAGTCTAGAGCACTGTACTAGACAGTTGGGAAAGGATAATATAACAGAGTTGGTAGACACGTTTCCTGCCCACAATGAGCTTACAGTCCAGAGGGCTTCTGGATTCCCAGATCCATCATCTGCCTTCCCTGAAGCCATTTGTAGCATAAGAACCAAGCAGGAAGGGTGAGGAGGGTGGGATGCCCACCGGGGCCATACGTGCTGTAGCCGGGGGCCCCGGAATTAAGGAGGACGGGAGATCATTCAGTCGTATTTCTTCAGTGCTTATGTGTGCAGAGCTCTGTACTAAGCACTTGGGAGAGTACAGTACAACAATAAACACATTCCCTGCCCTCACCGAGCTTATAGTCTAGAGTTGGGAGACAGACGTTAATATAAAGTACAGATGTATACATAAGTGCTGTGGGGCTGGGAGCGGGGATGAACGAAGGGATCGAGTCAGGGCGACGCAGAAGGGAGTGGGAGAAGAGAAAAGGGGGGCTTAGGGAAGGCCTCTTGGAGGAGACGGGCCTTCAGAAAAGAGTTCGAAGGAGGGGAGAGTCATTGTCTGGCGGATCTGAGGAGGGAGGGCTTTCCAGGCCAGAGGCAGGATGTGGGCAAGGGGTCGGCGGCAAGGTAGACAAGATGGAGGCACACCCCTCCCCACGTTGAAAACCACCTGCAAGTGCGAGCGGAGGGAGCACGCTTCCTCCCTGCTCCAGTTGAGGGAACGGAGGCGCGGACAGGCCGGGACAGGATCTGTTATGCACACAGTTACCTGTGCCGTGGTGCCCCTCCCATCCTCTCCCCTCCCTCTTTCTGCCCCGGGGGCTAGGGCACAGGATGGGGGGGGGGGCGGGCACGAGGGAGCCCGGGACCCTCACCTCACCTCACCTCAGTCTCGCCCGCTCTCGCGTTTCCTGGGATAGGCCTCCCCGGGCTGAGGAAGCGAGGGAGCACGAAGGGCCGAAGGAGCGGCAGAACCGGGTACTTGAGAAGGCCTCGGTCTCGCCGGAGCCGAGATTGAATAATGGTCTTCCCTCCTCCACCCCCCTCACCCCCTTTCTTTCTTTTGCCGGTCCGCTTAGGTGTACCAAGATAACGTGTACTCAGAGGACTGCCAGTTTTATTCGTTCAAAAAGGTGCTGTACGAAATGGGGCCCGAGTACTACAGCAATGTGGAGCTGGCTTCTTTCCACTCAACCTCCAAAGGATACATGGGCGAGTATGTCTGCCTGCATCCCCCTGGGAATCTTGCCTCCTCCTTAGCTCTTTTCCTGAGGATGCTACTGTCCCCATCACCTCACAGCTGACCTCCTGGATGGCTGGTCTGAAAATAATTGCCCAAGGGAACAGTCTCCTTTTTGTTTTTAATGGTATTGGTACGCGCCAGGCACTGTACTAAGTGTTGGGGTAGATACAGGCTAATCAGGTGGGACAGTCATGTCCCATTTTACAAATGAGATAACTGAGGCACAGAGAAGGAAAGTAACTTGCCCAGGGTCACATAGAAGACAGGTGGCAGAGCTGGGATTAGAACCTGGGTCCTTCTGACTCCCAGACGGTGCTCTGTCCTCTAAGCTACACCGCTTCTACAGAAGCAAGTTAAGCCAAGGGTCGTGTAAACTCGTTTTGGGCAGGGGATGTGTTTACCAAATCTGTTATATTGTATTCTCGCAAGCGGTTAGTACAGTGCTGTGCACACAATAAGCGTTCAGTAAATACCACTGATTGGGAAGAACCAGACCTAATGCCATACTAATCGGATTGCTAATCCCCCTGCAGGGAAGTGTTTGTTTAGAAATGGAAACTAGTTCTGAACCTCTCCAGACTCTCTCTGCCAGTCATCCAATATCCTCTGAAGCCCACAAGGCCCTTAGCTGCATGGCTGAGAGTCCGTGTAAAGAAAATATTGAGACGCGGCATGGCCTAGTGGATAGAGCATGGGCCTGGGAGTCAGAAGGACCTGGGTTCTAATGCTAGTTCTGCCACTTGTCTGTTGTGTGACCTTGGGCAAGTAACTTTACTTCGCCATGCCTCGGTTACCTCATCTGTATAATGGGGATTAAGACTGTGAGCCCCAACGGGGACGGGGACTGTGTCCAACCTGATTTGCTTGTATCTACCCCAGCACTTAATTCAGTGCCTGGCACATAGTAAGCTCTTAACAAATACCATAAAAAAAGACACGGTCACTGCTCCCAAGAAGCTGATCAACTCAAAAAGGAGACGAGACTGACAATACCCAGCCAGCTCTGTGCCAAGCACTGTATTAAGCACTGAGGTTGATAACATAGGTTCCACATGGGGCTCATACTAGTATGTTTGGCTGATCCCCTGTTGTCAGGTTTTCAGACCGCCAGCTGGTAGGTTGGGGCCGGGCAAGTAGATGAATTCCAAACACTGACTCCAAGGCTGTGATAGAGGTGGGTTTCCCGGCAGCCAGAGGGAACCCAAGGGGGCAATTAGAATGATGGTTAGCCTTTCTGAGAATCTCCCAGCTCGAGGGTGGCACCCCGCTGAGTGAAATGGAAAGCCCCTTTAATGAGGGAGAAGGAAAGCAGCATGGCCTCGTAGCTACAGCATGGGCCTGGGAGTTGGAAGGTCCTGGGTTCTAATCCCGGCTCCACCATTTGTCTGTTGTGTGACCTTGAGCGAGTCTCTTAACTTCTCCGCGCCTCAGGTACCTCATCTGTAAAATGGGGTTGGAGACTGTGAGCCCAATGGAGGACAGGGACTGTATTCAACCCAATTACCTTGTATCTACCCCAGCGCTTAGTACAGTGCCTGACACGTAGTAAGGGCTTAACAAATACCCCAGTTGTTGTTATTATTATTAATAATAATAATGTTGGTATTTGTTAAGCGCTTACTATGTGCAGAACACTGTTCTAAGCGCTGGGGGAGATACAGGGTCATCAGGTTGTCCCACATGAGGCGCACAGTTTTCATCCCCATTTTACAGATGAGGTAACTGAGGCCCAGAGAAGTGAAGTGACTTGCCCACAGTCACACAGCTGACAAGTGGCAGAGCCGGCATTCGAACCCATGGCCTCTGACTACCAAGCCCGGGCTCTTTCCACTGAGCCACGCTGCTTAGTGGGCTGCCTCTATGGGACTAGGCTCTTGCAGACCCCACTGTGGAAGTTTGAAACCCTGAAGTTTCAAGCTCCTTTACCTGCTTCTGCTCCCTTTCAGAAGTTACAGCTGTCTGAGAGGGATTGTTTAGCAGGCATGAGGAAAGCTCAAAGGATTCCAGCTGGTTTAGCCTGGAAAAGAGGTGTGGGACTGAATAGCTGGCTTCAGTTTGAGAAGCAGCATGGCCTAGTGGATAGAGCATGAGCCTGGGAATGAGAAGGATTTGGGTTCTAATAGCGGCTTTGCCTCTTGCCTCCTGTGTGACCGTGGGCAAGTCACTTCTCTGTGCCTCAGGTACCTCATCTGGAAGATGGGAATCAAGGCTGTGAGCCCGATGTGGGACAAGGAGTGTGTCCAACTTGATTAGCTTATATAATAATAATGTTGGTATTTGTTAAGCGCTTACTATGTGCAGACCACTGTTCTAAGCGCTGGGGTAGATATAGGGTAATCACGTTGTCCTGCATGAGGCTCACAGTCTTCATCCCCATTTTACAGATGAGGTAACTGAGGCACAGAGAAGTCAAGTGACTTGCCCACAGTCACACAGCTGACAAGTGGCAGAGCTGGGATTCGAACTCATGGCCTCTGACTCCCAAGCCCAGGCTCTTTCCACTAAGCCATGCCCAGTGCTTAGTACAGTGTCTGGCACATAATATGTGCCTAACAAATGCCATTAAAAAAAAAATTATGAAGCATTTTTATGCTGCCCGACTGTTCTCTGCTGTCTCTAAGACTTGAGAGCAGTTGTGTTTTTGTGGGGGTTTTTTTGATGGTATTTAAGTTCTTACGTAACACTAAAAAAAAGAGAAAGGTGTTGTATTTGTTAAGCCTTGCTATATGCCAGCCACTGTACTAAGCGCTGGGATGGATACAAGCAAATGGGCTTGGACACAGTCCCTGTCCCACATGGAATTCACAGTCTTAATCCCTATTTTACAGATGAGGAAACAGGCACAGAGAAATGAAGTGACTTGCTCAAGATCACATAATAAATGGCAGAGCCAGGAGTAGAACTCACGTCCTTCTGACTCCACTAGGCCATGCTGCTTCTGCTAGGGTTGATAAAAAGCTAATCAGGCTGGGCACAGTCCGTGTCCCATATGGAGCTCACGGTCTGAATCTCCATTTTATAGATGAGATGACTGAGGCACAGAGAAATTAAGTGAGTTGCCCAAGCTCACACAGCAGACAGGTGGCGGGGCCAGAATTAGAACCCAGGTCCCCCAACCACAGGCCCCTGCTCTTTCCACTAGGCCTCGCGGCTTCTCGTTTGATTAGATATAAGGACGATCTTCCGACAGAATGGTCAAATGCTGGAGCAGACTATTGAGGGAAATGGTCAGACCTCCTGTCCCGGTGATCTTAAACCATCTGCCCTTGGTGGTCCAACCAGTTAACTTGCTTGGAAGCAGGGGCCTGGACCTCATGATCTCTTGGGATCTCTTTCAACTCTGGGACTCTTTTGTTGTCCACACCATGGTTTAATTTTAGAAGGTCCAAAACCTCACCTAGGAGCAAGAAAACCCCCGAGTAATAATCGGGGTATTTACTCTGTGCCAAGCATTGTACTAAGAGCTGGGGTAGAAACAAGATAATCAGCTTCCACAAGGGGTTCACAGTCTAAGTAGGAGGGAGCACAGGTGTACCTCGACCTATGTTGGTCACTGTGATGTCGGGGTCGGAAGTTCCAATCTGTTTATTTCTCCCCTCCGCTCCCAGGTGTGGCTACCGAGGAGGCTACATGGAGGTGGTCAACCTGCACCCGGAGATCAAAGGTCAACTGGTTAAGCTGCTGTCGGTTCGCCTCTGCCCTCCCGTTTCGGGGCAATTAGCTATGGACATTGTCGTGAACCCCCCCATCCCTGGGGAAGAATCTTTCGAACAGTTCAACAGGGTGAGTGGAAACCGGGGTCTTTCCCCGGAGCGTCGTTCCTCCCGTCTCTTTGGGAGCGATCGACGGGTCTCGATCCGTCGCCTGATTTGTGACGGCCTTTCTGAGTCAGGGCATTCCCTTCAACCTACCTCGTTACCCATGAGTAGCTCTAGCTCCCTGTCGGGCACTCCCGAGGGAGACTTGCCCACCCCCAAAAGGGCCAGTCTGCCCAGGTGCCCCTTAGGTCTTCAGCATTTTTCCTGGTCTCCCTTGGGCAACCGAAGACCCGCGGGGCCATTTAAAGTCTGGTTCTTGGGCTGATTTCCTGTGACTGAGAGGTGGCCCGTGATAGCGGTCAGGCACGTTAGCCCACAGGACCGGGGCCTGGAAGAAATTAGTCCGAGGTTTAAAAGGAACAAGGCAAACGCCCGTGGTTGAAGCCGGTGGTTCTGAGAGCGGGGAACGGTCTTCCGAGCAACCCCAACTCTGACGTTCTGCGGATGGAGGTGGGTTTTGGCAGTGGCTCATCGGCACTGTGCATCGCATTGTGCGAGTCCTCGCCTTGCTCCGGGTTTGAGGGGGTTTGGGTCAGGGGTAGGAGAAGGACTGTGCTCCCGGAGTCCCTCCCTTTGGGATCTGGGAAGGCTAGGAGATCATGGTGGGATCTCGCCTGGGAACGGGCCGAAAGGGCTGTGGTATCTGTTGTGCTGCCTTTTCAGTGTCCTCCCTGAGACAGCCAGGCCGTGGATCTCTAGACTGCAGGATGGAACAGCCAGAACTACTCCGGGTGGGCTGTTCACCACCCCCACCGCCACCTGATACGATATGCCCGCCTGTCATCCAGTTCTCGGGGCTCTGGGGAGGGGTAGAAAAGGGAAAAGCCCAAGACCGATTCCTGGGAAGAAGCATGTTCTAGTGGATCGACCATGGGTTCTAATCCCGGCTCAACCACTTGGCTGCTCTGTGACCTTGGGCAAGTCGCTTTGCTTCGCTGGGCCTCAGTTACCTCAGCTGTAAAATGGGGATTAAGATTACGAACCCCATGTGGGACAGGGACTGCGTCCTATCTGATTAGCTTGCATCTGCTCCAGTGCCTGGCATTCGTTCATTGTCGTATTTTTCATTCAGTTGTATGCAGAACCCTGTACTGAGTGCTTGGGAGAGTACACTACAACACGTTGAACAACCTGATCACCTTGTATCCCCCAGTGCTTAGAACAGTGCTCTGCACATAGTAAGCACTTAAATACCAACATTATTATTAAACAGATGCATTCCCTGCCCACAGTGAGCTTACAGGCTAGAGAAGAGCTAACAATCTAAAGGCACATAGTAAGCTCTAACAAATACCATAAACAAAACCTTCCGCGTGCCTTAGTTCCTTCATTGGCAAAATGGGGATTCAGTACCTATAATCCCTCCTTACCTAGTGGTGAGGGCACGGGCTTGGGAGTCAGAGGTTGTGCGTTCTAATTCAGGCTCCGCCACTTGTCTGCTGGTGACCTTGAGCAAGTCACTTAACTTTTCTCTGCCTCAGTTACCTCATCTATAAAATGGGGATTAAGAGCGTGAGCCTCATGTGGGACAGGGACTGTGTCCAATCTGATTTCCTTGTATCTACCCCAGTGCTTGGCCCACAGTAAGCGCATAACAGGTACCGTAATTATTATTATGTGGGACTTGACTCTCCTGTATCTACCTCAGTACAGTGCTTGGCAAACAGTAAATAATAAACGCTTAGCAGATAGTGTCACGTTTCTTTCCGTTGGGTGTCTGAGCTCTTCCCGGTTACTCAAGTGTTCCCTCAAGCTGATTCTACGTCAGGTCTGTCGGCATTTACTCGCCCCCCAGGGTTTACCCAGATGACCTGCTGCATCCTGAACCTAGTTCAAAGGCACGAGTCACACCACGGTTTCCCCAGGAGCTCTTAACCTCTCTTTCTCTCTGTCTCTCCGTTTCTCGCTAGGAGAAGCAGTTTGTCTTGAGCAACCTAGCCAAGAAGGCCAAGTTGACGGAGGACCTGTTCAACCAGGTGCCAGGAATTCACTGCAACCCTCTGCAAGGAGCCATGTATGCCTTCCCCCGGATCTTCCTTCCGACCAAAGCCGTCGAAGCTGCCAAGGTGGGGCTCTGCCGCCTGGAACCACCCAGGCCCTCTCTGCCTGGAGCAGGACTTTTGGTGGTGCCCATCTTTGGCCTTGGGGCTTGGGATGCGGTTCTGGGGCCCCACTTCGCGTCCTTGGCTATCACTGAACAGATTTTGTGCTTAACTGATGCCAGAGCAGTCAATCGGTCATATTTATCGAGCACTTACTGTGTGCAGAGCACTGTACTAAGCACTTGGGAGAGTACAATGTAACAATAATAATAATAATAATGTTGGTATTTGTTAAGCACTTACTATGTGCAGAGCACAGTTCTAAGTGCTGGGGTAGATACAGGTTAATCGGGTGGTCCCACGTGAGGCTCACAGTTAATCCCCATTTGACAGATGAGGTAACAGGCACCGAGAAGTCAAGTGACTTGTCCACAGTCACACGGCTGACAAGTGGCAGAGCGGGAATTCGAACCTATGACCTCTCACTCCCAAGTCCGGGCTCTTTCCACTGAGCCCGTGTAACACACATTCCCTGCCCACAGTGAGCTTACGGTCTAGAGCACTGTGCTAAGTGCTGGCTGATGTAGATACAAAATAATGAGAGAAGCGGTGATGGCCCAGTGGAAAGAGCACAGGCCTAGGAGTCAGAAGACCTGGGTTCTAATCCCAGCCTTCTGTGTGGCCTTGGACAAGTCGCTTTACTTCTCTGGGTCTCAGTTACCTCATCTGTAAAATGGAGAGTCAATACGTAGTCTCCCTCCTACTTAGATTGTGAGCCCTGTGTAGGACAGGGACTGTGATCTGATTATCTTGTACCTACTGCAGGACTCAGAATAGTGCTGGACACATAGTAAGTGTTTAATAAATACCACAGTTATTATTAGGTAGGCTAAAGCCCCTATCCCGTCCGAGCTGGGAGAAGCAGCGCGGCTCAGTGGAAAGAGCCCAGGCTTGGGAGTCAGAGGAGTGGGTTCGAATCCCGACTCCGCCACTTGTCAGCCGTGTGACTGTGGGCAAGTCACTTAACTTCTCTGTGCCTCAGTTACCTCATCTGTAAAATGGGGATTCAAACTGTGAGCCCCACGTGGGACAACCTGATCACCTTGTATCCCCCAGCGCTTAGAACAGTGCTCTGCACATAGTAAGCGCTTAGCAAATACCAACATTATTAGCGGTGGGGAGAGAGAGCGCATATCATATCTCCATTTTGCAGATGAAGGGACCGAGGTCCAGAGAGGTCAAGAATTGTTTATCTGATGTAAGATGCTGGAAATTAATTGGGGAAAACATATCAGGGACTGAGGAGTTTCAGGAGAAATTTGGATTATTTTTGCTCTCTCTGCTATCCCTATTCCCCATTTTCCTGGAGAGTTAAGAATTGGCTGCACTTCCTATGTTACGTGTCGGTACAGATACTGTAGAAGAGGCAGGATGTGGAACACCATTTTGTGGGTAGGTTAATTTTCTGTATTTACCTGAGCTTTTTCCTCTGGGGCAAATTTCTGCTCAGTCAACAGAGGTGATTATTCAGTAGAAACAAAGAAGGTGACTCTTAAAAGATGAGAGTCCAGCAAAACACGAGCTGCTGTTTACGGGCCACATGTGCCCAAGATAATCCTGGCTCCTGGTTTCGAAGAGTCAAGACCGTAAAATCAGGGAAAAGGCAGAAGTAAAGGAAGGTCATAGAGCAAGAATTTCCGAGAAAAGGAAGAGGCCACGGATGATGTGACGTCATCACATCATACGGAGGCCCCGGAGGGAGATACCTTTCAGGTATTGAGACTTTGGGGGGTTATTTTTGTTGGTATTTTTATTGACAGTGGGCTGGGGATCAAATAATGAATCCTGAACTCTGATCCATTCCCTCAGGCTCATAAAATGGCCCCAGACATGTTCTACTGCATGAAGCTACTGGAAGAAACTGGAATCTGTGTTGTTCCTGGCAGTGGATTTGGCCAGCGAGAAGGCACTTACCACTTCAGGTGAAGTATCTCCTCAGTGCCAAGCAAGGCAGAGGCTGGGTGGGGAAGCCTGAATTTCAACCCGATTTGTTTAATGCTGCGTGGGCAAGAGAAAGTTAGGCTGAAATTACAGAGTGTGGGGAGGGGGGTGTCTCCTGAGGAAAGACTCCCAGCTGTTCCTTTTCTAGGACTGCATTCCTTTGGGCAATCTTCCTTCATAGTTTGTGGAGAGGTGCCGCTCTCCGGCCTGTGAGTGTGGGAAACTGTGACCTCTGCGTTTCTGCTGGAAGGTTTGGTTCACACCTGCCCTCCTTTGGTTGGGTAGCATGCTTCCGGTGATTCCCCATCAAAGCCACAGGGACCTAGCACATTTTTTAATAGGTTGATAAGATTGTTCTGTCCAGCGGATGGGAACTAGGCCCAGAGTCAGGGTGTCTGAGGGCTGATCATTCATTCGTTCATTCATTCATTCAATAGTATTTATTGAGCGCTTACTATGTGCAGAGCACTGTACTAAGCACTTGGAATGTACAGATCGGCAACAGATAGAGACAGTCCCTGCCCATTGACAGGCTTACAGTCTAATTGGGGGAGATGGACAGATAGAAACAATAGCAATAAATAGAATCAAGGGGATGTACATCTCATTAAAACAATAGCAGTAAGTAGAATCAAGGTGATGTACATCTCATTAACAAAATAAATAGGGTAATAAAAATATCTACAAATGAGCAGACGAGCACAGTGTTGAGGGGAGGGGAAGGGAGAGGGGGAGGAGCAGAGGGAAAAGGAGGCTTAGCTGAGGGAAGGTGAAGGAGGGGCAGCAAGGGAGCAGAGGGAAAAGGGGAAGCTCAGTCTGGAAAGGCCTCTTGGAGGAGGTGAGCTCTCAGTAGGGTTTTGAAGAGGGGAAGAGAATTAGTTTGGCGGAGGTGAGGAGGGAGGGCATTCCAGGACAGCGAGAGGACGTGGCCCAGGGGTCGACGACGGGATAGGCGAGAATGGGGGACAGTGAGGAGGTGGGCGGCAGAGGAACGGAGCGTGAGGGGTGGGCAGTAGAAAGAGAGAAGGGAGGAGAGGTAGGAGGGGGCATGGGGATGGAGAGCCTCGTAGCCTAGAGTGAGAAGTTTTTGTTTCGTGCGGAGGTCGATGGGCAACCACTGGAGGTGTTTAAGAAGGGGAGTGACAGGCCCAGAGCATTTCTGCAGGAAGATGAGCCGGGCAGCGGAATGAAGAATAGACTGGAGCGGGGAGAGACAGGAGGAAGGGAGATCAGAGAGAAGGCTGACGCAATAATCCAGTCGGGATATTATGAGACCCCGTACCAGTAGGATAGCCATTTGGGTGGAGAGGAAAGGGTGAATCTTGGCGATATTATAAAGGTGAGACCGGCAGGTCTCGGTGACGGATCGGATGGGTGGGGTGAACGAGAGAGCCGAGTCAAAGATGACACCGAAGTTGCAGGCTAGAGAGACGGGAAGGATGGTCGTACCATCTACAGTGAAGTCAGGGTGAGGACAGGGCTTGGGAGGGAAGATAAGGAGCTCAGTTTTGGACATGTTGAGTTTTAGGTGGCGGGCAGACATCCCAGTAGAGACGTCCCGGAGGCAGGAGGAGATACGACCTGAAGGGAGGGGGAGAGACAAGGGGCAGAGATGTAGATTTGTGTGTCATCTGCATAGAGATCAGAAGGGCGTGGGTTCTAATCCAGACTCTGCCACTTGTCTGCTCTGTGTGACCTCGGGCAAGTCACTTTACTTATCTGTACCTCCGTTATCTCACGTGTAAAATCGGGGTTGAGACTCTGAGCCCCACAAAGGACAGGGACTGTTGTTCAACCTGATTTTCTCTATTCGTTGCTGAATTGTACTTTCCAAACGCTTAGTATAGTGCTCTGCACACAGGCAGTGCTCAGTAGATACCATTGAATGAATTAATTTGCTTAAATCCACCCCAGCGCTTAGTAAAATACCTGGCACATAGTAAGCATTTAACAATACCATCATCATTATTCTGGTTTTGGACAACTTCTACTTCTCTGCACCTCAGCTTTTCCACCTCTAAAGTGGGAATGATGACCCCTCCCCCGTCCCACTCCCCGTCCCCCAAGTTCCCTCCATCCTGATCCAGTAGGAACCAAGAGAGGATGAAAGAGATGGAAAATGTGAAGCAGTTGAGGCTAGGGAAGGAATTGAGGATCAGCAGGGATAGGCAGAGTGGGTGTCCAAGTGGCCCTGGGTTGGAGCGGGGCCGGATTAACCCTGGGAGCATTTGCTCAGATAAATTATTTAAATGAAGAAGAGGCTTTTGCCTCCCAAAATGCATATTGGTGAAGAAATAGTGAAAATTAGATATTTTGAGACTTCGTTCTGTTCCGTCAGTAGGGTACCAACAAATGTCAGGTATTTCTCTACAAGCCAGGACTCTCTAATACTTGTTAGCTAAGTTCTTCAGGCACTAAAATATTTAGTCCTAGTAAATCGTCCCTCGACAGAGAATTCAGTAAAAAAAAATTCATTGCTGTCCTAGAAATGTTTACCTTCTGAGGGCTTTGTGATATTAGAAAGTTAAGCTTTGCTGAATTTTATAATTCCTAGGGGTTTGATCATGAAGTAGGGGACCCTCTCCCCATTTTAAAAGTCCTACTAAAATCTCCTTAACCTTTAACCCTTAAACACTTTGATATTCACCCCACCCCATTATGTACATACCCTTATACTCTGTTTCATATATCTGTACTTTAATATCCCTCTGCACTTGACTCTGCTCTCCTTGAAGGCAGAAATCACACCTTCCAACTCTATTGTAGTATACTCCCCCAAACATGTAGTATACTGTTCTACACACAATAGGAGTTTCAGTGCTTAGTGCAATGCCTAGCACATAGTAAGGACTGAGCAAATGCCATTAAAAAAAAAGTGCTCAATAATTAGTTTATTGAGCACTGAAAAATAGTAAGCACTGAACAAATACCATAAAAAAGCACTCAGTGAATACTTTCAGTCATATTTATTGAGTGCTTATTGTGTGCAAAGCACTATACTGTGCGCTTGAAAGAGTACAGTATAACAAACGGACGCATTCCCTGCCCACAGTGAGCTTACAGTCTAGGGGGGAGACAGACATTAAAATTTATTAAAAAATACCATCAATCGATTGACCACCCTGAAGTTGGCAGCCCTGGTACTCCAACTCTGGTCAGTTTGCTTTCTGTCCATCAAATTTCTTTGTTCTCTGTCCAGAATGACGATCCTCCCTCCTGTGGAGAAGCTGAAGATCGTCTTGGAGAAGATTAAGGACTTTCACATAAAGTTCCTGGAAAAGTACGCCTGAGAAGAGTGTTGGGACGACCAAGGGGATCATGGTTTCCCAGGAAACAGGTATCTCCAGTGTCGGGACCCTGGACCACCATATCTCCGGCCAGCAGTACAACAGACTTGTCCTCCCTACACCATTCCTTGGGGGGGTGGGCGGAGTGACAGATGGGGTCCCGTTCGTTTTTAGTTTTGCTCTAGAAGACGTTTTTGTGCCTTGACGAGGAAGAAGACTTCTGTTCTTGACCTCCGTTCCTGATCAGATACGTTTTCACCGCCCCGTTTTTCTGTCGGTTTACAGCGGACTGTTCTGGTGCTGTAGAAGATGAACCTGCCGACCGAAGGGGACTGATGGTCTCTGGCTTTGCTTTTGAAATTTAAATAAATGTTAAAAAGCAACTACTTCTCGAGTGAGGATTCTGAGCCAAGAAACGGGCAGGGGTTAGAGAATGCGAGGCGGGACTCAATGAAGTAGGTATTTGAGTGGCATTAGAAGCTCAGCTTTCACCTCCTCTGGAAAATAAAGCACTGGAAAAAAGGAGTCCGAAGCTCACTTAGGGGGCAATGGAAGCTCACAGGCTGTTTTTTGAGGTCAGGAGGCTGTCTTAAAGGAGCCTGCTGTTGAGATAACCCTGTCAGACAAAGTTTCAGGTTTACTAAACTAAGAGAATTAGTGACAGTGGGCAGATAACTTGTCCACGTGTTCTACCACAGAAGCCCACACTGAGATAATTCTACTTAGAAGACTTATAGAACAGGTACGTATGTTATTCCACACTTTGTTTGTGCAGTTAAATCCTTCAAGCGGACTTTATTTCATTGTTTTATGATATTTTTTAAGCACTTGGTATGTGTCAAGCACTGTTCTAAGCGCTGGGACAGATACAAATTTATCAGTTTGGACACACAATCTGTGTCACATAGGATTCACAGCCTAAGTAGGAGGGAGTAAGATTTAGTCCCCATCTTGCAGTTGAGGAAACTGAGGTATAGGGAAGTTAAATGACTTGCCCAAGGTCACACAGCAAGCAGGAGGCAGAGCGGGGAATAGAATCCAGGCCCTCTGAATTTCAAGGCCACGGTGCTTTGGATGCTGTTTGAGGGCCAAAAGCAGAATCCAGAGAAACCACTGCTGAAAGATCTTTTGGTCCCGTGGCCTCTGACAACCATCCTGGAGGAGAGTGGGGATTTGGGTTTGGGTGGTGGGTGAAAGGGATTCCGGGCTATACCCGGTTGGCGGAGCAGCCATCCTGGGGAAGAGACCGGAGGAGCGGAAGCTGTGAACAGCCCCCTCCTGCTGTTCCTGCTCTTTAGCCTCTGAAGTAAAGCTAAGCTGTCACTGAACTCCTGAGTGCCTGGAGCTTTTTGCTACAAAATGCAATTTATGGTTTTGTGGTTTTTTTTAAGGAAATGTCACCACAGCCATCATTCCTTAGCTTCTGTGCCTCAACTCAGAAGCCATTAGCGTCATGGTTGTTGCGTCTAAACCCTTTCAGGCGGAAGGGTGGCCTGGAGACAGTTTAAAGGGTGAACAAGGAAATAGGGGAAGACTCTGGCTCTTTTATTCAGAGTGAGAATGGAAGGGTGTTTTAAGAGGCCAACCTGCGTCAGACGCCAAGAGGCTGTTGACAAGGCCCAAAATATTTTCCTCCCATAGAGGGCCTAAGCAAATGAGAATGACCTTGTAAACACCAGCCAATTTCTCCTGTTGGCGATCACAAAGCCACCACATCTTTTTGTCTTTACCCTTCCTTCTGAATCCTAGAAATGGAAGAGACCTTAAGAATTAATTTGGGTCGGGCCTCAGGTGTTTCTGTTCTCTCTCCCGCTGCCCTTCTCTCTCTCTCCCTCCTCCCCCCACCCCGTAGGAGTACAGACTCCTTAAGAATATGGACAATCCAATGCATAGATGCTAAGAATGAAATGAACTCCAGGCTCTGAATTCCCATTTCTCCCATCCCTCTTCAAAACTATATGGCTGCTGTGGAATCAGAGCCGGGAAAGGAATTTTAACTACACCAATCTTCTCCTTGTGCCTGGGCAGAGATTAGGGGATTTCAAATCTGTCACTGCTCATAATAAGCATTCATTTCATCTGGAAGAATGAAGAAAAATCCTTAAAGAGGTAAAGGGCGTGATTTTAATAAAAGAAATGGCACACGTGTTTGCTGCCCAGAAGTGGTGTGTGAGACTTTTGGTGTCGGTGATGGAGAGGAGCCTCTGCCTTGATTCTGCAGTGTTCGAAGTAAGAAGTTAGACTGAGGAAACCAGCATATTTTATATATTTTTGTAACGATTGCTTTTTTCAAGGGTCGTGGCGGGGGGTGGGAGTGGAGGGAATCCGCTGTTTGTAATCTTCAGTCGATTGTTTTTATGACCCCATCAAATTTTGCCAAGTTTACATGATTTTTTAAAGATACTGTACAGGGATTTGCTCCAAAAACAAAATGGTTAGTTGTTTGCAGAGGCTGATTCGCACCAAAACTCTCTCCCTTGGGTTGTGTCTTCTAGGCATTCTATTAAAGAATTTGTGTTTGTGGCACTAAAGGGAAAGGAAGGGTTTACTGTTTGGACGGCACACGTCGTCCACCTGGAGCAGACGTTTCCCACTATTTATACATCCTCTTTGTGTGTCCTAAACAGGCAGGATTCCTGTCGGAATTAACCACCTGGGGGCCAGTGTGGTCCGACTGGAAGTACGCGGGTCACGTCCAATCCACAAAAGTCATTTTAATGGCTCATGAATTGTACCCTGGCCAGGCGGTGAAGTCCGGTCTTTGCTAAGGTGATTTACAGGCACCTTCCAAAGCCACGCAGAAGCCTCAATGCTCCACTAGCGCTATTTATCATGCCTCTGCCCAGCATGACCATCCAGACAGCGCCTTTTGCTCCGAACTAAGCCCAGAAGTCAGGGGAGACAGGGGGAAACCTCCTTTGGGCTCACTCTGGATAGGCTCTGATTTTGGGGACCTGCACTTCAAAGATCTTCCCGCAATCAGAAGAGGATCAGTTAGAATTCCATCATTCCATTCGTATGTGACAAGCAAAGATGGATTCGATTATGCATGTTTCCGCTTTGGTTTTCTCCCTCATCTCCTGACGTCGTACCTCATGACAGTAGACATACTGGAAGTTTCAAGATAATAAAATGTCCAAAATGGAGACTATATTTGGCTTGGTGTCATAAGGAAAAAATCAGGTTGCCTAATTCATGGTTTCAGCAGGTAGTGATCAGTGAGCCAATCAATGGTAGTCAGCACTTACTGTGTGCAGAGCACTGTATTAAGCACTTGGGAGAGTATAATACGACTGAGTTGGTTGATATGTTCCCCCCAACAAAGAGGGGGAGACAAATGTTAATATAAATAAGTAAATTATGAATAATAATTGTGATATTTGTTAAGCACTTACTATGTGCCAAGCATTGTACTAAGCACTGGTGTAGAGACATGATAATCAGATCCCACATGGGGCTAACGGTCTAAGTAGGAGAGAGCACAGACATTGAATCCCCATTTTGCAAAAGAGGGAACTGAACCTCAGCCCAAGGTCACACAGCAGATAAGTGGCAGAGGTGGAATTAGAACCCAGGTCCTGTGACTCCTATACTAGCAAGGTTCAGTGGAAAGAGCACGGGCTTAGGAGACGGGGGTCATGGGTTCTAATCTCGGCTCCGCCACCTGTCAGCTCTGTGACTTTGGGCAAGTCACTTCACTTCTCTGTGCCTCAGTTACCTCATCCGTAAAATGGGGATTAAGACTGTGAGCCTCATGCGGAACAACGTGACTACCCTGTATCTATCCCAGTGCTTACAAGAGTGCTCGGCATATGGTAAGCACTTTACAAATACCAACATTCTTATTAGAGAAGCAGCGTGGCTCAATGGAAAGAGCATGGACTTGGGAGTCAGAGGTCATAGGTTCAAATCCCAGATCAGCAGCTTCTCATCTGTGTGACTTTGGGCAAGTCACAACTTCTCTGTGCCTCAGTTCCCTCATCTGTAAAATGGGGATTAGACTGTGAGCCCCACGTGGGCCAACCTGATGCCCTTATATCCTCCCCAGCACTTAGAACAGTGCTTTGCACATAGTAAGCGCTTAATAAATGCCATCGTTATTATTATACTCTTTCCACTAGGACACACTGCTTCTCTGACTTACGTACTTACATACGGATATGTTCGTAAGTGCTGTGGGGCTGAAGGTGGGGTGAATATCGAGCACTCAAAGAGTACAGCGCCAAGATCATAGATGATGCAGAAGGGAGAAGGAATCAGGATAGAACAAGTATTTAACAAACACCACAAATAATTGTGGTATGATTGTATGTAACTGTGGTAATTGTGGCATTATCAATCGATTGATCGATTAATCATATTTAATAATGTTGGTATTTGTTAAGCGCTTACTATGTGCAGGGCACTGTTCTAAGCGCTGGGGGAGATACAGGGTCATCAGGTTGTCCCACGTGAGGCTCACAGTCTTAATCCCCATTTTACAGTTGAGGTAACTGAGGGTCAGAGAAGTGAAGTGGCTTGCCCACAGTCACACAGCTGACAAGTGGCAGAGCTGGGATTCAAACCCATGACCTCTGACTCCCAAGCCCGGGCTCTTTCCACTGAACCACGCTGCTTCTCACAAGTGCCTACTGTGTACTTAGAGCTTGGAAGTGTACAATTCAACAGAGCTGGTAGACACATTCCCTGCCCAAAATGAGTTTAAAGTCTAGAAGGGGAGACAGACACTAATATAAATGATGACGATTATGTACGTAAGTGCTACAGGGACGAGGGAGGGGTGAATCCAGGGCACAAATCCTCGTGCAAGAGTGATGCAGAAGGGAGTGGGAGAAGAAGCAAGGGCTTAGTCGGGGCAGGCCTCTTGGAGGAGATGCGTTTTTTCCACTTTTGTGGACGTATTTTCATCCAAGTTCAGAC
This sequence comes from Ornithorhynchus anatinus, assembly GCF_004115215.2. NCBI lineage: Eukaryota > Metazoa > Chordata > Mammalia > Monotremata > Ornithorhynchidae > Ornithorhynchus > Ornithorhynchus anatinus. The sequence goes on along the minus strand of NC_041738.1, from coordinate 25,142,813 downwards.
TCTTGCCAGAGTTGACTCAGCTTTCATTTCCTGTTGACTCCTGGGATGGGGTTGGTTCCACCAACCCAAAGAACAATTCTTTGTCAACTTGGAGCAGGGTCCCTGGCTCATCTCCCCTCTGCTCTTAGGGACCAACCAGCAGGTGGAATTGAATCTGAAGTGTGAAGACAGGCATGTATTTATGGGGCTCGGTAAACAGGAGTCTCTTTTTCGTAAAAGGAGGTTTTAAAGTTTTTGTTTTTTAAAAAAGGAAGACTACTGTGTATAGCGCTCTTCTGAGGGCGGGAAAGAAGCTTTTGGTAAAGGTCATCCTGTCTTTCAGGCTACCTCTATTTGGGAAGTACAGACAAGCAATGTGTTCTAGTGGAAATGCCTGGAAGTCATAATAATGTTGGTATTTGTTAAGCGCTTATTATGTGCAGAGCACTGTTCTAAGCGCAGGGGTAGATACAGGGTAATCAGTCATAATAATGTTGGTATTTGTTAAGCGCTTATTATGTGCAGAGCACTGTTCTAAGCGCAGGGGTAGATACAGGGTAATCAGGTTGTCCCACGTGAGGTTCACAGTCTTAATCCCCATTTTAAAGATGAGGGAACTGAGGCAGAGAGAAGTTAAGTGACTTGCCCAGTCACACAGCTGCCAAGTGGCAGAGCGGGAATTCGAACCCATGACCTCGGACTCCCAAGCCCGGGCTCTATAGGACCCGGGTTTTAATTCTGCCTCTGCCACTTGTCTACTGTGCGACCTCGGGCTGGGCTTCAGTTCCCTCGACTGAAAAATGGGGATTCAATACCTGTGCTCCCTCCTACTGAGATTGAGCCCCATTTGGGATCTGATTATCTTGTCTCTCACTCAGCGCTTAGTAGTGCTTGGCACCTAGTAAGGGCTTCACAAATATCACAATTATTATAATCTGTAATTTATTTGATCAATGTGGAGTGGAGCCACAGCACAGCATCCTCAGCACTGTCAGCAGCGCTGAGGCCTGGATTGGCTTGCGGTCCTATGCGACACAGGTGTTAAACAGGACAACCGGGAAAGAAATTTGGTGACTTAGCCAGCCTCGCCTTCTCCTTGAGGAAATTCCTTCATTCAGTCGTATTTATTGAGCACTTATGGTGTGCAAAGCACTGTATTAAGCGCTTGGGAGAGTACACTATCCTAGGGTAACCTCAGCAGTAGGTTATCCAGAGAAGCGGCGTGGCCTAGTGGGTAGAGCACAGGCCTGGGAGTCTGAAGGAGCTGGTTCTAATCCCGGCTCTCCCACTTGTCTGCTGCACGACCTTGGGCAAGTTACTTCACTTCTTTGTGCCTCAGTTCCCTCATCTGTAAATTGGGGGCCAAGACTGTGAGCCCCATGTGGAACATGGACTCTGTATAACCTGATTAGCTTGTGTCTACTCCACCCTTTAGTAGAGTGCCTAGCACAAAGTAAGTGCTAACAAACGGCGAGCTGCTGTTAGCTTGTTTTGAAGCTTGTTCAGGGCTATCTGGCTCCGTGGGTTAAGATGGATGCTTGTTTTGGGCAGGGAATATGCCTGTTTATTCTTATCCTGAACTCTCCCACGACCTTAGTACAGTGCTCTGCACATAAGCAAGCACTCAAAAAATAAGATTGAATGCATACTTTGACTTTTTCTTTAGTGATCAGTCAGTCAATTGTATTTATTGAGTGCTTACTGTGTGCAGAGCACTGTACTAAGCCCTTGGGAGAGTACAATATAACAATCACAGACATAATAATAATAATGTTGGTATTTGTTAAGCGCTTACTATGTGCAGAGCACTTTTCTAAGCACTGGGGTAGATACAGGGTAATCAGGTTGTCCCATGTGAGGCTCACAGTCTTAGTCCCCATTTTACAGTTGAGGTAACTGAGGCAGAGAGAAGTATTCCCTGCCCACCACGATCTTACAGTCTACAGGGGGAGACAGACATTAATATAAATAAATTACAGCTGTGTATCTAAGTGCTATGGGACTGGGGTGGTTAATCAATGATAACAGAGCACTTGGGAAAGTATAAGAAAATAAGTAGACAATCCCTTCTCTCAAATAGCTTACAAACTAGCAAGGGAGATGATAATTTATTTATAATTTAACCATAGACTGAGCCCCATTTGGCACAGGGACTGGATCCAACCTGATCAACTTCTTTTTTTCTAACGTATTTTTTAAGCACTTACTATATGCCTAACACTGTGCTAAGTGCTGGGGCAGGCCCAGGTTAATCAGGTTGGACACATTCCGCCCCCCACATGGAGTTCAGAGTCTCAACCCCATTTTACAGATAAAGTAACAGGCACAGAGAAATTAAATGAATTGCCCAAGGTCACAAAGCGGACAAGTTGCAGAGCTGGGATTAGCACCCATGTCCCCTGTCTCTCAGGGACGTGTAGGCCATGCTGCTTCTCTTGTTTTATCCCCAGTGCTTAGCACAGTGCTTGACACATAGTAAGCAAACAACAAATACCGTAATAGTAATAATTTACAAATAAGAGGCAAGAGAAAAAAGGGTTAGGACCATAGGTGCATTCTGCCTCCCCTATCCAACTGGCAACCCCTCCCGGAGAGCGGTGTGCAGAGCACTATACTAAGCACTTGGGAGAGTCCAGAACAACAAAGTTGCTAGACGTGTTCCCTGCTCACAACAAGCCTACCGTCGAGAGCTGGATCTCAATCCCACCCCCTGTAAACACGCAAGGTCGTGATATTTACTGAGTGCTTACTCTGGGCAGAGTCCAGGGTTCGGAAGATTACAAAACAGTTGAACACGATCCCTGTCCTCAAGGAGATTGCAGTGTTCTGCTATCCTGCAGACTCCAAGGGTAGACTAGCAGGTCATCTTTTCATTCCAGTAAGTCAAGTCTCAGCTATCTTAATTTAATCCCTGAACTTCATTTGCAGCCCTTCTCTAGAATAAATGCTCTGAGGATGACTTTCCAATTCCCCAGGAGGTTAAAAGCAGCAGCATCAGGAAAAAAGAAAGGTAAAATAACCCTTGTCCCAGCTCTGGACAGCACTGGGAAGCAGAGCCTAGGGTCAACATAAGCAAATATCTAGGAATGCAGATTTTAAAATACACTTTGGCCTTCCTATCCAGCTATTTCCAGCCTTATCCAGCTAGGTTTCTGAAGCTGAAATGTATTTCTGGAGTCTGATTTATCCAGGTAATTGGTATTGCAAATGCAACCTAAGGCTGAAGCAGACTAAATTTCTTTTACTAATTAAGTCCAAGAATAAATTCGTAAAAATGATGGTATTTAAGTGCTTACTATCACTTCATTATTATTATTTTATTACTGAGATAGATGTGTTCATGGAGTCGCTAAGGGTCGGAGATGACTCGACAGCATAAGATAAGACACTGTACTAAGGACTGGGGTAGATACAAGGCAATCAAGTCAGACACAGTCCCTGTCCCACATGGGGTTCACATTCTAAAGGGGACAGACAAAACAGGTACTTAATCTCCATTTTAGAGATGAGGAAACTGAGACACCGAGAAGTTCATTCATTCTGGCAAGCAAGTGGTGAAGCCGGAAATTACTGACTCCCATTCCTGTTTACTTTCCTCAAGGCGTTATATTCTCCGATTAATCCCCGAATCAGATACATTATGGTCCTCAAAAATGTGTAAAAAAAAAAAAAGTTTAACCTAGCCTTCAGCTGGTCCTGGATTACTGTGGGTTCCCTGCAAGAAAAGGCCTCAGAATTATTGACTATTTGTCTGAGGTCCTATGGGCACCACTCCTTGGTACTGTTGAAAGCAGTTTGGTGGTGACAGGGTAGGATCACCCTTTAATGAAACATATATAACACAAAGCCATCTTCCTTCGATTTCTCTTTTCCTAATAACAATAATTGTGGTATTTGTCAAGTGCTTACTATGTGCCAGACGCTGAACTAAGCACTGCGGTGGATACAAGCAAATCAGGGTGGGTACAGTACCTGTTGCATGTGGGGCTCACCGATCTCAATCCCCATTTTACAGATGAGGGAACTGAGGCACAGGAAAGTGAAGTGACTTGCTCAGGTGTCCCTCTCAACTACTGACTGAATAACTTGTGTGTTTTATATCACCTCCCCTATTAATAAAGCCATCTGTTTCTAGGCATTCCTTCTAAGGGAAAAAGGGCTGAGGCGCTTCTCCTTCCCCTCCCCACCTTGACCTAGCCCGGTACTTTTTCACTCCACATCCCTTTCTGCCAGAATGGGTATCTCCATTTCAGTCAGGTCAGAGGCTGGAAACTCGGATTTTAGTGATCTATTCTGGTCTCAGCCTAGTTCAGCTTTGGCCAGCCCATCTCCACACTGTTGACTTGACTTTAGCGGTTTTAAAGGGCCACCTCCAAATGGACACTGAATGAACCAGTCAGGGAGATTGCTGGGCCATCCAATGCATGAAACAGACAGGCAAGGTTCTCGTGTCAGTGCTCGACACTCAGTAAGCACTCAGTAAATATGACTGACCAATTGATTGGGTCTAGTCAGCCCCTTCCAGCCGGAACATGAAGGATGTAAAGAACGCTGCCCCAACTAGCAGGAGACATCTCCCCCCGACATCCCAAAAGGCATTTCCCTTCTGGGGGGTCTTAAGCGGTCTCTTTGACTTGTTGTTTTTTTAAACAAACCCCCAAAACCACAGCATTTATGTACTTATCTGTAATCAATCAATCATAGTTATTGAGTGCTTGTGTGCAGAGTTCTATACTAAGCTCTTGGGAGAGTTCACTCTAAGAGTTGTTAGACACATTCCCTGCCCACAATGACTAAAAATTCTAGAGCAGGAGACGTGCATTAATACAAATAAATACATTATGGATATGTACATGAGGGTTGTGGGGGCTGAAGGAGGGATGAATAAAGGGAGCAAATCGGGTTGACACAGGAGGGTGTGGGAGAAGAGGAAAGAAGGGTTTAAGTCAGAGAAGGCCTCTTGGAGGAGATGTGCCTTCGATAAAGCTTTGAAATGAGAGGAATAATCATCTGTCGGATATGAAGAGGAAGGGGGTTCCAGGCCAGAGGCAGGTCAGGAGCGAGAGGTTGGCAGCGATATTAGATGAGATTGAGGTACAGTGAGTGGATTAGCATTAGAGGAGTGATGTGGGGGGGGCCTGGTTGTGGTAGGAGAGCAGCAAGGCAAGAGAGGAGGGGGAAAGGGGGCCGAATGCTTGAAAGTCGATGGAAAGGAGTTTCTGTTTGATGCGGAGGAGGATGGGCAACCACTGGAGGATCTTGAGGAGTGGGGAAACACGGACTGAATGTTTTTGTAGGATCCGGGCAGCAGAGTGAAGTATGGCCTGGAGCCAGGAGGCAGGGAGATCAGCAAGGAGGCTGATAATCAAAGCGGGATAGGATCCGTGCATGGATTAACGAGGTAGCAGTTTGGATGGAGAATAAAGGACGGATTTCAGTGACGCTGTGAAGATCGAACCCACCGGATTCAGTGACGGAATATGTGGGTTGAATGAGAGCAGTGAGTAGAGAACGCCAAGGTTACGGGCTTGTGAGACAGTAAGGATGGTGGTGCTGTCTACAGGGATGGGAAAGTCAGAGAGAGGGACAGGGTTTGGGTGGGAAGATAAGGAGTTCTGGTTAGGATAAGTTTGAGGTGTTGTAGGGCACCCAAGTAGAAATGTCCTGAAGGCAGGAGCATGCATAAGACTGCAGAGTAGAAGTCAAGGATGGAAATGTAGATTTGGAAATCATCTGCATAGAAATGGTTGTTGAAACCATAGGAGAGAATGGGTTCTCCAAGGGAGTGGGTGTAAATAAACTACATACTCTTTTTGGGCAGGGAAAGTGTTTACCAAATCTCCGGTGGTTGGGTAGGGACTGTTTGTATCTGTTGCTGAATTGTTCTAAGTGCTTAGTACAGTGCTCTGCACACAGTAAGTGCTCAATAAATACGATTGAATGAATGAATGAAATCTGTTATACTGTACTCTCCCAAACGCTTAGTACGGTCTTCTGCATACAGTAAACATCTCTAGACTGTAAGCTCGTCGTGGCAGGGAATGTATCTGTTTACTGTTATGTTGTACGCTCCCAAGCACTTAGTACAGTGCTTTGCACACAGTAAGTGCTCAATAAATACGATTGAATGAATAAAATCTGTTATACTGTACTCTCCCAAACGCTTAGTACGGTCTTCTGCATACAGTAAACATCTCTAGACTGTAAGCTCCTCGTGGCAGGGAATGTGTCTGTTTACTGTTATATTGTATGCTCCCAAGCACTTAGTACAGTGCTTTGCACATAGTAAGCATTCAATAAATATGTTTGAATGTGTTCAGTAAATACGATTGATTCATTAACCAGTCAGAAACCCAACTTGTTTACCCAGACCATCAGCCAAAAAGAAATTTTCATCTTCCTATGACTTACGTGGTAAGTGGTGCTGGGTCCTGCTTTAGAGCCCAAGGGTACAGTTGGAATTTCTCTGAAACAGAAAGCTAGGGTCTGCTAGCCACCCCCTGCTTTAAGGACTGCCGGTTCTGCCCTGAATCCCATCAGTGACCATTATTTTGGTTTGGGGCCTCAGACCAAGACGGTAGGAGTGACTTCTCCACCAGCGTCCTCCTGGTGCTTGTCGCCAATCCACTGCAATCAATCGATCAGTGGCATTGATCGAGTGCTTACTGTGTGCCGAACACTATTCTGCGGCTCTCGGGGTTTTGCTCCCAGCATGTCCCGGGCACCACCAGCTGCCTGCACGGACTTAGCTCGTTCCTGTCTAGACGGTGAGCTCACTGTGGACAGGGAATCTGTATACTGTTATGCTGTACTCTCCCAAGTGGTCAGGAAGATGTTTCGCACGCAGTAAGTGCCCAATAAATATGATTGAATGAATGAGTGAATGAATCCCGTTAATCACACCCCAAGGGTGGCCATGACAACTTCGGGTACCCGTACCCCCACACGTTGTGGCTCCCAGAGCCCTGGGCGTTGTTTTACGGCCAATGCTGCCCCCTCCCCCTCCTCCACCCGAATCCTGACCTGCACTCCTCTGCGTCACCAAGGAACCTCCAACCTGACTCGCCTCCCGCCACCCCGGCGGGACAGAGAAAATCAGCCGCAGCCCGGTGCCGCCTCCGCAAAACTGCAGGAGCTAATCAGATTACCAGCTCAGCTCTCTAACAGTTGAGAATTAAAACTAGCATGTCTCCACTAACCTGGGTAATCGGATTTTTGTCCACACAGCTCCCTACTGGCTGCTGAGGGAAGGGTTTGGTTAGATGCAGCACCGTCTAATGGATAGAACACAGGCCTCGGAGTCAGGACGTGGGTTCTATTACCAGCTCTCCTACTTGACTGCTGCGTGTCCTCAGGCACATTACTTCTCATGCTTCACTCACCTTATATGTAAAATGGGAATTAAGACTGTGAGCCCCACGTGGGACATGGATTGTACCCAACCTGATTATCTTCTAACTACCCCAGAGCTGCCTGGCACACTGCACTTAAAAACCATCTTAAAAAAAAAATAGAAAACCAAATTCCATTTGGCTTCTCAGGGCAGCACCTCAGAGACCCCTCCTGCCCCCAACACAAAACTCCTTAATTTAGGTGAGGGAAACCTCAGTAGTCTGGGACAGGTACGCCATTTCTGCGAGGGGAGCAGGCCTATCAGAAGCCATGTTTGAAGTGGGTGAGAAGCCAGGCTTCCCGGTTTAATTCACTCACCCCGAATGATTTATGGAATCATCACCACCAAAGCAGATGGCTGGCTGTTCACTTGGCAGTGTCAACTTCAACTTTAGAGAAGCCAGCTCCTCTGAGTTTCATTCTTCATCAAGTCTGTCAGGCCCGGTTACCCTTCCACCGCTAAACACGAGGAGAAAGAATTGTCGACGTGGGTTCTGGGTTTACGTGGGTTTAATTCCTGGTCTGGAATGATCAATCCTGATGAACCCAGGGGTGAGAGAGACAATCTACGTGCTAGGTTTTGTGGAAAACCTTGTCAGGGGTTCTACATATCATGAGAGGGGAACCGGGGAGAGAGGGAAGTCCTGGGGAGGAAAGATTGAGGTATCAGAAATGGAAAAAAATGAAATATAATTTAAGACCATCCGACTATATGAACTGCCAACCCAGATACTCTTTGATTAATGATCTTCTAGGGTAAGTAACCTCCAGGACTGCATATCTAGTTGAGGGAATTTGGATTAAAAGGATGTTAACATCAGCCAATTCAAATGAAGATTTCCTCATTCCCAACATTCCAGGCACATAAATACCTTTAGCACATCTTTCAATCTTGGCCTGAGCATTTATATTTGTAAATACTCTGGTTATTTCATCCTAACATCCTTCGAACCACCTGCTGTATCCTTGGGTTTCCTCTTGTCCCCACCATTTGTAAATATTTTGCACGGTGGCCACCCCCATTAGAGCCGAAACTCTGTTTTGTTTCTGTTGAACTCTCCCAAGCTCCCCCGGAATAGTGCGTTGCACACATGTAAATGCCACTGATTTACCTAAACAGCCTATGTTGAGGACCAAAACAAAAAAGACTAGACTAATGAGCAGCTATTTAATGTTGCATAAACCTTTATTTTAAGTTCACAAGTTGATAAAGAAGTTGCATTTCTTACTTCAGAGTTAAATGTTTGCGGGGATGTAGCCTTGGATACAACAACTCTCCAACTGTGTCAATTTTAGCCAAGGTTGTCTTCAGAAGTCTTTCTGCTGACTAAACCTCAACACAATAAACCACTCTTTCCTTGGCTACTGCTTGAGAGCAAGTTCTTCCTGGGAACTTCCTCATCCCTCTTCTAATCCTCCTGCTTATAAAGAACTCATGATTGTCCAGGCTAAAGAATGGATGTCAAAATATTCAAATTCAGATTTGATTTTTATTGTCTCCCTCCTATCCCTACACAGATTTAGTAGCATCCAAGAAAATCCGTTTAACTTCTACTATTTCCCTTCAATGTTTCTTGACAGTTTTAACCCGGAGTTTGGGAGGAAACACATTACATTCAATTGCAAAAAAAGTCTTACAATTTCAAATTGTATTTAACTTTACCTGATATTTCTTGTTGCATCAGCCTAACTTTTAAAATTATTTCCACTTCAAATTTCAACTAGAGTGGAAGATAGATGACCAAGTTATTTATTACACACACAGACACAGCACAAGGGCTATGAAGTCACCATTTCTGTTGCCCAGTTGAGATTAGTAGTATCTAGACAGCGCCCCCCCCCCCCCCCCATAATCTCAATGAATCCCTACAAAGCAGGGGGGGAAAGAGGTGTACGTTAGCCTGGCCAGCAATGCTATAAACATTACTATTCATTTAACACATTACCTTTGGCTGACACTACATACAAAATGCCATTATGATACCAACAAAGCCTGTTTCTACCACCATCCAGCTTTCCTTTAAAAAACTCGGTAAGGGCTTGAAGCATGAAACCTCACTCCAATGGGTTTTATAAGAACTGTTAAAACTTGTCCATACTTTTAAAAATGTGACACCGGGAATATTTATACATCAACTGCTTTTATTATCGCGTTTCAGAAACCTTTCACAAGATGGTAAAAAAAAGAAAACAAAACCAAAAAAAAAAAAACTTTACAACCACTTCTAACTTAGTCTTCCATTGTTCCCAGTCAGCTCCAAACCCATTGTGTGCAAAGCCCATTTACCATGCATCTAAATGATAGATACAGGCTATGAAATTCTTTATTCTATTTGTAGCAGCTTATGCAAGTGCAGCCAAATACAAAGCTTCGGGATGAATTGTACACAAACTTTACAATGTAGGATTTAAAATAGGAAACGTAAAATCGACACAAAACTGGTAAAAATCAAGCACAGATACTGAGGACTGAAACTTAGAATCCATGTGAAAGGGAGTTGTCTGGTTTTCCTTTCAAGTGCTTTTATTCTGCTACAGGACGGTCAAAATGAAGATGTAAAGCTTTGTGGTTAGTTTAAATTATACACTCTGTAGATACTATAACCAATTTTAAAAGTTACACATAGAGCAACAGATGTCCATCAGTTCATCTGGATTGCTTAACAATCCAGCTGGATTGCTGACAACAAATCAGGCAAAATTGGAAAGGAAATCCTTCTGTGCAACTTTTTTCCTCTACGTTTACTGATGGGCGCACTGTACTCCGGGTCCATGGTGGCTGCTCTCCTCATCAGAGCTATCGTTATAAGCCTCGCGTCTCTGACCACCTGCTGAACCACGAGTGCTATCGAACTCCTGGAGATCTACCTCTTCTGTTTCACCAATCACACTGGGAACTTCTGGTCTAGCTGGCAGAAGATCTTCAAGTTCCTTCATGGAAAAGGGAAAATCATTTAACTCTGCAAGGTACTGGAAGAAAGCTTCCTCTGACATCAGAGAGGACGTCTCTCCCGATTCCTCTGTTTCTTGGGAAAGTTCAATCTGATCTACTGTGAAAGCCCGGCCAACCCCTAGAGAGACTCAGTTCCCGCCAAAATCATTTACATATCCTCTTTAATAAGAACTAATTCGATCACTCCCTTTCCCGACTCCTGTTTCTCTCGTCCACATAGACACACACACTCAGGCTACTCTTTGCTAGCCCCTGATGCCGAGCTGGCTGGACCCAGAATTATGTAAATAATGGCTTTGAGTCACTGTTGCTTGAAAAGAGCTACTGCCAGGTGGGTATGGGAAAAGTCTTGAGGGAAGGCCTGTTAGGATCGTAACACTTGAGAACACCAAAAATCTTTGTATTTCATCTAATATCCACTTATCATAATTAATATATAAAGGACCAATAATAATGGTGCTATTTCTTAAGAGCTAACTACGCGCCAGGCTCTGTACTAGGCTCTGGGGTACACACACAAGATAACCAGTTTGGACACAGTCCCTGTCCCACAGTGGGCTCGGTCTTAATCCCCATTTTACATATGAGGTGACTGAGGCCCAGAAAAGTGAAGTGACTTGCCCAGAGTCCCACAGCAGACAAGTGGCAGAGCCGGGTTTAGCACCCAAGTCCTCTGACTCCCAGGCCCGAGCTCTTTCCACTAGGCCATGCTGTTTCTCCTGTTTCCCCAAATATTGCTACAAATGGCGAAAGGACACAAATATTTTAAATTGGGCAATACTTACAGATAGCTTCTCTGGGCTAATCCAGTTGTTATCAGGAAACTGCACATCAAATTTTATATAAAGATCACCTTTTTCAAAAGGATTACGATACTGGGGCATTCCTTCGCCTCGAACAACCCGGACACAGCCTGTGAATTTGGGAAAGGAAATAAAAGAAAAACCACCATGATAGTCCTCACGAGCAATCGTTAAGCTAAATTTACTCTATGCCAACCATTGGGCTAGAGACAAGACAGTTGGATAACAGGGCAGCATCTTCCCAATCTCTGGTGTGAATTTCTCTATACTAAAATAATCAAAAACTACAAAATAGGGATAAAAATCAATCAAAATGAATGAATCGAGTTATCATATTAAAAATCAAGATTTACCTGGTTCGATGACTTTGCCAGGAGGATATTTCACGACAATCTGACGGGCATCGAGGTGCTTGAACGTGAACTGGAATCCACAGAGAGCTTCAACGAGTCCTACCTTGTGTGTCATATGCAAATCGTTCCCATCTCTCTGGAATGACTGGAGGAAAGCAAAAAAGAAACCAGTAAGCGCCTATAAATTGCACGGGATCAGATCCAGACACACGGTCCTATCGATTCTGCAAATTCCCTTCTCTAGAGAGACTTGGTGGGCTTACTTACACTAGACAAATTCTGTAGACAAATTCTGTAGCATGGGCAAGATGAATTATTTACGTACTTCCGTGTGCATGGTCGGTGATTGGAAAGCCCCCGTTTCCTTGGTGTGGGGAACTTTGTGTGTATGAGAGGACAGCTAAACTTGGGAAGGTGCATGAATGGGGAGTGATAATGGCAGGCAAACCTAGGAATTGATGGTGTTTGCGTGCATAAAACGACACAAAATAGGAAGCCTTCTCCATAGCGTTGATTTATGGCATAGCAGACGAGGGACAAAAAAAGAGGAGTTAATAAGGCGTTTTTTAAATGGCAAAACTGCTGGCTTGGGAAGCTTGTGGAGCCTCTAGGCCTCAGTCCTCTTATGGGTTATAAGATCCAACAATTGGCTTGATGCTCTGTCAGTAATGATCAGTTTATAAAAGAGCTCTGTTTAATCCACTGTAATTTCCCTTAGACCAAGGATGATTTCCCCCATTTGAAAAGTCAATATTAACCAAATACATAAGCACAGGATAGCATTTTTCAAAGATCCTCTCACTCAGGGGACTGGAACCTTTGTGGTACATGCTTTTCCCTCGCCACAAAACTCTGTATCTTTGACTTCCTCAAAGGGTAAGCTGAATTCTTAGGGTGAGTGGAAGGGAGGAAAGGATATTAGCAATTTTCTACATGCACCGTGCCTAACTTTACAGTTCCTCAGCATGCAATGTAATTTAGTTACCCTGAGAATGTAAACGTCTAGCTTTCAGTCCTAACTATAGAGGCACAGGTCAATATGAAAACAATACCTCATTTCTCATGAAATATCATTCGAATGAAAGCCATATGGAATATAAAGTTACCTCCCACAGCAGCCTTTGTCAGCAATGAATAGCACATTGTATGCCAGCACTGTAAAATCTCTGCCACAACATTGTAGCTAGTGGCAAGTCTTTTACATCATGATCACTTTCAACCTGTTGCCCCTGTAGCCTATCCACAGCAGGCAATAAGCAGGGCGGACAACGGCCCCACAGTTCTTATGCACATATCCCTAATATATTTTCTTGTCTGTCTCGCCCTCGAGATGCTTAAAGTTTCGGGTGGGCAGGGAACACGTCTAACTCTGTCGTACTGTACTCTCCCAAGTGCTTAAAACAGGGAGCCAAAAATACCACTGATTGGACTTGGCCGATGATTCTGCCACTCAACTGATATTTGGTTTCAAGGTCATAATGGTAAACACATTCCCGGAGCGGTAGTCCCTAATGCCCTGCCGCCTCTCAGGCAAGATACCTCCATCAATCACCTCAGCACTCATATATGTTTATCTGAAAAGTTTGGCTTAGGTTCCCAAATCCACTTCTCCCCAATCCTTTGTCTTCAGAACCCCGGAAAAGGATCCTGCAGTCTGGCAGAAGGAAGACGGACCAGAGAATTTACTCCTAGTTCTGAAAGTAGCTCAAGCATGCTAAGAACAGCAAATTCTAGCAGTTCATAAAAAGCCACTCCCACTAATGGATTGCTACTAGTTCTAGCCCATCTTCTGAAAAATGCTGGACATTTCAGGTGAAGAACAACATTATTTGGAAATAGAAACAGCACAAGACATTTCTGGGCATGTTTTCTAGAATAAACTTACTTTAATTACTTGTTTTTTCTGAGAGGACAGTGTCCTACCCAGAGGTAAATGTGCTCAAGAGTTATTCTTTTTGCTAAAATCATTTTAGCCCATTTCCTCAATTGCATTTTGTTTGTCCCACCCTATTATTAAGCAGAAAAATTATTTTTATATCATTTTCTTCCAAGATAAATGTTCATATTTAAAATACAGCCAGAAAACAGGATAAATTCTGAAGTTTGTTTCTGTTTCATGAGGGTGGTGCAGGTGCCCAGGCTCTCTGCCCAGCTCCTGACTCTCTAAACCTTCAGTAAAACTGGAGTTAATGCAAAAATCAGATCAAAAAAGCTGTCAAACTTTCCAGGAGTCATAAATAATCCTTTCCAAAAGTATGCAGTTTATTGAATTCATTATTTTGATTTTTCAAAACGAGGTTATTTCCCCATTTTTAATCATGGAATAATGAGCCGATTCTCTTAGTTCACTTTATCGGTTATAACTTGACAGGAAAATCACTGACGAATCAAAAACTTATTTTTTAACAGCTATTACCTAATGCAACAAAAGCAATTTCATTTTGGCACATTCTCCTCCCCACATATTACTGGATCAAATACTATCTTTTTAGTTTTCAACTTCAGAAGCCAAGTTTACAGTAGAAAGCTCCAGAAAAGTGTTCTAATCTCCTGCTACAAGGGCTCCCTTTATCCCTCAAAGTTCTCCTTCAATACTCCCATGAAAAAGTCCAATTCATTTTTCTCTGGGCACGAGAGACCTACAAGGTGAGAAGAAAGGCTAGGCTCTTGCCACTCACAAAACCCTTAATTCACCCACACCCTCACTAAATGGCTGTTTGGAACTCCCAACCCCTAATTTGAAAAGCTCTGCCCAGGAGACCCTCTTGTATATTGGACAAATTAGCTCAGCCAGCTCTCCATGTTGGTGGCTGAGCCTTGCAAAACCTCATTTTAAGAAACATTAGTGGTCTAGCACTCACCCATTTTGACACTTGCAAGCAGGGGCGAAAACTATTTCTTCCGATACCTCAGCGTGCGGTATCCAAACAGGGTTCTGTTGTCAGATGAACATTCCCTAATGCCCTAACAACATTCTAGCCAAAGCACGCAACGAAAAATGTTACGGAAGGATCGGGGGTAATAGTAATAGCATGAGGCCATCAGGGAAGCCCACTACATCACCTGCCTAGTGTTTGTACGGTATTATGGTCAGTCTTTGCTGAGAGTGGGATTTTTTGACTTTTTTGTACCAGTGAAGAGTGGTACCGGGAGGAGCCAAATCCCCTGAGTGGAGAGAGATTTCTGCTCTGCCTTATCACGCAGAATGAGTGAGAAAGCTCTTTACCTGTCTGCTGGATAAATCAAGCTAACCAACCAAGATAATACATTCTAATTAAGCTGATGGAAAGGTAGGCCAGAGAGTTGATGATTTTGAAGTTTCTCTGGAGAAAAATCTTAGTTTGTGGTCTTAAATCTCTCTGAATTTTCTTTCATACATTCTTTCAAACTGTAGCTGATTAAAATATCATTTATTAGCTGACATCGAGTAATCAGTTTTACAGTTCTTCCAAGTACTCAGGAAGAGTCCTCTTTTGAAATCTGGCCAAATTCCACATCTATTACTCCTTCTGATTAAATGCCTGGTCTGAAGAAGAGTTATTAATGCTTCCATCCTGGGTAATTTAGCACAGTGACTTCTTGCTAACAAAAGGGAATATAGAATTAGCTCTTTCGGATTTACTATATTGCAACACCAGAGGCAGATGAACAGGATGAAGAGGGGAGACAGGTTAAAGAAGTAAGCAGAGGGGGTACTGCTAAAAAAAAAATTAAATGCAAACCTCATAATATATCCTGGCATTTAAAGGGTAACTCTGGAAACCTCTCTAATTTTAAAAGGGCAGACCTAATATCACAAACTATTCATTCATTCATTCAATAGTATTTATTGAGCGCTTACTATGTGCAGAGCACTGTACTAAGCGCTTGGGATGAACAGGTCGGCAACAGATAGAGACAGTCCCTGCCGTTTGACGGGCTTACAGTCTAATCGGGGGAGACGGACAGACAAGAACACAAACTAGTTTTTTCGAGGTCACACCCTAGTAGTAGACAGTGAATTTAATGTGCGTAAATAGTTTTAACTAAAGCTCTGTCAACTCGGGAAACATGAATTCCTTTCAGGTGGTAATTAGTTTTATTACATTTTTCTTTTCTTCTTGTTACATGAAAACATTTCCCATAAAGCAGCACGGTTTCAATGAACAATAATGAAAAAAAAGTTACCTCATGCTCTTTTTCTTGTAGTAGAAGCACAATATCTCCTGGTTCCACTCCTGGGGCCTGGTCTGCCTCACCAGTAAATGTAATCCTCTGCCCGTGTTTCATGCCTTTATCTACATGAACTTCAAGAATCTTTACTTCCTTTATCACTTTCTTCCCTTCACATTTTTTACAACGATCCTTTTCATTGATTACCTCCCCTAAAAAGAGTAAGAGACAGAAGTCAGATATCTGGGGAAAGACCTTCAGAAACTCAGTGATTAAATTTCGTATGGACTCCTGTTTATCACTGGTCTCATTTCAAAACCTCAAGTTGTTGAATCAGGCATGCCAAGAAGGAAACCCACAGTGCACCACCCAGAGCGCACACCCACTTAGCTGCCTGCCTCAAGCAGTTAATGATCTTTATTGAGTACTTACTGTGTGCAGAGCACTATATTAAGTTTCTAGGAGAGTATAACACAATAGGGTTGGTAGACATAAACCCTGCCCAAGAGGAGTTTACAGTCTAGGGGGGAGCTACGTACACTTAAATAATTTACAAATAGGTTTCAGATACTTGGCTTGGCAGGTAGGGCATGGGACCTAAAGGAAACGCAATGAGCCTCAAATCCCTGAGTTCCCAGGACGGGGAGGAGGAAAGGAAGTCACCTGTTCCCATATAATAACAACTGCGGTATTTGCTGAGCACTTAGTAATGTGTTAAATGCTGGAGTAGATACAAAACACTCACATCAGACACAGTGGATACAGTTCCTGTTCCACAAGGGGCTCAGAGTCTAAGGGGGAGGGAGAGCAGGTATTTAATCTTTATTTTACAGATGAGGAAATTGAGGCCCAGAAGTCAACTGGCTTGTCCAAAATCATACAGGAGGCAAGGGGAAGAGCCAGGTATCACACAAAAGCAGCAATCCTGGGAATATTTTTTAAGTTTTGAAAACTGAGTCAAAAATTACCGCACAGCCTTAGGGTTAACTTTGGGTTTTGTTCGTTTCTGAAGCTCTTTGAGGGCACAGTATGTGTACTTTATTGTATTGTCTTAAGTGCTTATTAAATATCACTGATGGGACTCTACTTCAAAAACCCCGCAAACTGAAATCCATAACAGGAGCAGAAAATTTTGAGCAGGTAAATGGAAGATCCCAGATGCCCATCCCTCCCAATAATAATGAAAACTGTCCATGCAATTGCTGACATTCAGGAGAGAACGTGTAAGGACAAAATGAAAAGAAAGTTTTTTACCAATTTTTACTCATTCACAGCTTATTAAAAAGGTGGGAAAGGGAAGAAAAAAAGCAATAACAAAGAAGCATAATACTGGTGAAATTCCACAGGAACAGGTATATGGTGACAGTAACTATGAATTCAATCCCTAGAAAAGTTTATTTGCATATTATCATTATTACTTTTGTGAAGTGCTTACAATGATTTAAGTTAGCAGGTTGGCACACAATCCCTGTCTTACACAGGGCTCACAGTAGGAGAACAGGCACTGAATTCCCATTTTACAGATGAAGAAACTGAGGCACAGGAAAGTTGAGAGACTTGCCAAAGGGCACAAAGCTGGCAACCGGCAGAGCCAGGATTAGGACCCGGATCCTCTGACTCCCAGCCCTGTGCTCTTTTCACTAGGCCACGCTGCACCTTATTTATGAATCAGTTTCAAGAAATACAGTACCACCAAGAGTCGAATAGGTTCAAGTGAACAGTGGCTCTGACAATCTCAATGGCAAATAGATGAGCGTAGCTTGATGGGGGGCGGGGGGCAACCCAACGAACCTTCGTTCCGGTCTACGTCTCGTGTTTCCTAACCTCTCTGATCAATGTTAAGAGCACAGAGCAACCGTTGGCCTACCTTCACCATTGCAATCGGAGCACACAGACTGCATCTGCTGTACCATCCCGGGAGCCAGCTGTCTGATCATGATGCGCACACCTCGGCCCCGACAAGCACTACACTTCTGCACGGCTCCGGACTTACCACCTTGCCTAAAAACGAAGGAGCCAGTTAGTCTCGACTGCAGGAAGTCAGGCAGGATAATGTCCCGTCGAACATAAGCCTGCTTTGCACTGCTACCCAAAACATAAGTAATGCACATTTTAGTCACACTGATTTTCATGTCGCTGCCTAATCCTGTATTAAGTTTATAGTTTTAGTTGAGAAAATTTTACCTGAGGGACTTGACGCTTATCAAGGAATGAAGAGAATTCTGAGAAGAAGTAAAAACTTACCCATTGCACGCACTACAGAGAACATTCTTGCTAAGTTGTAGTTTTGTTGTCTTGCCGTTATATAAATCTTCTAAAGATACTCTAGAAAGGGAGAGGGGGAAAGAAAAAAAATCAAGTTGGGCCCCTAGGCATGTTCAAAACTGTATAGTGAGTGCTGTAAATGATGGCTTTTCACACCTGCTATGTACAGTGTAAGCTGAACTGAGCAGGGAACGTGCCGCTAATTCTGCCATATTGTACTCTTCCCAAGCGCTTAGCACACTGCTCTGCACATAGTAAGCTCCCAGGAAAAACCACTGATTAATTGAATACCTTTTTTGCAATTCAGTGACTGCTTCCTCTTTAAAATAAGCAATTGGTTGAGATTTTATGATTGAGGGAATTTAATTGAACACTAACTTGTAGACTCTAGATGGAGTAGGGTAGTGACCCATAAGTATCAGAATATTAGTTTCTGTCTGTTCTGATTATAAAAAGTGCTCAGTACAGTGCTTGGCACACAGTAAGCACTCAAGAAATACAACTGAATGAATAAAAAGGATATGAAGCTTTCGTGAATCCTCTGCAGCCTTTTATAGCGGGGCTGAAAAGATCAAAATGCCCCTCTTCCAAAAGGCAGTATCGAAGGTTGACATAAATGTCTTTCCTTTTTCTCTCCTACTTTACTATTTCCCCTGTCCCTAACTTATTTTAAAGTTTAACTCCCCCTGTAGACAGTAAGCTCTTTGTAACCAACACAGATTATACTCTCCCAACCACTTCATAGTGTTTGTAGCACAGTTAGCGCGCAGATTCCACTGATAGCTTCTTTTAGAATACAGGAGATTTGAAGATGGGCGAGCCTCTTTACCTACAGAGACAGGATCACGGGAGGAGGACTTATGAAGGCTAATAGAGCTGCCGGCGATGGAAAAAATGAAAATCTTGTTCACTTGGCAACTTTGTGAGTGGCAAAATAATCCAAAAACAAAAAAACTACTCTCAGTATAAGAAAATAAAACATGCCTAAAGGTTATAGGTCACTTCCTTAATAAACAGCTTTCATACTAATATTTCAGTGTAATTGCAAAGCTATATATCATATAAAATGAAAATTAATGAACATCTTAAAATTTTAATAATAGTAATGGTATTTGATAATCGCTTATTATGTGCCAAGCACTGTTCTAAGCCCTGGGGGAGATACAAGATGATCAGGTTGTCCCAACGTGGAGCTCAGAGTCTCAATCCCCATTTTACAGACAAAGTAACTGAGGCACAATGACCTGCCCAAAGTCACACAGCAGACAAGTGGCGGGTGCGGGATTAGAACCCATGACCAATGACTCCCAAGCCCGTGCTCTTGCCACTAGGCCATACTGCTTTAGGAACTGATGGGTAAGCATTCAGGAAAAGTAATCTCCCGTGGGTTGATAATATTAATATCAATATTTTATTATTAATTTATTAATAATTAATTAATATTAATATTAATTTTCTGATATTATTGGGCCACGCATACTGTACTCTAGGGAAGGACGGAAAGAGAAAACACTGCTTCAATGCTCTAACCTTCCTCACTCAAGCTCAACTGAACCGGCTGGTAATAAGTAAAAATTAGCATCTTTAGAATAGCCGACACCCACATGAATCAAAACACATTCAGCCATACTTTGTGGCAAGGCCTTACATTTGGATATATCCTTCTTGCCACAGGAATATACAGTCTTGAACCAAAACTTAAACATTCTGAAATGAAATCGTTCTAAAGCAACACAGAAAAGGTTTCTATGTGATAACGTTTTGATGGCTTCCAAAGATCTCCATCCTCATTCCGTAGCAAATATCAGGTTGATACCGGGTTCCCAAAGGTACGTGAAACATAAACAGAGGGAAATGGGCAGGGACTTAAAATAAGTCACAGCTCACACACGATTCTTCCTGTTTATGATCCCAATGTATGTTTTTAATAATGACAGTGGCCAACTTCCTGAAACTCAGACTGCCCACCCATTTGAAATTCTATAGGAAAAGAATACTCGTTCATAAACTCTGTCCGTCATTTTTTAATACATGAAGCTTCTAGGTCCCGGTCTGTGACCAAGGTCAGACACCGATCACATGCTGGCAGGTTGGTGCTAGGCTGGAAGCCAACATGCCCCAGAAACCAATTTGGAAGTCTGTTTAGAATCCAAGCATTAGTTTAGCTTGCAAACCAAATGTAATCGGGCAACCTCTTCAAGCTCTTGCTATAAAAGTTTCAAACTAAAGCCACAGTCAAGACAAATAACACCGAGCTACTTCAGAACAAAATAAGGACCCACAGAATAAAAAAATTCAAGACACCAAGCGGCGGCAAAAAAAAATAACCGCCCGCCCCTCCCTTTTAATGACAGTCAGAGATGATGTTCAAGGCCAATTTCATATAATGGCTAAGTAAAAATACTCACTTGAGTGGATGCATCATGTCTTCGCCTCTTCTTCTGCCATTACGACTTCTACTCTGACTACCCATGAAGCTGAACAACCCCCCGCCAAAAATATGAGAGAAAATATCGTCCATTCCGCCACTTCCACCGCTACCTTCCCGAAGGCCTTGCTCTCCATAGCGATCATATAGCTCGCGTTTCTCGGGATTTGAGAGAACTTCGTATGCAAAACTGATTTCTTTGAACTGCAGAAGAAAAAAAGAAAATCGGATTTTTAAATGGAATTTACGAGTCACACTTAATTCAAGAGGTTTACAAAGCTTGAGTACTTTCGTTTACCTCCCGATCATTTCCCCTTCTTTAAACGAGAGCGTACGCTGCGCCCCGTGCTTTTTCACAGCACTGAAATTGAGAACTCGGGGGATTAAACCCGAGGATACCCGCCCAACTCCTTTGTCCGTCATTTCTTTCAGAGTAGGAGAACGGATGTAACCTGAAAGATTTCAAGAGAGGGAAAAAAAAAAAAATCATCTTACTTTGTCCCCCGCATTTGGATTCTTATCAGGATGGTATTCCTTGGCCAACTTTCTGTATGCCTGATTGGGAAGAGACAAAATAAGTTACAAAGGTGCTCCTTGAAAAATTGTCCCAACTTGTTCTTTCCAAACCGACCTATTTTTTCCTAAAAACCAGACCTGCCCAAGGCATGCCTAGGGAAATCAAGTCAAGGGTCCTCCAAAAATGCCACTTAGCTGCGCTGGGGCCAGAAACATTTGGGACAAGCAAGCCACCACACCTCCTTGGTCCATCCGTCCCCTAACTTGTCATACCAGGTGGGTGATTCAGAGGGTGTGTGCTTCTGGGAGGGGGGTGAGGGAGAGAAGAGAAGGAAACGACCCACTGGTACATTTTAATTAAGGCGGGTCATCCTTACAAATGGCTTTCTTATTTAAGAGAATCTCAACGTTTGCAATTTTGAAATTCTCCGGTGATATGCCTAAACAGATTGTCATCATATGTAATGAAAGAGAGATTAAAACTCGAGGCAGACAATAGTAAAGGGAGGCCCAATATAAGAGTGGAACACTGTTTCACTGACCATTATTTTAGATACACTTAAAGGAGAGTTGGCAGCTCACCAAGAGATCTGAATAACTCTAAAGTTGGATTTCCCTAGTTAGTAACTCTTCTGTAATAAACTCTTCCCTCAGATGAGTTATATAATACAGGCTAGTATTTCCGGTAAGGTGACAGGATGTCCAGCCCTCCGGGTTCTGTTCCACGCTTGTCACTGCCATGGGTAACTCCATTTCATTTTCTATATAAAACTGGATTGCTACTAATCCACGAGGACGCCGTGAGGCTTTAAATATCTTAGGTGCTTGGAAATCCTCAAACTCTATGAGCGAGAAACTTTGAAAATTACAGAGGTCGGGCACCATGGTGTTGTACTTCTTGCCTCGGACCAACCAAGGAGTCTCCTCCTCCTGTGCGATGGATATTACCTGGCTTTCTGACAATGGCTCTAGATGCGTTTCAGGTTCCAGTTCAAAAGGGGAAGAGTCTTCCTGAAAGTAGCTCCCACCAATCGCAACTTTTTTGGGTAGAGAATTGGAGGAGAGCTTTGAGGCGAGAGTTGGGGGAAGTTGTTGGAATCGTATTTATGGAGCGCTTACTGTGTGCAAAGCACTCTATTAAGCGCTTGGGAGAGGTCCATCTAACATCCAACACAATACGGAAAGTCGGATCTCTTCTGTTTGGAAGCCAACGGGCCAATTATCATCTCCTGGCGTGGGCTTTTTGTGACGACCAAAGTGAGGAGACGTTGGTTGGCTCATGACAGTGGCAAGATCTCTTCTCTCCACCCCTCCCTCGCCTCAACAAGCCGAACCTCCCCGAGGCCTTTCACTTTTTTCCTTCGGTGGGGGAGGAAGGGAGGTAATGCAAGATGGGATGCTTCGGTGGGGTAGATATTCATTCACTCGACTGTATTTATTGAGTGCTTACCCTGCGCGGAGCGCTGGGAAAGAACAAAAGGCAATGAAGAGAGGCCATCCCTGCCCACAACGGGCTTACAGTCTAGAGGGGTCGGAGGGAGGTAAAGATGGGATGGGCCCAGTAGGGGGCATAATCTGTTTTCCAGGTGGTGACCTCGGGTTCGAGTTGAAGGTGGCGACAATGCTATGATCGATGAGGATGGAGAGGACCGGATGTCCTACTGAGCGCTCACCTCCTCCAGGAGGCCTTCCCAGACTGAGCCCTCCCTTTCCCTCTGCTCCTCCTCCCCATTCCCCATCTCCACCCCCGTTCTCTCCCCTTCCTCCCCTCAGGACTTGTGCCTATTTCTACATATTATTTATCACTCTATTTATTTTGTTAATGATGTGTAGATTTCTAGGATTCTATTTAGATGGTGTTGATACCTGACTACTTGTTTTGTTTCGTGTCTCCCCCGTGTAGACTGTGAGCCCGATGTTGGGCGGGGATGGTCTCTTTCTGTTGCCAAATGGACATTCCAAGCGCTTAGTAGAGTGCTCCGCACATAGTAAGCATCCAATCAATACAACTGAACTAGTAAGCGTTCAATCAATACGACTGAATGACTAAGAAGCACTCCATCAATACTACTGAATGACTAGGAAGCGCTCCATCAATACGACGGAATGACTAGGAAGCGCTCAGTCAATATGACTGAATGACTAGGAAGCGCTCAATCAATACAACTAAATGACTAGTAAGAGCTCAATCAATACAAATGAATGACTAGTAAGTGCTCAATCAATACAAATGAACGCCTAGTAAGCGCTCAATCAATACGACTAAGTGACTAGTAAGCGCTCAATCAATACGACTAAATGACTAGTAAGCACTCAATCAAAAAGACTTAACGACTAGTAAGCGCTCAATACGACTTAACGACTAGTAAGCGCTCAATCAATACAAATGAACGACTAGTAAGCGCTCAATCAATACGACTGAACGACTAGTAAGCGCTCAATCAATACGACTAAATGACTAGTAAGCGCTCAATCAATACAACTAAATGACTAGTAAGCGCTCTATCAATACTACTGAACGACTAGGAAGCGCTCAATTAATACGACTGAACGACTAGGAAGCGCTCATTTAATACGATTAAACGACTGGTAAGCGTTCTAATCCATATGACTGAACGACTAGTAAGCGCTCAATCCATACGACTAAGTAACTAGTAAGCGCTCAATCAATACGACTAAGTGACTAGTAAGCGCTCAATCAATACGACTAAATGACTAGTAAGCACTCAATCAAAAAGACTTAACGACTAGTAAGCGCTCAATCAATACAAATGAACGACTAGTAAGCGCTCAATCAATACAAATGAACGACTAGTAAGCGCTCAATCAATACGACTGAACGACTAGTAAGCGCTCAATCAATACGACTAAATGACTAGTAAGCGCTCAATCAATACAACTAAATGACTAGTAAGCGCTCTATCAATACTACTGAACGACTAGGAAGCGCTCAATTAATACGACTGAACGACTAGGAAGCGCTCATTTAATACGATTAAACGACTGGTAAGCGCTCTAATCCATATGACTGAACGACTAGTAAGCGCTCAATCCATACGACTGAACGCCTAGTAAGCGCTCAATCAATAAGACTAAGTAACTAGTAAGCGCTCAATCAATACGACTAAGTGACTAGTAAGCGCTCAATCAATACGACTAAATGACTAGTAAGCACTCAATCAAAAAGACTTAACGACTAGTAAGCGCTCAATACGACTTAACGACTAGTAAGCGCTCAATCAATACAAATGAACGACTAGTAAGCGCTCAATCAATACGACTAAATGACTAGTAAGTGCTCAATCAATACAACTAAATGACTAGTAAGCGCTCAATCAATACGACTGAACGACTAGGAAGCGCTCATTTAATACGATTAAACGACTGGTAAGCGCTCTAATCCATATGACTGAACGACTAGTAAGCGCTCAATCCATACGACTGAACGACTAGTAAGCGCTCAATCAATATGACTAACTAGTAGTAAACACTCAATCCATACAACTGAACGACTAGTAAGTACTCAATCAATAAGACTGAACGACTAGTAGGCGCTCAATCCATATGACTGAACGACTAGTAGGCGCTCAATCAATATGACTGAACGACTAGTAAGCACTCAATCAATACGATTGAATGACTAGTAGGTGCTCAATCAATATGACTGAATGACTAGTAAGTGCTCAATCCACACGACTTAACGACTAGTAAGCGCTCAATCCATACGATTAAACGACTAATAAGAGCTCAATCCATACGATTAAACGACTAATAAGCGCTCAATCAATACGGCTAAACGACTAGTAAACGCTGAATCAATAGGACTGAACGACTAGTAAACGCTCAATCCCCACGACTGAACGACTAGTAAGAGCTCAATCCATACGACTAAGCGACTAGTAAGCGTTCAATCCATACGACTGAACGACTAGTAAGAGCTCAGTCCATACGACTGAACGACTATTAAGCGCTCAATCCACAGGACTGAACGATTAGTAAATGCTCCATCCACCCGATTAAGCGACTAGTAAACGCTCAGTCAATAAGATTAAGCGATTAGTAAACGCTCAATCCCTTCGACTGAACGACTAGTAAAAGCTCAATCCATACGATTGAGCGACTAGTAAGCGTTCAATCCTTACGACTGAACGACTAGTAAGAGCTCAGTCAATACGATTAAACGATTAGTAAACGCTCAATCCATTCGACTGAACGACTAGTAAAAGCTCAATCCATACGATTGAGCGACTAGTAAACGTTCAATCCATACGACTGAACGACTAGTAAGCGCTCAATCCATACGACTGAACGACTAGTAAACGCTCCATCCACCCGATTAAGCGCCTAATAAGCGCTCAGTCAATACGATTAAACGATTAGTAAACACTCAATCCCTACGACTGAACGACTAATAAACGCTCAATCCCTACGATTGAGCGACTAATAAGCGCTCAATCCATACGACTGAACGACTAGTAAACGCTCCATCCCCACGATTGAACGACTAATAATCGGTCCGCCCACCCGATTGAGCGACTAGTAAACGTTCAGTCCCTACGGCCGAACGGATGGACGAAGGCCGGTCCTTTTTGGGAAGGCGACGGCGGACTTTGGAGGCCGCGGGAGCCCTGCCTTTGTTTTATTATTATTATTATTATTATTTTCATTTCATTTCGGGGGTGGGGAAGTGCGCGTGGTGGCGGGGGTGCGGGGCCCACCCTGCCCCCCACGTTGGGGCTGCCAAGGTCAGCGGGGAAGGGGGGGGCCGGGATGGAGTCCGGGCCTCCGCTCCGTCCTCGCCGGGAAGGAGCGGAGGCCTTTGGTTCCTATTTATTGAGCGCTTATCACGTGCACGGCAGCCGGCCCGCAGACCCCCCGGGAGGGGGAAGGGGCGCGGCCTCCTCCTCCGGGGAGGCCTCCGGGCCGAGGCCTGTCCTCCCCCGCGCGCAAGGCCCGCGCCACCAGGCCTCGGCCGTCCCGCCTCACCTTCTTCAGCTCGTTCTCGCTGGCGCCCGGGGGCACCCCCAGGATGTCGTAGAGTTTGGTGTCGGCCACGTTGGCCATGGCGGGGCAGGGCAGGGGGCGCGGAGGACCGGGCTCGGGCGGCGCGAACGACGGCGGCGGCGGCGGCGGCGGCCCCGGCGGAGAGGAGACGGGAAGGGGCGGCCCTCACCTCTGACCCCGCGCAGGCGCACTACCCGCCAGCCGCCCCCTCCCTCGCGCATGCGCGCGCGCTCCCCCTCCGGCGCGGCGGCCACTGCGCATGTCACCCCCAGCCCTCAGCGAGCCCCCTCCCCTTCCCTTCCCGACAGCGTGGCTCAGGGAAAAGAGCCCGGGCTGGGGAGGCAGAGGTCACGGGTTCGAATCCCGCCCCCGCCACTGGGGGGGGGGGGGGGGCAGTCGCTTCTCTGGGCCTCATGACCTCATCTGGAAAAGGGGGATAATAATGTTGGTATTTGTTAAACGCTTACTATGGGCACTGTTCTAAGCGCTGGGGGAGATACAGGGGAATGAGGTTGTCCCACGTGAGGCTCACGGTTAACCCCCATTTTACAGATGAGGTAACTGAGGCCCAGAGAAGTGAAGTGACTTGCCCACAGTCACACAGCTGCCAACTGCCAGCATTAAAACTCATAATAATGTTGAAAACTCATAATAAGTGAAGTGGCAGAGTCGGGATTCGAACTCACGAAAGAGCCCGGGCTGGGGAGGCAGAGGTCACGGGTTCGAATCCCGCCTCCGCCACTGGGGAGGGGGGGGCAGTCGCTTCTCTGGGCCTCATGACCTCATCTGGAAAAGGGGCATAATAATGTTGGTATTTGTTAAGCACTTACTATGTGCTCATGGGTTCGAATCCCAGCTCTGCCACTTGTCAGCTGTGTGACTGTGGGCGAGTCACTTAACTTCTCTGTGCCTCAGTTACCTCATCTGTAAAATGGGGATTAAAACTGTGAGCCCCACGTGGGGTTTGTTAAGTGCTTACTATGTGCTCATGGGTTTGAATCCCAGCTCTGAGGTCCAGATTTTCCATTAATACCAACATTAATTCTAAGCACTGAGGGAGATACAGGGGCAGATACAGGAGATACAGGAGATACGGACATACCTAGGGGCCAACTGGCAGAGCCAGCATTAAAACTCATAATAATGTTGCTATTTGTTAAGCATTTACTACGTGCAGAGCACTGTTCTAAGTGCTGGGGGAGAAACAGGGGAATGAGGTTGTCCCATGTGAGGCTCACAATCTTCATCCCCATTTGACAGATGAGGGAACTGAGGCACAGAGAAGCGAAGTGACTTGCCCACAGTCACACAGCTGACAAGTGGCAGAGCCAGAATTCGAACCCCTGACCCCTGACTCCCAAGCCCAAGCTCTTTCCACTGAGCCACGCTGCTTCTCCAATGAGACTGTGAGCCTCACGTGGGGCAACCTGATGACCCTGTACCTACACCAGCGCTTAGAACAGTGCTCTGCACATAGTAAGCGCTTAAAAAATACCAACATTATTATTATTATGATTTTTAGTGCTGGCTCTGCCACTTGTCAGCTGGGTGACTATGGGCCAGTTGCTTCACTTCTCTGGGCCTCAGTGACCTCATCTGTCAAATGGGGATTAAGACTGTGAGCCCCACATGGCACAAACATACTCCTTGTATCCCCCCTGTCTGGGGAGGCAGAAGTCATAGGTTCGAATCCTGGCTCTGCCACTTGGCAGCTGGGGGACTGTGGGCCAGTCACTTCTTTGGGTCTCAGTGACCTCATCTGGAAAATGGGGATAATAATAATGTTGGTATTTGTTAAGAGCTTACTACATGCAGAGCACTGTTCTAAGCGCTGGGGGAGATACAGGGGAATGAGGTTGTCCCATGTGAGGCTCACAATCTTCATCCCCATTTGACAGATGAGGGAACTGAGGCACAGAGAAGCGAAGTGACTTGCCCACAGTCACACAGCTGACAAGGGGCAGAGTCGGGATGAAGACTGTGAGCCTCACGTGGGGCAACCTGATGACGCTGTATCTACCCCAGCGCTTAGAACAGTGCTCTGCACATAGTAAGCGCTTAACAAATACCAACATTATTATGAGTTTTAATGCTGGCTCTGCCGCTTGGCAGCTGAGTGACTGTGGGCAAGTCACTTCACTTCTCTGGGCCTCAGTGACCTCATCTGTCAAATGGGGATGAAGACTGTGAGCCTCATGTGGGGCAACCTGATTATCCTGTATCTACCCCAGCACTTAGAACAGTCTGCACAAAGTAAGCATTTAACAAATATCAACATTATTATGAGTTTTAATGCTGGCTCTGCTGCTTGGCCGCTGGGCAGGGACTGTCTCTATCTGTTACCGATTTGTCCATTCCAAGCGCTTAGTACAGTGCTCTGCACATAGTAAGTGCTCAATAAATACTATTGAATGAATGAATAGGTGACTGTGGGCCAGTCACTTCACTTCTCTGGGCCTCAGTGACCTCATCTGTCAAATGGGGATGAAGACTGTGAGCCTCACGTGGGACAACCTCATTCCCCTGTATTTCCCTCAGCGCTTAGAACAGTGCTCTGCACGTAGTAAACGCCTAACAAATACCAACATTATTATTATTATGAGTTCTAATGCTGGCTCTGCCGCTTGGCAGCTAGGTGACTGTGGGCCAGTCGCTTCACTTCTCTGGGCCTCAGTTCCCTCATCTGTAAAATGGGGATTAAGACTGTGAGCCCCCACATGGGACAAACATCCTCCTTGTATCCCCCCAGCACTTAGAACAGTGCTTTGCAAATAGAAAGCGCTTAACAAATGTCATCATCATTATTATTATTTTTAGGAGAAGCAGCATGGCTCAGTGGGAAGAGCCTGGGCTGGGGAGGCAGAAGTCATGGGTTCGTATCCTGCCTCCACCACTTGGCAGCTGGGGGACTGTGGGCCAGTCACTTCTCTGGGCCACGGTGACCTCATCTGCAAAATGGGGATAATAATAATAATGTTGGTATTTGTTAAGCGCTTACTATGTGCAGAGCACCGTTCTAAGCGCTAAGGGAGATACAGGGGAATGAGGTTGTCCCATATGAGGCTCACAGTTAATCCCCATTTTACAGATAAGATACCTGAGGCCCAGAGAAGTGAAGTGACTTGCCTACAGTCACACAGCTGACAAGTGGCAGAGCCAGGATTCGAACCCATGACCTCTAACTCCCAAGCCCGGGCTCTTTCCACTGAGCCACCCTGCTTCTCCAATGAAGACTAAGACCCTCACGTGGGGCAACCTGATGACCCTGCACCTACCCCAGCGCTTAGAACAGTGCTCTGCACATTGCGCTTAAATACCAACATTATTATTATTCTGAGTTCCAATCCTGGCTCTGCCGCTTGGCAGCTGGGTGACTGTGGGCAAGTCACTTCACTTCTCTGGGCCTCAGTTCCCTCATCTGTAAAATGGGAATTAAGACTGTGAGCCCCACGTGGGACAAACATCCTCCTTGTATCCCCCCAGCGCTTAGAACAGTGCTTTGCACATAGAAAGCGCTTAACAAATGTCATCATTATTATTATTTTTAGGAGAAGCAGCATGGCTCAGTGGAAAGAGCATAGGCTGGGGAGTCAGAGGTCATGGGTACAAATCCTGACTCTGCCACTTGTCAGCTGGGTGACTGTGGGCCAGTCACTTCACTTCTCTGGGCTACAGTGGCCTCATCTGTTAAACGGGGATGAAGACTGTGAGCCTCACGTGGGACAACCTGATGACCCTGTATCTCCCCCAGTGCTTAGAACAGTGCTCTGCACATAGTAAGTGATTAACAAGTACCAACATTTTTATTATTATTAAGTGGGCAAGTCACTTCACTTCTCTGTGCCTCAGTTCCCTCATCTGTAAAATGGGGATGAAAATGGTGAGCCCCATGTGGGGCAACCTGATTACCTTGTATCTACCCCAGGGCTTAGAACAGTGCTCTGCACACATCACTTATTATTAATAATAATAATAATGGTATTTGTTAAGCGGTTACCATGTGCTAGGCAGTGTACTAAGCACTGGGGTGGATACACGCAAATGGGGTTAGTTGAACACAGTCCCGGTCCCATGTGGGGCTCACAGTCTCAATCCCCATTTTACAGATGAGGGAACTGAGGCATAGAGAAGTGAAGTGACTTGCCCAAGATCACACAGACAAGTGGCGGAGTTGGGATTAGAACCCATGACCTTCCAACTCCCAGACCCATGCTCTATCCACTAGGCCATGCTGCTCCAGATGTGACCCTGAGCTCCCCCGGCAGTAGTGGTCTCTGTGACCATCTAGAAAAGAGCAGTCACAGCAGTGGGGCTCCCATAGTCCACATTGGGACTCTGCTTAATTTGTCCACTTAACAAATACCAATATTATTATTATTATTATTATTCCATTAAAAATGGCAATGTAAATGGTTCTTAGTCGGTTTCTGCTGTGGGGGTGGGGGCAGTCATGTGCATTGGAGACCAACTATTCGAGTTGCTTTCCATTAGTTTTCGAAGCGTTTTAGAGCGAAGGTGCTCGGGGCTTTCCAGCCCCTCCTGGTCCTTGGGTGAAGGGGGAATAATAATAATAATTATGGTATTTCTGAAGCGCTTACTATGTGCCAAGCACCGTTCTAAGCTTTGGGGTAGATACAGGGAAATCAGGTTGTCCTACATGAGGCGCACGGTCTTCATCCCCCTTTTACAGGTGAGGTAACTGAGGCAACAAGAAGTTAAGTGACTTTCCCAAAGTCACACAGCTGACAGGTGACGGAGCCGGGATTAGAATTAGGATCCCTAGAATTAGGGATTAGGGGAAAGCACACAATAGCAGCTAAAGCCCTTGCTAGGTCAAGAGGAAAAAAATAAACAAGGGAAGGGGACTAGGGACCGAGCACTTACCACAGGAAAAGACCCCCACTGAAGGAAGATTTTTAAAATTAGTCCCCCCACCACTTCATGTGTCCATCAGACCAAAACTTTTCCAAAACCTCCCTACTTAATGCACTTTTGTTCGTATCGATTTATGTATTCTACTCCAACTCCCCACAACCGAAAAACTCAGCATCAACCACTCGTTGCCATCAGCTTTAAGGCACTCAAATAAGTCTCTGCTTCCTAATCTCATTCTTCTCCCACTACAGGCAGGCCATACAGTTTGCTCCACTGGGTCCCATGACCCCTTGGTCACCATTAATTAATTAATTAATTCAATAGTATTTATTGAGCGCTTACTATGTGCAGAGCATTGTACTAAGCGCTTGGACTGTACAATTCGGCAACAGATAGAGACCATCTCTGCCCGGTGACGGGCTCACAGTCTAACTGGGGGAGACAGACAGACCCTCCTCCTCCACCACTCTCCCTCCTGCTTGGGTCTGTCTCTCCATTCCCGTTAATCAATCGACGGCAATTATTAAGTGCTTACTGTGTGCAGAGGATTGTCCTAAGGGCTAGCGAGAGTTCAATACTGTTGAGTCAGTCATCGGTCAACCAGTTATATTTACTGAGTGCTTATTCTGTGCGGAGCACTGTATGGAGTTCTGGGGAGGGTACAATATAACAATAAACAGACACATTTCCTTCCCACGATGAGCTTACAGTCTGAAGGGGGAGATGGGCGTTAATATAATAAATAAATTACAGATATGCACATAAGTGCTGTGGGGATGGGAGTTGTTGTCTTATGCTGTCATTTGTGTCTGACCCATAGCGACGCCATAGGCGCATCTCTCCCAGAACGCCTCATCTCCATCTGCAGTCGTTCTGGTAGCTTATCCGTAGAGTTTTCTCAGTAAAAAATAGGGAAGTGGCTTATCATTGCCTCCTTCCTCCCAGTAAATGAGTCTCCGCCCTTGACCCTCTCCTGTGCCGCTGCTGGCCGGCACGGGTGGGTTTTGACTTGTAGCCGATGGCCTTCCACTCGCTAGCCACTACCCAAGCTAGGAATGGAAGGGGTAGACCTCTGCTTGACTCTCCCTCCCGAAGTCCTGACTGGAAACTCTGCAAGTGAGACTCTGGGAGGGGGAGGTGGGAGTGGGGGTGGACAAAGGGAGAGAATCAGGTCGACGTGGAAGGGAGTGAGAGAAGAGGAAAGGGGGGCTTAGGGAAGGCCTCTTGGAGGAGATGGGCTTTCAGTAAGGCTTTGAAGCGGAGGAGAGTAATTGTCCGTCAGATATGAGGAGAGAGGACATTTCAGGCCAGAGGCAGGACGTAGGCAAGAGGTCTCCGGTGAGATAGATGAGATCGAGGTACAGTGAGAAGTTTAGTATTAGAGGAGCAAAGTGAGGGGGTTGGGTTGTAGAAGGAGAGTAGCAAGGTGAGATAGGCAAGGTGACTGAATGCTTTAAAGCCAGTGGTGAGGAGTTTCTGTTTGATCCTGGAGGTTCTTGAGGAGAGGGCAAACATGGCCTAAACTTTCTATAGAAAAATGATCCAGGCAGCAGAGTGACTAGAGCTGGGACTAGGGTTGGGAGAAATGGGAGGCTGGGAGGTCAGCAAGGAGGCTGATACAGTAATCAAGGCGGGCTAGGATAAGTGATTGGATTAACACGGTAGCAGTTTGGATGGAGAGAAAAAGGTTGATGTTAGTGAAGATGCAAAGGTCAAATGGACAGGATTTAGTTCTGGATTGAAGTCCATGGGTTGAACGAGAGAGAAGAGTCAAGGATGATGCCAAGGTTTTGGGTTTGTGAGGCAGGAAGGATGGTGGTGCCATCTACAGTGATGGGAAAGTCAGGGGGAGGGCAGGGTTTGGGTGGAAAGATTAAGTAGTTCTGTTTGAGACATGTTAAATCTGAGGTGACAGGAGGCCATCCAAATAGAGATGTCTTGAAGGCAGGAGGAAATGTGAGACTGCAGAGAGGGAGAGAGACCAGAGCTGGAGATATAGATCGGGTATCGCCTGCATAGAGGTGGTAGTTGAAGCCATGGGAGCAGATGGACAGAGGGGGTAGACAGGTTCCCTGATCACAACAAGATTCGTATCTGACAAACCTGCACTTTCCCCATCTGGAAAGCCCTAGTAAAACCACGTGGCCGCCAGGAAGTCTTTCTAGATTAATCTCTCGTCTCCCAGGCCTGTTCTCCTCTTCTGTGTTGACTCTGGTCTTGGGCCTGTACCCTCTAAGGACTTTGATATTCAGCCCAACCTCGGATACTCTCTTGTAATTTATTTTCATATCTGTCTTCCCCACCAGATTGTAAACTCCTTGAGGGCGGGATTGTGTTTTACCAATTACACTGCTCAGTAGAGTACTCTGCATAAAGTAAGCGCTCAATCATTATCATTAATTGATGGATACTATATAAGCACTTGTCTCTCCTTACATGTAAATTATTTTGAGCTTGCCATCCTCATTAGATTGCAAACCTCTTGAGAACGATTGAATGAATGAATAAATGAATGAACAGGGATTGCATTTTCTATCTCAATCAGTCGATTAATTGAGCACTTACTCTGCAGAGAAAACGGCACCAAGTGCTTGGGAGAATACAGGAGAGTTGGTAAACACAATCCCTACCCTCGAGGAGTTTCCAGTCTAGTGGGGGAGACGGACAGAAATTAGAATAAATTAAGGTTAGAAATAGCAGAGTATAAGGATCGGTACATAAGTGCTGTGTGAGTGGGGTGAGAATCAAAATGTTCTACACATAATCAGTACTCAGTGAATATGACCGATTGATTGATTTCCACCACCACACAGTGTTTAGGAACCCTTTGGGGACCAATGCCACTGGATAATGAATCTTGCTTCCCTCATAGAAGTTGCCAGTTTAGGAACTATTTTGAATAGAAAAATTAAGCAGTACATAAAATAAGATTCCACATTTCTGGCAACGAGGAAAGCTAATGTGTAGAATTAACTGTACTTACTGAGCACCTTCTATGTGCAGAACACAATACTAAGGAGTTAGACGAGTGTAATAGAATTGCTAGGCATGATCCCTGCCCTCTAGAAAATACTGCAACTTTCCTGACCCTCTTCCCTTTTTTGAATTATGAATGAAAAAAAAAAGAATGAGGCTTACAGAAGTCTTTTCTCCCACCTGGAGCTCCCTCCCACTTCAAATGTCAGACCACAGCTGTCTCCATCTTCAAAGCCCTCCTAAATTCTTGCCTCCCTCACTAAACCTTCCATGATTAAATTGCCAATATCCCAATTTACATCAACCTAACTGCCATCCTTTGCATTTATGTCCTTATACCTTCTTAAATGCCTATGTGTGTGTATGTATGGCTATATACATATATATCATATCCAACTATATAATCAATTATTCATTTAGGTATTTTATCCTGACAGACTCATGCTATTACTCCTTGTTATATTCTCATTCTTCCTCCTGTTCCTTCTATTGGTAAATAATTTATGTCTGCCCAACACAACATCAGACTGTAAATCCCACAAGGGCAGGGCCCAAGTCTTTTGTTTCTGGAATTTTTTCCCGAGTGCTTAGTACAGTGCTCTGTGCAGAGATTGGTACACAATAAATGCCACTGATTTATTGATTGATTAAAGTATTTCACTAAAGCTGTTCACACTTTTCTACAAGTGTCTGTAATCCTTTTGCTTACAGAAGAGGGAGACATTGCCTTCCTGGATCCGTTTAAAAACAAAACAAAACCCTAAAAAATGAGTAACTCCATAAATTCCTCTTTGCAACCCTGCCCTGCCAACTGAAGATGAAAGCCATCTGAAGGGAAATTGACAACTGATGCGGACACAGATTCTATAAGTGCTAAAGTTAATCTGTCCGATTTTTTCCAATCATTTCTATTGCTAATCATAACAACCCACCTCTGCAGTGTGGTCTAGTGGATAAAGCACAGGCCTGGGAATCAGAGGAGCTGGGTGCTAATTCCGCCTCCACTGCCTGTCTGCCGGGTGACCTTGCACAAGTCACTTACCTCTCTGGGGCTCAGTTCACTCATCTGTAAAATGGGGGTTAAGACTGTGAGCCCTATGTAACAATAATAATAATAATAATGTTGGTATTTGTTAAGCACTTACTATGTGCAGAGCACTGTTCTAAGTGCTGGGGTAGACACAGGGGAATCAGGTTGTCCCACGTGGGGCTTACAGTCTTAATCCCCATTTTACAGATGAGTGAACTGAGGCCCAGAGAAGTGAAGTGACTTGACCACAGCCACACAGCTGACAAGTGGCAGATCCAGGATTTGAACCCATGGCCTCTGACTCCAAAGCCCGCGCTCTTTCCACTGAGCCACGCTGCTTCTCTATCTATGTGGGAAAGGGACTGCGTCCAACGTGATTACCTTGTATCTACCCCAGAACATAGAAGAGTACCTGGCACATAATAAGCGCTTAACAAATACCATTACTATTATTATCTGCAACAGCTTTTCGGAGTCTGATTTAAGGGGAAACAAACACCTTCCCTCTTCTATAACCACCATTTGCTTGTTAGGGCTTCGACCACCTGGGAAGGTAAATTCTCTTATTTAATCCCATTTCCCTCCTTGCTCTTGGAAATCCTCAGAGCCAGTTTTAGGAGAGGGTGAATTGGCGGGCTGCCTCAGGAGATTAATTTAAAGGGACCGCCTTTTTTGAAGCCCTTCTTTTCCTCACTTGAGGGATAGAGCAATTGGGTTATAGACAAAGCCACCTGAATTGGGCTCTGGAGATCAGTGTCACCAGGATTTGGGGGTAAGGAGGTGATAAAAGAGGACTCCCCCCCAACACTCCTTAAAACCCTCCACTCCCTATTTCCTAGGTGCCCACTCCAGGGAAGTGATGGGGGCAATGCTCACTCCCCCAAGATTTTCACACTAGACTCCCAGACTTGTTCATTCCAGGTCTCTAAAAAAACCTGAAAGTTTCCAAAATGGTGGCTCTTGAGCCTCTGACTTCTAAACCTGTCACCTCCCAATCTTTATCCTAGCCCCCATGCTCAAAATGAAAAAGTTGCCACCTCTGCCCTCAATGAACTGAAAAGCAGCCACGGGCTACCCGAGGGGTTTGCCCAGGACCAACAGATCTCTACCACTGCTTTAGAAATCCCCTGCTAGTATCTGATTTACTTGTCAAGGTTTTCCCCCTACATCTTTTCTTCCCCCTTCCCCTCCCCCTACAACTCTTCCTGTTTGTTCTCTTTATTAGGACCTTGTTCTTCTTCCTTAGCACCTTGCCTGAAGAATCAATGCCAGGATTATGTCCTCACAGAAACCTGCCAAAGTTCATTCTCCTGTTAGAGGCCTGTTTTAATTTAATCTGCTTTTTTTTTCTGACCATGACGAGTTGAATATGCGTTTGCTTTGGTTCATTTACTTTTTGAAAAATCCCTCTGTAGATTGTCTCAAGCTTAGCATTTGCAAAAAGACCCGTTAAATATCTCCCCAACTCTAAACTTTCCCTTTCTAGACACTTGAGGATTTCCCGGCCAATGCAACGGTTCTTTAGAGAAGCAGCGTGGCTCAGTGGAAAGAGCACGGGCTTTGGACTCAGAGGTCATGAGTTCAAATCCCAGCTCTGCCACTTGTCAGCTATGTGACTGTGGGCAAGTCACTTAACTTCTCTGGTCCTCAGTTACCTCATCTGTAAAATGGGGATTAAGACTGTGAACCCCATGTGGGACAACCTGATTCCCCTATGTCTGCCCCAGCACTTAGAACAGTGCTCTGCACATAGTAAGCGCTTAACAAATACCAACATTATTATTATTATCATTACATAATCATCTCTCAGGCACAGAGGCTGTACTTTTTCTCAATTTCTGAAGGCTCAATTGTTTTTTGCCTTGTTGCACACTATTTTCAGGGTGCAAACTTTCTCTTCCTCTCAGCTTAGGAGCCCAAGTTCAACATTCCACGGTCTCTCTAATTGAAATACAGGCCATTCACACATTTCTGCTTGTCAGCCCAGGTATTGCCACTATAATACCGACAAACCTGTTTATGCACTCACCACTCTAACCTTTCAACTCTTTACCTTGGGTAGGGAGGTACCTCATTCCCCTTTAACTCTAAATTTAGCTTGTCTGCTTGACTGAGTTTATCACCCTTTAGCAAGTTGTTGGGATTGCAAAATGCTGAGTCACAGTGCAGCTGAGGTCGGTGCCACTTTTTAAGAGTTGTTGAAAGTCTCTTCCTGCACCCCTCCACATTTTTCTCCTGTTCTTTGTTCCTGTGTCCCTTTTATTTGGGGACTCTGTGTGTCATAATGGTTTTTAAAGGCCAGATCTCCCCTTTCGGCTTTTTCAAGGTAAAGACTAAAAGCTTTAGTGTACATAAACAATCCCTGGTTCCTAGCAGCCTCCCCTGATGGTTTTGTTTTGGTGTTTTTAAGCAAGCTCCCTAAATCATTTTAACAGACTAAATGGGTAAAGTTCATATTTCCAGGGCTGGGATGTACTACACTACTTTTGCCGATCCTTCTCTTACCTCTAGTGGGTTCAAGAGCAGTAGTGTCAGGATATGCTGGGAATTTTCTCCTAGGGAGCCTTTCTCTTTATCCTGGGTTTTAATACTTCTGGTTCTCCTAGGTATTTGCCTCACAAATCGTGCAGATTACAAAAATTTCTCTGACGTAGAGGTCGGGAATCCACATCAAACTGATGCAGCTGCAAATCTAAACCTGACAGTGCTAACAAGGCGAGGTGGAAGGTGAAACTGGAAACCACTGAAACTGCCTAGGCAAGTTTTGCTATCCAAATGGAGAAACATGAAGAATGTGTTCTACATGAGGAGGAGATAGATTCGGTAGTAGTTTGAGAAAAGGAAAAGAAAGTTATTGCACCCCTAAAGTTTAAGGAGGAGATGTAAGCTTCATTTTCAACTTAGCAACACAGCTTTGTATCTCCTGCCTTTTGTTTAAACTGTAAGCTCTAGAACATACCAACCTCAAGACTATAAGATCATTGTGGGCAGGGAATGTATCTGACCATGCTGTTACATTGCACCCTCCCATGTGCTGAGAACAGTGCTCTGCTCAGAGTAAGTGTTCAATATATAATTGATTGTTTCAGTGAGCAGTTAAAAACTGGGTAAGGGTAGGTTAAACTCCTATAGACAGAGACCTTGTTGCCAATGAAAGTTTTTTCTGAAATAACTTCTTTGGTTATATCTCTTGCATGATGATAATAATGTTGATGATGGTGGTATTTGTTAAGCACCTACTGTGTGAAAAGCACTGATCTGTAGCTATGCCTAACCACTTGACTCTTAAACAGCTTGTTCAATTAATCACTGGTATTTCTTAAGGCCTTACTTTGTGCAGAACATTGTATTAAGCACTGGGGAGAGCGCACATACATTACCCTTGGTAGATATAATCCCGGCTCTCAAGGTGTTTACGGTCTGACAGGGAGATAGATATAGAAGTAGATTAGAGGTAGGAAAAATAACCGAGTTTAAGCATAAGCCCTGAAAAAATTGACAAATCATACTTATGCTGAATCATAGAGGAGGATGGGTCCAGAGGAGAAGTGTAGGGTGCGGCTCCTAGTGGTTAGAGCCCAGGCCTGGGAGTCAGAAGGACCTGGCTTCTAGCCCTGACTCCACCGCTTGTCCGCTGTGTGACCTTGAGCAAGTCATTGAACTTCTTTGTGCTTCACTTATCTCATCTGTAAAATGCAATTAAGGCTGTGAGCCCCATGTGGGACATAGACTGTAATCCAACCTGATTACTTTATATCTACCCCAGCTCTTAATACAGTGCCTGAAATATAATAAGTGCTTAATAACTACCATTAAAAAAAAGTCCAAGTTAGATGGGGGAAGGAGAGGCTGCTACTTTCAGAGTGAGAGGGAAAGGAGACATTGCTGCTCTTTCCCTAACCCCTGCACCATACTGCTCTGTTGGAGCCCCGGATAATTATTGAGCCTGCCCTCTCCCAAGTAGGTTTCCTTCTAAAAGGCTTCCCATGACTCAGATGGTGAGTTTCTCCTCTGCAAGAGGCACCTGTGGACACCAACTCACCTCTAAAAGGAAGTGTCAAGGCAGTTCCTGGTGGAAGAATCAGGAGTTCATTCATTCATTCATATTTATTGAGTGCTTACCGTGTGCAAAATGCCATACCGAGTGCTTAGTTTATGGCTCTGCTTACTGTGATGTAGTTTATAGAACTTGCCAACTGCCATGGCTAGGTTGCTGCTTACTGTTATACTTTCCCTGTGCATGTGTGACCTAAATGATATTTTCAGAGGGCTGTTTCTCAGCCAAAAATATCTTGCCTTGGGTAGATGTGTTCAAAGACTCATTTGATTTCTCATAGGATGAAAAGTAAATTTGATTGTTCTTTTTTTTCACTTTTATATCAGTATAATTCTGCTTCTGCCATTTTCTAGCTCAAGTCTAGCTGGTGTACTTTGCTATAAGGCCTATGCAATGGCAATTTTATATCACGAGTGGGCCTTAAACTAGTACAGTTATTCCTACCTAGACCTTTTAAGAGCTAGATCTTTCTTCCAGGCAGAATACAGAGGTGGTCTATTTTTGATAAATAACAAAAAGCAGTCAAAATTGAGAGAGCAAAGTCTATATCCCCGGGAGAAAGCAATAGAGGTAAAAGAGCCTAATGTTGCCTTCAAATGGTTTATAATCTAGTGAGTTGAAAGCTGTGCCAAATTTGCCTATTGTGTTTGCAGATGCTAGTGAAGAAAAGATTGATAGTCCCGGGCCAATTTTTTCAGTCACAAACACAGATGATTCACTCTTCGTGGCGTCATCTTGACCTTGAAAGGCAGCTATGTATTTTCTTTTGTATTAATTATCCAGGAATGTGGGATGATAATAATAGGGATAGTAATGGCCATGATGTAACAGAAACATTTGCAATAATAATAATTGCTCTTTGTTAAGCCCTGATGACGTACTAGGCCCTGGATTAAAAGAACCATATTTTGAGAGTTCAAAGCAGGGCCAGTGGGGAGCAAGGATTCCAGGGGGTCTCACACACACACAGAGTCCCCTCATCCTCCTCTGATGGTTTATGTGAGTGTGGCCATGTTTGTTTCCCGATCCCTACTCTCGCTCTTCTCCCCAAATCAAAACACATCTCCCACAAGGGTTTTTTGTTTCTAAGTTTTGGGGTTTTTTTTGAACTTAGGGGTGTTCCCTGTGGTATAGGGACATGGCAATGGGAGTGGTTGGGCAGGTGGAAGGTGGAGGAAGCCAGGGGCCTGGTGAGGCAGACAGATTGACAAGCGCAGTGAAAGTTACCAAGCCGGAATTCAGCCTCAGTCCTGGGGCAGGGCTCAGAGAAGGATATGGAGCCTAGTGGAGGTTCCGTCTCAACTGTGTAGACCACCCCCTGCCCCAGTAGGTACCAACTCCCAAAGTGCCTGGGACCTGCTGCCCACAGGGCCTGGGGGAGCCTGAGGCTGCAATCCTGTCCACCCCGGCCCTTGGCAGAGGGGTATGTTCTGGGGAGCAGAAGGGGCTGAGGGAGTCTTAGCTTCTGTGCCCTGTGATCCCAGAGGGGTCACCTCTGTGGGGGAGATCTGGGCCCATGGCAGGAGCAGAGGTGGCCCAAAGGGGAGCGGAGCCTGACGTTAACTACACCGTCAACTTATGGCTCTGAAAGTCAAATCTGCCGTGGGGGGAACCGCTCTGATAGAGAGGTGCTATTCAGAGGCACCGATCAGAGCCAAGTGAGGCTTGGGCACTGCCCCTCTCAGAGGCCTAATGGCATTTCCTCTCGCCCCTGAAG
Source organism: Ornithorhynchus anatinus (assembly GCF_004115215.2). Classification (NCBI taxonomy): domain Eukaryota; kingdom Metazoa; phylum Chordata; class Mammalia; order Monotremata; family Ornithorhynchidae; genus Ornithorhynchus; species Ornithorhynchus anatinus. Next base: position 25,102,313 of record NC_041738.1, on the reverse strand, counting down.
TGGTGCTGTCCCCTTCCCCTGACCCGCAGCTTGCCAAGAAGACTGAGCAGGGAAGCTGGGTTGTGCCGTGTTGAGGGGCGTGTCGACCGAGCTTCACAGAACCCCCTTCATTCCCCACTCCTCCGAGCTAGCACCCCGGTATTGGGTCAGGTGCTGTCCAGAACCGGAGCTCGGGTTAAGTTCCCTTTTTCTGGTCTTCAACTCCCTTCTGCATCGTCCTGACTTGCTCCCTTTATTCATCCCCGCTCCCAGCACCACAGCACTTATGTCCATGTCTGTAATTAGTACAGTGCCTCAGCGTTGAGTACAGTGCATGGTTCATAGTAAGAGCTTAACAAATACCATAATTAATGTCTTTCTCCCCTTCTTGACAGTAAGCTCGCTGTGGGCAGGGAATGTGTCTGTTATATGGTATTCTCCCAGGTACTTAATACAGTGCTCTGCACACAGTAAGCGCTCAATAAATACAATTGACTGACTGACTGGCTTCCTAGTTTGGCCCGAGGGTGGGCCTGTGTGATAACGCCACTTGGCAAACTGCATGATGGCATCAGGTCACATGAGGGTGAAACAGCTAATGGGATTCTTGCTGCAGGGTGGCCAGGTGCCTGAAACCATCCTTGCCTTCCCGGTTGGATGTTTCCCTGCCTTCAGATCCACTTTCCCCTCTCCTTCTCTCCCCCTTCCCTGGCTCCTGCTGATGTTATGTCTAGCCCCTTGGTCGCTTGAGGGGAAGTTCGTGTGTGAGAGGGGTGGATTCTGCCCCCAACTTTAGTTGGTCTTGCCCATGTCTCCTAGAGCATTCCGTCATTGCGACTGAAACTTCAAATTGATTTTTAAAGGCTTCATTTCAAAGGAGTTTGATGCTATCTCGACCGAGTTCTGTACTTTCTGGAGAATAAACCAGAATTCATTACGGAATCATTCTGGACCTGTTGGGGAGAAAGGTCACAGAAACCTATCTTCAACTAAGAGCCACCAGTGTCATTCTGAGATTCAGGTTATTAGCCGCTCCCTCTGATTCAGAGAAAGAGACCTTGAAATGTAAGAATAGTAGCTCTGAATTATACTTTCTAGGTCAAAGTAATGAATAGATTACTCTGACGAGGTTTAGCACAGATCTCAGCTGGCAAACTTTCTCTGTGAAAGAAAGTTTGACTGGAAAAACGGAGGAGTTACCAGGAAGGTTGCTTACTTGGAAAGAGGTGGTGGACCATGATGAAATTTAGATTCCTCACCGTTTCGTGTTTCACTCTAAATTTAACAGGTAAATCAATACCCACAGGTGAGCAAATGGTTAATTGCCCAAAGGAAGATTGCACCCAAGTATCACAAAGTATACATGAAATTATTGCATTTCAAGGGAAGCAGCGTGGCCTAGTGGAAAGAGCACTGGCCTGGGAGACAGAGGACCTTCTGGCTTGTCTGCTGTGTGATCGTGGGCAAGGCACTTAACTTCTCTGGGCCTCGGTTCCCTCATCGGCAAAATGGGGATTCAATACCTGTTCTCCCTCTTCACTTAGACTGTGATTCCCATGTGGAACTTGATTATCTTGCTTCTCCTGCAGGCTTAGTACATAGTACATGCATAGCAGATGCTATCATTATTATTATTATCATCATTAATAACAATGGCTCCAAATCCATGGAAAGGGTATTCTTTCTCCTGGGGAAGCAAATACTCTTGGTCCTGTCACCACTCTGAAATTTTCATTGGAAGCTGGTTAGCTCTTCACAGAGCTCCAGACATCACACCTTTGTAGGGCTTTGACTCTTTCCTCACCTGGCATTTTTCAGGTGAGGAATATGACAAATACAACAAATCACCACTCTCTCCCCCTTCAAAATCTTATTAAAAATCACGTCTTCCAAGAAGCCTTCCCCAATTAAGCCCTCTTTCCCCCTACTCCCTCTCCTGTCTGCTTAAATCTTTACTCTTTAGGTACTTGATATTCACCCCACCCTCAGCCCCATAGGTCTTATGTACCTCTATGTAATTTATTTATATTAATGTCTGTCTCTCACTATAGACTGTAAACTCCTTGAGGGCAGGGAATGTGTCTACCAGCTCTGTAATGTTGTACTCTCCCAATTGCTTATTACAGTGTTCTGCACACAGGAAGCACTCAAGAAATAACATTGATTGATTAATTGACCTGGGGCCCAGAGACTGCTCTCTTCTTAGTACGATGACATCACATGGCACACTGCATGATGACACACCAGGTCGCATGAGGGTGAGGTGGTTAATCTGAGCCTTTTCTCACCTGGCATCTCAGTAAACCAATTGGCCCTGAGGTGAGGGAATCAGAAGATTGCAGATTTTCCACTAGATCATAAGGTTCTCGAGGGCAGGATCATATCTTTTATTTCTCTTCTATTTTTTCAATTGATCGGTGGTATTGCTTTGTTCAATGCTCTGCAAGCAGTAGGTTCTCAGAACACACTTATAACCCATCTTAAGTCATCAGACCACTAGCTGAAGCATTCTAAAGATCCCAGTTTTGATTCTTTGGGATTTACCCCAGCTTCCAAAATGACAACGGAGGGACACTCTTACCCGCCTCTTTTCGAAAATAAAAGTCAGCTAACTCTCTGTGTGTTTGTAAATATACCCGGTAGGATTAATAATATGGGGACGGGGTAGACTATCATTATTGAGAGGCCTTGTACTTGCCTATCTATATATTCTCCTGGATTGTGATTTTGGGTGAGGGGCAGATGTGTGGATTAGTAGGTGCCTAGTTTGGTATTCTGCATAAAACAGATGATCAGTAAATATATTGATCGATTCTTTTCAAGACAGTGCAGTGAATAATAATAATAATGTTGGTATTTGTTAAGCGCTTACTATGTGCCAAGCACTGTTCTAAGCGCTGGGGTAGACATAGGGGAATCAGGTTGTCCCACGTGGGGCTCACAGTCTTAATCCCCATTTTACAGATGAGGGAACTGAGGCACAGAGAAGTTAAGTGACTTGCCCACAGTCACACAGCCGACAAGTGGCAGAGCTGGGATTCAAACTCATGAGCCCTGACTCCAAAGCTCTTTCCACTGAGCCACGCTGCTTCCCCAATGAATGATATAAATTTGCTTAGTAACAATACAGCATGGAACTGGGAGCCAGAAGACCTGGGTTCTAATTCCAGTTCCTCCACTTGCTTTCTGTGTGACCTTGGGCAAGTCGCTTTTCTTCTCTGTGCCTCAGTTTCCTCAACTGCAAAATGGGGATTCAGTACCCCTACTCCTTCCTACTTAGACTATGAGCCCCGTGCAGGTTAGGAATTTGCCCATCCTGAATAATTTATGCCTACCCCAGTGCTTAGAACAGTGCTTGACATACAGTAAGCACTTTACAAATACCGAAAAAAATATTGTAGGTACTATTTTTCAACTGAGGCTTTTAAGAAGGTTCAGAAAGGGAGAAAGAAATTCTGCATCTTTATTGAGTTGCTAGGTTGATCCAGGTCTGTTACATAATAATGCTCGATGATTATTCAGAATGCGCAACTAATTGAATTATTCATTCCTTGTGGATAACGTCAGTGTGCCATATTCAAGGTCAACAAAAGTACACACTAATGCATACTGTTTGAAGCCTGGATTATGATTATCATCTTTGCCTGTGAATGCACACTGAATCTTATGCTTCACATCCACTTGTGTGAAAATGCCAAAACTGCAAGATTTCTCTGAACTGCAGAGTAGTCAAGTTGAAGTCTCTTCTCTTATTGATAATTCTGAACGTATAATGGCTTTGATCATTTTTTTCGTATCAATTTTATTCTCGTTTTTCACAGTGGCCTCAGCAGTTATCTCCCTTAATTAAAAACAGAGCCTTCTTAAAGGGCTGTGGGGCTAGCGTGGGAGAGGAGCGAGGTTACGTAGGAGAAGGGGAGCCGATCGAGTGCTTTAAAGACAATGGTGAGGATTTTCTTCTTGATGCGGAGATGGATGAGCAACCATGGAGGTTCTTGTGGAATGGGGTTAGCGGAGTGATTTTTAAAAAATTTTCTTAACAAAGTGATCCAGGTTTTCAGAGTGAAGTATGACTGGAGTAGGGAGAGACTTGAGATAGCGAGGAGGCTGATGCAATAGTCAAGCTGGGAAATAAGTGCTTGGACCAGCATGGTTGTAGTTTGGATATAGAGGAAGGGGCCAATTCTAGAGATGTTGTGAAAGTAGACCTGACAGGTTTTGGTAACAGACTGGCTATTCGGGTTGAATGGGAGAGATGAGTCTAGGATAATGCCAAGGATATAGGCTTGTGTGAGAGAGAGGATGGTGGTGGTAGTGTCTACAGTGATAGGAAAGTTGAGGGGAGGGTTTGGATGGGAAGGCAAGGAGTTCAGTTTTGGACATGTTAGGTTTGAGGTGTCAGCGGGGCATCCAGACAAAGATGTCTCTAAGTAGGAAGAAATACGAGACTGCAGAGAAGAAGTTGGGGCTGAAGAGGAAGGTTTGGGACTCAACCATGTAGAGATGATAATTGAAACCAAGGGAACAAATGAGTTCTCCAAGGGAGTAGATGTAGAAAGAGAATAGAAGGGGACCCAGACTGAACCCTGAGGGACTCCCATAGTTAAGGAGAAGGAAATTAGAAGAGGAGCTGGTGAAAGAGACAGAGGAGTGACCAGAGAGATGAGAACCAGGAGAGGACAGTGTCAGTGAATCCAAGGTTAGACAGCATTTCCAGGAAAAGCGGTGGTTCGCAATGCAGCGTGGTTCAGTGGAAAGAGCACGGGCTTGGGAGTCAGAGGTCATGAGTTCGAATCCTGGCTCTGACGCTTGTCAGCTGTGTGACTGTGGGCAAGTCACTTAACCTCTCTGTGCCTCAGTTACCTCATCTGTAAAATGGGGATTAAGACTGTGAGCCTCATGTGGGACAATCTGATTACCCTGTATCGACCCCAGAGCTTAGAACAGTAAGTAAGTAAATAAGTAAGTAGCAGTAAGTCAGCGCTTAACAAATACCAACATTATTATTATTACAATGCTGAAAGCAGCTGCAGTGTCTAGGAGAATTAGGATAGACCATTGATTGATTGATAGACTAGAGTGCATTCTTTTTGACAAGAAGGAAGTCATCGCTGCCCTTGGATACTGCAGTTTCCCTAAAGCGAAGGGGACAGAAGCCAGCTCATAGAGGGTCAAAGAAAGAAATGGAGGAGAGAAATGGAGGCAGTGGATGAAAACAACTCACTCAAAGAGTTTGGGAAGGAATTTTAGAAAGAAGATCGGACCATGACTGAAAGAATGGGGATGGTAAAGAAGAGAAGTTGGATAGGAACATGAAAGGTGAAATGTTCCTATCCAACTTCTCTTCTTTACCATCCCGCTTCTTCTTTACTCATGCCTCCAGCTCCATCACTATACCTCATTTCTCTCCCAGCAGAATCGCCGAGTGAAAAGAGCTCAGAATTAGGAGTCAGGAGATCAGGGTTTTAATAACAACTCCTTGTGTGACTTTGAGCAAGGCTCTCAACTTCTTTGCGCCTCAGTTTTCTCATCTATAAAATGAAGAGTAAATACCATTTTCTTTCCTTCTTATACTGTGACCCCTAGGTGGGACAGGTACTACATGTGTCTACCCTAGCCCTAAGCATAGTGCTTGGCACACAATAGAAACTTAACCATTTATTATTATTATTATTCATTTTAATTACTATTATTATCATCTCCTAGTTGAGAGGGGAGCGAGGGGAGGAAGAACCCAGTGATTTCCCCTACACAACCCATTCATTCCTTTTCCCAACTGAATCTAACATTGCAGCTGTATTGTTACTGGTGCATCATACTTAGGAATGGAAACTCAATATGGCTGGGGAGAGAGAGAGGGTCAAGTCAGAGCAGTTCATCCTCTGAACATTACAACATAGAAGTCTGCAATTCTTCAAGACAGGTTTCTTCAAAAAAGCCACTGCTGTTTTAATTCCTTTCCCGACTCTTCACCTCAAATCACATCAGGCCAGATTTACAAGGAAGGTACTGAAGGTGAACTCCCCAAACCGCGGGGGACTTAACTAAGTTTACCAAGTCCTGTATTTGTATTTGTAAATACAAAATGGATACTCACCTACTTAAGTGCCCATGAAATAAGTGACTACTTTGATTTGCATATGTAAATGTTAATCTGTTTCCCCAGTGATATTACCAATGATGGGAAAAGGTGGGTGAGTTCCTGCTACCTAAGCGTCCATGAAATAAGTGACTATTCGATTTGTATATGGAAATGGAATCCGTTTCCCCTTTGGAATCGTGGTGCTGGGAAAGTGGGTGGTAAATTCATGCTTAATCATTTTTCAAAGCAACTCTTGTTCTGTGTATTAAGACTGACCCTTTGTATTCGATCAGGAAATCCATTATTCCTGAAGCCCACCTTTAAAGAAAAAGTGTTAAAAATGTCAATAGCTTTTCTTCCTGGATTACGGTTACCAGTAGTACAAATTTAGATTAGCTCTCTACCATCTTCTGTTTAGCTAAAGGGGATTGGGATTTTTTACTTTCCCTTCCCCTTCTAATTGGACAGACTGGGCACTAAATTAAACTTTTAATACATTTAACAAGGGCATTAAATTTAACTGGTGGCTGTGTAAATGAGTTGGAAGTATTATGTGCTGATTATAAATGCACAAATTAAAAGGTATTCTGGGGATATCACATATACACAGCTGCAGTCTTTGAAGGACTTCACTTGTGTGCCATTAACATAACTGAGTGTGCAATTTAGATAGGCTTATTAAACATCTTATTTAATCTATCCAATAAAATTGTTCTTTAGTGAGGGTTACGGAGGCTCCATTCTTTGGTTCTGTGATATTTCCGATTGTCTCAAAAAAGGAATTGTGTGCAATCTTCATTTTTGCAAAGTTACAATCGTAGTGCGTATATTTCTTTTTATAATAAAGTAGGTTAAAGTAACCTGTCAGATGGGTTTTGATGGTATTGAGGATAGGGATGCCAAGGGAGCTATGACATATATTTGTTTTAAATGTGATCTGTTGCCTGATGGTCTTTGGCCACACCAACAGAAATATCATGTAACTTATACAATGAAGGGCCCAAAAGAAATTAGGACAAAAATCCAGGCCGTTTTTTGAGTAGTACTAGTAGAAAGAGTATTTATTAAACACTGTGTACAGAGCACTGTAGTGGGTGCTGGGAAGGAATGCACATGTGGGTATTAAACATGGTCCCTGTCCTTTGGGGTTCCGACTATCTAAGAATAAAAAGTGGGAAAGGCAACTGGTGATGACCAAATGATTCAAACAACAGAAAGGATTTTCCAGACCCGCTGTTTTTATCCGAGGCCCCTGCCCTCCCCAACAGGAACAGATTTAGGCTGGTGGGTCCCCGAGATCTAAATTCACCCCATCTCATTTTCTTGAAGCACGAAAGTGTCTCTGGATATAGACTTCTTTCTCTCATGCTGCCATACTGCCAGGTCCTTTATATTAAGTCCTTTAGTTGTTCTGACTGAGGTGAGAATGGCAGAGGATAGGGTCCCGTTGTCGGGATAGGGTGCTCTTGGGATGGGCATGGGGCGGTGGCCCTGATAGTACAGGTGGAGGGGGTTCTGTTGAGGGGTATGAGCCCGGAGTATCTGCCTCTTCTATCCAAAAATTAAAATGATTTTATTAATAATAATAATAATTATGGTATTTGTTAAACGCTTACAATGTGCCATGCACCGTTCTAAGCTCTGGGGTAAATTGTCCCTGGGGTGTTCAGAGTTTTAATCCCCATTTTAGAGGTAACTGAGGTACAGAGAAGTTATACAGCTTGCCCAGTGTCACACAGCAGACAAATGGCGGAGCCAGAATTAGAACTCATGTCCTCTGACTCCCAAGCCTGTGCTCTTTCCACTAAGCCACCCTGCTTCTCCAGCATGGCTTAGTGGAAAGAGCACGGGGATCCCAAATTCCTCTGTTTTTAATCATGTCATCATTAGATGGCATTAAAAAAAACATGAGGGTTTATCCAAACCCAAGTTGGACTAGCCCTCCACAGGCTTGGCATTGTTGCCAAGAAATTCTTAACAACTAATTCAAATGCCTCCGTGTCATTTAATCCTGCGCCCATACTCCATCTCAAGTGGAAGCAAATATTTGTTCACTGATACATGCCAAATGACATTTTTAAAAGTTAGGACTGTAGATTGATTTCAGTTTGGCCAAATATTATGAAAATTGTGGGAAACCATAAAAGGGATTTTTTTGGTGTACAATCACAGCCCCGTGTACACCTCCTGACTGACTCAGGAGCTCCCCGGACTAAGTGTCTGTAATTTATTTATATTTATTTATATTAATGTCTGTCTCCCCCTTTAGACTGTAAGCTCATTGTGGGAAGGGAATGTGTTTATTGATTGTTCCTCCCAAGCGCTTAGTACAGTGCTCTGCCTAACAGTAAGCGCTCAATAAATACGACTGAGTGAATGAAACAATTGAATAATTAAGTGATGCTCTGCTGTGCAGGTAGCTCTGTGCTCTCCTCCCACCAAAGGAATCTAATCCTGGCTTTGCCACTTGTCTGCTGTGACCTTGGGCAAGACACTTAACATTTCTGTGCCTCAGTTACCTCATCTATAATATGAGGATCAAGAGTGTGAGCCCCAGGTGGGACAGGTCCTGAGTCCAACCCGATTTGCTTGTATCTACCCTAGCAATTAGTATGGGGCCTGCCATATAATAAGTGCTTACTAAATACCATAATTATGGGAAGCAGCATGGCTTAGTAGAAGGAGCATGGGCTTGGAAGTCAGAGGTTGTGGGTTCTAATCCCAGCTCCACCACTTGTCAGCTGTGTGACTTTGGGCAAGTCACTTATCTCCTCTGTGCCTGTTACCTCATCTGTAAAATGGGGATTAAGAGTGTGAGCCCCACCTAGGACAACCTGATTACCTTGTTTCTACCGCAGTGCTTAGAGCAGTGCTCTGCACATAATAAGTGCTTAACAGATATCATCATCGTCATTATTATTATTATCATCTTGCCTGGATTTGCCTAGACTTGCCCAGACTCTAAGATCATCCCTCTGGACTGTAAACTCATGAGCAGGGAATGTGTCTGCTAATTCTGTTGTATCGTACTCTCCCAAGTGCTTAGTACAGGGCTCTGCACATAGTAAGTGCTCCATAAATCCCATCGATTGATTGAGAGTGATGGCAAAGAAAGGGATTAAAACTAGAAGCTGGACAAGTCACAACTGCTCTCTGCCAATCAAGCGAATGTGCTGACATCAAGGTTGCTAGGATGGGCTTGAGAGCAGGACTCATAATTCATTATCGTGAGAGAAACAGCTCAGCCTAGTGGCTAGAGCACAGGCCTGGGAGGCAGAAGGACCTGGGTTCTTATCCTGATTCTGCCTCTTGTCTGCTGTGTGACCTTGGGGAAGTTACTTCACTTCTCTGGGCCTCCCGTTACCTCATCTGTACAATAGGGGTGGAGAATGGGAGTTCCATGTGGGACATGGATTGTGCCCAACCTGATTAGCTTGAATCTACCCCAGAACTTAGTACAGTGCCTGGAACATGGTAAGCATTTAACAAATGCCTTTAAAAAATCAGCACTGTTCATCACATGTAGAGTGCTGTACTAGGCACTTGGAAAACATACAAGAGAAGCAGCGTGGCTTAGTGGAAAGAGCACGGGCTTAGGAGTCAGAGGTCGTGGGTTCTAATCCAGGTTCCGCCACTTGTCTGCTGTGTGACTTTGGGCAACTTACTTAACTTCTCTATGCCTCAGTTACTTCATCTTTAAAAATGGGGATTAAAAAATGTGAACCGCACATGGGACAATCTGATTACCCTGTATCTATCCCAGTGCTTAGAACAGTGCTCTGCACATAGTAAGCACTTAACAAATACCATAATTATTATTATTATTATTATAATACAGTAGAAGCGAAAGATGCAGTCCATGCCCTTGAAAAGCTTACGATTCATTGATGATTGGCTTTAATCTCTCCTTCTATCCTCCTGTTGTGAGTTCTTGGAGGGATAGGGTCTGTGTCTAATTACACCTCTATACTCTTTCTCCTACAATTACTACAGTGCTCTGCACACATTAAGCATTTAATGAATACACTACTGCTTTTCTCTCTCTGACTCTCTCTTTCCCTGTTTCTCTCCCTTTCTTTCTCCTCTCTTCTCTTGAAGCATTGCTTAAAACCCATCCCTCCACTCCTCAAAAACCTCGCTTGGCCTCCCACGCCCTCCACATCAAAGACTCCTCATGACTGTCTTCTGGGGTCTCCACCATCCCATCCCATCTTACTGATGTTCTCTCTTCACCGGCTACTCCCTAGTTTGCTCTCTTTGCCAAGCTCACCTTTCCACTGTGCCTCGTTCTCGATTCTCCTACGAGCGATTGTTCACACCCTTCCTCCTGTCTGGAACTCACACCTTGTCCAAACCAGACAGACCATAAATCTCGTTATGTTCAAAACCCTCCTAAAATCCTACTATCTCCAACAAGCTATCCCCGATCCTATTTCCCAAGATGTATCAGCCCAACATCCTCCTCTAGCACCTATGTGTGTTTTCTTTACCCAGATTTTCTACTTGTAAATGGTATATTAAAACTCTCACCCCTCTCTTCTTCCCTCCCTAACAGGTATCTTCAACCGCTAGCTCTCCAATGGCTTTTTCCCCACTGCTTTCAAACATGCCCTTGTCTCCCCTATCCGTGACCCTACGGTTCCCTCCAGTTGTCGAACCATCTCCTTCCTACCATTCCTCTCCAAATTCCTTGAGCGAGTTGTCTACACCTGCTTTCTCAGATTCCTCTCCTCCAATTCTCTCCTTGACCCACTCCAATCTGGCTTCAGTCCCCTTCATTCCACAGAAACCGCCCTCTCAGAGGTTACCATCGAGCTCCTTCTTGCCAAATCCAACGGCCTCTACTCCTACCTAAACCTCCTCGACTTCTCAGCTGCCTTTGACACTGTGCATCACCCCCTTCTCCTGAAATCGTTATCCAAACTTGGCTTCGCTGACCTTGATCTCTTCTGGTTCTCCTCTTATCTCTCTGGCTGTTCATTCTCAGTCTCATTCGCTCCTCCTCTGCCTCCCACCCCTATCTGTGGGGGGGGGGGGGCATCCCTCAAGGTTCAGCTCTGGGTCCCCTTCTATTTTCCATCTATACCCACTCCCTTGGAGACCTCATTCGCTCCCATGGCTTCAACTACTACCACTGTGAGGATGATACCCAAATCTACATCTCCAGTTCTGTTGTCTCTCCCTCTTTCCAGTCTTGTGTCTCCTTCTGCCTTCAAGATATCTCCACTTGGATGTTCTCCCATCACCTCAAACTTAATGTGTCCAAAACAGAGCTCCTTATCTTCCCACCCAAACCATGTCCTCCCCCTGACTTTCCCATCACTGTAGACAGCACCACTATCCTTCCTGTCTCACAAGCCCATAACCTTGGTGTTATCCTTGACTCCTCTCTCTCATTCAACCCACATATTCAATCCGTCACTAAATCCTGTCGGTCCCACCTTCGCAACATCGCTAAATCCAGCCTTTCCTCTCCATCCAAAGTGCTATCCTGTTAACCTGCCTGGATTACTGCATCAGGCCTCCTCGCTGACCTCTCAACCTCCTGTTCTCCCCACTCCAGTCATTACTTCACTCTGCAACCTGGATCATTTTTCTAGAAAAATGTTCAGGATATGTCACCTCAAAAAACTCCAGTGGTTGCCCATTCACCTTCATATCAAACAAAAACTTTTCACCATTGGCTTTAAAGCAGTCCATCCCCTTAACCCCTCCTACCTCACCTCGCTTGTCTCCTTCTCCAACCCAGCCTGCATGCTTTGCTCCTCTCGTGCTAACCTTCTCACTGTGGCCTAGATCTCTCCTGTCTCGTCACTTGACCCCTAGCCCACCACGCTGCTTCTGACCTGGAACACCCTCCATCCTCAAATCCGACAGACAATACTCTCCCCCTCGCTTTCAAAGCCCTTATTGAAGGCACATCTCCTTCAAGAGGCCTTCCCAGAGTAAGCCCCCAATTTTTCTCATCTCCCATTCCTTTCTGCGTCACCCTGATTTGCTTCCTTGCTCTTCCCCCATCCCAGCCCCACAGCCACTTAATTTTATTATTTGTATTGCTGTCTGTCACCCCCGTCTAAACTGATAGCTCATTGTGGGCAGGGAATGTCACTGAATGAATAATGTTGTATTGTACTTTCCCAAATGCTTAGTACGGTGCTCGGCTCCCAGTAAGCACTCAATAAATACGATTGAATGAATGAATTTTGCATCAGTCTCTCTTCCCATTTCCCAAGACCTATCGGCCCAGCACCCACCCCTAACACTTATTCTTTTGTTTTCCCTGCTTGGGTATATATATATCTATAAAATAAATTTTACAGTCAATTACTTACCCTGATTTTTCTACTTGTAAAGAGTATATTTTCACATCCGTCTCTTTTCTTATTTCCCTAGACATACCAGCCAAGCACCCATCTAAACACTCATGAATTTTTTTCCTTGCTGGATATATAGATGTAATAAATTATACAGTCTATTATTTTACTCAATCTTTCTCTTTGTAAATGCTGTGGTTTTTACACCTGTCTCCTTTGTAAGACTGTAAATCCCTTGAGAGATGGTAATATGTCTTGTGCTTCTATTGTACTTTTCCCAAGTGCTTAAGTACTGGAATACCTTTATTATTACTAATGCTGCTATTACTATTACTCTCCACACTCAGCCACACAAACCTATTTGGGAGTCCTTTAAAGATGCTTGCTGCTGCGGTGAGATTGTATCTTCCACTTCTCGACCCTTTTTCCATGAAAATAAAGTAACGCACCTCTGAGGTGGTGGTGTTCAGACACCAGTGGTTAAAAAGGAAGAGGTTTCTCCTCTTTTTCTCTCTCTTGCTCTTTCTCTCTCACACACACACCCTGATTAGCCCAGGGGTAGGCAGAAAAGAAATACATTTAGAACTGGAGATTAAGGAGATTAAATATCTAATTACATTTCCAGTTTACTTGAGAGAGCATGGTTTTCTCAACACATTGGCTTTTTAAAAAAAGTTTTTCAGGTGTCCCCCTATATCTCAGCTCTGCACTTGTCGGCTGGTGTGACTGTGGGCAAGTCACTTAACTTCTCTGTGCCTCAGTTCCCTCATCTGTAAAATGGGGATTAAGACTGTGAGCCCCACGTGGGACAACCTGATTCCCCTATGTCTACCCCAGCGCTTAGAACAGTGCTCGGCACATAGTAAGCGCTTAACAAATCCAACATTATTATTATTATAAGCTATTATTACCTCAAAACCCTAAAGGAAGTATACAGTTGGCCTCAAGAAAGACATGTAAATTGTCCAAAAGCAACAGGGTGGAGTGGATAGAGCATGAGCCTGAGAGTCAGAAGGTCATGGGTTCTAATCCCAGCTCTGCCATCTATTTGCTGCATGACCTTGGGCAAGTCATTTTACTTCTCTGTGCCTCAGTTACCTCATCTGTAAAATGGAGATTGAGACTGTGAGACCCACGTGGAACAGGGACTGTGTCCAACCTGATTTCCTTGTACCCAGTGCTTAATACAGTGCCGGGCACATACGACGGGCTGAACAAATACCCTTATTATTAGTAAGGAAAGAAAGTTGTTCAGATCAATTCCAGCAAGTTTTAGTTTAATCTTGACATTTGTTTACTGTCACAGTGAAAGTTTTACTTGAATCGAAGTCATTTAAAATATAATAATTGGTAGGGATGGAAGGGTGTTATGGAATGAAGGCCACGCCTTCTTTAGCAAAACCTGCTGAGGTTTTCTCTTCTTTGAGTGAGTTTAAGGATATGAAATCATGTATTAGTCCAGAGTTCTGGGGCACCAGAAAAGCATCTGTGGTACTTGTCACCTTTCCTCTTGTCCTGAGGGTTTCCCACTCCCGGTATGCTCCGTGCCCTCCAGGTTGGGGCACAGAAGCTAGCTGCTCCTGAGCACACCCTCGGCATGAGAGCGTCACAAAATCCTGGGAAGCCTGTGGCTGCTGGTGGTGCCCTGAGCTCTGATCCGTGGGGAGCCTGAAATCCTGCTCCTCTACCCACAGCATCCTACAGCATCAGAGAAGCAGCGTGGCTCAGTGGAAAGAGCACGGGCTTGGGAGCCAGAGGTCATGGGTTCGAATTCCAACTCTGCCATCTGTCAGCTGTGTGACTGTGGCCAAGTCACTTTACTTCTCTGTGCCTCAGTTCCCTCATCTGTAAAATGGGGATGAAGACTGTGAGCCTCATGTGGGACAACCTGATTACCCTGAATCTATCCCAGTGCTTAGAACAGTGCTCTGCACATAATAAGCACTTAACAAATCCGCTCAAAACAAAAACTCCTCACTCTAGGCTTCAAGGCTCTCCATCACCTTGCCCCTTCCTACCTCTCCTCCCTTCTCTCTTTCCACTGCCCACCCCGCATGCTCCGCTCCTCTGCCCGCCCACCTCCTCACCGTCCCCGGTCTCGCTTATCCGCCGTTGACCCCTGGGCCACATCCTCCCGCGGTCCTGGAATGCCCTCCCTCCTCACCTCCGTCATCTAATTCTCTTCCCCTCTTCAAATCCCTACTTGAGCTCACCTCCTCCAAGAGGCCTTCCCAGACTGAGCCCCCCTTTTTCCTCTGCTCCCTCTACCCTTCCCCCTTCACCTCTCCGCAGCTAAACCCTCTTCTCCCCCTTTCCTTTTCCTCCACGCCCCTCTCCCGTCCCACCCCCTCAGCACTGCACTCGTCTGCTCAACTGCATATATCTTCATCACCCTATTTATTTTGTTTATTTTGTTTAATGAGATGTACATCACCCTGATTCTATTTATTTGCCATTGTTTTTATGAGTTGTTCTTCCCCTTGACTCTTTTTATTGCCATTGTTCTTGTCTGCCTGTCTCCCCCGATTAGACTGTAAGCCCATCAAAGGGCAGGGACTGTCTCTATCTGTTGCCGATTTGTACATTCCAAGCGCTTAGTACAGTGCTCTGCACATAGTAAGTGCTCAATAAATACTATTGAATGAATGAATGAACAAATACCAATATTATTATTATTATTACTGATTTTGGTTTTGTATATCCATCTGTGGGGGGTTTTAATGTTCGTCATTCCTGATGTGTCCATTTCCACTCCCTTCTTCCCACTTCTACTCTTAGATTGTGAGCCCACTGAGGGGCTAGAACAATGTCTAATTCCTCTTGTGTACATCCTTCCAATACTTAGTAATAATAATAATAATTATGGTATTTAAGTGCTTACTATGTTCCAGGCATAGTACTAAGCTCTAGGGTAGATACAAGTGCATCGAGTTGGAGAAAGTCCCTGGCCCATGTGGGGTTCACAGTCTCAATCCCCATTTTACAGATGAGGTAACCAAGGCCCAGAGGAGTGAAGTGACTTGCCCACAGTCACACAGCAGGCAAGTGGTGGAACCGTGATTAGAACCCATAACCTTCTGACTCCCAGGCCTGTGCTCTATCCACTACGCCATGCTGCGTCTCATAGTACAGTGCTCTGCACACAATAAGCACTTAAAAAATACTATTACTACTACTATTCCGAAGTTATAAAGAAGAAGAAGAGGTGCTCCAGGCTCAGGTTTAGAATGTGAGGAAACACACCAAGTCGCTCAAAGGAATCAATCAGTCAACCAATCAATCAGTGGTATATTTTGGTATTTTTTTCTGCATGCAGAGCATTATACTAAGTGCTTGGGAGAGTACAATATAACACAGTTGGTAGGAATGTTCCCAGCCCCAGGGATCGTACAAGTCCAGAGGGGTAGACAGTCACTGATTGCAGATATGTACATGTGTTGTGGGGCTGAGAGTGGAGTGTTTAAAGGGTTCAGAGCCAAATGCCAAAAGGAAGAGGGAATAGGGGAAATGAGGGCTTTGTTGGGAAAGGCCTCTTGGAGGAGTGGTGACCTTAATAAGGCTTTAAAGGTGGGAAGAATGATGGTCTGGAGTATATGGAGGGAGAGGGAGTTCCAAGCCAGAGGACGGAATTGGGAAAAGGATCCGTGGTGAGATAAAGATGGAAGCACAGCAAACTAACTGGCTCTCGAGAAGTGGAGCGAGTGTGCTGGGCTGTAGTAGGAAATCAACAAGGTAAGGTAGGAGGGGGAGAGCCGATTGAGTGCTTTAAAGCTGATGTTAAGGAGTTCTGATGCAGAGTTGGATGGGCAGCCACTGGAGGTTCTTGAGGAGTGGGGAGATGTGGGCTGAACTCTTTTTTAGAAAAATGATCCAGAGTGACGTAAGGGAGTGGGGACAGAAAAGAGGCAGGGAGGTCAGCGAGGGGGCAGATGCATTAGTCAAGGTGGGATAGGATAAATGCTTGGATCAACCAGCCCAGTAGCAGTTTAGATGGAGAGGAATAGGTAGATTTTAGCAATGCTGTGAAGGTAGAACCGACAGGATTTGGTGATAGATTAATGTGTGGGTTGTAGGAGGGATAGGTCGAGGACACTGCCAAGGTTAGGGGTTGTGAGATAGGTGGATAGTGGTATTGTCTACAATTATGGGAAATTCTGGAGAAGTTCAGGGTTTGGGTGGGAAATACAGGAGTTGCATTTCAGACGTGTTTAAGTTCGTGGTGCCAACTGGGCGTCCGAGTAGAGATGTTCTGAAGTTATGAGGAAATGAGAGCCTGAAGAGAAGGAGAACAGTCAGGGTTGGAGAGATGATGATGATGATGGCATTTGTTAAGCACTTACTATGTGCAGAGCACTGTTCTAAGTGCTGGGGAGGATACAAGGTGATCAGGTCGTCCCACGTGGGGCTCACATTCTTAATCCTAATTTTACAGATGAGGTAACTGAGGCACAGAGAAGTTAAGTGACTTGCCTAAAGTCACACAGCTGACAAGCAGCTGAGTGGGGATTTGAACCCATGACCTTTGACTCCCAAGCCCTTGTTCTTTCCACTGAGCTATGCTGCTTCTCTATAGAGATAGTTTTGAGAATCATGCCTAGGAGTCTACTGATTATATATTTATCTTTATAATAAGTAACCCAGGCCCTAGTAAATATTTTGGGATTTAGAAGCGATGTCCATGTTCTTCTTGGCAGAAAAGGAAAGGATGCTGGACACTTTGACTACCTTTAGGTCATAAGAACTACCTTTTTTAAAATAATGTGTTTGTTCAGCTCTTACTATATACCAGGCACTTCACTAATACTAGGGTAGATAAGAGCTAATCAGGAGGTTGGACACAGTTTATGACACAGTCTATGTCCCACATGGTGCTCACAGTCTTAATCCCCATTTTACAGATGAGGTAACTGAGGCACAGAGAATTTAAGTGACTTGCTCAAGATCACACAGCAGACAAGTGGAGGAATCAGGATTAGAATCCAGGTCCTTCCACTCTATTCAGTAGCCTATGCTGCTTTTCTTTGTGTGTGTGTGTATATATAGTATATATATACACACACACACACACACACCTAGACGGTATGTTGATGTCTCTGTTTAAATCCTTGCCTGACAATTAGTACTGAGACCACATCTGTACTGGAAGCAGTTAAATTATACTCATCACTCCCAAAGGGGTTTTATCTGCATGTTTAATGACTTCAAATTATCCATTAAGCTTTCTCTCTAGAACCGTATTAAAGTCTTTAATGTAAAGATTGTATTGATGTAGCGTGTCCCGTAAACTGAGAAGTCTATTTAGTATAAAATTTGAATTTCGATTACATCTCAGCCTAACTTGGACTTCAGAATTCCCCAAGAAGAATATTTATAGAAAGAGTGGTTTCTGATCAGACATTTAAAATAAGGAATCTACCAAATTACATCCCTGCCCTTGAGAAGCAGGGTGGCCTAGTTGATCGAGCACCGGCCTGGGAGACACAAGGACCTGGGTTCTAGTCCCGGCTTTGCTGCTTGTCTGCTGTGGGACATTGGGCAAGTCATATCACTTCTCTGTGCCTCAGTTCCCTCATCTGTAAAATGGGAATTACATGCCTGATTTCCCTTCTCAAGTTGTGATCCCCATGTGGGACCGGGACT
Organism: Ornithorhynchus anatinus; assembly: GCF_004115215.2. NCBI lineage: Eukaryota > Metazoa > Chordata > Mammalia > Monotremata > Ornithorhynchidae > Ornithorhynchus > Ornithorhynchus anatinus. Next base: position 25,084,298 of record NC_041738.1, on the reverse strand, counting down.
GTGCATGATCTGATTGCATTGTATCTACCTCAGCATAAGCACAGTGCTTGGCACATAGTAGGCACATAACAAGTACCATTATTATTATTATTTTAACTAGGAAATCTTTTTAGGGCCTCAGAAAGGTCACGTGGGGCAAATTGATCCTCTCTTTAGAACAATACATGCTTTATGATTCTCCTTTACATTAACTTATCCAATAGTAATTGAGCACTTACTGTGTACTGTACTAAGTGCTTGGGAGAGAGTACAGTACAACAATAAACAGACACATTTTCTTCCCACAATGAGTTTACAGTCTAGAGGTCCCATATTCATGCCAGGATCATTTTCATATGTTAGCAAAGGAGTCTATTTGAAAGCAAAGTTGCACTTTTGATTTTCCAAGTGTCTGTACTGTCTTTTTTTTTTTAAAAAAAAGGGATGACCACTATATAGCCTAATGCATGGAAACTCATATTTCTCATTCCCATGTACAAATATTTCCTTTGTACATTCTATTAGCATTACAGGATTTCCTTTTGGTATTTCATATTTGTTTTTTAGATTGTGTTTCTAAACTATTGGTTCTATTCTCAGCAATGGTGGTGGAATTATATTTACAATTGGAGCTTAATGTTTCTTTGCAGCTTTTCATTTGTTTTTAGAAATTGCTGTTTAGTTCTGGGTCAATGGATTCTATTTTTCTTTTTCTTTTTTTTAGCAAGCTCTTGGGCTTTTCCTTACTATTCATTTAGCTAAGTCTTAACTACTCTCTTTTCATTTTTTTCATAGTAATATTTTATCTTCCCTTGATAGCTTAATGTCTTTTCTTCCTTTTAGATGTCTTACCGTTGGTGTTCATATCTCTCCTTCGTCTCCGAGTTGTTCCTTGGACTCTACCAATTGATAAATCAATGGTAATTATCAACTGCTTACTGTGTGCAGAGCACTCTAAGCACTGTACTTTGCCAAGAGCAAATCAATTGTATTTAGAGTGCTTACTGTGTGCAGAGCACTGTACTAAGCATATAAGAGAAGCAGCGAGGCTCAATGGAAAGAGCCCGGGCCTGGGAGTCAGAGGTCATGGGTTCTAATTCCACCTCCACCACATGTCAGCTATGTGACTTTGGACAAATCACTTAACTTCTCTGTGCCTCAGTTCCCTCATCTGTAAAATGGGGATTAAGACTGTGAGTCCCACGTGGGACAACCCGATTACCTTGTATCTGCCCCCTCCCCCCAGTGCTTAGAACAGTGCTTGGCACACAGTAAGGGTTTAACAAATGTCATCATTATTATTATTGTAAGTGCTTGGAAGAGTACAGTATAATAGAGTTGGTAGACTCGTTCCCTGAAATTTGTGTCTGTTTATAAGTGTCTGTCTCCCAAGCACTTAGTACAGTGTTTTGCATCCAGTAAGTCCTTAAATACCATTGACTGACTTACTGAAGGATCTTTTATTTCTTTTTTTACAAGTGTATTATCTAATTCTTTTTGGATGTCAACTTCGTTTCTGCCTCAGCTTCCCCATTTCTTTAGCGGTTTGAGCTTTGTCTACTCCAGGTGCTATTTTTCAATACCTAATTTTCTCGCTTTCCACCTTTAAGTTAACTGACAAGAGTACCATACCTTGGGTAAAATCTCTTTTCCTTTTTCTCTTCTCTGATGAAAGTAAAAATGGACAATCTTAATTTTGGTCTAAATCAGAGTTGGAGTTTTGGTATAATTTGAAACACTTTGGACTTTGTTTCTGCTCACCCTCTGCTTCTGTTTCTCTGGTTTTGACTCTCATTGAGCAACTGGTCTAGAGGTTAGGATCATGAGCGCTTCAAGGCCTGTGCTCTTATTTCCTCTGCTCCCAGGAGTCACCTGAGCCCAAATTGAGAGCACGTTCAGCTGTCAGCAGAGGGAGGGTGGGAACAAGTACTAGAGGAGCTCAGAAGCTCAGTGCTTCTCTTCCTTTCTCCTTTCCCTTGACCCTAAGGGTTTTTCCAAGCTTGCACATGAGTGAAAGGTAATGATTGGGCTTAGTTAAAGAAGAGCTGCTGTGCCTTTTTGCAGGCTTCCACCTGGCTCCTAATGACAGGAAAACATGCTGAAAACCCTTCCTTCACCAATCTCAGAGTTTGGTTTAGGGGTAAGCAGCATGGCTTAGTGGATAGAGCAAGGGCCTGGGAATCAGACAGACCTGAGTTCAATTTCTACTCCACCACTCATCAGCTGGGTGACCTTAAGCAAACCACTTACCTACTCTGTGCTTCAGTTACCTCATCTGTAAAATGAGGATTAAGACTGGCAGCCCCAGTGCAGGACAGGGACTGTACCCAACTTGACAACCTTGTCTCCACCCCATGCTTAGTACAGAGCCCATATCTGATTGGCCTTCTTGTTCTGTAACCTTGTATAATAATAATAATGTTGGTATTTGTTAAGTGCTTATTATGTGCAGAGCACTGTTCTAAGCCCTGGGGTAGATACAAGGTAATCAGGTTGTCCCACATGAGGCTCACAGTCTTAACCCCCATTTTACAGATGAGGTAACTGAGGCACAGAGAAGTTAAGGGATTTGCCCACAGTCACAGCTGACAAGTGGCAGAGCAGGGTTTCGAACCCATGACCTCTGACTCCCTAGCCCATGCTCTTTCCACTGAGCCATGTATCCTCCTTGGGAGTGAACACATTCCAAATTCCAAGCCAGAACATGGGCCCCTTATCCACTTCCCCATCATTACTGTAAATACTTCCATTTTTCTTAGCCATTATTCTTCCAGCCTTGATTTTCAATGCAGATACTGCTCCTTGGGATTCCACATCTCATGTTTTTCCAAAAGTTCATGAAACATTTCAAGATTGGGTGTTGTTCTACTCGAAAGAAGAGCAATTAACATTTAATTGCAGATAGTGAGTTCAAAAGAGTGAATCCCACTCCCAGCCATTTCCTTCAAGCACTGTGGCTCTCGGTGATCTCTAGACTGTAAGCTTGTTGTGGGCAGAGAACCAGTCTGCCAACTCTGTTGTGTTTTACTCTCCTGAGCACTTAGTACAGTGCTCTGCACAGAATAAGTGCTCAAAAATACCACTGATTGATTGCTTCACCTGTCCATGCTATTTGCCACCTGCTTCCCTGGGAAGTTTGAATGGTGAGCCCTTTGGAGGAAAAGCTTTGTAGGTGAAGTTCTGCTTATGATACGTTTGTTTTGAATTTCATGCTTTGTACATGTGCCCAGGAAATTGGAAGTGGTAGGCTGGGATGAAAAGACTGTTCACATATGAATTCCTCTTTCATTCACGCCAGTGAGGTGGAGTTTTTAATTTGGAGGAGTGTTACCGTCAATATTGGCAAACATAAAATGATAAGGTGGTTCTCTAACACAATTCTTGGCCTACAACCTACTTGAGGCTGTCTTCCTGTTGAAAGAGAGTAGTTTTGGCTCTTGTTCCTTATAATTATTCGATAAACATCTGCCGGGTATTTGTGGAACGAATGGAAAAAGCAAAATGGGGGCAGAGGTACAAACTGTCAATCTGATGACCTCAAATGATTCAGCATTTGCCGCCCTATCCAAAGACCAGCCTGGAGTGTAGAAGTTAATTCGACAGAAAATTATTTTCAGGACCTAGTGGACACCCAGCTGGATTTAGAAAGCTGGAATCCGAATCGATGACCTCTGTTAGAACCACAGGGAAGAGAAGGGAGATGCAATACATTTCCTTTGGCACCAGGTTTAAAAATAAAAGGGACAGAAATGAGAAACAGACTCGTTCTGATAATTAATAGTACTATCCCAGGTGACCTAGGGGATTCTTTTTCTCTAGGTTTGAAAAGGACTAGATATTTCAATAAGCTGTCCTCTTTGTGTTGCATCTTGCAAAGAAAGGAATATCCGGAAGTGGGCCTCAACCTCTGAACCGAACATAGGCAAGGGGCACAGAGGTATGATTGCTTGGGCTAACTTACAGTCACGTTTCTCGGTCCAGCACTTAGAACTGTACTTGACGCATAGTAAGCGCTTGACACATACCGTAAGAGAAGTTGAGGTTTTTTAAATGGGATTTGACAGCATTTTAAAGCAAAAACCTTGCCAGATGAGCCTGCTGGCACTCCTCAGGAAAACTATGCATTCATTGGCAGTGGTATGACTCAATGTTTTTTCTCCTGGGGCAAATTTCACAAATGGTTTCTGCACTTCTATAACTAAAGCAAAAACAACTGGGTTTGTGAAGCCTTGTGTCCCATTCCTTTTCTCCTCCAGGCTGGGAAAAGGAAATGACCTCATCTAACCCCAACCTAGTTAAGTCTATTAGCCAACGATGGGAAGGAAGTAGGCCTTCTGTATTCAACTAGAGCAGATGTTTTGACAGATGAATCTCTAAAAGCTTTCTGTAAAACTCCTTATATTTAATTTGGAGTAGGGAATGACTGAGAAGCCATGAGCAGATGACAGTGCTATATAACAAAGTATCAAGAACAGAAACTGTTTAACTCACAGAGCCCTGGGCCCAGGGCTAAGGCTGACCCTTCCTTTCAACTCTGATTAAGAAATGGAAAGGGCAAAGAAAGCCGACTGAGGGAATTTGCAGACGACGCTTAAATTTGAGGTGTCACTGATCTTTACTCATCCACTCGTACAGTTCCTTGTCAGTCTTGCATGGGTGTTATCAGTCACCCTCTTATACGGTTGATAAACCCTCACTGTCATCTTTGAACCCAAAGTACAGCTAAATATGAGGAAGGTGGGCTGTGAAAGTGAAGGTAATGGCATGTTTGTATCTGGGAGGGCAAAAGAGGTGAACTCAGATTTTTCTTGCCCGTTCCCCCTCCACCCTAACCCAGAACCCCAACCTGCATCTATTCAGGATGGGGAGGAATCTCTAGGAAGACCAGCTCTCCTGACTGTTCAAGATGTTGTTAGGATGAATTGCTTTTCTTGAAAATAGATCTTTGGAATCTGTTGATGATTCACTGTTAGATATTTCATTTTTGAACATTTATTGTACCCCTCCCTCTTTGATTTTCTAGCTAGGGAAACTCTCAAGATGTATTGAAGAGTAACCCACTGCCTATCCCACTATTTTCCATTTAGATGGTAGTCAGCACAGTGCTTGACTCATAGCACTTAATAAGTCATTCATTCATTCGATCTCATTTATTGAGCACTTACTGTGGGCAGAGCACTGTACTAAGCACTTAGAAAGTACAATTCAGCAACACATAGCAACAATCCCTCCTCAACAACAGGCTCACGGTCTAAAATCCATAAATTCCTGTTGACATTTTGTGCCAGTTTTCCTCGGAAGACTGAAGAGAGTCTGACAGCTTATGAACCCTTCTCTCTGATGAGCACTAGTCCTGTTCTCTATGGTCACTATGAATGAGTGAACTGGAGAAGGAGTATGGCCTGGTAGAAAGAGCACAGGCCTGGGAATCAGAGGACCTGGATTCTAATCCCAGCTCCACCCTTGCCTGTTGGATTTTAACAAAGTCAGTTAACTTCTCTGACCCTCAGTTTCCTCATCTGTAAAGTGGGGATTCACTAGCTGTTCCCCCTCCTACTTAGACTGTGAGCCCAGTGCGCAACAGTGACTGCATCTGACTTGATTACTGTGAACATACCCCAGTGCTCGGAACATTGCTTGGTCCATAGTAAGTGCTTAACAAATACCACAATTATCATTATTATTATTACTGGTCCTGGTAACCCTTGACCCCGACGACTCTGAGAAGACTGGTGATATTCCAAGCTCTTCTCTGGAGCTCCCGTTACTTCTCCCTATCCTGGAAACTTTTTAGGCCACCCAGGCTTTGTGGGGCCTAGAACCAAATGGCATCACCAGGTCCAACTCCCTGCTGCATTTGAAATAGATGCCGCACCTGATTCTTCTAATAGGAGCCGAATCTCCAGGGTAATCTTAGCTGCGTTGGCTCCATCTGTACTCACCTGGTTTGGGTGGGAGTAGATCAGTCGATGGTTCATTCGTTCCTAGCTTCCTCCTCCAGATAACAATCCTTATGTGATGTGCTGTACTAAGTGCTAGGGTAGATGCTAGAGAATCAGGTTCGCTACAGTTCCCTTCCAACGTGGTGCTCACACTTTTAAGTGGGATGAAGAACAGATATTGAATCTTCATCTCCTAAGGCTACAGCCCTTTGACACACCAACGAAACAACACAAAAGCATCTGCAAGGGGTAAGCTGGTGATTTCTATGCCACTTGGTGGAAAGCATTTTAAATCTGAGGTTCTTCTAAAAGATGTAAATGATCTGGAGTTTGAAGGGAAAGAGCAACAGAAATAAATTGGTGTAACTTCCATAGTGATGAACAAGAGATGTCATGGCATTAGTGTACACATACTGTTTTGAACAGCAGTTGGCGGGTGAGCATCAGTTGCAAAGGAGAGCCGTTCACAGCACTATAGCATTGGTTATTTGGAGTACAGATGCCTGATGAGGCAGCTAGAGGAAATGACATCAAAGGGAGGAAGGGAAAACATAGGCTACAGTTTAAAATTTCTAAGAAGAAGGGGAGTAAATGAATTTGGGTAGGCAGATTGATGGCATAAAATACCAAGGAACTTTTTAGGAAGGCATCTCTCTTTACTTCCTTTGATTCTGTGACCATTTTTCAAGGTTTTCTTGTGAATGCTGAAGGAATAGCTGAGTAAAGCAGCGTTTCAAGTGTTAAGACAGATTCTCAGTGACTTTTTTCATTTCTGTGGGATTTTTAGTCTTCACGAATAAGTTGGGTTATTTCTTTCAGAGATTTTAAGTGCTTTGGAAATGGAGCTGCAACAATCTTCAATTCCTAAACAGGGAGACAGAGAAACATCGTCTCTGGGAAATAAACTGTTGTTTAAAATAGACTTCAGAATTTATTAAATGAGGCTCTCATTTTCAGCACCTTTTTCCAATCACAAGGTGGATTTGATAAAGTCACAACCAAAACAGAGTTCTTGGGCTAAAATCAGAAGCCTCACTGAGCCGGGAAAGAGGTTTATAAAAACTGTGTTTATGAAAGTAATGATTGTCCCTTTCAGGCCCAGAAATTCGGGATTGGAATTGGTTGAGAAACACTCCCTCAATTTAGACAGTTCTGCTCTAGAAAACTCCAATGCGACTCTGGTATGTGTATGCGCTGAGGGGGAGAGAGCTGTGTCTTCAGTGTGACAATCTGGTCTAATCCTTTCTTGCTGGTGTGAAGTGTGTGACTCCATGAATGAAAATGTTTGCTGTGAAAATGGAAAATGACAGGGAAAGTGCCTCTTCTGTTCACTTTAACCAAGTCTCTTTGTAGGCGCTAAAGGGCTCGAGTGACTTAAATTGTATTTTGGCATTAGGTGCATATTGCTGGCTGTTAGAGAGGGTAAAACAATCAACTGTTTGTGGTTGGTTAACTAAGAAGCCTACCGAACCACTTCCAGTAAATACCCCTGGCACGTCCTGGAGAATTTGCCAGAGATAAGGTCTCGGAGGCTGCTCTCCCTGATTCCTTCTCCACCCCTCCACATCAGGAAAATTGCCTCAGAGCGCCAGCAGAAACCCATGAGTTCCTCTCTTGGTGATTCTGTGGTCAATGAGAAATGCTCTAAGGGCAAAACTTAAATTTCTGTTTTACTTCCCTTGATAGTCGCTAATGGAAATTGAAAGTGGATTGTCAGGGCTTGGGGTGGGGGACGGGGGAGTCTACTCCATGTCAGACACTCCTTATGGGAGTCTGGAATCCTTTCCCAGTTCTCAAGTTTGGGATGTTGCTTGGGCAAATCACTTCACTTGTCTGTGCCTCAGTTACCTCATCTGTAAAATGGGATTATGACTGAGCGCCCTTCATGGGATGGGGACTTCGTGGGATGGGGAAAGAGCATGGGCCTGGGAATCAGAGGACCTATGTCCTAATCCCTACTCTTTCACCTGTCTGCTGTGTTACCTGGGCAATTCACTTAGCTTCTCTGTGCCTCAGTTACCTCATTTGTAAAGTGAGGATTAAGACTGTGAGCCCCATTCGGGATAGGGATTTTGTCCATCCCAATTTGCTTGTATCTACCCCAGTGCTTAGTATAGTTCCTGGAAAATAGTAAACACTTAAATTCCATTATTATTAGTATTATTATCTCACCCAGTGCCTAGTACAGTGCCTGGCATATAACAACCGCATAAATACCATTAAAAAAATGAACTTTACAAAAAATTTGAGTGTCCCTTCTTTCTCTTGGTTTTCTTTATTTTCTCTGCATGAATAGAGCACCAAATTTTCCAAGCAGAAATTAGAATGAAGGGTTTTTTTTTTCCAAATGGAGAAGTTGATTTGAAATTGGTGATATCCTGAATACATAGGGTTGACCCCTCATTTCATTGCTCTGTCACATTTTCCCAAATAGGTCCATGAAGAGAAATTGCATAACTGTTACATGGGGATGAAAGAAATCCTGCCTCTCTGCAGAAGTGGAGCAAGACAGATTACAGCTGCTGCAGTGTAGTTTCAAAACAGAAATCTGGCAACTCTAGGGTAGATTGGCAGCCATCTTAGATGATTATCTGGGAGAAAACAAATGATCTGAATCTCACTTATCCAAATGACCAGTTTTCTGATTCAGGGCTAACTCAGAGAGTGGAAAAAATGATTTCTGGAACTGAACAAAATGGAGGATCTGAGCTAGTCAGACCCAATTTTTCCAGTTTTCTGAACTAGCCCCAGTCCCAGTTAATTTGGGTAAAAACTTTCCCCTGTAATTATGAAGTCTCCAGGAGTATCACTGGCCAAAGTTTCCAAAATAATAGGGTTTATTATGGGCTTAGATGAAGCAAAATGTGTATGCCCACATACACCTACAGAGACAATTAAAAGGCTCAATTACTAAACAGTTCTCTTGGAAACCAACTCCTTTTTGTTTCAAGAAAGTGAACTGGAGTTCAAAGCCTAACATGAGCCTAAATGAATTGCATCTTCGGGGTTATGAGCTGGACTGTAGCTCTACTGGCCCTGGTAATTGCTTTCTCATTGCTTTTTCATAAGAAAATGAAACAAGTGCATTATTCATTTGTTTCATTTCTCATGTACAGTAAAAAAAAATGTTGTTCTTCCACTTTTGACAAAACAGAGTCCTGATGGAGTGGAAATAGGGACAAATTAGCCTATATATCCTCTAGACCGTAAGGTGGTTGTGGGCAGGGAACATGTTTACCAACTCAGATATATTGTACTCTCCCAAGCACTTAATGCAGTGCTCTGCACACAGTAAGTGCTCAATAAATTTGATTGATATATCTCAGGGGTGTCGAGACTGTGAGAATGAATCCCCTGACATTTTTATGAGCCTTTTTTTTCCTTGCTCTTAGCTAATAACTAAGGGAATTTTCTCAAGGAAGGCTCATTTCTTATGTACTAGGTTGGCTAAATAAAAAAGACTTGGCATAAACTTAATGTTTGTTTTTGTTTTTTTAACAAGAGGCTGATAATTGGGTGGGGTGCGAGAGCAGCTAAGGTGAACTTTTTCAATTACCCCAGTATTATTCAGTTTGGCTAGAAGGACGAGTACTTTCAGACCAGGGTGAGAACAAAGATAGTCAAAGAAAGAAAGGTTGCTTATTTTTCCCAGTCCAAATTTAATCATTCACTTCGGACTGTACATTTTTTTTTATAAAATTGTTTAACACTTTTTGAAAGCTATTGAGAAACAACATGGCCTAGTGGAAAGGGCACAGGCCTGGGAGTCAGAGGCCTTGGATTCTAATCCTGACTCTGTCACTTGTCTGCTAAGTAACCGTGGGCAAGTTGCTTCGCTTCTCTGTGCGTCAGTTCCCTTGTCTACGACATGGAGGCTCAATGTCTATTTTTTCTTCTTCTTAGACTGTGAACCCCATGTGGAACCAGGTTATCTAATATCTACCCAGTCCTAACTTTGAGCAAGCAGGTTGGTGAAGTGGAGAGAGCACGGGCCTGGGAGTCAGAAGGTCATGGTTCTAATCCCTGTCTGCCACTTGTCTGCTGTGTGACCTTGGGCAAGTCACTTAACTTCTCTGTGCCTCAATTATCTCATCAGTAAAATGAGAATTGAGACTGAGCCTCTCGTGGGACAGGGACTGTGTCCAACCCAATTTGCTTATATCCACCCCAGGGCTTAGTACTGTACCTGGCACAAAGCGCTTAAATACAATTATTATTATTAGTACAGTTCTTGGCACATATTAGGCACTTAAAGCACAGTCATTATTATTATCATCATTATTATTCAAGCTCTTATTGCCAAGGGAAAAATGACCAGTGTTATCCAACCTTCTGGATTTGACTGAAAAAAAAGACAGACGTAAGAAAGTACTGTGATTTCCAGGTGGTCGAGTTCCAGCCTAGTGGATAGAGCATGGGCCTGGGAGGCAGAAGGACCTGGGATCTAATTCTGCCTCCACCATTTACTTGCTGTGTGACCGTGGGCAGGTCACAATGTCACTGTGCCTTCGTTACCTCATCCATAAAATGGGGATTGGGACTGTGAGCTCTGTGCAGGTCAGGGACTGTGTTCAACCTGATTAGCTTATATTTACCCCTGTGCTTAGTACAGTGCCTGGCACATAGTAAGTACTTAGCAAATACCATTTCAAAATAAAATAGTTCCAGTATCGGGGGAAATCAAGGCAGCGCTTTGCTTTTACTCTCTTCTAGTTTTGTTTTTGTTTGAAAAATGGAATAGAATCTCTGAATATCTAAATCCCCTGAGCAATAGCATGACAGGGATAGTCAAGAGACTTTTCCTTAAATGCTGGAACAAATGGCAAATCTGAGGGAACTTGTGTTGTATTTTTATTGGCTCTGCAGGGATACCCAGTGGTTTTACACTGATGTTTGCAGGGTCTTTTTTTCCTTAAGGAAGATCCATGCTGCTCTTTATCATTGTGACACCAAAATGTGTGAATGCAGACACCAAGGACTCACTGAAGAGTCTGAGTCTGAAGATAAATAACTTGTTATATTGAAAATGACACTTCAAATTTGCTTCAAACACAGAGATGTTTTGTCTGGTGCTGTCTGGGACTGCCCAGTATGGTTTAATGCTTCAATCACTTTCCCACGAAAAAAAGCTTTAATGATCGTCAAATGCCTGTCCAGGGTAATTACTGCAAATTATTATAAATCTGTTCTAATATTGGTGGATGCGGATAAAGTGTACTGTTCATGTGGGAAGGCGATAGTGAGTCAGATTTATTGACTTAATGCCTGAGATGATTATAATAACATATTTCTTACATGACAAAAATCAACTTGTACTGAAGAAAATTTTTTTAAAAATTTAATGGATATTCTATGCGTCAATGGGTGCAAAAAAAAAAGACATTAGAATAGAATTGAGAAGGAGCATGGCGGAGTGGAGAGAGCATGGGCCTGGGAGTCAGAAGACCATGAATTCTAATTCCAGCTCTGCCTCTTGTCTGCTCTGTGACCTTGGACAAGTCACTTTAGTTCTCTGTGCCCCAGTTATCTCTTCTGTATATTGGGGATTGAGACTGTGAGCCCCACCTAAGACAGGGACTGTGTTCAACCCTATTTACTTGTATACCCCAGCACTTCAGTGCCTGGCACATAGTAAGTGCTTAACAAATACCGTAATAATTATTAATTGCACCCTAATGGGAAAGGTCAGTGGAGATGCATATCACAGTAAGTTAAAGCTTCGGAACTGATCACCGCTTTAATGATGGATACTCACTGTAAGCAGTATATCTGAATCTTCCTTTCTTTCCCGTGAACTCGGTTGGAGATGAATTCTTCAATTCCACTGGCATTGCAGTACAGGGAGAAGCTCCCTCACAGCCCAATCTGTGCCAGAACAAGGTATTGAATGTTCAGGATTTAGGAAAAACCTGTCCTCCATCGTAATGAGGGTAATAGTAATTATTAGGGTACTTGTTAAGCGCTTACTATGTGTCAAACACTGTTCTAGGCGCTGGGGTAGATACAAGTCAATCAGGTTGGGCACAGACCCTGTCCCACATGGGGCTCACACTCTTTTAATCCCCATTTTACGGATAAGGGAACCGAAGCACAAGTGAAGTGACTTCCCAAGGTCACAGAGCAGACATGTGGCAGAAAGGGATTAGAACCCAGATCCTTCTGACTCTCAGGCCCGTACTCTATCCATTAGGCCACACTGCTCCTCAATACAGGCTGCCCTGTGGTGTTTCTCTGTGTGGCTCTCACAGGGGTGGGCTACCACAGCAGTTGAGCATAGGGATCCACTCAAAGGGCATTTGTTATGGGCAAGAAACGTGCCTACCAAATCTGTTATATTGGACTCTCTCAAGCGCTTAATACAGTGCTCTGCATACAGTAATAATGTTGGTATTTGTTAAGCGCTTACTATGTGCAGAGCACTGTTCTAAGCGCTGGGGTAGATAAAGGATAATCAGATCGTCCCACGTGAGGCTCACAGTTAATCCTCATTTTACGGATGAGGTAACTGAGGCACAGAGAAGTTGGGTGACTTGCTCACAAGTCACACAGCTGACAAGTGGCAGAGCCGGGAGTCGAACACATGACCTCTGACTCCGAAGCCCGGGCCCTTTCCACTGAGCCATGCTGCTTCCCCAGTAAGCGCTCATTAAAAATTATTGCTTGGCGGCATTAGCTTCCCTTCTCAGCAGTTTGGGCAGAAATGGCTGACATTATTATTACTATTAATAATAATTGTCCTCTAGACTGTTAGTTCGACGTGGGCAGGGAATGTGTCTGCTTATTGTACTCTCCCAAACACTTAGTACAGCGCTTTAAGTACTCAATAAATACGATTGAGTGAATGGTATTTAAGTACTTACAGTGTGCCAAGCACTGTGCTGAGAGTTGAAGAGAATCAGATCTATATGAGGGTACGGGGGGAGCCAAGATAGCTTCTCATTCTTTGATAGCACTTTCTGTGTGCAGAGCACTGTAGTAAGCGCTCAGGAGAGAACAATACAACAATAGAAAAGACAAATTCTCCTGCCCACAAGGAGACTTAGAGTCTAGAGGGGACGAGACACCATGGAGGTGGAGGGATATGTTCATCCCTAATTTGCCCTAGAGAAACGGTGGCAGCGAAAGAGTGCAGGAGGAGGAGAAGGGGAGGCATAGCATGGCATGCAAGCCCCTTAATAGGCAGGGAATACGTCTGCTAACTCTGTATTGGTTTTCTCCCAAGTGCTTTATACAGTGCTCTGCACTTAGTGAATGGCTCAATGATTATGATTGATGGAAGCAGGCATCACCTCTCCCTCCTCAAATGAAAAGACCCAGGATTATGTTTATTTTCTCTCTCTCCCCTCCTTTTCTCTTCTCCTCTTTGGTTTAAATTGGACTGGCTCTTTACACCCCAAGTGAGTCGACTGTTTCATTTGGACTCTTCTGCCAAAAAAAAAAGTTCATCTATTCTAAGAAATTCAAAGCTTTGATAGAAAATGTCTTTCTTGAGTGCATGTCATGGCAGGTATTATTGTTGCCATTTTAGAGATGGGGAAACTGACGCCTAAGATCTTAAAGCAGATCTTAGTCACCGAAGCAAGACTCAATCCCATTCACCATTTTGCTGCTTTTGAAAGAATGTACACTAGGTGTTGTCTTGTTTTCTTAGCTCCTCCTGGAATTTTCCACTTAAAAATGCTAAGCAATATGCAACTTTCCTGCCATCTTCTCAACCCTTTGTGCTTTTAATCAACCCTGTTTAAATATTATTTCGGTGAGAATATTTTTTTTTTTTTAGTGCAGTAATTACTGAAGATTTCAACTTCTTCACGGAACATCTAGCATATGTGCATGCTCTTAGATGCCTTGCCAAGAATTTGCTAACCTGTCCTCTCTTGCGAGTATCATCCCCGTATACTTTCCAGTCACTCTTAATCGCTATTCATATTTCCTCTAGTCACCCCCCCAGACTGGGATATGCAGAGAGAGAAGCTCTTTTTTTTTTTCGCTTGTCATCATCCACCCTCACCCTCTTCTACTCTCTCAGAACTCACAGCCCCCCGAGAAGTCCAGCATGAGCTTGGAAAAATGGGCTCAGGAGGACTTGAGATCCTGGAGCTGGGAGGGATCAGAACAAGTCTGAGCAGCTTTACCTAGTGAGTGGTGTGAGGGCCTGGGTTCTAATCCCAGCTCCACCACTTGTCTGCTCTGTGACCTTGGACAAGTCACTTGTTTGCTTCTCCATACCTCAGTTTTGTCATCTGCAAAATGGAGATTAAGACTGTGAGCCCCATGTGGGACAGGGATTGTGTCCAACCTGACAACCTTGTATCTACCTCAGTGCTTAAGACAGTGCCTGGCGTGTAATAAGTGCTTAAAAAATGCCATCAGAAAAACAAAAGTCTGAATCTATATGGCACTTGGCCTCCTAGCCTCTCAATCACATTTCAAATAGAGGTGGGAAGCAGAGGATGCATTAAAAACAGAATTCCTCATCTTTCCCACTAAACCCACTCCTAATGTCCCCGTCTCAATCGATAACTCCACCATCCATCCTGTCCCAGAATCTGTGTCACCCTTGAGTCTTCACTATCTTTCAACTCTCCCATTGCCTACTTCCAGATCCTTCTGGTTCTTCCTAATTAATCAACTGTATTGAGCACTTACAGAGTGCAGAGCATTGTACTAAGGGCTTGGGAGAATACAAAGCAACAGAGTTGATAGACACATTCCCAGCCCACAGGAGCTTATAGTCTACAAGGATGACGTTCCTACACAACATCTCCTGGATCTATCCCTCACTCTCCACGCAAACTACCATCCTCCAATCGTCTCTGTTCCAATTGCACTACACGCTGTTGTAAGGATCATTTTCCTGAAGCGACTCATGGTCCACATAATAATAATAATATGATGGCATTTCATTCAATCATATTTATTGAGTGCCTACTGTGGGGCATTTGTTAAGCGCTTACATGCCAAGGCACTATAACTGAGTACCGGGGTGGATACAAGCAAATGAGTTGGACACGGTTCCTGTCCCATGTGGGTCTCAGTGTCTCGATCCCCATTTTACTATGAGGTAACTGAGGCATAGATAAAGTAAAGTGACTTATCCCAGGTCACACAGCAGACGGGGTGGAGCCGGGATTAGAACCCATGACCCTCTCTCTCCCCTCCTCAAAACCCTAAACGTGCTTGCTTCTCTTGTCTCCCTGTATCTCACAATCACCTTCCAAGGCTCTCCTCTATCTGACCCCACCTTTCCTCTCTGCTCTCTTCACCTCAACTTGCTGTCTTGGTTCATCCCGAGCCATCGTTCCGATTCGGTCTCCTCCCTCCTCCCTCCATTCCCTTGGCCACACTGTTTTCCCAAGTTTGGAACTCCCTTCCTCCCCTCCTCTGACAGTTCAGACCTCTCTCCACATTCAAAGCCCTCTTAACATCCCCAGTTAATCTCCCAGCAACCTGAACTACATAATTCTACAGGCCAACTCTAGCATTCATGAACCTACTTTTCTACGGTATTTATTAAGTGCTGATTATGTGTCAAGCTGTGTACTAAATGCTGGGGAAGGTCACGCTGATCAGGTTAGACACAGTCTCTGTCCCACACGGAATTCACAGTCTCCATCCCCATTTTACAGATGAGGTAACTGAGGCATAGGGAACTTAAGTGACTTGCCCAAGGACCCAAAGCAGGCAGATGGCAGAGCTGGGATTAGACCCGGTCCTCTGACTCCCAGGCCCATACTCTTTCCACTTTGCCATGGCATTTCTCAAACCCTTAAACTCACCCTTAATGCTCTGGTATATGTGAGGACTTAACTGCTTATTTTGACCAGTCTAGTGGTAAATATTTTTATATTTTGCTCCCCCTTTAGAGTGTAAATTCCTTGCGGGCAGGGAATGTGTCATCTTTATTCTGTCTTGCCCAAACAATTCAGTGTACCTAGCAAGGCGTTGCTCAATAATTCCTACTATTGCTAAATGATCAGCATTGTATTTCTGGGTGGTTCATGAAGTTGCCTGAAGGAGTTTGAGTTTGTGGGCCTCACTAACTGGGCTGGGTCCGGCATGGGGTAAAAACCAGGCTGGAATAATAAAAATTATGGTACTTGTTTATTCAATTATATTTATTGAGAACTTACTGTGTACAAAGCACTGTACTAAGCACTTGGGTTAAGTTCTTATTATGTGCCAAGTACTGCCCTAAGTGATCGGGGACATAGGAGTTAATCAGATTGGACACAGTCCTTGTCCCACATGGGCTCACATTCTTAATCCCCATTTTACAGATGAGGTAACTGAGGCCTAGAGAAGTTATGTAACTTTCCCAGTGCCACACAGCAGACATAATCATTGTGGTATCTAAGTGCTTACTAGGTGCTAGGCACTATACTAAAAGCTGGGGAGTATATAAGCAGATCGAGATGGACAAGGATGAGGAAACTGTGTCCGAGACTAAACCCCCCTTTTTCCTCAGCTCCCCCTCCCCTCCCCACTGCCCTTCCTTGCTCCCTTTGCTCTACTCCCCTCCCCACCAGCACTAGTGTATATATGTACATATCTATAATTCTATTTATATTAATGCCTATTTACTTGTTTTGATGTGTAGATATCTATGATTCTATTTATACTGATGCCCATTGAGTTGTTTTGATGTCTGTCTCCCCCCCTCCTAGACTGTAAACCCGTTGTGAGCAGGGATTATCTTTCTTGCTGAATTGTACTTTCCCAGTGCTTAGTTTGGTGTTCTGCGCACAGTAAACGCTCAAATATGACTGAGTGAATGAATGAAACTGAAGCACAGAGAAACTAAGTGACTTACCCAAGGCCACACAGCAGACAAGTGGCAGAGCTGGGATTAGAACCCATGACCTTCCGACTCCCAGGTCTGTGCTTTATTGACTATAACATGCTCCCTTGCCCCATGTGGTGGACCTGGGAGTAGAACCCAGGTCCTTCTGACTCCCGGGCCCTTGCTCTATCCACCAAGAGGTTCGGAATATCGGCCAGACGTAGGCTCCATCAATATTTCCACTCTCATGAAGGTGAGGGTCATCATTAGCAGTTGCAGCAAAACGCAGCTGCACTGTCTAGTAATTAAAGTAGCTGCATCTCACCTGCCTCCACCCACTTTTTCCTCTTCGGAGGCCAATTTTTAACCTGCCACTTACCAATCTGAACCTCTTCCTGTCTGCCGTACATGAGGCGTGGTGATTTTTCTTGTTTTGAAGCTTAAAAATTAGAACGAATCATTGCCAAATCACACTAGGGCAAAAAATAATGGTTTTTGCCATCTCCTGTTTATTTGAAAACATAGACTATTTGTGCC
Source organism: Ornithorhynchus anatinus (assembly GCF_004115215.2). NCBI lineage: Eukaryota > Metazoa > Chordata > Mammalia > Monotremata > Ornithorhynchidae > Ornithorhynchus > Ornithorhynchus anatinus. Next base: position 25,067,057 of record NC_041738.1, on the reverse strand, counting down.
TCAAAGGCTTCACCTTGCTTTTTATCGAGGAAGCGCTGATTTTTTCCTTTCAATCTTTACACTGTTTCCAAGATGTCGATCTTTCACCCTGTCCATTTCAAGAGTTCAGAAGTGTCACCGCTTCTGAGCACTGGGCACCAGTGGTAAGGAGTTTCTGTTTGATGTGAGATGATAAATGCATAGCGCCTTTGAATTCAGTTGTGAAGAAAATATCTGGCTAATTTGAGAATATTCTGCATCATCTTAATCAGCCTCAAATGGAGTCAGTAAATGAAGAATGTTTTTGATATTAAAACACCAGGAATCCTGATTGCAATTGCCATCTGTTTTCTTATAAAATCTGCAGAATCTTTGAAAAATTCCATTCTAAACCCATCTAAATTTCTCACCTTGGATATCTGATAGTAACATCAGTGAAAAATGTCTCCCTAAAAATTAGGACATTTATTAAGTGGTTACTGTGTGATGGGGTAAATACAAGGCTCCCAGATGAGACAGTCCCAGTTTCACCTAGGGCTCACGATCAATTTTATCCCCCATTTTACAGGTGAGAAGGAAAGAAAGTGTTAACTCTAGGACCAGTAGTCCACAGAAGGTCAGTCAGAGTGAGCAAGATGGGAATAAGGTCCAGAAACACGTGTCTTTCCTCCACAGATATGTCAAAGAGATTTGGGATGAGTGGTGAACTGCAAGCCTTTGTGAAACAACCCGAAGGCTAAACCAGAAACCGTCCTCCTCACAGATGAGCCGTAATCCCGGCTCCACCACCTGTCAGCTGTGTGACTTTGGGCAGGTCACTTCACTTCTCTGTGCCTCAGTTACCTCATCTGTAAAAAAGGGATGAAGACTGTGAGCCCCACGTGGGACAACCTAATTCCCTTGTATCTACCCCAGCGCTTAGAACAGTGCTTGGCACATAGCGCTTTGGCTCAGTTAAAAGAGCACGGGCTTTGGAGCCAGAGGTCATGGGTTCGAATCCCGGCTCTGCCACTCGTCAGCTGTGTGACTGTGGGCAAGTCACTTCACTTCTCTGTGCCTCAGTGACCTCATCTGTAAAATGGGGGATGAAGACTGTGAGCCCCACGTGGGACAACCTGATTCCCCTGTGTCTACCCCAGCGCTCAGAATAGTGCTCTGCACATAGTAAGCGCTTAACAAATACCAACATCGTTAACGAACACCAACATTATTATGATAATGAGAAAACTATGGATTTGTTTTTTGGTTTGGGCAACACAGGGCTATTATTTCTAAGATCTCATCTGACATACTCCTCCCCGCAATCGCGAGGAACGGACAAGGGTGGATCTAACCAGTTCCTGGTAATTGTGCCATTTTGACTGCTGGTCTTGTGTTTTTGAGGAGAAATGTTATTTTTCTCTTTCCCTAGCTCTTTGCCACCAGAGGGAGCTTCGGTTTGTTAAATGATTTTTTTTTTCAGTGTAAGGGGAAAAACACGTGGCTGCTCTTTACCTTGAAAACGGGAGAATAATGTTGGTATTTGTTAAGGGCTTACTACGTGCAGAGCACCGTTCTAAGCACTGGGGTAGATACAGGGTAATCAGGTTGTCCCATGTGAGGCTCACAGTTAATCCCCATTTTACCCATTCGGATGAGGTAACTGAGGCACAGAGAAGTTAAGTGACTTGCCCACGGTCACACAGCTGACAAGTGGCAGAGCCGGGAGTCGAACCCATGACCTCTGACTCCAAAGCCCAGGCTCTTTCCACTGAGCCACGCTGCTTCCCACCATCCTCCCCCTGCCCCTCCCCCCCCCCCCCATAAAAGGCAGCTGAGTATGAACATGCAGAAGATCATGTTTTTTTCATTATTATTATAGAGAAGCAGCATGGTTTAGTGCATAGAGCACGGGTCCGGGAGTCGGAAGACCCTGGGTTCTAATCCCGACTCCGTCACTTGTCTGCTGTGTGACTTTAGACAAGTCACTTACCTTCTCTGTGTCTCAGTTACTTCATCTGTAAAATGGGGATTGAGACTGTGAGCCCCATGGGAGATGTGGGCTGTGGCCAACCTGGTTACCTTGTATCTACTTGTCTGCTGTGTGACCTTGGGCAAGTCACTTCACTTCTCTGTGCCTCAGTTACCTCATCTGTAAAATGGGGATGAAGACTGTGAGCCCCACGTGGGACAACCTGATTCCCCTGTGTCTGCCCCAGCGCTCAGAACAGTGCTCTGCACATAGTAAGCGCTTAACAAATACCAACATTATTATTACCTCAGTGCTTAGAACAGTGCCTGGCACATTGTAAGTGATTAACAAATGCCATAAAATAATAATAATTGATTCAGTCGTATTGAGCGCTTACTGTGTGAGGAGCACGGTACTAAGTGCTTGGAAAGTACAATTTGGCAACAATAATAATGATGCCTTGGACTTGGAGCATTTCTTCCAACCCCTCCCCAAAGTACCCCCTAGATAGTGTTCTTTTCCAGGGCTTAGTACAGTGCCTGACATATAGTAAGTGCTTAGCAAATCCCATCATTATTATTATTTTCTCCTTTTAGGCATGGAGGGCATTCTTGCCCAATTTTCTACCCACCTCCCTAGATAGAACAATGGTCAATCCAGGGGAGGTGCTATGACAGGGAGAGCCTTGAGGAAGGGGAATTATTCTAGTTGGGAGTGACTTCTCCTCTAACATTCGTAAGGCAATTCCTTTTCAAGCTTGGTCACGCACCACAACTCACACTCCATGAGCAAGGAGGAGGTCATTCTTAATAATGTTGGTATTTGTTAAGCGCTTACTATGTGCAGAGCACTGTTCTAAGAACTGGGGTAGATACAGGGTAATCAGGTTGTCCCACATGAGGCTCACAGTTAATCCCCATTCTACAGATGAGGTAACTGAGGCACAGAGAAGTTAAGTGACTTGCCCACAGTCACACAGATGACAAGTGGCAGAGCCGGAAGTCGAACCCATGACCCCTGACTCTGAAGCCCAGGCTCTTTCCACTGAGCCACGCTTAATTGCTGCACATTAGATCATCAAAACCTAAGCAAATCCATTATCGAGTCAGGCCGAAGTCTGTCTCTGGCACTGGCAATGGGATACTTGGGGGCGGGGAGGGGGGTTCCATGTCAGTAGGGATTTTTTGAGTTCTGCGTAGAGTCAGTCGTATTTACTTCTCTGTGCCTCAGTTACCTCATTTGTAAAATGGGGATTAAGACTGTGAGCCCCTGTGAGACATGGATTGTACCCAACCTGATTTGTTTGTATCCACCCCACCACTTAGTACAGTGCCTGGCACACAGTAAGCACTAACCAAATACCAGAATTATTATTATTGAGCACTTCTGGTGCTATACTGCACCAGAAGTGCAGTATATGTGGTGCAGAGAAGCAGTGTGGCCTAATGGAAAGAGCCCAGGCTTGGGAGTCAGAGGTCTTGGGTTTGAATTCCGGCTCTGCCACTTGTCAGCTGTGTGACTGTGGGCAAGTCACTTAACTTCTCTGTGCCTCAGTTCCCTCATCTGTAAAATGGGGATGACGACTGTGAGCCTCATGTGGGACAACCTGATTACCCTGTATCTTCCCCAGTGCTTAGAACAGTGCTCTGCACATAGTAAGCACTTAACAAATACCAACATTATTATCATTATTATTATTATACTAAGCACTTGGTAGAGTACAATACAACAAACAGACACATTCCCTGCCCACAATGAGCTTACAGTCTAGAGAACTTGTTTACGGTCTAGAGATTGTACCACCGTTCTCTGATATGACCAGCTGGGTAACTGAAGCAGAATGGAGTTAGGGCAGAGGCATTGCAGACTGATCCTGATCCATGAGACTTTGCTGGTCATGGATACCAGGGTTGCAAGCCGGGGGAGGGGACCTTGGGAGTCAAGCAGAGTTTTTGGCGGGTTTTTTTTTTAAAAAAATAAAGAAAATAGAGGCTTCAGCAGGTGGATTGGTACGTTCATCCTAGCAGGGAAGAGGAGGATGGCTGGGACCAAGGGGAGGTTTTAAAGAGTTGGGAGGGAGTGGGGAGGACTGCAGTTTTAAAGAACAGAAGGGAGGGGTCAGGGTAAGATCAAGGCTTACCTGGTCACCACTTGGGGATGGGAGGGCACAGCAAATTTGCTTTGGGCAGAAGTAAAAGTTGTGCAGGGAATGTGTCTGTTTATTGTTATCTTGTACTCTCCCAAGCAATTAATATGGTGCTTTGCACACATTAAGTGCTCAAATATGATTGAATGAATGCCGTATGTCTCTTAGAGGAACTATGTGATGACTGTTCACCTTGAAATCCAGTCTACTGGCAGCGAATGTATCATTTAATAAATACCATTGAAAAAAAAACATGTCATAGCATTCTCCCCCTATATTATTATCATAGCATGTGTTAAGCACTTATTATGTGTCTTACACAGTTCTAAGCCCTGGGGTAAATACGAATCAATGAGGTTGGATACAGTCCTTGTCCCTCTTGGGGCTCAAAGCCTAAGTAGGAGGAAGAACAGGTATTTAATCCCCTTTTTATAGCTGAGGAAACTGAGGTACAGAGAAGATAAGTGACTTGCTCAAGACAACACAGCAGACTTGTGGCAGAGCTGGGATTAGAACCCAGATCCTCTGACTCCCAAGGCCATCCTCTTTCCACAAGGCCACGCTGCTTCTCTATACCTTGTTGACCTTCCCTCTAGTAACCCACTTCGGAAGGCTTGTCTACCAATTTAAACAAACCATTCTTCAACCCACTGCTATTTTTGTTCTATCCAATTTTCTAACATAAGGAATTCCATATACTTTACCAGCTGCTGGGAGAGTGCTTTTTTTGATTGATTGTTTTGAATCAACCATCTTCAAGCTTCCAAGAGTATCCAAGGTGGTGCTCGGGATTTGGTGAATAACAACCCCACAGTCTCCCTGTCCACCCCCTTCATGATTCTGTAGCTTGCAATTGTGTGTCGTCTCAGCCTTCACGTAAACCAGCCTTAAGAGCCGTGATCCATCCACAAACAGAAAATGCCGCCATCCCCTCCCCATCTTCAGTGCCCTTCTCTGTAGTGTCCAACTCTGTTACATCTTTCCCAAGATGTGGTGACCAAAATTTCACCAAGCTGCAATATACCTGATATAGGGGCACCATGATTCTAAGGAGTGGCAAAACTTTAGCTAGGCTTTTTGGCTTCTCAATCAGTGATATTTTTGAGCACTTAGTTCAGAGTAACACAACAACTCTATGACACAGATTAACTCTGCACCTTTACCACCAAACCGCTCTCTGTACTTTGATCTTGTCTATCCCGCCTTGTCAGGGAGAAAGACATGAAAATATATTACAGGTAAGGAAAGCAATGAAAGAATAGGTATAAAGGCGCTAAGGGGGGGTAGGGTGAGGTGAGGGTCAAAATATTTAGGAGATATGGGCCCAATTGCAGAAGAAATGCAGAAGGGCAGGAGAATAGGTTGGGGAGATGAGATTAATCAGGGAAGACTTTCTGGAGGAGTCAAGATTTTGGTAGGGCTTTGAAGATGGGAGAGTAGTGATTTACCTTAAGGGAGAGGGCGTTCAAGGAAAGAGGGAGGATGTGGGTGAGGAGTCGGTGATGAGAGAGATGAGATAATAATAATGTTGGTATTTGTTAAGCGCTTACTATGTGCAGAGCACTGTTCTAAGCGCTGGGGTAGATCCAGGGTAATCAGGTTGTCCCACGTGAGGCTCACAGTTAATCCCCATTTTACAGATGAGGCACAGAGAAGTTAAGTGACTTGCCCACAGTCACACAGCTGACAAGTGGCAGAGCCAGGATTCGAACCCATGACCTCTGACTCCCAAGCCCGGGTTCTTTCCACTGAGCCACGTTGCTTCTCTGATCAAGGTACATTGTGTAGGTTGGGTATTAGAGGAGCGAAGTGTGCAGGCTGAGTTGTACTGGGAAATCAGGGAGGTAAAATACCAGGAGCAAGATGATTTGAGTGTTTTAAAGCCTATGGTAAGGAGCTTAAGGTAGGGAGAGAGAGCTTGTTGACAGCCTTAAAGCTGCTAGGAATTTCTGTTTGATGTGAAGATGGATAGGCAACAATTGGAGGCTTTTGAGGAGTTAAAAGTTTTTTTGGTTTTTTTTTTTTTAGAAAAATGATACAGCAGAGTCAAGTATGGAATAAAGAGGGGAGAGACAGGAGGCAGGGAGTCAGCAAGAAGGCTGATGCAGAAGTCAAGATGAGATGTGACAAATTCTAGGACCAAGGTGGTAACAGTTTTGGATGGAGAGGAAAGGGTAGATTTTAGGGATGTCATGAAGATAGACTTGGCAGGAATGGTGGTTGTCTTAACATGTGGGTGGAAGGAGAGAGAAGAGTCAAGAAAAATGTCAAGACTGTGGGCTGTGAGTCAGGGAGGATGCAGTTGTCGTTAACCGTGAAGGGAACGTCTGGGGGAGGAGAGTGTTTGGGTGGAAAAATGAGTTCAATTTTGGACATGTTGAGTGTGAGGAGCAAGGGAGACTTTTGGGAATTCATGTCAGATGCTTTCAATTTTGTGGATGAAATAGATGGCGAGGCCATTCGAGGCAAGAGACGGGTTGGTGGGTAGACCGAGGGTTTAAGGAGGAAGTTAAGTCAGAAATAGTTGGCATGGGCATGGGGCATGGAAGTCAAAGGAGGAGAAATATAGTTACTGGGCAGAGGGAAGGGGAGAGTTTAACAGGTGAGGATGAAGTTGGGTGTTACGAGGTTGGTCTGATGTCTGGATTTCTGCCACCTGCACTCTGAGACCCGAGCACAGGAGTGGAAGAAGTGGACTGTGGATGTCATGCAACACTGTGGGTTAGTGGTACAAGATCTCTCTAGACTGTAAGCTAACTGTAGGCAGGGAATATGTCAACCGACTCTGTTCTACTGTACTCTCCCAACTGCTTAATACAGATCTCTGCACACCTTAAGCACTCGATAAAACCAGTGATGATGATGATGATCCAAGGAGGGACAGGTGTTCGAGAGAATTGAGTTCAGTGGTGGGAGCAGAATCGAGGGTGTGGACTTGAGCATCAGGAAAGGGTGGGTTGGATAGTGAGACCCAATGCACCATGATGGTTTGGGATAATTGGAGGGGGTCAAGAGATCGAAGGTCTCCGCTCACAATGGGCTGATGATTTAAAATATGCCTCTGAGATCTCTTCCTGAGTCCTGACGGAGGGTCATAAGCATGTCAACCAGTCAGTTTAATAGGAATTCACTGTGCGTCCTCAGAATGCCTAACAATTTCCTAGGCTCTTCGAGTATCTGCCTTTACACTCATTGAGACATCCCAGATCCTGCCTCCCATCCCCGTGTTCCAGCAGAGGAACTCTCCTCCAGTATTTCCTGTATTTACTTGTCTCCTCATTCCTCAAAAACCTCCAATGGCTGTCCATTCCTCACCACATCAAGCAGAAACTCTTGCCCATTGACTTTAAGTACCCAATCATATCTCTTCCCCCATATTTTTCCTAACTTCTCCCCCCAGTCACCAACTCACATGTAACCCACTGCTCTCTTTATCTTCAAAGTTCTTCCAAAATTAACCTCCTCATTAATCGCTCATCTCCCTTCCTCTTTTCCCCATCCATTTCCACTTCAGTACTTGTATATCACCTAAGCGCTTGGGTACTTACCTCCCCTCCCCTGTAGTTTTGAAGTAAATATATTTAAACTCCGTGGCTCTGTCCTTACCTGTGATTTTTCGGGGGTTGTCTCCCCAGCTATATTGTTAGCTCCTCCAGGGCAGAGATCTTGGCTACTAATTCAATTGTCAATATTGATAGCATCATTATTATTGTGCTCATTAAGCGCTTACTATGTGTTAAGCACTATTTTAAGCACTGAGGTACAAGTTGATCGGGTTAAGATACAGTCCTTTTCCCACGTTGGGCTGAGAGTCTAAGTAGGAGGGAGAACAGCCACCGACTCCCCATTTTACAGTTGAGGAAACTGAGGCACTAGAGAATTCAAGTGGCTTGCCCAAGGTCACAAAACAGGTAACTGGCAGAGCGAGGATTAGAACCCAGGTCCTCTGACTCCCAGGTCATGCTGCTCCCACCACTAAACTCTTTGTAGTAGAGTGTTCTGCCCAGAGTAAGTGCTCAATAAATACTCCTGATCAAATGATTTCAGTTCCTTGAGTGGAGAAGCAACGATGAAACGTGCGGAACTGGATCTGTTTTGGAGGGAGCCAAGGGAGGAATGACTGCAGAATTTATTGAGCACCTAGAGGGAACAGTTAATAGGTGGCAAAGATGTAGTCCCTGCTCTTGAAGGGTAGCGTTAAGCTCCCAGGTACTTGTCTTATGCTGTCGAATCGTGCCCGACCCATAGCGACGCCATGGACAATTCTCTCCCACAGTGCCCCTCTTCCATCTGCAATCATTCTGGTAGTGGATCCAGAGAGTTTTCTTGGTAAAAATACGGAAGTAGTTTACCATGGCCTCCTTCTGCACAGTAAACGAGTCTCCACCCTCGAATCTCTCCCATGCCGCTGCTGCCTGGCACAGGTGTGTTTTGACTTGTAGCAGATGGCCTTCCACTCGCTAGCCACTGCCCAAGCTAGGAATGGAAGGGGTAGGGCTCTGCTTGACTCTCCCTCCTGAAGTGAAGACTGATAGAGTATTGGAAACTTCAGGTGTGACCACCACCCCTTTTGTTGCTGAGGAAATACATCGGGAAAATGACCACTTTCAGCTTTTTTTTAAATGGAATTAAGCACTTACTATGTGCCAGGTGCTGTTCTAAGCATTGGGGTAGATCCAAGCTAATCAGGTTGGATGCAGTCCTTGTCCCATATGGGGCTTACAATCTTAAATCCCATTTCACAGATGAGGTAACTGAAGCCCAGAGAAGTAAAGAGACTCACCCAAGGTGGCACAGTAGATGTGGCGGAGCCAGGATTAGAACCCAGGTCCTTCTGATTCCCAGGCCTGGGCTCTGTCCACTAGGCTATGCCGCTTTTCCTCCCAAATGATGGACGGAAGATGCGATAACAGCATCCTGACAGTGAGTTCGGGGAAGAGCCGGGGCACCAATGCTTGAGAGTTGGATCGGAGGAGCGTTTTCAGTTTCTGGCCTCTGTTTATGACAGCAACCAGTGCTGCCGGAGGAGCCTCTGGAGACTGGAAAATCAGCATGTGGAGAATGCCACAACCATAAGCAGTCCCTTGCCTGGGTTGTCCAGTCCCCATCCTGCCGTCCCAGAGGGTGATTCACACCTCTGATCAAGAGATAGAGGGTGACCATCCCTCATTTGATCATTTATTGAGCACTTACTATGTGCAAAGCACAGTACTAAGCACTTAGAGGACACTGTAACAATAAACAGACACATTCCCTGCCCACAACAAGCTCACAGACGGTCGCTGTGGGCCAGGGAACGTGTCTACTGACTCTGTTACATCGTACTCTTCCGAGGGCTTAGTATAGTGCTCTGCACACAGTAAGCACTCAAATACCCTTGATTGATTGATTGGGTGCTGCGTCGAGGTCAAAGAAGGCGATCTGGGGCCTTAAGCCCAGACAATGGAATGCAGTCTAGCTGGTGAAAAAGACAGAGAAATCTCCCACACGCGTACATGGGTAGCATTTCATTATTACTGAGGGACTTCCCTAACTCTCATCATAGTCTGTCTCTTCCAGAAAACTTTCCCTCATTAGATGGAGCAAAGTGGATTCCTCCTTGGTGGTGGTGACGGTAGCATTTATTTAACCTCCAGCTGGTGTGGTGCGCTGTGCTAGGCTCTTGGGAAGTACAGAATAACCGTGCTGTGTTCCCTATCCTCAGTGAGTTTATACGCTAACAGGCACACCTGTTCACCCCAAATGAAACCAAATCACACCAAATGAAAGCAACCATAAAAGGGCTTTCTCAACAAGGAAACAGGCACAGTGTCTTTTTCCATTTTGTAGGTTACAAAGTGTCTTTTAGAAGGGTTCGGGCACAACCTAGTGGATAGAGCACGGGCCTGGGAGTCGGAAGGACCTGGGTTCTAATCCCGGCACTGTCCCTTGTCTGCTGTGTGACCTTGGGCAAGTGCCTTCACTTCTCTGGGGCTCAGTGACCTCATCTGTAAAGCGGATAAGACTGTGAGTCCCATGTGGGACAGGGACTGTGTTCAACCTCATTAGCTTGCATCCATCCCAGTGCTTAAAACAATGTTCGACACATAGTAAGCGCTTCACAAATACCATCATTTTTATTTCTTTATTTTTTCCTCAACACTGCCAGGTAGCGATTATGGTTTGGGAAGAGTAGTCATGGATTAGAGAGTCACACCCCTCCCTCTTCTGTTCAAGGAAAAGCCCATTACCCCCCACCTCTGGTCTAAATACTCCCTTCCTTCTGGATTAGACCTCAATTCCTTGAATAGAGGGACAGTTTGTTCTTCCTCTGTCACGCCTAAAAACCGATTGAATGAAAACACTTAAAGCAGGGTTCTGCACACAGTGGGCTTTCAGGGACTGCTCCTCTAGACTGTAAGCTTCTCATAGGCAGGGAATGTGCCGCCAATTCTGTTCTATTGTACTCTCCCAAGCGCTTGGTACAGTGCACTGCACATAGGCGCTCGATAAATATCACTGAGTGACTGCTAGGGGGAAACCACCCATTGAATACAGATTGAGCATTTGTTGTTTAGCGAGAACAGCACCTTTAGTATGTCGCGGGGTCCCTCAGCCTGTCACACCACCAATGACACATCTAGTTCCCTTTGGGGTCCCTTAATGCCTACCAACCACCTTGCTGTGTCCCTCATTGTCACAGTCAATCGTACTCAGCGCTAACCATGTGCAGAACACTGTACTAAGCGCTTGGAAAAGTACGATACAACAGCCGCATTCCCTGCCCACCTTGAACTTACAGTCTAGAGGGGAGACAGACATTAATATACATAAATTACAGATATGTACCTAAGTGTTGTGGGGCTGGGAGGGGGGATGAATAAAGGGAGCAAGTCAGGGTGAAGAAGAAGGGGGTGGGAGAAGAGGAAAGGAGGGCTTAGTCAGGGAAGGTCTCTTGGAGGAGATGTGCCTTCAATAAGGCTTGGAAGGGACGGAGGAAAGTCATTGTCAGATATGAATAGGGAAGACATTCCGGGCCAGAGACAGGACATGGGCGAGAGGTTGGCGGTGAGATAGATGAGATGGAGGCACGGTGAGAGATAATGCTCCTCCACTTTCTCATCACCACAAGTATTTTCTGAGTATAGGCACTTCATGAGGTGCTGGGAAGTTACAGTGAATTACAGAGGAGGAAGGGAGAAAGACGTTAAACATGGATCCCACAGCAGCGAAGTAGAATTGGCCAGATGGGAGTCTTCAAAGTTGAGACGGCTGTGTCAGGTAAATACAGCCTGCGGAAAATCCCTAGCAAGAGACTGGTACTGCCTTCACCAATAAGCACGTTCTGTGAAGCCACACCTGTTGGACCAAATGCAGGCCTTGTTAGGAAAGGTGTTTACCAAGAAAGCGCTTATGTTAATGACAGACATGGATGAGCCTTTATGTTAATGAGAAGTATGGAAAGGAAGTTCAATGAAATGCTAAAATCACTTGGTGCAAAAGCACAGGGAAGGACCAAATAATAATAAGCGTAACAAGCATATTATTATTATTATTGCGGTATTAAGCGTATACTATGTGCCAAGCTTGAGGGGTTGTTTCTGATAAGTAGGTTTATTGACTGAATAGTACAAAGAAGATGATTATCAGTCATTGTCATATTTGTTGACACTTAGTGTGTGCAGAACACTGTACTAAGAGCTTGGGAGAGTACAAAATAACAACTAGACCCATTCCCTGCCCTCAAAGAGTTTACCAATCTATGGGGTGGGGGGGAGACTCTTTCCCTGACCCAAGGGGCTTCACATTCTAAAAAGAAGGAAGAACAATGCTCATTTTACAGATGAGGAAACTGAGGCAAAGAGAATAATTAAGGTATTTAAGCACTTATGTGCCAGGCACTGTACTAAGCATTGTCAGGTTGGACATCATCATTATTACATAGTAGGTGCTCAATAAATACCATTGATTGATTGATTCTGATCAGTGGTGTCTATCAGAATCATCAACAAGAAGACTGGGAAGAGATGAAAGCAAGTAACCTGCGAAAAGAAGTAACTGACCCCAAGCATTGACTCCTCAGAGTCACATCGCCTTGATTCTATTTAGTTGCCATTGTTTTTATGAGATGTTCTTCCCTTTGACGCTGTTTAGTGCCATTGTTCTTGTCCGTCCGTCTCCCCCGATTACACTGTAAGCCCGTCAAACGGCAGGGACTGTCTCTATCTGTTGCCGACTTGTTCATCCCAAGCGCTTAGTACAGTGCTCTGCACATAGTAAGCACTCAATAAATACTATTGAATGAATGAATGAACAGTCCCTGTCCGGAACAGGACTCACAGTCTTCACCCTCATTTTACAGATGAAGAAACTGAGGCACAGAGAGGTTAAGCAACCTGCCCGAGGTCACACAGCAGACAAGTGGTGGATCTGGGATTAGAGCCCAGGTCCTATGACTCTCAGAACCGTGCTCTTTTCACTAGGCCAAGATGCCTCCTATTCATTGGACTCTGAGGAGTCAATGCTTGGGGTCAGTTACTTCTTTTCGCAGGTTACTTGCTTTCATCTCTTCCCAGTCTTCTTGTTGATGATTCTGATAGACACCACTGATCAGAATCAATCAATCAATGGTATTTATTGAGCACCTACTATGTAATAATGATGAGCATACTTAAGCGCTTAGTGTGTCTCCTGCATTCTACTCAAGCGCTGGGGTGGATACCAGCAAATCGAGTTGGACACAGTCCCTTTCCCATGTGGGGCTCACACTCTCAATCCCCATTTTTCAGATGAGGTAACTGAGGCACAGAGAAGTGAAGCGACTCGGCCAAGGTCACGCAACGGGCAAGTGGCAGAGCTGAGATGACATCCCATGACCTTCTGACTCCCAGGGCCGTGCTCTATCCACTAGTCCATGCTGTGCAGAGCACTGCACTAAATGCGTGGGAGCGTACAATGCAACAGAATGAGCGGACACATTCCCTGCCCATAATGAGCTTATAGACTAGTTTATATCAAACGAGATCCACAGGATGATTTCTGGCAAAAGATCAGGGCAAGATTGGAAGCAGTCAATGAGAATGATAAATTCAGCTGCACCCATGTATTTGGGTCATCGGCAAGGTGGGCTCCTCACTCACCAGAGAAGAGTTGCTCTTTGTCACCCTCTTGTCTGAAACCCAGCCGATGGTTGTAGTTGGCAGGATAGGAGAAGTGGTGAAGAAGAGTTAGTGGGCATGGATGGTTTGTCTTCAAGGGTTTCTGAAGTTCAGTCATGCCTGGGGTTGTGTTCTTGAAGAAAAATCTGGGAAATAAATGCATATCTTGGTTATGCTGGATACACATAAACACACACACACACTTACAAAAACACACTTGCTTTTTTTCACCATCACTTAGAGCATTCTTCAGGCAGGACTGCATGGTGCAAGAAAGGCTCCCTAGTTCTCCAGTAGCACTCTTTCCAAAATGCAGAGTGAAACGCACATCTTACAGGAGAATGGACTACATTCCTTCTTTTATGGCATTTGTTAAGCAAGCACTTGCTGTGTGTCAGGCACTCAACTAAGCCTTGGAGTATACAAGCCGCTCACAGTCTTAATTCCCATTTTACAGAAGAGGTCACTGAGGCGCGGGGAAGTTAGTGACTTGCCCAAGGTCACAAAGCAGACCAGAGGCGGTGTCAGCATTAGAACTCAGGTCCTTTTGATGCCCAAGCCTGTATTCTAACCACTAGACCATACTGCCCTGACAAGCACCCAGAAACGTGGCCTGGCGGCAAGAGCAACAGGATTGAAAGTCAGGAGAACCGGATATTAGTCCCAACTCCACTACTATTCTGCCAGATGACTTCTAGCAAGTCATTTAACCGCTCAGTGCCTCAGTTTCCTCATCGGCAAGACGGGGATAAAATACCTTCTCCCTCCTACCTAAACTGTGAGTCCCATCTGGGACAGAGATTGGGTTTGATCCAGTTGATTTATATCTATCCCAGTGCTTGGCACATAGTAAGTGCTTAATAAATGCTATCATTATTACTATTAGATAGAAAATAAATGAAATTCTGGTCTACAACAAGATGGATTAGGTTCTGATGGGATACCTAGATTTAACTGGGCAAAAATTTCTCAGGGTGCTATCTGGCCCTTGAATGTGCTTTTGGCATTTTGACATGGTTTTTTTTTGGGGGGGGGGGATCCTATGCAAGGAGGTGAGGAAAATTCAAAGAGGAATGTTGCTAATGGCTTCTGCCAGAACGAGGGTTAGGAAAGTATCAGGAAAGAGTTTCAGAGTAACTGGCTGGCACTGGGCATGTGGGAGCACTGAGAAAGGTGCTCCTTGAAGGCATGGGTCTTGTCTACCAACTCTGTTGAATTGTATTCTCCTAAACACTTAATACAGTGATTTGCACATAGTAAGTGCTTAATTAAATGTTGTTGATTTGACTGGAGGTGGGGAATGCCTGACTTGGAGTTGAATTGGAGTTAAGAAGCAGCGTGGTCTAATGGATAGAGCATGGAGTCAGAAGGACCTGGGTTCTAATTCTGCCTCCGTTACTTGTTTGCTGTGTAAACTTGGGCAAGGCATGTAACTTCTCTGTGCCTCAGTTTCCTCATTAGGAAAATTGGGATTAAGAATAGGAGCTCCATGTGGGACCCGGACTGCGTCCAGCCCGATTACCTTGTATCTACCCTAGTGCTCAGTACAGTGTCTGGCATATAGTAAGCACTTAACAAATACCATCTGAAAAAAATACAGCTCTCAAATCTGCAAGCTACATAGTTGGTGTCTATCATGGAAATCAGAATTTGGTGGCCTCAGGACAGAGTATCATGCAAACTGTTGTCAAAAGTTTAGGATGAATGATGCCCATGGATCGAAAGACGTGATCCTGGAAACCTTGAAACTTACGTCTTTGTCCCCAGGGAAAGAAATGCATATTTTAGGAGACTGGGCAGGATGGGTGGTGGCAGGAAGGGACAGAAGTTGCCCAAGAATGGAGCAATTCACCTTCTGACTAACTACATTTGGAAATCAATGGCTCTGGTTGTGAAAAATACCACAAGGGCAATTTAAGGATCTTAAAATCTAGGATCTTAAAACTCCTTAATGAACTGGAGGAAAAAGGACACCAGCTACATAACTGAACATTTGTTTGTGGGGCTTATTCTTTAGATGGAGAAGTGATAGCATCATACAAGTAGGGAAATACCTTGGGGTTTCTTGGAAATTTAGGTACGGGCAGTTCTCCTATAATATGGGGGTTTTGTTCCAGAGGAACCCCAGGTTTAGGAAAGCTCAAATTTTAGTACTTATCTCATGTCCAACAGCATGAGCATGTGAAAAACTATTTCTTCTGACACGGTGACCTGTTCTAACTACATAGATCTACATTCCCTAATTCCACCGTTTTCTTCTACCCAAAATTTCTAGTGAAATGACGTGTCGTGGCAGATCTAACTGTTATCCTCCAAGAGACGTACTCTTACTCCAGTGGTTGAATGCCTAAATTCTTTGTGTACTAAAATTTTGGAACCTAGGAATTGTGGGGTCAATTGGTAGCATAAAATTCCCAAGTTTGATCCATTGATGTAATTTATTGGGGTTTCAATGCTTAGAATTAAAACGATTGTGTCTATAAAAGAAGGAGTCTCTGGCCCTTTAGATATTTTATTTAAAGGGCTTTAAATCTTATACTCAGGCAGAGAGATCTGGAAAAAACAGAAAGATAGAAAAAAACAAAAGTCCTCAGCTTGCTTTGGGCAGGGATTGTGCTTTTTAATTCTATCGCATTCTTCTAAGCCCTTAACACTCTGCTCTGCATCAAGTAAGCTCTCAAGAAATATTATCGATTATCGAGTGATTGATTGGGCATGTCAGCCCTTAATCCAGAAGAGCAACAGCGGCATGTTAAGAATTTAGAGGAGTTGTAAAGCCCACTGGCTTCTTAAAATGCAGTGTCTATGTGCCTGGTTAGGCTAAGAAAATCGTTTGTGGGAATAATCTTGGATCGAGTGTGTAGGTACTGGTCTACTTGTGTGGCGAACAGGGTAGACGTGTGAGGGTGTCTGCCGGTGTACAGATGGCTGTGTTGGCGTGACTCATCAGCACTCAGATTCAACTGCTTTTGGAAACTTTCCTTTGTCTCTGTGTGGTTGCTGGGAGGGAGTAATTATAATAATAATGATGTTTAGTGCTTACTATGTGCCAAGGACTGTTCTAAGCACTGGGGTAGGTACTAGGTAATCAGGTTGTCCCACGTGGGGCTCGCGGTCTTAATCCCCGTTTTCCAGATGAGGAACTGAGGTACAGAGATCTTAAGTGACTTGCCCAAGGTCACACAGCAGACAAGTGGCAGAGAAGGGATTAGAACCCATGACCTCTGACTCCCAAGCCCGTGCTCTTTGCACTAAGCCAAACTTAGCGAGCATTTGGACCAGCCGCCCAGGACGATGGTGTCTTCTGAGTGGCATCTTCTTGCCGCTGCTGTCCTGCTCTAATAATCCCCCTACTCCCTGCCTGACACCTACTGGACCTCTAGGGCCAAGGTATTCACTGACCCGTTCCCTAGGGCTATGGCTCTTCCTTGCCCATGCCACATCCTGTTCCAGTAATAGTAATTATGGTATTTGTTAAGCACTTATTATGTGCCAGGCACTGTACTAAGCATGGGGGTGGATACAAACAAATCTGATTGGAGCCAATCCCTGTCCCACACAGGGCTCACAGCCTTACTCCCCATTTTACAAATGAGGTCACTGAGGCACAGAGAAGGGACATCATTTCCCCAAGGTCATGCAGCAGACAAGTGGTCAAACTCAGATTAGAACCCCAGTCCTTTGCCTAGTGGAAAGAGCACGGGCCTGGAAGTTGGAGAATCTTCTTTAGCCGGGGTCACCTTTAGCCCTCTTCACTCTGCGTTCAAATATCTAACAGCTACAGTTTAGAGACCCCTCTCAGGGTCACATCTGGAGAGTTTCTAGTATTCTACCAGCCTCAACTATTGGAGGGAAAGTCAAGCAGAGGCGTAGCCGCTCCATTCCTAGCTCGGGCAGTGGCTAGCGAGTGGCAGGCGATCTGCTACAAGTCAAAACCCCCCTGTGCTGGGCAGCAGAGGCACAGGAGAGAGTCGAGGGGGGAGACTCAAGTTTACTGTGTGGAAGGAGGTGATAGTGCAGATTTTTACCAAGAAAACTCTATGGATACATTACCAGAATAATTGCAGATGGAGGTGGGGAGTTCTGGGAGAAATGTGTCCGTGGTGTCACTATGGGTCAGAGACAACTCGACAGCATAAGACAAGACAGCTGAGACAAAGAGAAGTTAAGCGACTTGGCCAAGATCACACAGCAGACAAGTGGCAGAACCTGGATTAGAACCCATGACCTCCTGACTCCCAGGCCCGTGCTCTATCCACTATGCCATGCTGCTTCCCATAGAGCCAACTTACATCCTAGCTCTGGCAGGTTCCACAGGGCTACGTGCCTTGTTCAGCCCAGATGCTTCCCTCTTTTCCTTCTTCCCCCTTCCCTGCTGCTGACATAGGTGCAGTTGAGGAGTAGCCGAGTGATCTAGTCATGGGTTCGAATCTTGGCTCTGCCACTTGTCAACTGTGTGACTGTGGGCAAGTCATTTAACTTCTCTTTGCCTCATCTGTAAAATGGGGATTAACTGTGAGCCTCACATGGGACAACCTGATTACCCTGTATCTACCCCAGCGCTTAGAACAGTGCTCTGCACATAGTAAGTGCTTAACAAATACCAACATTATTATTATTATTATTATCTAGTGGAAAGAATTCAGAGCTGGGAGGTTGGACTTCTGGGTTCTAATTCAGGCTCTAAAATTTGCCCACTTTGCGATCTCGGGCAATTGATTTAACTTCTCCATGTCTCTGTTTTCTCATCTGTAAAATGGGGTTAAAATGCCTGTTCTCCCTCCATCTGAGACGGTGAGTCCTGTGTAGGACAGGGACTGTGGCCAATCTGATACTCTGAAGCCCCCCGGGCAGGGGTGATGGTGTAGTCTGGGGAGAGCCAGGTTTCAGTGATGGTGAAGAGGAGCAGTAACTGGGTGAGGAACAGGTCTGGCATGAAGAAAAGCTTTCCCATGATTGGAATCCCACATATTATTTTCATCATCATAATTATCATTAGGGAGAAACAGAAGATCAAGACAACCAGTATTAAGCTTAGAATGTATCAGTTTATTATTGTATTCTCCCAAGCGCTTAGTACAGTGCTCTGCACACAGTAAGTGCTCAATAAATACAATTCAATGAATGAATGGATCCCCTCTAGACTGTAAGCACCTTTTGGACAGGGATTGTGTCTACTAACTCTATTTTTTGTGCTTAGTTGAGGCCTCTGCA
Source organism: Ornithorhynchus anatinus (assembly GCF_004115215.2). Lineage (NCBI taxonomy): Eukaryota > Metazoa > Chordata > Mammalia > Monotremata > Ornithorhynchidae > Ornithorhynchus > Ornithorhynchus anatinus. The sequence continues at coordinate 25,048,630 of NC_041738.1, read as the reverse complement.
CACAGTAAGTGCTCAATAAATACCACTGATTGATTGACACAAAGTTGTGGATGGTAGCTGGCTGCTTGGTGAGCCCAAGGTCTGAACTCCATGGGGAAGACACTTTGAACCCGAACAAAAGGTCACTTTCCTAATATTATTATTATTATGGTATCTGTTAAGGACTTACTATGTGTAAGGCACTGTTCTAAGCGCTGTGGTAGATAAAGAGTAAAGCCTCTTTTCTGTTTACCCAAGACTTCAACACAAGGAAGAGGCAAGGGCGAAGAAGGATGTCCTGGGGAATTGAAAGTGAGCGTGATAGCCTGTTACGGCTTCGACAGAGAAAAGGAAATTTTACTGAGTTGATGTAGGATGCACATGGGGAATTCAGGGAATAATGATCAAGGGGAAGTAGGTTCATCATTTGAAGGCATTTGAGACTGAATGGTAGCCTCTCCCTCCAAATGATTAGCAAATCCCATTTCAGAAAGTCTGTGTTTTTTGTTTGTTTAGAAACAGGCTAGGCTGTGGGTGAAAGTAGCTGCTAAAAAAAGTGTATTTCATGTGGGAAAGTCTGACTAAGACTGAATTTAGCACACAGAAAAATTGTAATTTGTCCTGAACACTACAGTTTATTGTCTACTGGCATGTTTAGAAATAAAAATAAGCCCAGCTGCAAAGGAGAAAAAACTCAATTGTTCGAAAGTCGAGCTGAATTTTGAGAGGAATACGAAATATTCCTGGCTTCCTTCCCGAGTTGATGAATTAAACAATTTATAAATTTTGCTGGAGGCAGATTATGCCAGTTTGGTGATCTTATATAAGAATTTTAGTTTGGGGCATTTTGTCAAATATTACTGAGGGAACTTGATATTTGAGGTGGTTGGGGGGAAAAAAACCTGTATTGGGAACAAAATGCTTATAATTTTTCTCCCAACAGGAAAACTTGGAAAGTATGGGATAAATTCAAATCCTGTTTGATTCCTTCTACTGTGGCCCCATCCTGAAATATATGTTTGTAGTGTTCCCCCCCCCCCCATGTAAATATATATTTAATAGATCTATATGGTATACACGTCACACCTGATATAAATGATCTAGGTCTAATGGCAAAATGCTCCCCATGGTGAAATTTTCTTAATAGGGGCAGGAGTAGCTGATAAGCCCGAGATGTGGCCCACAATCCTTCCTATGTCACGTGCATGTGAATATTGCCTTTTGCTGCACGACTGCCTTCATTACTGTTGATGTCTGTGGCTGTTTTCACGTCTCCCTCTTGAAGTCCCAATCTTAATAATAATAATAATGTTGGTATTTGTTAAGCGCTTACTATGTGCCGAGCACTGTTCTAAGAGCTGGGGTCGACATAGGGGAATCAGGTTGTCCCACGTGGGGCTCACAGTCTTAATCCCCATTTTACAGATGAGGGAACTGAGGCACAGAGAAGTTAAGTGACTTGCCTCTCTTCTAAGACAGTCGTCCCTTTTCTGAGCGCTGCGTGCCTAGCTGACTTGTCGTCTTTGGCTGTCACCCAACTGACAGGCGGTGTGGTCGAATGGATAGAGCACAGACCTGGGAGTCAAAAGGACTTGGATTCTAATCCCGGCTCCACCTCATGTCCGCTGGGTGATCTTGGGCAAGTCACTTCACTTCTCTGGGCTTCAGTTACCTCATCTGCTAAATGGGGATGAAGAGTGTGAGTCTCACCTGGGACAGGGATTGCGCCCAACCCAATTAGAGAAGCAGCGTGGCTTAGTGGAAAGAGCACGGGCTTGGGAGTCAGAGGTCATGGGTTCTAATGCCGCCTCTGCCACTTGTTAGCTGTGTGACTATGGGCAAGTCACTTAACTTCTCTGTGCCTCAGTTACCTCATCTATAAAATGGGAATTAACTGTGAGCCTCACGTGGGACAAGCTGATTACCCTGTATCTACCCCAGCGCTTAGAACAGTGCTCTGCACATAGTAAGCGCTTAACAAATACCATAAAAAAATTAATTTGTCTCTACCCCAGTGCTTAGAACAGTGCTTGACACATAGTAAGCACTTCACAAATCCCCTCATCATCATCAAGGCACAGAATCTCCAGGGAACTGCAGATGCTTGAGCCAGAAATGGGTCCTGTATGCACTCTGCAAAGGACTGCACCACTGCTCACCGACTTCCTTCTGGTACTGCTCAAACCACCACAATAAATTCCTTCATGCAGATTCTTGGCCCCAAACTCTTAGAACTGAGAACCAGGGGAGATTACATCATCATCATTTGGTGGGAATTGTGTTTGCGTATGGTTAGCTGGGTGAGGTTTTCCACATCGCTTTTGGATTTTGTAGTTTAGGGAAATGGAAGAATTCTGCAGTACTCCAAGCTTGTTTTCAAAACAAACTCTTCTGGGTACAATCCCAACCCTATTGTGATCCATGGATTGACACATTGGAAGAAGCGTTTGTTTCTCGTGAGGTTTTAATTCAGGAGACTTTATTCCCTAAAGAGTCACCCTAGGAAATCAGAACTTAATTTGGGGGACTCCAAAAAGGATCCAGGGACAGTTTTAGTATGTTTAAGGTATAATGAATGCTGGTTGTTATGTTCCATTGACAATTTTCATTCTGGGGCAAGAAAGGTTTTTCTAAAATACCATTAAAGTCATCTAGCAGGCGAGATGTTGTCAAAGGGGAGCGGTTGTTTCCTAATGTGGATCTTGACTGGGAAATCCCCGATGCAGTTGTTTAAAGGAATCCTCTCTGTTTTATATTACAGGGGGAAACAAAACAGTGACTGGACTTTTCTAGGTTTGTGAGCACTTATGCTGACCTAAGGATCTACATTCAATATGATGCTTACAAGTCAGGGTTCAGTTGTTCTGTAATTTTTGTTGCTGACCAAAAGGAATCTTCTGGTGGAATTCCACTGCAGAGGGGAAGCCCAATGTGAATTCCAGACTCCGCTGGGGGAGAATGGTTTCGTAGAAGTATTTCTTTCCTGCAAGTATGGGAGGAAGCTGATGTCACTCCCCTTGAATAATGGACTGAGATTGGGTAGTGTAGCGCAAGAGAAGCAGTGTGGTATAGTGGATAGAGCACATGTCTGGGAGTCAAAAGGACTTGGGTTCTAATCCTGACTCTGCCACTTGTGTTCTGTGTGAACTTGGGCAAGTCTCTTCACTCTTCTGTGCCACAGTTACTCCATCTGTAAAATGTGGAATCAGACTGTGAGCCCTATGTGGAACAGGGGCTGTGTCCAACCCAATTACCTTGTATCTACCCCTGGTGCTTAGTACTGTGCCTGGCATGTAGTAAGCACTTAGCAAATGCCACAGCTATTATTATTATCACTATTATTAAAGTCAACTGGAATGAAAATTTTGGACTGGGGAGTTGTGCTGGGACCTTTTCATAATGGAATTCATGGTGAGGTCTGACAACCTATGAGGGGATATTTTGAAACCTTCATCTCTTAGGACCATTGGGAAAAGCTTTCAAGAGAAAGTTGAATCACAGTGTCTAAACAGTACCGCCGAAGCCTCTCCTAACTACCCTGAGATTGCCCCGATCCTTCTAGTTAAATTTGAGTTTTCCAGATTTCCTCCAGCACCCTTTGCTTTAGGCAGAAACAGTGTCGCTGTCACAGTTTCTTTAGCACCATAGAAGAGAGAGATGGTGATGGTCTGGCACGTTGTCGGTGACCTTAGCAGCTGGTGTTCATGGAGCACATTGGTAATTTAAAGTGAATAAGCTACTCTGGCAGAGGTTAATCCCCAGAGAAGCAGCGTGGCTCAGTGGAAAGAGTCCGGGATTCAGAGTCAGAGGTCATGGGTTCGACTCCCGGCTCTGCCACTTGTCAGCTGTGTGACTGTGGGCAAGTCACTTAACTTCTCTGTGCCTCAGTTACCTCATCTGTAAAATGAGGATTAACTGTGAGCCTCACGTGGGACAACCTGATTACCCTGTATCTACCCCAGCGCTTAGAACAGTGCTCTGCACATAGTAAGCACTTAACAAATACCAACATTATTATTATTATAACTGTCATTGTGTCGCCTCCAGATGGTGATATGAATAATGACCAGTTGGGATGCCCTCCAGCTTTACTCCAGCCTGAGCTGCCCTGGGGTAAGCGGAGCTTCAAGCTCTCCATCTGAACTTGCCACATGCCTTTGGACCTGTGATGGCATCGGTCCAGTAAGGGTAAGGGATGACTGCTTCTTTGTCCAGCACTGTGGGCAGGCCTCTGTATGATGGAATCCACATATGTGAACATGTTTAATATATGATGACAAGGACTCTGTTTTGGACAGGGAATGTGGTCTACCAACTCTGTCGCATTGTACTCTCCCAAATGCTTACTACAGTTCTCTGCACACAATTAGCAACGTGGCCTAGTGATGCAGCATGGCCATGTGGAAAGAGCACGGACCTGGAAGTCCGAGGACAAGGGTTCTAATTCCCACTGTGCCACGTGTCTGCTCTGTGACCTTGGGTGAGTCACTTAACTTCTCTGCACCTCAGTTTCCTCATCTGTGAAATGGGGATTAAGCCCGTGAGCCTCATGTGGGACAGGTACTGTTTCGACCTGATTACTTGCATCTACCCTAGATATAGAACAGTGTGCTGAGAACTTTGTGTGCTTAGCACAGTACTTGGTACACAATAAGTGCTTAACAAATACGATTATTACTATTATTATTATTAGGTGCTCCATAAATACCATCCGATGATGATCAGTGGTCACCGGGACATGACAAGGCAGCCATCAGCCCAACTAGATGGAATCGTTCAAACTTAGATAATTGTCGAAGGGCTGTAATTCCTGTCAGAGGCTGAAATAACCCAGAAATGTCTGGGGTTCTCTTTCCCATGTCTGTCTTCACCCACCTCCCTCCACTAGTTAGGGATATAATCCCGCCATTTCTTCACACCACGTCAGTTAGAAGTCCTAGCTGAATCAGAGCCTCCAAGTGAGGTAACGCAAAGACAGGCAGGGCCGACAATCAAGGCAAATTCAACCTGACCCGTTTAATCTAATCCAACGAGAGCGATGACTCATTTTATCAGGGGTCTGAGATGTACTGGGAAAGCCAAGCGAGAAGGCAAAAGGAAAAACAACTGAATGAATCAGAGGTCAGGTCTTGAGTAGTTCTGGCAAAGGTGGAAGGAGGTTTGGGCACCTTGGCATGATGGGATGGCGGAAAGAGAGGGGCCTCTGGACGAGGGAAGGCTCCCTTCCCGGCTGCCAGGCTGTGTTTTGCAGAGTCGCTGCCAGTTTTCACGATAAGATCCGTCAGCCTCTGGGAACGGTGCCGAACCCAGAAGACTCACTTTCACTTTTGACCTGGAGGGTTCCCACAGGAGGGAGCAGGCTAGAGCCCTGGCCAACTGGACCAGCTGGTGCCTGCCAGTGGAGCCTTTAAAGTCATTTAGAAGTCAGGAAGCCGCAAGAGTCAAAGATAACGTGCCCTCCTCTTTCTGGCCTGAATTATCAAAACTCTCCTCCCTCTTTCACTCCATCGAGGGGAAAGAAACGATTAAAGTTGCTCGAGGAGTAACAGTCAGGCCTCAGAAGAAGCTGCCAGCAGGAAATTGCCAACAATAGTCGCCAGCTGTGTGCAGAGCACTGTACTAAGAGCGTGGGAGAGTACACTAACGGCAAAAGATGTGATCTCAGCCCTTATAGAGTTTACAATCTAATGAAGACCAAAGCCCAAAATGGCAGCTGGTAAAAAGTCCATTTGGGTCAGCCAATGCAGCTGCCACAGGAAAGAAGGAGCATGGCCTAGTGGATGAGAGCACGGGCCTGGGAGTCAGAAGAACCTGGCTTCTAATCCCGGCTCCATTGTCTGCTGTGTGACCTTAAGCAAGTCACTTAACTTCTCTGTGCCTCAGTTACTTTGTCTGGAAAATGGAGATTAAGACTGTGATCCCCTTGTGGGACAGAGACTATGGCCAACCTGATGAGCTCATTCATTCATTGTCATATTTGAGTGCTTACTGTTTGCAGAACACTGTACTAAGCACTTGGGAAAAGTACAGTACAGCAATAGAGACAACCCCTGCCCACAACGAACTCACAGTCTGGGGGTGGGGGGGAGGCAGACATCAATACAAGTAAACAGGCATCAGCATAAATGCAATTACAGATATATATATACATAAAAGTGCTGTGGGGCAGGGAGGGTGGGGAAGAGCAAAGGGAGAGAGTCAGGGCGTCGCAAAAGGGAGTGGGATTTGAGGAAAAGTGGGGCTTAGCCTGGGAAGGCCTCTTGGAGGAGATGCACCTTCTGTAGGACTTTGAGGAAGGGGCAGAGTAATTTTCTGGTGGATTTGAGGAGGGAGGGTGTTCCAGGCCAGAGGTAGGACGTGAGCCAGGGGTCGACAGCGAGACAGGTGAGATCGGGGCACAGTGAGAAGGCTAGCACCAGAGGAGCAAAGTGTGTGGGTTGGGTTGTAGAAGGAGAGAAGGGATGTGAGGTAGGAGGGGACAAGGTGATGGAGAGGAGTTTTTGTTTGAAACAGAGCTGGATATATGTCCCAGTGCTTAGAACAGTGCTTGAAGTATAGTAAGTACTTAACAAATACCATCATGTTTATTATTATAAAGAAGTGGTAAGCAAGCCCAAAGTGACCAGCAGATCCAAAATCAGTGTGGCCTAGTGGGGCCTGGGAGTTGGAAGGACCTGGCCTCTAATTCTGGCTCCACCACTTGCCTCCTGTGTGACCATGGGCAAGTCACTTAACTTCTCTGTGCCTCAGTTACCTCAACTGTAAAATGGGGATTAAGACTATGTGCCCCATGTGGGACAGGGACTGCATCCAACCTGATGATCTTGTATCTACCCCAGAGCTTAATCCTGTGCCTGGCACATAGTAAACACTTAATACTGCTATTATTATTATTATTAATATTAACAATAAGCACAGTTTAAAGGGGTTGGAGAAGCAGCAAAGATGGTAAAGAGTGTTTCATCAGCACGTCTATCAGAGTCTCTCTTCCCCTCTGCTCAGAATAGGGAGAGAGCCTAGATGAATGATGAAATGCAAAAATGGCTGTCACCTAAACAATTATGTCCCAGAAAGGCCTCAGCCAATCATTTAATCAATCAATCAATGGTATTTATTGAGGGCTTAGATTGTGCAGAGAACTATACTAAGCACTCCATCTGGAGCAACGGTTCTGTCCAAAGCTGACCCAATGGAAGGACAGGAAGACGAATAGGATGGAAAGTCTGAGTCTCCAGACCACTAAACTGCCCATTTGTTAGCTCCCCAGAAATAACATGACCGGGAGCAAGTGATCCCCTATCATAAAATCAGTCTCCAAACATGACTGACAACCCTCACAAAATCAGAATAGAGAATCCTGAGAAACCTTATCTTCCATCCCCATTCTTGCTAACTGAAATGGCAGCAGATGGCTCTGGGATGGGTCCACGATCACAAAATAGCCTCTTCCCCACCACACACCTCTCTCCGTGCAGGCCCATAGAACAGGGGGTCCAGCTCAGCTCCAGGAGGAGAGTCAAAAGCATTGAGAAGCAGGTTTTCATTTTCACCACCAAGATGAGAAGCTAGAAACAAGTATGGGAATAACAAAGGAAATTACTTTTCTAAATTGATAACATAGGCTGAAACTTAGGGTCCTAGCATTCCTTTAGGCTCAGTATTCATTTAGTGTTCCTAAAAATACTTCAAAAAATCCCTGTCAGGAATTTGTTCACTTGCTCAGACTGGCGCACATAAATGACTGGAGCACAGTCAACTCTCCATTTTAGGGAGATTGTAGATTGTCCATGGTCTTATTTGCCTCCCCTTTTCCATAGGTACCCAAGAGTAGCTTTGCCATGTGGAGAAGAAAGTTCTTTAGCTTCTGAGTGCCCAGCATTACCCTTGGTACCTAGGAAATGGGATTCTGAACTGCAGTTTGTGTCCCTGATTATCTCCTGAGAATTTACTTCTGCTAGCTCTAATCTTTTTACTTGGTTGTGGTAGATATCTCGTTGGTAACTTGACCCTCCAAATGCTGCCTATTGTTGATCTTTGTCTTATCAGCAACGGAGATGTTGAGCCCTTCCCCCAAAGGATGAAGTGAATGTCTCCAACTAAACGATAATAATAAAAAATACAGTATTGATTCAACCCTTACGATGTGCCAACCACTGTCGTAAGTGCAGGGTAGAAACAAAATAATCAGATGGGACACAGCCTCTCATCTTACTTGGGGATCACAATCGAAGAGGGAACTATGTCCTGATGCTAACTGGAGATGAAATCACCACAGAGAAGAAAAGAGGTGCTGAGGAAAGTATATAGGGTCAGTGTCAGCCCTTCTAAAATGGTCCCAGTTGAGTGAGAGTGGCCGTTAGAAGAAAATTCCACCCGTCGGAAAGAGCAGAACTGTCTGAAGGCAGGTGAGAGAGACAAACACCGAGATGCCTCGGACCCAGAATAGAGTCAAATTGCTTGGAAAAATTCCATAGGTCGAATTATTGAAGAAACATGTCCAAATCTTCATTCTGCTTCATTTGCCCCAACCAACTCATGATATCTCTTTGACAAAGAGATCTCCAGTTCAGGGGTTTTCCCTGGACCCCTTTCTTTTATCTTCTGATTGGGGCCACAGCTCTGAAACAAACTGGCCTATGCATGGAAAAAAATATCAAGGAAATTTGTTAGCAGAACTGACTTTGTGTAGTTTAGAAACAGACGTTAACACATTAAGTCTGCCCAATTTATCCCATTATAATGGTCTTTAGAAGAAACCCCAGGAAAATGTCTACTTATAACTCTTTGTGGCTTCTCAGCACTTAACTCTGTAGATTTTTGGAACCCAGCAAGCATCTTAACAAAAGGGCTAGAATCACCAATGGACTCACACCCTCACCCAGCTGCTTTTTCTAAGGTATAGACTATAACCACACCATACCTCATTCCGTGCCCTCCTTCCTGTTTCACCTGTGCACTTGAATCTGTAACCCTTTAGCACTTTGATTTTTATCCCATCCCCACAGGACTTAAGTATAAATCCATCTGTATTTTATTTTAATGTCTGTCTCCCCCTCAAATCTCTAAGTTCTCTGGGGGCAGAGGTGGTGTCTACCTAAAGAGGTCGCATGGCCTAGTGGAAAGAGCATGGGCCTGGGAGTCAAAGAACTTGGATTCTAAATCCTGGCTCTTCTACTTGCCTGCCATGTGATCTTGGGCACACGGTCTGGTGACAACGTCTCTGTGCTTCAGTTTTCTCATCTATAAAATGGGGATTAACTACCTGTTCTCCCTCTTACTTAGACTGTGAGCTGCTTGAGGGATAGAGATTTTGCCTGACCTGCTTATCTTGCATCTACTACAGTGGTTAGTACAGTGATTTTTGCAGTTCTATCAAAATAGCTTCTTGGGCAGTTTACTGGGGAGAGAATAAGTGCTCAACTCAGATTTGAGTGTCTTAAAAATTCACATTTTTCTGAATAATAATAATAATTGTGGTATTTAAGTGCTTACCATGTGCCAGGCACTCTACTAAGCACAGGATACAAGCAAATCAGATTGGACACAGTCCCTATCCCACATGGGGCTCACGGTCTCAATCCCCATTTTATAGATGAGGTAACTGAGGCCAAGAGAAGTAAAGTGACTTGCCTAAGGTCACACAGCAGACAAGTGACAGAGCCTGGATTAGAAGCCATGTCCTTCTGACTCCCAGCCTCATGCTCTATCCACTATGCCTTGCTGTTTTTCTGGGCACCCCATTAGAAATGTTGAGTGTTTCCTGCCCAAGAAATCCTTATTTAATTTCCGCCTGCCCCTTCTGAGTCTGAGACACTAAACCCTTCTCCTTCACTTCGGCAAATCCCTCCTCTGGGCACGGGCCTCTCAGGAGGCTTTCTCTGGACACGTCTGGATTTGTGACTGTGGGTGCAATCCACTCCATCCTGACACCTCCCCTAATGGCAATCCCATCTTTTCCCCCTGTTTGCATCTGATCTTTCCGCTAGATTTAAACTACATGAAGCCAATTATCTGGATCCTATGATTGGGACTGAAGATAATAGAACATTTGAATAACTGAACAAAATTGGGTTTGACAATCTCATACCAGGGCTAATCCAATTTTGTTCCATTATCTGGTCACCTTTTCAGTTAGTTTTGTTTTCAGTGCCTGGTTACTCAGTAAGCATTCAATAAATACCACTGAGGGATTATTGGGCATATTCTATTTTCTATACATAATACAGTTTATAATACATTATATAAACTATAATTTTATAATAACATATAGCGGTAAGCACTTCCTATGAGAAACAGCGTGGCTCAGTGGAAAGAGCCCGGGCTTGGGAGTCAGAGGTCATGGGTTTGAATCCTGGCTCTGCCCCTTGTCAGCTGTGTGACTGGGCAAGTCGCTTAATTTTTCTGTGCCTCAGTTACCTCATCTGTAAAATGGAGACTAAGACTGTGAGCCCCACATGGGACAACCTGATCACCCTGTATCTACCCCAGTGCTTAGAACAGTGCTCTGCACATAGCACTTAACAAATACCAACATTATTATTATGTGCCAAGCCCTGTACCTGGTGCTGGGGTAGATACAAGATAATCAGTTCATACACATTCATTTCTCTTCCTTTAAAGTTCCTCCTGGGCTCCTTTTCCCAATTCCCAAATCAAGTGGCTGAGAACTGAAGTTATACATCCCTTTCTAGTGCTTCTCCTGGGAAGTTGCCAATTCCTTGATCCTCTGGCATTGATATTATTTGTTAAGCACTTACTATGTGCCAAGCACTGTTCTAAGCGCAGGGGTAGATACAAGATAATCAGGTTGTCCCACGTGGGGCTCACAGCCTTAATCCCCATTTTACAGATGAGGGAACTGAGGCACAGAGAAGTGAAGTGACTTGCCCAAAGTCACACAGCTGTTAAGTGGTGGAGCAGGGATTAGAACCCATGACCTCTGACTCCTAAGCCCGTGCTCTTTCCACTAAGCCACGCTGAAAGAAGGGAAAGCACTAATGTTGCAACAGCAATAGAGGCAATTCTTGGTGAGAAGTCAGGGAAAACTCATTCATGTGCCATTTACAGTCTACAGATTCTCTAGGATCAGGAAGGTAAGCATTATTCTCATCTCTGTAAGACTTAGAGGAGATAAAGGAGAGGACATTTGTCCTAAAATCTTGGTCAACCGAGCCCTGTATTTTATCCCCAGTAGCGGCGACTAAAAAAATCATTCAGCCCACACCACCCCACTTCTTAAGAACTTCCAGTGCTTGCCCATCCACTTCCTCATCAAACAGAAACTCTTTACCATCAGCTTTAGAGCATTCAATCAGCCCACCCCTTCCTACCTTACCTTGCTGATTTCCTACAACCCAGTCTCCATACTTGTTTCTCCAACCATTCATTCATTCAATAGTATTTATTGAGCGCTTACTATGTGCAGAGCACTGTACTAAGCGCTTGGAACGTACAAATCAGTAACAGAGACAGTCCCTGCCCTTTGACGGGCTTACAGTCTAATCAGGGGAGACAGACAGATACGAACAATAGCAATAAATAGAATCGAGGGGATGAACATCTCATTAAAACAATAGCAAATAAATAGAATCAAAGCGATGTACATCTCATTAACAAAATAAATAGGGTAATGAAAATATATACAGTTGAGCAGACGAGTACAGTGCTGAGGGGATGGGAAGGGAGAGGGGGAGGAGCAGAGGGAAATGAGGGGAAAAGAGGGTTTAGCTGTGGAGAGGTGAAGGGGATGGGTAGAGGGAGTAGAGGGAAAAGGGGAGCTCAGTCTGGGAAGGCCTCTTGGAGGAGGTGAGCTTTAAGTAGGGTTTTGAAGAGGGGAAGAGAATTAGTTTGGCGGAGGTGAGGAGGGAGGGCGTTCCGGGACCGCGGGAGGACGTGGCCCAGAGGTCGACGGCGGGATAGGCGAGAACGGGGGACGGTGAGGAGGTGGGCAGCAGAGAAGCGGAGCGTGCGGGGTGGATGGTATAAGGAGAGAAGGGAGGAGAGGTAGGAGGGGGCAAGGTGATGGAGACCCTTGAAGCCTAAAGTGAGAAGTTTTTGTTTACCTGTTCACTGTACCTCAATCTCATTTATCTCACTGCCAACCCCTTGGCCTTGTTCTTACTCTGGCCTGAAATTCCCTCCCCCTTCATATCTGGATAGACCAACGGTGTCTCCACCCTCAAAGCCATATTACAATGACATCTCCTCCAACTCTAACCTTCATTTCCCCTACTCCTTTATCCTTCTGTGTCACCTAGACAGTTGGATCTGTACCCTTTAAGCACTTGATATTCACCTCACCTTTAACTCTGCAATGTTTATGTACATACCTGTAATTTTTTCATTTATTTTGATACCCCTCTCTCAAAGCACCTTGTGGCCAGGGAACATGTCAGCCAACTCGGTTGAATTGTACTCTCTCAAGCTCTTAATACAGTGCTCTGCTCAAAGAGGAGCAGCATGGCTTAGTGGATAGAGCATGGGCCTGGAGGTCAGAAAGACCTAGGTTCTAATCCTGGCTCCACCATGTGTCTGCTGGGTAAGCTTGGGCAAGTCACTTCACCTAGCTGGGCCTCAGTTACCTCATCTGTAATGATAATAATGAAAAATGGGGATTTTTCTATAAACTGGGGATTAAGAATGTGAGCTCCATGCGGGACAGGGACTCGGTCCAACCTGATTAACTCGTATCTATGCCAGGGCTTAGAACAGTGCTTGGCAAATAGTAAGAGCTTAACAAGTACCATAACAGTAATTATTAATAGTAGTAGTAAGTGCTGAATAAACACCGTTGGTTGATTATAAACTTGTTGTGGACAGGGAATGTGACTGCCAACTCTGTTGTATTGTACTGTCCCAAGTGCTTAGTACAGTGCTCTGCACACAGTAAGCCCTCGGTAAATACCACTGGTTGATTGGCAACTCATTCCCATCAGAGTCTCTTTAAGCCAAAAACAATGTGACATGCTGAAAGTTTCCTTTGGTACCCTTTCATTCCTTCATTCTCTCACCAAGTCAGACCCTGACAAAGGTCAGAGGCAGTGAACTTAGCTAGTACTTGAGGGGAGACGTCAGGATTTTTTTTAAAGGCCTCAGAGCACTATACTATTCCTTGTCACCTTTATCCTCCAATCATCACTGTGAGATACTAATATCCTCTTTTTACAGACCGTGAAGCTGAAGTGCAGAGAGATTAGGTGACTTGCCAACCCAAGCTGTCCTTCATGCAGGGTCTTCTAAACATATTTTTGTGTCTGATATTTGGAAAATGTAAATCTGATTTGGGTGTGTTTGTTAAGTCAAGCAAATCTGGCCCAATATAATCATAGTTGTGTAATTCCTGAACACTGTGTGCTGCTCTTAAGAGAGAAAGTTTTTCTTTGACCAATACCAGCACGGCAAAGATTTTCTGCGATAAGAGTTCTCATCCAACCGGGATAGAGGGCAATTGCTAGTACAGAAAATGAATGATCCCATGCCAAATAAGGCCAAAGAGCAACAGAAAAACTGTTGCCTAAGGAAAATAGGAACATCAGCCAATCAGTGGAATTTATTGACTGCTTACTGTGTGCAGAGCACTGTTCTAGGCACTTGGGAGAGTAAATACAACAGAGTTGGTAGAACCTTTCCTTGCCCACAATGAGTTTGCAGTCTAGAGGGGAAGAAAAGGTGATGATTTCTTTTTTTCTCTACCCTGGACTTGTTTATCTTAGTTACTGGAGGAACAAGAAACAGGAGGGAACAGAAGGATGTCAGGGAGAATGTGGGGGATGAGAAAGATAATGGATGAGTGAGAGAAGAGGAAAAGCGTGTGGATGGAGGCGTAAAGAAAAGGGATTCTTGGTAAACAATGAAAGAGTGGGAGAGAGAAAATATAGTTGGGTGCAATCCATCAGTGGTATTTATTGACCCTTTCCAAGTGCCTTGAAAACTAATTTGGCTGGAGGAAGATACAGATGCAGGCTCTGGTGGATCTCTTGCCGTATATTTCTGAAAAAGCAGAGTCATTAGTTTCCCCCACTAAGCCCTCATTTTCCCTCCTCTGCTTTTCCCTCCTCTACTAATTCCCTCCTCTGCCCTGGCTATCAGCCCAGGACTAGAAAGTCAGCCAATCAATCAATCAATCATATATACTGAGCAATTACTGTGTGCAGTGCACTATACTAAGCCCTTGGGGGAATTCAGTATAAAAGAGTTAGTAGGCACGCTCCCTGTCTGCAACGAGCCGGGACTCTGCCACCTGTCTGTTGGGTGACCTTGGGCAAGACACATCTTCTCTGTGCCTCAGTTACCTCATCTGTTAAATGGGGATTAAGTCTGGGAGCCCCATGTGGGACATGGATTGGGTCCAACCTGATTAACTTGTATCTACTCCAGCACTTAGTACAGTGGCTGCCGCACAGTAATTGCTTAACAAATACCACATGGAAAAAGACAAAAAAACAAGCTTCTAGTGTAGTCCTCAGCCATTCTCCCCAGGGAAGGATCTTTGCTTTCAGTACGTCTCTGAGAGCTTGCCTTCTGCTCCGCACTTTTCCAAACTGCTCATAATAGTACTAATTTTGGTATTCGTTAAGCGCTTACTATGTGTGAGTCACTGTACTAAGCACTGGAGTGGATACAAGCAAATGAGGTTGGACACAGTCCCTGTCCCCCACGTGGGGCTCATGGTCTCAATCTCCATTTTACAGATGAGGGAACTGTGGCACAGGGAAGTTAAGCAACTTGCCCAACGTCACACAGATAAGTGGCACAGCTGGGATTAGAACCCACGGCCTTGTGACTCTCAGGCGCGTGTGCTAACTACTTTACCATACAGAAGAAGATGGAGAAAGGCCAAATGTGAGAACACTGAACATCCTTAAAAGGGGGGAGTATCCCGAACTGATCGGAGGTTTCAAGCACCTCACAAACTCCCATTACGCTCCATGAAACTCATGTAAATCACATCTCCTCCAGGAGGCCTTCCCCACCTAAGCCCTCATTTTCCCTACCCTCTCTCTCCCACTTCTGCATTAACTGTATACTTGGATCTCTGCTCTTTAAGCACTTGATATTCACCTCAGTCTCACGGCACTTGGGGGCATATCTTTAATTTATTGTGATGTCTGTCTCCCCCTCTAGACTAAGCTCTTTGGGGGCAGGGATCATGATACCACCTCTGTACTTTGCTCTCCTAAGTGCTTAGCACAGTGGTCACAGTAAGTGCTCAATAAATACCATCGA
The DNA here is from genome assembly GCF_004115215.2 of Ornithorhynchus anatinus. Classification (NCBI taxonomy): domain Eukaryota; kingdom Metazoa; phylum Chordata; class Mammalia; order Monotremata; family Ornithorhynchidae; genus Ornithorhynchus; species Ornithorhynchus anatinus. Next base: position 25,033,426 of record NC_041738.1, on the reverse strand, counting down.
TTGATTGATTGCCTTAGCATAATGACATCCTTCCAGGCGCTGCTATTTATCAGACCCTCAATCCATTCTCTGGCTAAACAGGAATGCCCTGAGGGAGAGAGAAACTTTGCACACTCCTATTCAACCGGGCATATAGATTTCCCCAAGCATCTAGTAGCCTCTTAAACAGTTTTACTAGCCCGAGCATCTCTGAGGACTGGGAGCAAGAGGAGGCTAAAAAAGCCTGGAACCTGGGTTGGGTGTCATCTCGCCTACTTTTATTAACATGTACTTTCCCAAGCACTCAGTAAGCACTCAATAAATACCATATTGATTAATTCTTTATTCCCAGGTTGATTTCTTTTAGACTGAATAGAGAAGCAATGTGGCTCAGTGGAAAGGGCCTGGGCTTGGGAGTCAGAGGTCAAGGGTTTGAATACCGGCTCTGCCACTTGTCAGATTTGTGACTGTGGGCAAGTCACTTCACTTCTCTGTGCCTCAGTTACCTCATCTGTAAAATGGGGATTAACTGTGAGCCTCACGTGGGACAACCTGATTGCCTTGTATCTACCCCAGTGCTTAGAGTATAGAGCATAGTAAGCGCTTAACAAATACCAACATTTTATTATTATTACTTTCCAGATGTTCAGTCAGTGAGCCTGAGTGCATTGCAAGACTGAGTTTTTAGAGTAATCCACTCAGAATAATCTGCTGTCCAATAATAATGGTTTTTGTTAAGCACTTACTATGTGCCAGGCACTGTACTAAGCACTGGGGTGGGTGCAAGCAAATAGGGTTAGACACAGTCTCTGTCCCGCGTGGGGCTCACAGTCTCAATCCTCATTATACAGATGAGGAAACTAAGGCACAGAGAAGTGACTTGCCCAAGGTCATCCAGCAGTCATTTTTAATTAGCAAATGTAGACAGGATTTCAGACTGGGAGAGGGTAATGGGGAAAGGTGGGAGGAAGGAGATCCCTGCGAACCAAATCCATCAATCGATGGTATTTATTAAACACTTACCGTGTGCACAGGTCTGTGCTAAGCGCTTGGAAGAGTACAATATCATAGAACTGGTATTCACAATCCCTGCCCTCACTGAACTTTCATCCTAAACCTGTTATATGGTACTCTCCCAAGTGTTTAGTCTCTAGACTGCGAGCTCGGTGTGGGCAGGGAGAGTGTCTGTTTATTGCTATATTGTACTCTCCCAAGAGCTTAGCACAGTGCTCTGCACACAGTAAGCACTCAAGTGCCACTGATTGACTTACTGGCTAAGCCTCTTTGGGACCAGTGTTCAGTGGTTCAACTGGGTGGGCGTCAGGGGCAAGAATACAGTAGTGACAGCTCCATGGAGTTTGTCAACGGTCTGTCGTCACTTAGAGCCCGGTGAAGCCCCTGTATATGAGTGACAGAGGAACCATAAATAGCTGGGGCAGCAGGAGTCAGGGATGAAATGTTTTGGCAGAGCTAGAGGGAAAGGTTCATACTGACTCGCTTGGCATTAGGCAAGCTCTGTCAGCATGCGATACTTTCATGAGCTATAAATGCCTTGCAAATCTCAGGGAAATAAATTAAGTTCCCCAACCCAGGTTCATTAAGGGAAAATCAGGGAGCAGCGTCCTGAATAAATGTGACACTTTTCCTGGCGGTCTGGCGTTCTGAGCAGGGAATCGACACAGGCGCGGCAAGAAGACCACATGGCAGGGGGTGTTGCTGGAGGGGACCAGTGTGGGGACTTGAAGGTCTTCCCCAAGATCCATGGATTGTAAAGATGTATTTGTGACTTAAAATTTGAGAGAAGCCGGGTGGCCTAGTTGAAAGACCCTCATGGGCCTAGGAGTCAGAGGACCTGGGTTCTAATCCCGGTCTTCCACTATCTGCTGTGTGACCTTGGCAAAGTCATTTAAAGACTCTGTGCCTCAGTTTCCTCATCCGTAAAATGTGGAGTAACTCTCACTCCCTCGTACTTAGGCTTGAGCCCTGTGTGGAATGGGGACTATAGTCTCCCCTGATTACAATGTATCTACCCCAGCCTTTGGCAAATACTAAAAGCATAACAAGTACTATTATTATTATCATCATCATCATCATTTTTTGTGTGTAAGGGGAGCAGGGAGGTTCTGCCTCTGTTGTATCCATAATGTGAGGGTTAATGGGTTGGGGCTTGAGAGACAGAGGGTGTGGGTTCTATTCCTGGCTCTGCCCCTTGTCAGCTGCGTGACTTTGGGCAAGTCACTTAACTTCTCTGTGCCTCAGTTACCTCATCTGTAAAATGTGACTGTGAGCCCCACATAGGACAACCCGATTACCTTGCATCTCCTCAGCGCTTAGAACAGTGCTTAGAACAGTTCTTGGCACATAGTAAGTGCTTAACAAATACTATCATTATTATTATATCTTCTCTATTCCTCATCTTGGCTTATATGTTTCAAGGTGCAACTCATTAGGCAGAGATAGATATTGCCTATTCATCTCCAACATAGCAGTCAGGATCATTAAATAGGGGAAGAGGAGGCTTAGGGACAATACATCTATAAATCATTTATATTAATGTCTGTCTCCCCCTTTAGACTGTATGCTCCCTGTGGACAGGGAACGCGTCTACCAACTCTGTTGCACTGTAGTCTCCCAAAAGCTCAGTCTAGTCCACTGCACACAATAAGCTCTCAATAAATGCCATTGAGTGATTGAATCTGCAGGGCCCTCAGGCCAATGATCAGCACTTTGGGGAGGTGAAACACAGTTGGGGCAGAGAGGACTGGGGAGATGTAAATGCCTTTCCAAGTTTCTTCTCTGGACAAGTCCAGGTCACCACTTTTTACCTTAGTTTCCTCAGGATTGGAAATAAATTCATTCCTTTAAGGTGACTTTCCTTTACAGCGGGGAGGCGGACTTGGGCATCATCCAAGAGAGAAAAAGGGCTGTCGTAAAGGGACTGTACTATTGTTCTACCTGTAAAATGGGATCAACTACCTCGACAGATGGAGAACAGCAAGATCACCGGGCATGCACAGATAATATTTCTGTCATGTGGTGATTTCCGAAATGACACCAAGAGGAATAAGAGGCGCTTGCCAAATCGTAAGCAGCTCAAAGTCCAACCCAACTGTCTCTGCTTTGTCTTGGTGCTCAGTTCAGAGAGGTGGCCCTGACATCAAGCAGCGGGAGATCAATAATCACTCACGCTACCCATATGTCAGCATCAACTGCGAGATGAATTTTGAAGCGAGGCCAGGTGCATCCTCTTAGCTCTCGGCTGCCCCATTTCACCCTCATATACTGCTTTTGATAGTGGCTCAACTACGATCTATGGCCGGTTCATAGCGTATCTCACAGCAGGGACCATCAGCTGGATGCTGAAGAGAAGTGACAAGGAGAGATCAATCCTGCCTGTATTAGGAGGCTTACTGATAGTCTTTTCTTTCTGTAAATTAAGCCTGGATGGTTTTTCCTGGCGATGGTAGCTACTTAAGGGCACTGGGGCAGCCTCCTTTAGGATTAATATAATTGAGGGCATTTCAATCAATCATAATTATTGAGTGCTTATCGTGGGCAGAACCCTGAACTAAGCGCTTAGAAGAGAACAACATAGAGTTGGTAGATACATTCCCTGCCCATGACGAACTTACAGTTTAGACAGGAAGGCATATTAATATGAACAAATGAATTATAGATTTGAACATGAGAGCTGGTGGGGCTGAAGGAGGGGTGGATAAAGCGTGCAAATACAAGTTCAAGGGGCAGAGAGGTAAGTGAGGAGGCTGATGCAGTTATCAAGGTGGGATAGAATAAGCGCTTGGATTAATGCGGTAGGTTGGATGGAGAAGAAAGGGTGGATTTTAGCGATGTTGTGAAGGTTGAACTAACAGGATTTAGTAACAGATAGAATGTGGGTTGAATGAGAGAGATCGGAGAAGCAGCGTGGCTCAGTGGAAAGAGCATGGGCTTTGGAGTCAGGGCTCATGAGTTCGAATCCCAGCTCTGCCACTTGTCGGCTGTGTGACTGTGGGCAAGTCACTTAACTTCTCTGTGCCTCAGTTCCCTCATCTGTAAAATGGGGATTAAGACTGTGAGCCCCATGTGGGACAACCTGATTCTCCTATGTCTACCCCAGCGCTTAGAACAGTGCTCGGCACATAGTAAGCGCTTAACAAATACCAACATTATTATTATTATTATAACTCCACAGTTACGGGCTCGAGAGACAGAGAGGTTGGTGGTGCTGTCTATAGGGAGGGGAAAGTCACGGGGAGGGCAGGGTTTGGGTGGGAAGATAAAGAGTTCTGTTTTGGGTGTTTTAAGTTTGAGGTGTCAGCAGGATATCCAAGTAGAGATGTTCTGAAGGCAGGAGGAAAGGCGAGACTGCGGAGAAGAAGAAAGATCAGGGCTGGAGGTATAGATTTGGGAATCATCCCCATGGCTGTGTTAGTTGAAGCCATGGGACTGAATCAGTTATCCAAGGGAACGGGTGAATATGGAGAATAGAAGGGGACCCAGAACTGAGCCTTGAGGAATTCCCACATTTAGGGGGTGGGAGGCAGAGGAGGAGCCCCCACAGGAGACTGAGATGGAGCAGCCAGAGAGATAGGAAGAGAACCTGGAGAGGACCGTGCCAGTGAAACTAAGGTTGGATAATGATACCAGGAGAAGAGGGGAGGTCAACAGTGTTGAAGGCAGCTGAGAAGTAAAGGAGGACTAGGATTGAATAGAGGCCGTTGGCTAGAAGGAGATCGTTGGTGATCTTTGAGATTGCAGTTTCTGTGGAGTGAAGGGGATGGAAGCCAGATTGGAGGATGCTGAGAAGAGAATTGGAGGAGAGGAGACAGTGGGTGTAGACAATGCACTCAAGGAGTTTGGAGAAGGATGGTAGGAAGGGGATGGGGCAATAAGTGGAGGAAGTCGTGGGGTCAAGGGAGGGGCGTTTTTTTAGGATAGGCGAGATATGAGCATTGTATGTCTATGGCCTCTCCTCCCTGTGAACCATGAAAAAATCTGCTAACTATTGGTTATGGTAGTTGTACTGGAACGTCCAGAAAGATTCTAGTGACCAATATTCCAGACACTCCTGAAGACTAGGGTTAACCTTGGACTACCCGAATCCCAATGTGGCTTCCGACCCAAACGCGGTCCAGCAGATCCGATCTTTGCAATGCGACAGATAGAGGGGAAAACACCAAAATTTCTGTACTGTTTCTGCAGATCATATAAAAGCATTTGATACCATCGACAGATCAGGGCTACTGCAACTGCTGAGCAATTTTAGTCACCCCGAGTTCAGCAAGATCCTTTGGCTATTCCACGGTGGGATGTTCAGCCGTCAGAGTTGAAAGTCCCTGTTTGAGCTTTTGTTCTTCAACAGCGGAATAAAGCAGGGCTGCGTGGGAGGTCCTGTCCAGTTTAACCTACCCTGCTCTTATGCCTGAGGATGAATAAAGGGATCTCTATGCTGGAATCAGAGCTCATTTCCAATCCACTGGGTTACAGAGTACAGTATCTAAGGAGAGAAGTAGTGTGGCTTAGAGCCTGGGCCTGGGAGTCAGAGGACCTGAATTCTGATCCCAGCTTTGTCCCTTATCTGTTATGTGACTTTGGGCAAGTCATTCACTTCTCAGTACCTCAGTTTCCTCATCAGTATAATAGGGATCCGATGCCTATTCTTCCTCCGACTCTGACCATGAGCCCCATTTGGGACAGGGAGTTGTGTCCAACCTGATTATCTTGTACCTCAGCTCTTTTAGTACACAGTGCTTGTTATATAATAAGTGCTTAATAAATTCCACAATTATTATTATTATTATTGGGGTCTCACTCTGCAGCCACTAGAGACTTCCATCCAGCAGACAGTACTTAATACTCAAGGAAAGTCAAGAGAAGGACAGTGTTTGGATGGAAGATAAGGAGTTTTATTTTAGACATGCTATGTTTGAGGTGACATCTAAGTAGAGGTGTCTTGAAGGTGGGAGGAAATGCGAGACTGCAGAGAGGGAGAGAGATCAGGGCTGGAGATGTAGATTTGGGAATCATCCTCATAGAGGTGGTTGTTGAAGCCATGTGAGCAAATGAATTCTCCAAGGGAGTGGGTGTAGATGGAGAAATGAAGGGGCCCCTACAATTAAAGGGTGGGATGCAGAGGAGGAGCCCGTGAAAGTACTCTGTTTTACTGTACTTTCCCAAGTGCTTAGTACAGTGCTTGGCTCCCAGAAAGCACTCACTAAATACTATTGACTGATTGATTAAGGGACAGACAAGTGCTTTGAGAAATAACTGAAGCTTTGTATCTGGTGTGGAAGATGGCTTTGCTTTCAGAGAAAGTCTGTCAAAAACTTTCCGTTGGAAGATTCAGTGAAATATTGTATGGACTTGAAACCTGGTATAAATAGCTCTTGCTACTGCAGGCATGTGACCTACCTGATTGATAGGTAGCTGACAGGCACGGTTCCAATCTATGAACCATGAAGATATTTCTTCAGGGCTTTTTTTCCCCCCCAATGCTTAAAAAAAACCCAAAAAACCTACCACCCAATTAATCCACATTAATAAACACATATAAATCAGGAGGGAAACCAGTGTGAATGGAATTGTGAATTAGGCCACATCAAATGACAATAGCAGTATACAAATTAAGAGTCTAATGCCTAAGCCACGTACACTGTCACCAGTAGAACCAGCTGAGCCTTATCCAGTGGTGGGGGCGAAAACAAAATCATCTGGACTTGTTCCATTTTTTGGCAATGAAAGGGGAAGGTGGGCTGCCTCTTGGCACAGTTGAAAATCCTTCCCATTACTAAAATCTTTTGAGGTGATTCCAGGTGTCAGAACCATTAGTGCCATGACATTGGAAAAATATTGATTACTTAGAAACTAGCAGATTGTCTTCCAACCACGCTAGAGCTCATCTCTGAAAATCCAACCTGGAGTTCCCAGAGCTTTCAACTAGGAAACTGATGCAAGAGTAAAGAATAAGCCAGTCAGTTGCACTCCAAGAAATAAAAGGTTCCTGTCATTTTCCCACCTTATTTCACTTCCCCCCTTCCAGTAACTAAGCAATTTTGCAACGGGAGATCAATTGATCTCTCTAGGCTTCCCCCAGCCTAGGAGATTTGAATTGGATTGGGTCTGTGCCAAAAGGAGACTAGCCCTAAGAGTAAAAGGAGTGGTTGTCGTAAGAATAGTATTTATTAAGTAATAATAATAATGTTGGTATTTATTAAGTGTTTACTATGTGCAGAGCACTGTTCTAAGCGCTGGGGTAGATACAGGGTAATCAGGTTGTCCCACATGAGGCTCACAGTCTTAATCCCCATTTTATAGATGAGGGAACTGAGGCACAGAGAAGTGAAGTGACTTGCCCACAGTCACACAGCTGACAAGCGGCAGAGCCTGGATTCGAACCCATGACACCTGACTCCCAAGCCCGGGCTCTTTCCACTGAGCCACCCTGCTTCTCTACTTATTGTGTGTGGCGCACTGTACTAAGCCCTGGGGAAAGAATGTCCAAGTAGGAATTAGACACAGTATCTGTTCCTTGAGATGCTCAAAATCTAAGATAAGAGAACTAAAGGAGGTTGGAGAAAACCAGAGAGGAAGAGTAAAAAGGCAGAAGAGAGGGAGGTGCTACAAAAAGGTGAAAACTCCAATAATAAAGGACCAAAAACTGAATTGAGCCAAACTCAATCCCAGAAATGAGAAAGAAGACATTTTTATAATAATAACTGTGGTATTTAATAATAATTATGGTATTTATTAAGCACTTACCATGTGCCAGGAACTGTACTAAGCACTGTACGATATGTTAAGTGTTCAATCATATATATTGATCACTTACCTTGTGCAAAGCACTGTACTAAGCGTTTAGGAGAGTTCACTACAACAACACTTCATACATGCCAGTCACTGTACTAATCACTGGGGTGGATTCAGGCAAATCAGGTTGGACTCAGTCCCCATCCCATGGAGGGCTCACAGTCTCAATCCCTATTTTACAGACAAGGGAGCTGAGGCCCAGAGAAGTGAAGTGACTTGCTCAAGGTCACGCAGCAGACAAGTGGCGGAGCTGGGTTATCTCTCTCTCTCCTGTGCCGGGCCCAGTTTGTGCTCACGGGTGGAACTGCACCAGAACGATTCACCATTTTACCCCTTCCAGTCTGTATTCCAGGCGAGGCCAGGCAAGAATGTTGGTCCTTGTTGAGACATGGCCCTCCTGAGTTGTAGATTTAGTCTTTCTTCTACTGAGATCTAAAAACACAGTGTGTAGTTCTCTAGACTTGCTGTGCCCTCTGTTTTCCCATAATTGATTGCAAACCTAAGGCGATGATTTATATGGGGGGAAAAAAGGGACTTTTAATATAAATGGAAATCCCACATTGCCCCTCCAAGAAGATATGTGGCTTCAGCAATTCTTTGGGAGAAAGAAACATGCTGCCTTAGAGCAGTCTGGAGTGAAGGATGGGTTATTGTAGCCGACTGGATTTCTAACTGGGCATGAGCATGCCTACTTCTCTTCAGGGTTTATGCCCATGAAACAATGAATGACAAAACAGGAAAGGAGGAATGGATGCAAGAAATGGTAATAAACCTAAAGAGAAAAAGGAATGGGGGATGTAGGGGAGGCCCAAGATATCAAATTTGATTTACTCTCTCGGGTTGATAAAAATGCATCCACTGTAATCTCTTCTAGCTGTTCTTCATGTGCTGAATAAATAAACCCAGAATGCACAGAAAAAGCTCCAAGGTTGCAGTTGTTTCTGACACTCAAAGGCCCCTCAGTTCTCTCTGGGACAAAATCTAAAGATATGAGGCTTCATGGGAGAAGGAGTGAGAATGTGTGGATTCTGGGCTGGGGCATTCTGAGAAAACCCTTGCTCTCTGCCTCCAGCAGCCAATCTGTTGCTGAGTGTTATGTCTAGTTGGCAGTCTTGACCCCCATCAGCAGCTAGAAATCAATAGATGAGCGTGAGGGACAAAAAGAAAAGAAGAGGCAGAGAGCTAGTCCAGGGATGAAGTTTTTCTAGAAAAAATGTTGCAGTTGTTCCGTCAGCCCGTGGATGATACACAGGGGGCACTTTCTTAGAGGTCTGATTTCCGTCAAAAGTTTTCAGGTCCTCGGGCCTGTATGAAAATTGAGATGGAGTGTGTCAAGCTGCCAGATCAAAACTGGGCATGATCCATCCTGAAAGCTCAATGCATGGTATTAGTAGGACAAGGTACTTCTGTCATCTGACAGTTGAGTTGACGTTAGGAAAGGATGTGCTTGGATCAATAAAGCAAGAGGTGGACATCATTTTTTCCTAAATCATAATGAAGATGAACAGAGCTGAAAGAGGGAAATAAAACTTTTTGGCAGTTTAGGATTCTTAAATTTCAAATTCTTTGATAATTGATTTGAAACTCCTCTGGATAATAAAGCTTCCTCATGCATCTTTGAATGAGGTTGACAGCCAGGTTCTTCTCATCTCATTCATTCATTCAATCGTATTCACTGAGCGCTTACTGTGTGCAGAGCGCTGTACTAAGTGCTTGGAAAGTACAATTCAGCAATAAAGAGAGACAATCCCTGCCCACACTGGGTTTACAGTTTATAAATAATAGTTATGGTACTTGTTAAGTGCTTACTATGTGCCAAGCACCGTTCTAAGCACTGGGGTAGATACAAGGTAGTTGGATTGTCCCACATGGGGCTCACAGTCTTAATCCCCATTTTACAGATGAGGTAACTGAGGCCCAGAGAAGTGAAGTGACTTGCCCACTCTCTTCCTCTCCCTGAAGAATCTGGCTGATTAATTGGGAAATAGGCCAGTCAAAACCTAACCTCAGTTAAGTTCCATCTTAGTTTCTGAATTTGGAATTCTAACACTGCCCTCGGAGTTCTGAGTTTTGGATTTTGAATTCTGAATTTTGAGAGCTGACTTGGCTAACTTAGTTTATTAATGGCCCTCTGATTCATTCATTCATTCAATAGTATTTATTGAGCGCTTACTATGTGCAGAGCACTGTACTAAGCACTTGGAATATACAATTCAGCAACAGACAGAGACAATCCCTGCCCAATGATGGACTCACAGTCTATGAATAACTCTGTCCGCTCTTCTTCCAGAAAGTTTGCTTGGAAGGATACCAAAACAGGGAGTGCATTCTTCTCATGATGAGAAATAGCATGGCCTAGTGGATAGAGCAATCAGTCATATTTATTGAGTGCTTATTATGTGCAGGGCACTGTACTAAGCACTTGGGAGAGTGCAATGTAACAGAGTTAGTAGACGTGTCAGTAGCATGGGCCTGGAAGTCGAAAGGATCTGAGTTTTAACCCCGGCTCCACCACTTGTCTGCTGTGTGACCTTGGGCCATTCACTTCACTTCTCTGTGCCTGTTACCTCATCTATAAAATGGGGTTTGAGATTGTGAGCCCAGTATATCTACCTCAGCTTGTATCTACCCCAGTGCTTAGTATAGTGCCTGGCACATAGTAAGTGCTTAACAAATACCATTAAAAAGCAACAAAAAAATGGTAGCCAAGCTCTTACTGTCCATTAAATATTTATACAAACTAAAACCCCTGAAAAATTATTATCCACCTGAGAAGGAAGGACTACAATGAAACAGAGATGTGTTTATCTGGTCTGTAAGACTGCTATATTTACAGTGTCTGATGGCATCTATTCATTCATTCATTCAATAGTATTTATTGAGCGCTTACTATATGCAGAGCACTGTACTAAGCGCTTGGAATGTACAAATTGGCAACAGATAGGGACAGTCCCTGCCCTTTGACGGGTTTACAGTCTAATCTAGAGAGTGAAGTGACAATATAGGCCACAGCCATACATCAAGACACCATCATAGAGTGCTTTTCAAAGTTCCCTAAAACCACCTTGGAATCAAAGTATTCTGTGGGACCAGTGTGGACAAGGTCTCAGAGATTACTGTCTCATTTGCTCTCTTATTTAGCTGCCTTGTATGCTTCTACATGAATTCTTTACAAGAAATTAACAATTGAGTGGCTTTTTTCCGTATTGTCACTCTAAGCACTGTGATCTAGTGGAAAAACCACAGGCCTGGGAGTCAGAGGATCTGGGTTCTAATTCCATCTCTGCCAACTGTTTGCTTTGTGAACTTGGGTAAGTCACCTAACTTCTCTGGGCCTCAGTGTCCTCAACTGTAAAATGGGGATTCAGTCCTCCTCCTTCCTACTTAGACTATGAAAATTGAGATAGAATTGTGTAGTTCCCTGGGCTTGCTGGGACTTCTGTTTTTGTATGAGCCCCAGGTGGGACAGGGCCTGTGTCCAACCTGTTAAACTTGTATCTGTCCCAGAACTTAGAACAGTTCTCGACACATAGTAAGTGCTTAACAAATACCATAAAAAAAAAAGATGTGAAACAGGCTTGCTGTGAGTTTGCTTAATGATTCTGTTAAGATTTCTAGACTCTGAAGTGAGATGATGAACACCTTGTGAGTGAATTTAAATATTTTCATTTCCCTGTACAGCAAGGTGTGGAAAGTAATGGAAATGGAAGGTGGAACTTCTAGCTTTCAGTGGAGTCTCCACGTTACCCCGTAAGTAATCTCTGAGAAGTTGGGCTGCCTTTTGAGCCACCACCTTTCTTTCCAGAGAGAAAGACTGTTCTCACCTTTTCTGAAATCTACTTTAAAGAGGGGAGGGAAAGGCTATCTACCTACCTCTAGACTGAAAACTTATTATAGACAAGGAACATGTCCTGCTCTGTTATCGTACTCTCCTAAGCACTTAGTAAAGTGCTCTGAACATAGTAAGTGCTCAAGAAAATACCACTGATCAAGGTTGAGGTTAAAAGGTACAACAGAAATACCTTGATAACCAGAGTTTATTTCCTCTACTAAGATAAGTTCTATAATTGGATCTAAGGGAAAGAACTTTTTGGTTCCAACTGAAAAACCATCAGAAACCGTTGAGAACTTGGGCACTTTTCAGGGAGGGGCAGAAGAAGCAGAAGGGTATTCTAGAAACCTGTCAATGCTTAATGTGCCAGGATCGACATCCGGCCCACGATTGATTCCGATTGGCTCCACTCTATGTAGTATATGATATCACCACCCATGAGAATACCCCTATCAAGGGAATCACCATACTTATGACCACAGGAAATTTGTCCAGAAATGAAAATCAACACCATAACACTCTCATCGATCGGTATTGTGAACCCCAAATGATTCACGTGTGTAGCCTTTGACAATTTACAAACAGTCAGTAAGGCGCCTTCCAGCCCAGCTCGGTTTAGGACTCTGAGTGGGAGGCAGCTGAATTGGGCATGTGCTTGAGAAGACTCAGAAATTTCTGTGTTGGTTCAGACCTGAAATCTGTGCCCAGTTCTTGATAGGTTTACAGTCGGGGTTGAATAAGGCAAGGAGGTAGCTCTGTCTCCTCAGTTTATCCAATCTCTCTCTTCTCCTGTCCAAATCCCCTTAACTTCTAACCACAACTGAGGCATATGTATTATGCAAAAGATTTTGGGCAGATATTTTGATGAATTACTTGCATTGAATGAATGAATGAGCATTAAAAATGGGCCAGTCTGTTATCGGTCTTTCTCTTTCCCCCTCACCTTCAAGGGAGGCCCTGATAGTAAAATGATTCTCAGGTGTATCTTTCCTTCTTGGACTACCATATATTTTTTGACTCACCCTGAGCAATAAAATAATATCTGCAAAGCACTTTCTATTTATCAAGCACTAAGATCTGGGGTATAGAAGATAATCAGTTTAGAAGCAGACCCTGTCCCTCATCGGGCTCACAGGCTGGAGGAAGAACAGATATCACTCGATCAATCAATCAATGGTATTTATTGAACGTTTGCTGTGAGCGGGGTATTGTACTAGGCCCTTGGGAGAGCATTCAATCATTCAGTGATATTTATTGAACACTTACTGTGTGCAAAGCACTGTAGTAAGTGCTTGAGAGAGTACAATATAACAATAAACAGTGACATTCCCTTCCCACAGTGAGCTTACAGTCTAGAAGGGGGGAGACAGGCATCAACACAAACAAATTGAAATTTTTAATAAGTAATAAATTAAGATAATTCATTCCATTTGTGGATGGAGAATGTCATTTTATTGTGTGGTACTTCCCAAGTGCTTAGTTCAGTATGCCGCACTCAGTGAGCCCCTGTTTCTCCCTCCCCATTCTCACCCCAGTGATCTGGCCACTACTTCATCACAAAAATCAACACAGTCAGGTTGAGCTCCCAAAGTCACCCTCTTGCTGCCCCCACCCTTCCCCTACTTCCCATCCTTCCTGCGTATCCTCAGAGGAAGATCTCCTCCTCCTCTCAAGTGACCCCTCCACTGGTCTCGGACCCATTCCCACTCACTTATAAAAACCATTGCCCCTGTCCTCTTCCATAACTTCTTTTAACCACTCAATCTCCAATGGCTCTTCCCTCTGCTTCAACATGCCACGTCTCCCATATAAAAAAAACCCTCTCTCGACCCACTTCCCTTCCAGTTGTCGTCCTACTGCCTCCTACCTTCCTTTCAAGATCCTAGAACGAGTCATCTACACTCGCTGCTTAGAATTCCTTAACTCCATTCTCTCCTGGACCCCTCCGATCTGGCTTCCATCTCGCTCTTCTTCAAGACTGCTCTCTCTAAGGTCACATGACCTCCTTCTTGCCAAATCCAATGGTTCCTCATTCTAATCCTCCTTGACCTCTCGGCTGCTTTGACACTGTCGCCATGCCCTCTCTCTCAACTTATTCACCTTGGTTCAGGTCCGTCTCTCCCGGTTTCTCTTTTATCTCTCTGGCCGTCATTTGGTTCGCTTCGCAAGGTGCTCCTCCTCCCATCCTTTAACTGTTGGAGTTCTCAGGTCAGTTCTTGGCCCCTTCTGTTCCCATTTACACTCATCCTTGGTGAACTCAATTCGCTCTCAGAGGCTTCGACTACTGTCTATGCAGATAATGCAGATCTACATCTCCGCCTCTCTCCTCTTCAGGCTATACATCTCCTCCTGCCTCCAGAACATCTCCACTGATGTCTGCCGCCACTAAAACTCAACATGAGAAAATGAGCTCCTCATCTTTCCAGCCCAGTCTTCCAGACTCCTATCACCGTGATGTAGACCATCTTCCCATCTCTCAGGTCCGCAACTCATGTTCTTTGACTCGTTCTCTCGTTCACCCACAATCGATCCGTTACGATGCTGGTCTCACCTTTATAATCAACAAGATCGGTTCCTTCACCCAATGGCTTACCTTACTGTAGCTTCTCGCTATAGCTGGCTAGACTACTGTTCAGCTTCTCTGATCTCTTTCTCTCTTGCCGCAGTCTATTCTTCACTCTGCTGCCGGCTCATTTCTTGCAGAACATCTGGGCATGTCACTCCTTCTTTAAAAACCTCAGTGGTTGCTATGACTCCGTCGAAAAAATCCTCACTCTAGTTCAAGTCTCATCACCTTGCCTCCTATCTCTCCTTTCTCTTTACTGCCCACCGGCACTCCGCTCTCTGCCACGCAGTCCTCACCATCCTGTTCTCGTATCCTCCCGACCTGGGACATTCTCCACGGTTGGAATGCCCTCCATCACCTCCGACATTCTAATTATCTTCCCCTCTTCAAATCTACTTAAAGCTCACCTCCTCCAAGAGGCTTCCCAGAACGGAGCTCCTCCTCTTGTCCTCTGCTCCCTTACCCCCCTCACCTCTCGCACTAAACCTCTTCTCCCCCTTTCCTCTCCTCCTCCCCTCTTGTCCACCCCTCAGCACTGTACTAGTCCGCTCAACTGTATATATCTTCATCACCCTATTTATTTTGTTTAATGAGTAGTACATCGCCCTGATTCTATTTATTTGCCATTGTTTTTATGAGATGTTCTTCCCCCTTGACTCTATTTATTGCCATTGTTCTTGTCTGTTTGTCTTCCCGATTAGACTGTAAGCCTGTCAAAGGGCAGGGACTATCTCTATCTGTTACCGATTTGTACATTTCAAGTGCTTAGTACAGTGCTCTGCACATAGCGCTCAATAAATACTATTGAATGAATGAATAAATATTACTATTACTATCTCCGCCACCTCAAACCACACAACAACAAAGGTTTCCATTTGCTCTGGCAATCTGCTATTTCATTTAATGTCATTCTTTTTTAAAAATACTCCGTACAAAGACCTTGATTATACTTGTGTTGCCAAATTACCTCTTCAATTTTGTCATAAGAAGATTTCACTTAAATTGGGGCCACTTGGAAGGCCTGTGAGAAGGTTGATGGTGAGATTATCCCCATTTTATAGCTCAGGAAACTGAGGCACAGAGAGAGTGGAGGAGGTGTTCACCAGACAAAATACCAAGTGCTCGGGATTAGGCAGTCCCTTCAAGGGCTCACTGGGGTGGGAGAATCACTCTTTAGAAATGACAACCAGGGAGCTCATCTGAGGGTCTTATCCTGAGGTTTTCCAATATCCTGGGCTCCACTCTTGCTCACTGGATTTGGGGACATTGGAAATGACACCTTACTAGGGCCTCAAGGATGGGATAATCCTGGATTTGCAGATTGTATCCATGATGGGCTGTTGAGGAGGAGGGGCAGAGAAGAAGACAGGAGAAGAGGAACCAGTTGATAACCCAGCATGGGCCTTTTACAGAAGAGGCTTTGTTCAAGTTAGCTGTGATTATTCAGGGAGATAATAGCAGCATCAACAATGGTCCTTAGCACTGACACAGAGCTTTTCAGACACTAAGGGATTTACCAGCAGGAATAAAATGATTAGTCTGACCAAGATAATGCAGGCAGCAATTTATGACCAAGGGTGGAAATTTGAGTTGGGCTAAGAAAAGGAGCAGAGAAATAAACACTTGATCAATTCCACACAGAAGAAGAGAAAAAACAGTATTAATTCCCACAGTAACCGAGGCTTACTTTCCGTGCAAGAGAGAGGGAGTGAGAGAGAGATCCTTAAAACAGCCAATTTGCTGAAGTCTGTTCTAGAAACACAAATGCACACATGGAAGGAGATATACGAGTGATTAGGATTGCTTTTTGGAGTCAGTAAGGCATCCTGGACTGACAATTAGACTCCAGAAGACTGAGGTTGTCCCCTCCGGCCCCCAGCAAAGCCTTTGCATAGCCAAAGACTTCCACTGAAAGCACAGAGATGATTAGTGGAGGTAGTCACTAAACCTACATCCTAAGCTACCCTTGGTCCGGGGAAGCAACGTAGTGTAGTGGATAGAGCAACGACTTTGGAGTCAGAAGATCATGGGTCTGATCCCAGCTCCATCACTTGTCTGCTGGGTGACCTTGGGCAAGTCATTTCACTCCTCTATGCCTCAGTTACCTCATATGTAAAAAATGGAGATTAAGAGTGTGAGCCCCATGTGCAACAGGGACTGTATCCAACCTGATTAACTTGTATCTACCCCAACACTTAGAACAGTGTTTGGCATATAGTAAGTACTTAACAAATACCACAATCATTATTATTATTAGATATATGGATGGGCAAGGAAATAGAGAACATGAAGGCCATTATAACTTTTGGGAGCCTGAAAAATTCTCTTAATTTCAGGAAGAATATGCTAAAAGCTAAGGGGAACCAGAAATGATCAGATCAATAGAGGGGGGTTAAGGATTCATAATAATAATAATTATGGTATTTGTTAAGCACTTAACTATATGCCAAGCACTGAAGTAGGCACTGGGCTGGATAGAGAAGCAGCGTGGCTCAGTGGAAAGAGCAGAGGTCATGCGTTCTAATCCCGGCTCCACCACTTGTCAGCTGTGTGACTTTGCGCGTCACTTAACTTCTCTGAGCCTCAGTTACCTCATCTGTAAAACGGGGATGAAGACTGTGAGCCCCATGTGGGACAACCTGATCACCTTGTATCCCCCCAGCACTTAGAACGGTGCTTTGCACATAGTAAGTGCTTAACAGATGCCATCATTATTATTATTACAAACAAATTGGATTGGATACAGTCCCTGTCCCGCATAGGTCTCACAGTCTTACTCCCCATTTTACAGATGAGGTAACTGAGGCACAGAGAAGTGAAGTGACTTGCCTAAGATCATATAGCAGATAAGTGGTGGAGCCAGAATTAGAATCCATGACCTCTGACTCCCAGGCCCGTCCTTTATCCATTACTCCATACTGCTTCATGCAGGTGGGAGGAATGTAGTTTGCTCTGGAGACAAAATAACCAATACAAGATCTTTGCTTTGTAGTGTCAGGCTGTTTTTTTTTATCTACCTCACCTGTCTGGGGGCAGGAGGTGGGGAGAATAAGGTTCTTTGGACTCACAAAGATTGTTTACCAGAATCCCTGACTGTGGGAAACAGCTAACAGGCTCAAAGGGGTTTCCTTATGTTCGTTCTGCTCTTTGCAGCTTGATCCCCTCTCTTTTATCCCTCCTCTGACTGACAGAGCCTTGTGCTCATGTGAGTCAGATGAGGTTGTGAGGTGAAGAACAACTATTAATCCAAACCATAGCCTTTCTCACAGCCCCGTTCCCCTTTGATCTCTCATAGCTCTGAGTTCAATGATAGGGTCTCAATTACAAGACTGACCCCACGGGCTCAACTCTTAGCCTATCTCAATTCCCAGGGGTCAGACCAATGGGATACTGACAGTTCCCAATTTCCTTCATAATGTCAATTGGGTCTATAAATAGAAGCCGGATAGCATTCTTTAAGTCTTGGACTGTTTCTCTTTTATTTTTTTCTTCTTTTTTAATTGTATTTGCTAAAACGCTTACTGTGTGTCAAACTCCGCTCTAACCACTGAGGAAGGTACAAGTGAATTAGGTTGGACACAGTCCCTGCCTGTCATGGGGCTCACAGTCTAGATAGGAGAGAGAACAGGGATTTAATCCTCATTTTACAGTTGAGGAAACTGAGGCACAGATAGATTAAGTGACTTGCCCAAGGTCACCCAGAAAGCAATTGGCAGAGCTGAAATTGCAGGTCTGACTCCTAGGCCCCTGCTTTTTCGATGGTTGTTCTTCATAGAAAAAGAGTTAGCTAAGGAGTGAGAGCCATCAGGTTTTGACCTCTTGGTCTCGCCATTTGCCCCCCTCCCAACTGTTTTCTTATATTAAGGCCGACCCCCTCCCAGGTTGACTTTTTCCCAAAGGTACAAGAATGGGAAAAGAGGAGCCCTGTCGCTTGCTGTCTTGCTCTGCCCAGAAAAGATGTCTGCTGGGAGAATAAACTAATCCTTTCCTGGAGAAAAGCAAGGATTAAATCCTATGAACAACAGGGCACCCCTTCTTCCAGAGTTTTCGGCCAGTTTGGTATGTGCAAAAATGCCCGACAGTTATTTACTAAATGCTGGGCAAGCAGCATTCTTCTGACCTACACCTTCAGGAGAGTGAACTTGGCCAAAGTGGTTTGAAATTTTGTCATTTCCTAACCTATATGACCCAGCATTGGAGTCAAAGGATTTCAGACTACAGATTTGTGGCATTTTTAATAATAATAATAATTCTAGTATTTAAGTGCTTATTATGTGCCAGGCACTGTAGTGAGTGCTGGAGTAGATAAAAGCTAATCAGGTTGGACATAGTCCCTATCTCACATGGAGTTCACAGTCTTTATCCCCATTTTACAGAAGAGATAACTGAGAATTTGAATGATTTGTCCAAGGTCACCCAGCAGGCAAGTGATGGATTAGGATTAGAACCCATGTCCTTATGACTCCCAGGCCTGTACTCTATCCAGTAGGCCACGCTGCTTTGATGCCTGAGTACGTCAAATTTTTCCCTCTCATTTTCTCCTCTTCACGATGGAAAGTTCTGTCAGGGGGAATGACAGTGTTATTTTGCAACCTTTCAGCTCATTTTGTTCATCAGCCAAGGCCAAGGAAGGGACTAGGATTTAACCTTCCATTTTCTTCCGTTTTCTGCTCAGTTTCCAACAGAAGCTTCCATTTCTGAGAAGCTTTACACAATCTCTTCCTTCTTAAAGTTTTCTTTCCTGATCTCTACTTAGTGTCTGAAGACCACTCTCATGCCCAGTTCCCCGTTGTTTGCTTTTGATCTGCTTTTCAGAGGAATTCTCCTCCCTGGGATTAGTTCAGACAGTAGGTTTTAGTATCCTGATCTTGTTGTGCCTCAATCCCTGAGCTGCAGGATAGAAAGAATAATGCATCTGGCTCTTGTTGGGCTCTGCAGGTTCAGAATTAATAATGATGATAATTGTGGCATTTGTTAAGCATTTACTATGTGCCAGACACTGTACCAAGCGTTGGGGTGGATACAAGCAAATCAGGTTGTACGCAGTCCCTGGCCCACACGGGGCTCCCAGTCTTAATCCCCATTTTACAGAAGAGGTAACTGAGGCCCAGAGAAGTTAAGTGACTTGCCCAAGGTCACACAGTGGAAAAATGGGAGAGCTGGGATTAGAAGCCAGGCCCGTGCTTTATGCGCGAGGCCACGCTGCTTCAGTCAGCTGTGAAGCTGAGATCTGGGGGTGTCAGGTGGACAGAAGGGGTACAAATGCAGATGAGCTGAAGAGGAAATCAGAATCTGCCAAGCCTGTACAGCCCTCAGGCATCTACTTCAACCTTCAGCGGCCAGTGCTCCCTCTTGTCTGGGATCATAATAATAGTAATAAGAATGGTATTTGTTAAGCACTTACTATGTGCGAGTCACTGTACTAGGCGCTGAGATGGATTCAGGCAAATTGGGTTGGACACAGTCCCTGTCTCAAATGGGGCTCACAGTCTCAATCCCCATTTTACAGATGAGGGAACTGAGGCCGAGAGAAGTGAAGTATCTTGCCCAAGGTCACCCTGAAGACAAGTAGCAGAGCCAGGATTAGAATCCATGACCACCTGACTTTCAGGCCCATACTCTAACCACTCTACCATGCTGCTTCTCAAAACAAAGCATCACCTAACAAAGCAGCATTTCCACAGTCTTCCCATTTTCTCATTCCTACCGGGCCCTGTGGCTTGGCCGAAAACCACCTCCCACCATATGGACAGTACGTTCTGCTCCAGTGGTCCCGGCCAGGAGTTCCCCTTTAAGGGAATCCTGCCAAATCTGGCCTGGAAAGATTGCGGGCCCATGGCTTTGCACTGAGCCCCTCTTCGCTGTCACCCGGAAGGGAGCCTTTTGTAATAAACCATATGCAAATGGTCCGTGAAGGCAGAATGATGGGAGTTGATATTTGGAGCCCAATTAAAATCCAGAACCCCTCCAGGCACAGGATACCCATCCGTAGCCAATCACGATATAAACATCCACCAAAACAAAGGGATTCTGTGGCTTCCCCCTCGGCTGCCACACCACACCCCAATCCCAAGCGGTGCCAATCCTTCAATTTGCTGTTACGGAATCAAACGACACTGCAGCGTCGGGAAAAGAAAATGAGATCATTAGTTGGGTGATCAACTCCGTCCATAATAAATGAGGCAAAACCTGCCGTTGCGCCGTATGAGGCTTCGATGACACTGAAATGATTTGAGCTGTGGTTGGAGCAGCATGGTATTTCCAATTTTCAGTTCCGTATCGGTCCTAGTAAGACATTCGAGTATTGCCTTGGGTTATATCTAAAATTGAATTTTTCACCCCTTTATAGTGTCACTGTGTAGCTATCTGTTCAGATATTTCTGTAATTTAACCTTTTCCCTCTTTTATCCTGCGTCTCTCAACATGAGAGAGGGTTTTCAACACCACTAAGTTTAAAGAGATTACTTTTTAAATGTCCCACGGAAGTCTCTCCCGTGGGGCGGGGGCTACCAACGAGACAGTGAGGGGATCAACAGCGGTGTCGCTGGCTTCAGCAGCCCGAGGCCCAGCTCCCTTAGGGATGGTCTCTGCCTGGGACAGCTCTGCCTGGGGATCAGGAAAACAACAGTGCTTGTGGAGGCCTGATCTCGACTGGGCAAAACGCTAGGGAAAAGGACTTGGCTGCGGCTGGCCTGAGAGGAAGAAGCGGGCCTCAAAGACCGTTGTCCCCAAATGGCACATATCTCTTCTAAGTGGCCAGGACACAGTTTAAAAGGACACACTCTGAGGGGCGGGGGGAGTGGGAGGACCAGTAAAGTCATAAAATGCCAGGCTTGTGGTTATGTTTTAGTAAATGCAGAACCATATGGAAACCTTCTGGCAACAAACACTCCATAGAGCAAAAAAGCAATGAGTCATGGCAGAACTAGGAGCCCTCACGCCACAAGCCCTATCCATTGCTCTACTCTCAGGTGAGCTATGAAAGTTCCGATTTAGGCCCCTTCTCCCTGGTCACTAGTTTTCATTTCCCCTGTGGGTGCAGTGTGGAGACTGAGTGTGTGGCCTAGTGGATGGAGCACGGGCCTGGGAGTCAGAAGGACCTGGGTTCTTATCCTGGCTCCACCATGTGACCTTAGGCAAGTCACTTCACTTCTCTGGGCCTCAATTACCTCATCTGTAAAATAGGGATTAAGACGGTGAGCCCCATGTGGACAGGGACTGGGTCCAAACCCATTTGCTGGTGCCCACCCCAGCGCTTAGTACAGTGCCTGGAACACAGTAAGTGCTAACGAATACCACAATCTTTATTAATATTATCCAAGTCAGCTGCTACAGTTACCACATCCTTGACATCACCCTGGCTTGGGGGTCAATAAATCTGGCATGGAAGTGTGTGTGGGGGGTAAATCTGACCTGACTTTCCTTGAGAGTATCTGATGGGGGAGATTCATTCATTCATTCAATCATATTTACTGAGTGCTTACTGTGTGCAGAGCTCTGTACTAAGAGCTTGGAAAGTACAATTCAGCAATAAAGAGAGACAATCCCTGCCCACAATGAGCAAGTGGATTTAGCAAAGCTAAGTTTAGCCAGTTTCCAGCCTCAAGCCCACCTCCTGGATTCACCAAAACCCAAAGGCCCTGAGTGTTCAGGCCCCGGATGTTTGTGAAAAATGGGATTGGACTGAACCAGCCATGTTCAAATGAAGGCCCCTGGGCTTTTATCACCATTGTTGTTTGAATGGAAAAGCTGCCTCCTAGTCTGCTTTGTCCTCTCATTTTTGTGCCAACAGAGATTTGGGAGTTTTATGCGTAGAGGATCCTCTAGAGATCCTCTTGGGAAAGATGGTAGAGTTGAAGGGGCAGGATCGGGGAGAGACTGGGGAGGGGAAAGGGAGATTTTAGGGAGATCACGCCTTACGGTGTGAATTTACTAAACAAAGTAAGTGGCCAGGTCATTTGGGGCAAGGGATGGGGAGACAGGGGTTTTGAGGAGTGAGTTAAATGTCTGCAACAACTGGCAAGGGCAATGGGCATGGATGTCAATAAGGATGGAGAAATAATTTTTCCAGGGAGAGTTAAAGCATGTAAGGATAAAGTGGAAGCAAACAATTTTGGCCTGATATCTAGATTTCCAGCAGCAGCTCTCTGCAGCTCGTGCACAAGGGCGAAGGAGGTGAATCGTGGAGGTGATCCAGGGCTGTGGGCTAGTGGTACAAGATCGACAAAGGGATAGTTACCTCATCTGTAAAACTGGAAGACTATGAGCCTCATGCGAGATAGGGACTATGTCCAACCCAATTTTGCTTGTGAGCACTCCAGCACTTAATACAGTGACTGTCACATAGTAAACGCTTAACAAATACCACAATTATTATGGGAAACAGCATGGCCTAGTGAATAGACCCTGGGCCTGGGAGTCAGAAGGCCATGGATTCTAATCCTGTCTCCGCCACCTGTCTGCTCTGGTGACCTTGGCAAGTCCCTTGACTTCTCTGTGCCTCAATTACCTCATCTGTGAAATGGGGATTAAAACTGTGAGCCCCATGTGGGACGGGAACTGTGTCCAAACTGATTAGTTTGTATCTACCCCAGTGCTTAGAACAGTGCTTTACTCCTAGTAAGGACTTAACAAATATCAGCATCATCATAGGGGAGCAAATGAGTTGAGTTCAGTATGAGAGGGTAGTATTGAGAGGGTCAATTTGGTCATCAGGGAAGAAAGATTGGGTATGAAGGCTAAATGGATGAATTGAGAAAATTGGATGGGGTCAAAATATTGGAAGTCTCTGTGGAAGAACAGCACGGATTTGCCAGGATGAGGTATATGGAAGAGATGGCAGGTGAGGAGGCTGTGTTCAGATAGAGGGATTTCAGAGGTGGTGAGGGAAGAGATTGTGCAGTGGCTAGAGATGATGAGAATGAGTGTGTGTCCCAAGTTATGAGTGGGCAAGCTCGGTCGGAGCAGAAGGTCAGTGGACCTGAGGAGTGATAGAGAGTGGGCAGTGGAAAGGTTGTCATCTAAGTGGATATTGAAGTCCCAGCAATCAATATAGGTTGGAGAAGAAGGAATATGAGAGAGGGATCAAAATGGGTAAAAAGTTGGAGGTGGGGTCTGAGTGGGATGGTAGATGACTGTTACTAGAATTCAGAGTGGGTGGTAGAGGGGGATGATATGAGCTTTGAATGAAAGGAAAGAAAGGGATGAGGGAGATGGAGTGGTGTAAAAGCGGTACTGGGGCACTGGGGTATTGAGGAGCCAATGAAGAGTGTAAACTAGAATGTAAGCTACTTATGGGAAAGAATTGTGTCTATCAACTCCAATGTATCGTACTTTCCCAAGCACTTAGAACAGTTTTCTGGCCTACTAGTTGCTCAATAAATATCACTGATTGACTGATTAATTGGAAGGCAATGGATTGGGGAAGCCAATCTCAATAATACTAATTGTGGCCTATGTTATGTACTTACTATGTGCCAAGAACTGTACTTAGTTCTGGAGTAGATGCAGGATAATCAGATTGAACCCATCCCTGTCCCACATGGCGCTCACAGTCTAAGTAGGAGGGATAACAGCCTTCTCCTCCTCCTCGAGGCAAGGAGAAGTTGTGACTTGCCCAACGTCACACAGCAGGCAAGTTGCGGAGCAGGGTTTGGAACCCAGCTCCCCTGACTCCAGGCCTGTGCTCTTTCCCCTAGGCCATGCTATCTCTCCAATAAGGCGTTGGTCCTGCTGAGAGAATGTCTGTCTAAAAGTCCACAGAGACAGCTGGTAGGTGGGTGCTGGAAACCGAAACTGCAGTTCCTCAAGAAGTCCGGGACAGACAAACTCAGATTTGCATCCAAGGAACCGGGTCTGGGATCTGGGAAGGGTGGAAAAGTGGCTTTGATTCTCCAGCCCTGAAGTGTGTTTTTGTTGCCAGACTTAAATTTATTTTTTTTTTGCGATAGAGCCATGGTAGATGAGACTGCTACTGGGGGACACATAATGCATTAACTTCATGAATGAGTGGGATTGATAAACAGGTCATACAGGTTAGTGGATAAAGTTCTGGAAATTGGGCTCTAATTCAGTTCTGGTCTTATTCATAGTATAACTGTAGGTAATTAGAGCAGGGATCGGGTCCACTAATTCTGTGTCCACTAATGGTATTCCCCCATATGCTTAGGTGAGTGCTCCTGGATTATCTCTGGATTATTTAATCATATTTATTGAGCACTTACTGGGTGCAGAGCACGTCACTGAGCTCTTGGGAGACTACAACATAACAATAAACAGATATTATCCCTGCCTACAATGAACTTAAAGTCTGTTTAGCTACACAACTGATTTTCAGTCATTGTAGTAGTTACTGAACAACTGCTAAGAGCAGGACATGCACTAAGCAAGTGGGAGAATGCAAACTGAGTAAGAAACATAGTCCCTGACCTCAAGGAGCTTTCAACCTAATGGAGGAAGCTGAAAAACGTGAGTCATCCTACCCGAATAGTGAGAGGAGAAAGCTGTTGATAACAGAAGTATAGATAAATAAATGTGTAAATTAATATGTCAGAAAAATGCATAAGGAGTACAAGGAGCTGCACCTAACTTGGAAAGATTGATTTAATCAGGAAATACCCGTTAAGGTGAGTTTTCAGAAAGGCTTTGACAATGTCAGGGAAAGTCACTTAATGCCTGTTTTGCCATCTATAAAATGGGATCGGATAATCCCTCTTTCTCTTTAATGAGAGATATATCTGTGAAAAGATTTTGGGTTCTTTGTATGAAAGATGCTGAATGAATGCAAGCTAACAATGCCAATAGCACTCCACGAATAATACAGGTTCTCAGATCATCTCCTTTTAATGAATTTGGGAAGGGAACTGGAAAATGAGGGAGGGGTCTTTTTTAGGTGCCTGGTGAGCTAGATTGCAGAACTGAGTGCCAAAATAAAGTACAGCACTGGGAGCCTTTTGTGGTCTTAGCTGTTGATTTCATTTGGGGCTATCTGTGGAGTTGCATTTTTTTTCTCGCTTTTCTGCTCTCTCTCATATTGATCGCTGGCAAAATCTGTAGGGCTTTTTGTGGTAGATGAGAAATTTCTCAGTCACAAACAGTCTCTGTCAAACTCAATTTTGGTGTCATAAGCCTTTGGAATCATTGGAAGAAAATATTATCTTTTCATCTCTTTCCTTTGGCCCTTGTTTCATCTTTCATCTTTCCTCTCTATGCTCACACTAATAAAAAAAAAAAGTCATGACATGAAGTACAAGAATTTTAGCATATCTCAAGTAATAAGACTTAATAATACTTAACACTTAGCCCGCTTCATCTACAAAGGGGCTTTACATGAGTGAACTAATGGACCTAACTCCCACATCTGAGGTTGTCTGGTAACTTCCATTCTTCAGAGGGAAAAAGAGAAACAGGGGACTTAGTGAATGAAGTCACAGTAGATGGTCTTCAAAACCAGGTAAAACCTGACTGTGTGCTTGTGGGAGGAGGTGGCTGTATTTTATTTATATTTGGTTTTAAACGCCAAGAGCGTCAGCGCCTTCTCGCTGTTTCCCGTCTTCACTCAGCCCAGGAAGCAATACACAACAGCTACCAAAGGGTCCCCTTGACGTCGGCTCTCCAAAAGAGTTAGCGAGGTAGAAAGTGAGGGAAGGAAGGAAATTAGACTCTGAACCATTCAGTGCTACAGTTAATCAATCAATCATACTTAATGAGTGCTTATTATGTGCAGAACATTTTCCTAAGCATTTGGGAGAGTACAATAGAACTGGTAGACATTTTCTCTGCCCACAACAAGCTTACAGTGTTGGGAGATCACTGGATTTTCCCTCTTCTTTCTTTAAAGGAGAAGAAAACTGGAGGTGGTCTACTTGGAATGAGGATTTTTTGGAATGGTATTTAAGCTCTTACTATGTATCAAGCACCATACTAAGCGCAGGGGTAGATAATAATTCTGGTATTTGTTAAATGCTTACTGTGTGTCCAGGTACTGTACTAAACCCTGGGGTGGAAACAAGCTGATCAGATTGGACACAGTCCATGTCCCATCTGGGGCTCACAGCCTTAATCCCCATTTTACAGATGAGGTATCTGAGGCCTAGAGAAATGAAATGACTTGCTCAAGGTCACAGTAGACAAGTGGTGGTCAGGATTGAAACCCATGGCTTTCTGGCTCCTAGGTCCATGCTCTATCCAGTTAGCCACACTGCTTCTCCACCAGGTGGATGAGATGGATTTTTTTATTCTATCTGTGGATGCTCAACAAAATCCAGTTGATGATTATGCTACTTTAATGTGTAATTTACAGTACAGCAGAAGCAGGAGTAAAGTTTCTTCATTAAGGGAAGAGAGTTTGATGGATAGATAGGTAGGACTAGAGGAATAATTTTGAAGGATAGATAGGAAATGATTTTCTTGCCTGGGTTTTTTTTTTCATCC
Source organism: Ornithorhynchus anatinus (assembly GCF_004115215.2). Taxonomy (NCBI): domain Eukaryota; kingdom Metazoa; phylum Chordata; class Mammalia; order Monotremata; family Ornithorhynchidae; genus Ornithorhynchus; species Ornithorhynchus anatinus. The sequence continues at coordinate 25,006,811 of NC_041738.1, read as the reverse complement.
AATTGGTGAATGATTTCATTGCACTCCAAGCTCAGTGTTCCTGCCTACATTCCGTTGTCCCCTGCTGCAAAAGCCCTACCTATTTCTAGCTTTCATATCTACCATCGAGATAATCACTGTTCTCTGTGTTTCTTGGAGGAGGCTTGCCTAGCTGTAGTGTAGCTGTACACAAAACATGAAGATGTCTCCATGTTTTAGACCATTAGCATCTAGACCACTAGCTAGAACACTGTTCTCACTTGTCTTTTCAAGTAACTAGCAAAATCCCCAAGTCCTTCAGTACTGATATGACTCCTTGCTAATCAGAATCTAGTAGTAGGATCTCCTAGATGCTTAGTTTGGGAGGGTTTTTTTTTTCTTAAGCCTGTTACATTTTGTCTTGGCTGTTTGAGGAAGTGAAGTTAATTTCCAAAGTGCCTGAGGAAATACAGAGGTGGAAAGACCATGACCTCACAGCTGCCTCTCTAATAGAAAATAGGGAATGGAGGCAAACACTGGGCCATTTTATTTTATTGAACAGAATGCCTCACACTTATAAAAAGGGAAGTCCAACAAACACCAACATATTCAAGATGTTGGCCTGGATTTGGATATTCACTGCTGCTACCCAGATCTTGAAAACTAATGAGTGAAACCAATCATACTCAAACAGGTCCAATTAGAGTGAAAATCATCAAATAACCCACATGATGGAAAAAAAAATGACTGAAGAGACTCGTTTTTTGCTATTTATCAGTGTTCTTTGGGATACATTTGCCACAAATCTATAGAATAGTCCTGGCTGCCTCTTAGTTTCTTCAGGATGTTATGCTTCATGGAGGTAATTTTTATAAATGTTCTAAACAACTGGATGCGCTCCTTTTCTGGGAAAAAATATGACTCACATGCAATTAATGATAGTGCCGACTGAAAAACAAAATCACAAGAGCCACTGCTCATCCCAGCATTTATAATGATTTTGATGACAGTCATGTTGCTGCTCGTAATAGCGCTCTTCCAAAGATACGGAAAGAAGCTCCTCAAACCTCCCAAGCATGGCTCCCCTAAAAGCACCCTCTTTTGGAAGATATCGCACATCAGAGAGCAACTCACCCCTAAGAGCCTACAGAGGCAAAATGGTTGAGATTTTAGAATCTCCACAAGAAAACTGGGAAATTAGGATGCAGCTAAATTGGAGACACAAAAACGCTGATCTTGGGAAAATCTCCCCGAGGATTTTTGGCCCCCACAAATGGTCAGTGAAAGTAGTAAATCCCCTTAGGCTGAGAATTTACAAAGCCATTAGCAAAGCTGTTGAAGGGACTATTTCTCACATCAGTTGGCACTGCTGTGCCCGAATTAACCTCCATCCTCAGGGCAGCATCTTTGGAGGCTGAAGAGTGCCCCCACTTGCTTGGAGTCACAAATATTAAAGGCTCTCTGTCTTTATTCAGTGTTTTTTCTTACAGAAAAATCTGAAAATTTATGAATTAAATTATTTCTCCCATCCCTATGGGGAATTAAAAAAATCAATTTGCCCTTGGCTTTGTAAAGGAGACATAAATGGTGACAGTATGCAGTTGCTTAGCTCATATCCATCACAAGCACATAATTATTTCCTGAAACCGAAAGGGGCTTTGTGATTCTTGAGGGAAAAAAAACCCAAAACACAGCAATCACCAAAATACACAATAGTGCTCATTTTTCAAATCTCAGTAAAAATTGGTTTACTTTCAGCTAACTGATAAGGTGGCAAGGAAAGAGACTTTGGCTTCTTTATGACAGCATCTCCTTTGAAGAGTTAATTGCTTTTAGCTTCTCCATCTTCAAGGGAACACAAAAGGTTACTGAAAAAGACGGAGTTTCTGTGCTCATGTTTTCCTTGCTCCACTGCATTAGTATTCAATAATGGTACTGCACTAAATTCTGAGGCTGCTGCTGAAATGTTGTCATTAAATCCTGATGTTACACATCTGGCACTCTGCCTAAATGCAGGCTACTGCGTTAAGGGCAGAATACAGCAATCAACTTCCTGGAGATCAGTATTCCAAAGTTGTGTGCTTATGTGCGCTCATAATTCTAAACAATGCAAAATTCCATTCTTAACCTATTTGATGAGGGTAAAAGAAATGCTATTTGTTTTTAGTAACGGCTTTACCTTTTCACTTGAGATTATAGTAAGAAAAGGCACTCCAGTGTTGACTGTACAGATAGTTCTCGCACATTCTTAAATAGCCTTTTTGGGTACAATTTCAAACAGCAACATGTAGTGCTCATTAGATAGAAGTGATTTCCCTAAGGAACTCCTCAGTTTGGTCACTGCTGATTTCCAATCCCCTTCATAAAGGCCTCTATAATTCTCACTATTAAGCCTGAGAAACACCTACCTTTTTTCAACCACTCTACATTGCTCACCAAAAGGGAATCGTTACCTCAGTCTTACTTAAAGCAATGTAAAGAAAGACCCATTTCCTACGCATAAGAGGATGAATAACAACAATAATAATAATAATGATATTTGTTAAGCACTATGTGCCAGGCAATGAACTAAGCCCTGGGGTGGATACAAACAAATCTGGTTGGACACAGTCCCTGTCCCACGAAGGCCTCTCAGTCTTAATCCCCATTTTACAGATGAGGTAACTGAGGCACAGGGAAGTGAAGTGACTTGCCCAATGTCACACAGCAGACAAATGGCAGAGCTGGAATTAGGACCCATGACTTTCCCACTCCCAGGCCTGTGCTCTATCCACTACGCCACACTGCTCGCTCAAAGAAGAAAAGGAAACAAAAATGCCTCTGTGGAGTCTTCTGGACTTATGTTATATTTCATTAAAGATGGATGACAATACCCAAGTTGCTCCGGGCTGCAGAGCTAAAATGGGGTGGCCTCAGGCAGGGCGAGACCAAGAAACACCCTAAAGACTCACTGTCAAGCAGCTTCAAACAGGACAGCATTCAGAGCCGACTGCTGGGAAGCAATAGCAGATAGGAACAACCTGGCACATAGACATGGAGGCTTAATCTGAGCTACGGCACTGCTCAGCCCGGGAGACAAAGAGGCCAAACACACCCCTCGAAAAATAGCTGACGACCACCGGCTCCGGTGGAGACCCAGTGTAGAAAGGACTGTGGATCACGCATCACATTTTGCAAGAGCCTGCTTCTGGGGATCTAGAGACACCAAAGGTAAAGTTATCTTTAAATACAAAGGACTACCGATAGCAACAAATAATAGAATTCATGAAAGATTGATTTTTGCCCTCGCGGTGGGTAGCTGTGGCAACCATCCAACCACTGAGTGTCGCTAAGAAAACGATTTTGAAAACAAAGACCAACCTGTGATTTTTCTTGTCAAAGCAAAGAAAGCAGCATCTTCTCTCTGGCATCAAAGCAAAATAAAACAACAACAAAAGAAACCATAAATGATTTTCCTTCACCTTTGGCTCTGCAGTCCTCAAGGGCTATTGCTACTTTTGCCCTCTTCTTCTTTCTCAGAGACAGACTAGACTGGGGGTCCAGAGGTTTACGGACTTGATTTCTCAGTGTGTTCCCTGTCTAATGTGTTTTCTTTTCCAGACGTTTCCCCATTGAGGGTTAGGAAGGCTCATCTTTTCACGTATCAGTAGAGCTGTAATTGACACTGCCATATCTGGGTTCAGGCTTTGTGGGACTAGAATTATGAACTGAGGAAGCTTCAGATATTGTCTAAATAGGAAGCATGCTTTATTACCTTTCAGATCATTGCATTTGCTTCGAAGAACAGACTAGTGCCTCTTAAAAGACAGTTTTCAATGGTTAGAATTTAATCGTAATCTAAGTTACAGTTCAAATACAGCACAAGCAAGTTTCAAAGTTTTTTGGCTACCCTTAGAAGGGGAATTAATCTTATTTGTGTTTGGGCTTCACTAGCAGCATTAACACACTGCATAAGGCTATTAGAATTGGCAGCAAATCTCTCCAGTAGCAGCTTGTGAAAGATAGTACTTTAGGGAAAACATTTTCTTCTGCTATAAATCTCTGTGCTCCCGTTGTTGAATCAAGTTCGTGCTGATAGCAGTGCTTCCCTCTGAACATAGAGAGACTGAATCTGCATGAGGCAGTGTCCCTCTTCATTTCTAAAATATCTATGAGCCCACGTTTAATGTTACAACTATTTTCATTTTTATTCTTCACAGTTGACTGTGTCACGTTTCAGGATCACTTGAGAGCCAATTGCTTAGGCCTTCTTGCCTAGCAGAATTTTTGGCTATGAGATTGTGTTCTCCTTTGGGCATCCTGATTGGACTCTGAGGCTGAGAGAGAAAGGGAGAGTATGGGAGACTGTATACTGCTCACCTCAGTCCTGGGTGCTACGGCCTGTTTATCCAGTTTCTCAGAACGGTGCCAGGATTAGCGAGATAGGACTAGAGGCCTTCCCCGACTAGGTCCTCATTTCGTCTTCTCCCACTCCCTTCTGTGTCACCCTTGAACTTGGATTGGCACCCTTTATTCACCCCTCCCTCGTCCCCACAAGCACTTATGTAGACTGTGAGCCCCACGAGGGACAACCTAATGACCTTGTATCTACCCAGCGCTTAGAACAGTGCTTGGCACATAGTAAGCGCTTAACAAATACCAACATTATTATTATGTATAGACCTGTTATATTAATGTCTATCTCCCCCTCTAGACTATAAACTTGTTGTGGGCAGGGAAAATGTCTACTAACTCTGTTATATTGTACTCTCCCAAGTGTTTAGTACAGTGCTCTGCCCAAGGTAAGTGCTCAAGAAATACGATCGAATGAGGCTGAGAAAATCTGAAATACTATGGAAAACGGGCAAATGCACAGACTTCAGGTGTCCCTGAGGCAGATCTGGTGGTAAATGGATCCAAACACTTAAGTTTTGTGGGGATAATGTTACAGGAGTATCATGCACTTATCTTCTGATGAAATAGGTTTTGTATAATTTCTAAAACTGTCTTTGAGAAGCAGCATGGCCTAGTGGAAAGAGCATGGGCTTGGGAGGCAGAGGACCTGGATTCTAATTCCTGCTCTGCTTCTTGCCTGCTGTGTGACCTTGGTCAATTCACTTCATTTTTCTCTGCCTCAGTTTTCTCAACTGTTAAATGGGGATTCAATACCTATTCAGCCTCATAATTAAATTGTAAGCCTCATGTGGGACAAGGACTGTGTCCAACCTGATTAATTTATATCTACCCCAGCACTTAGAACAGTGTGTAATACACAGGAAGCACTTAACACCATCACCATAATAATAATATTAACTGTTTTAATCATTCTTGGCCCTTAGGAGAAAAGGTAGTTGAAAGTTGAAATCTCCCCAAATGGAGCAGCTATTCTTGAGTTTGCTAATTAAGATCAGCATTTCAAAAATCAATCAGTGGGCATGTCTATCAACTCTAGTGTATTGTGCTCTCCAAAATGCTTAGTACAGTGCTGTGCCCAGAGTAAGTGTTAAATGAATACCATTAATTAATTGGCTCTAAAGGTTAGGTTTCCTTCATGAAGATTTGGGTCATCAAAAGAAATTTATTATGGAGATCATTTCCAAAAATCTGCCTTGTCCCCCTGTGAATTTTATTTCCTTTTGGATCTTTTAGCAAATCTTTTTTGCAAAAGAGCCATAATGACTAGGGATTTTTGACTGCCTTAAGGCTCTATGTTTGATTGGCAGGAAGTAATTAACTGAGTTAAAATGCTGCCCTCTGTTTTGTGTGTGTAACACAGAACTATATTCTCTTGTAGATAAGTCCCATCAACCACTGGCTGAATGACAGTACCGCTTTAGCCCTGGAAGCAAAATCTGACTTACTCCCCTCAAGTCTTTATACTTCTTGATTGGGGATTAGCAAACATCTTGTTTCAAACATGATGCCATCTAGGGAAAAGTGGCTTTATAGATAACAGATTTCAAAATGCAATCTAATGCAGGTCAGATTGATTAGCCAAAAATTCAAATTCCACTCAGAGACAAGCATTACCTGATAATTTTTTTTTTTTTGTATCTCCAGTCTGGCAACAGTAGATGTTTCTGAGGGCACAGTGGTGGCTTGGATTGTAAGAGTCTGAGGTTAAAACATCCGTCACGTTCCTAGGGGAATTCTGAAAAAAAGAAAACTGCCCTTTGTCTGTTTATTTCCACACTGCACCACGCTCCTTTAACATGGTCTCTTTTTCTCCCCTTTTCATCTGGGATAGGTCTTTCTGATCCTTGTAGATCTCCTCAACGAAAGCTCTTGGCTCCTTTTTATCTACAACTTCAGCTCACTTCTCTCATTTTTCAGGCAAAATTGTGAAGGCAGACCTGTGCTGGTGTAGCACTCAACATATTCCCTTTTAAATATGGAATCTGGACTATGACAGGAGTGTGTAGCTTTGAAATTACATTGTGCCACAGAAGCAAATATAGCTTCCATTATCTGGGCCCTTGTTCCACTTCAGTGGAGGAAGTTGTATTCCCAGTTGATGTAAGATGGCTTTGGGGTCTTGCTTTTTGGATAATTATTTAAAGTATTTTTCAAAAGGAATGCCTCATACAGTAGCTTACAAAAAAGGATATCCTGTATGTTAACATATTAGCATCTAATATTTAAATTTAAATTTATTTTGGTGTTTAGTGATTGAAGGAAAACTGAAATTGTGCCCAAACTCTCCAGCAAAGACAAATGCTTTGGAAATCAGTCAAGGGCTCTGTGATTACCCAGCAAGCAAGCTTCCTAAGCTTTTTACTCATGAATTGCCAGTGCAAAATCATAAGTGCTGTCAAGTTTAAAGCTGATAAGGATTCTCACACATTATCTGGATCCTTCCTCTGATCCAAAACCACCGCTTCAAAAAAGGCAAGTGGGTACAGAAACGCATCCTAGTCTTCAGCTTCTTAGTGGATTGGGTTTTATACTTTTAACTCAATAGAAATTAAAATTAAGCTTTTTATAACAGCTGCATCCTGGATTATCAATGATCCTGATAAAGGGAAACAAGTTCAGAATGCTGGTGGTATGTGAAATGGATAGGAAAATGGATTTATTTAAGCCAATTTTACAGAAAAAGAAACATAAAAGCAGCCTGATCCAAAGTGCTCAGAAAACCCTCTGAAATCTAGGGAGAATGGGTCATCCCAGCACTTAATTCTCCAGTATGTTCACATTTTCTGTTCATTTCCTAGGGTTTATTTCAAAAATAATTACAAGAACAAAACCATCTAATCCACTTTTACCACACTGATAAATTACTGATAAATCATTAATGCTGGAATTGAAGAAAATCTGACAATGGCCTGATTTTAGATAGATTTCAGTAAGAAAAATGTGAAATACAATTTAAAAAAAACCCCTGTATCAACACATGAGCAGTTAAAGAATACAACCTGATTGATTCAAATGTACATGGAATTCTTCAGATATTTAGAAACTCCTGCTCAACCCTCAATCATTTATTGAGTGCTTACTGGGTGCAGAGCACTGTACTAAACAGGCACTGAACTAAACAGTTGGGAGAGTACAATATAACAGTGTTGGTAGACATTCTCCACTCACAAAGAGCTTGCAGTCTAGAGGGGAAGACAGACATTAATATAAATAGCTGATCTGTACAGAAATGCTGTGGGGCTGAGGGTGAGGTGAATAAAGGGAGCAAATCCTAGTGGAAGGATGATGCAGAAGGGAGTGGGAGAAGAAGAAATGAGGGCTTAGGTCAGGGAAGCCTTAGCCTTCCCTAAGCCCCCTTTGAGGACATGTGCCTTTAATAAGGCTAAACACCAAGATACATAGAAAGAGGTCATGGCCTAGAAGAGATATAAAGTTAGCATTCAAAAGTAAAATTTAAAAGTAAGCAAATACATTAATGCACACTGTTTTAAAGCATCAGTGTAGAGATTCAACTCTACTGGGATTCAGAATTATTACTCTGAAAAACAAATACTCTTTTCTCTACTTTGTGTCAGTAGATGGCAATTCAGATGACTCGACACAAAGAAACGTATTTCTCATTGATAGCAGGAGAAACAAGGAAATGTTCAAAGACAGACATTTAGGAGATTCAGAGATTCTTTTAATGTCTGACAATTATATGAAATATGACACTGCAGAAATAAAAGCTGCTAAAAGGGTCTTAAGCATTCAGTGTGAAGAGGTTTTTTTATCATCTACTTTATGACATATTATGTGCAGGAAATCCCTTCATTCCCTGAAAGGATCAGATTCTTATATTCTCTGCACAAAAGAATATCATGCTTTTAATGGGTACTCTAATTAAATTCTGCAGCATTTGAGAATTGATGTTTATTTCCAACTTTGCTTAATGGTGTGGCACTGGAAGGCAGTAATGATATTAAAGAGTGGAAATGTGTAGATATTTCCCCAGTAGTTTGCTACTAAAGATTTCTCCCTACTCTGGATTTCAGTCTGCCTGATTTCACTCACTCACCATGGGATATTTCACTCTTGGTTACCCCAAGACAGCAATGTCCAGTCTGCTCATCTTATATCTACCCCAGCGCTTACTTAGTGCAGGGCTTGGCACGTAGTAAACCCTTAACAATTACCAGAACTAAATATGCATTATCTGTGTTAGATCAAATAGCTACCACTGACTATGACTGAGGAAAGGATGTTGCAAGTTTCTCCAAAGTCTAAAGAAGGAAAAATTTAATTAAAAAGTTACTCTTGAGGATGAGACTATTATCCTATACCTAGAAGATGCTGTTATTATTTTCTGTATCTGCTTTCAGCTTTATGAAATATATCACAGCTGTTTTGTCTAGATTCTACTTTACTATAATATTCCAAAATCTGTTTATGTAAGTCTTTATCTATTGCAAGGGCCTGCTATCTAATCCTAACTGCTTATTTTGGTTTACTCAGGCAAGGCTTTCTATTTGGAGTTCAGAAATAGAGATAATTGTATCAGCCTTCATCATGGGTATAGTGCATGGATGGAAATAGTTTCTGGGTACTAGCTACAATTTGACTTTCAAAATCACCTTATCAGTGTCAAAAATTACCTTTAAATGTATGTCTTATCTACAAGTACCCTTAATAGTAGATTCTATCCCAGCCTCAGAGGAAAGAAAAACAAAAACATAATGGAAATTATTGGAAAGCTGCTTGATAAAGTGTCATTTTAAATCCCATTTCCCATTTCATATAACTTTAATGGGCATTAACAATAGAAGGTGGTAGTCTCTTCTACATTTTAAAAGTATGACATGTCTGTAATTTTAGTTCTGAAAAATAAAACCTTTCTGCAGGAAAGTACCTCAAGATCCAGGCCCCAAGCAGTGCTACAGATAACATGATTTGGGAATCAACTTTTTACATACATCTTTAATACCAGATACGTGCAGTAACTTGGAACTATAAATGTCACACTTGGTAAAAAAGTAATTAGCTCCCACAAGCTAAACAATATTAAAAAGGAATTAAAAAATCTAATGTACAATCTTCAAGTCCTTTACAACTGATTATAATACACAGCTGTCACAGCATGTTAGCACACAAAGCTGTTAATGGGAACCTTGAAACAAACTTGCCTCAAATCTCAAATCCTGACTTAAAGGGTATGTACATTTACAAACGTTATCAAAAAATCTTAAAAATACAATGGGAGTTTTTAGGGCATGTTTATAAATTATCTACCATAGAAAGGTCAAAAATCAGTGTTAAAAGAAAAAGTGACTGATGGAAATCCATGCTAGGTAATGTGACAGTCTTAGGAAAAGCAATCTGATGCAATTAGAATTAGATACAATTACAATACCTCCCTGTTCCTTCCTCAGAAAACTTGGTTAATAAATACCAGAAGAAAAAAAATATGTAGAACAAGGACTTTTTTTTAAAAAAAAGGGAACACAGATTGAGGAATGTAAAGATCTTCTAAAAAAGAAAAATGTTAACACCATCTGTACAACAGAGGGAGTTAAATGCTCTGTGAGTATAGGTGGGGTCAAGCGCTGGGAACAAGCCAGAGTTTGAAATTGTAAAAAAAGGTGAACCGTTTTATTTTTGTTTTCCGAATTTCCAACTAAGGTATGTAAAGGCTTATGTATCTCAAGGTTCTAAAGTATTTTGCTATAGTACAACTATGATAAATACCATTAAAATGCAATAAACCATTTTACATCTCACAGAAATCACAGGCTAAGGAACTAGTAATTAAATGGCAGCAGTATAGAAATTAGTCAAGAAGAAAACAGATGGATCCAACATAACTCTTGGGTCTTAATTGGCACTTACCACAGTAACTCAAGCTGTAATTCGACAAATTCTGTACCCACAGTCCTTATCAAAAGAAGTGTAAGTGCATTAATTGCTTTTACCTATTTATTTGAACTATTAAAATGACTAGCTTGAAAACAAGATGGCATTTAGAGACGAGACAAAGGTTCTGAAAAGCTGAGAGAATGCAAGACTAGAACTTACTGATATGGCTACTAAAATGATATTATCCTTCTTAATGCTTCCATGCAAAACCTTCAGTTTGTTGTTCAAACTAGCCAGGCCACCTGAGAGCAAAAACTTCACCGTTACAATAGTTACTAGTACCTCGTATTTCTGAGGGGATAAACGAAGTGGAATGAAGCCAAAAGGAAAAAGGAGGCAGTATTTGGCCCATGTGTGCTGTGTATTTAGGTGCACACGCGTGAATTTCACCTCTGGCAGAAGATTAAAAGTCAATGGACATGGATCCTTGTGCAGAATCGTCTCGTCCCCTCACGTAAATTTCACAGGGGATCTCTTCCATCACTCTGTCTTCTATGGCCTGCTCAGAGCACTCATGTGATTGTTTGAAAGTGTAGCTACTCTTTTTGAAGGTGCTATTAAACGTTTTCATTGGCTGAGGTTGTGCAAAATCATTACGGAAAGGAAGTTCCATGGAACTGAGGTTGGTCCTGCTTTGTTTTACACTGGAGGCTTGGGAGCCACAGTGGTGGTCGTGAATACATCGAGAAGCAGTAGAAGAACGGCGCATTTTCTGGTAGTTCTCCAGTTCCTCTGACAAATCAGCCAGATCTGCAGAAATCTCTTTGTCCCTCAGTGAAAACAGTTCATAATGAGGAGGATCAAACACTTCTTGGAAGCCAGTTTTATTAAAGGCAGTTTTGCAAGCCATGACTTTTTTGCGTGGCTGCTTGATTTGTACTAGAATGGAAATTATGAGAAGGACCAAAACAATCCCAGATGTAACGCCAATGATTGTTCCATGGGTTTTTGTGATCTGTTCGAATAATCCCGCTTTTTTCTTCTCTGGAAGGAAAAACATTGATTGTGTCAGGTTCTATTTACGCAAACCTTGCCCCAAATAATTTGGTAATATAGTTAAGTACTGCTAAGAGACAGCGCACTTGGATTAAATATGTCACAGATGACATAATTTCCTAATTAAAATCAAGGTTCCTATGAGGCATATGGAGCATTTTTAACACTATTAAACAAGATGAGCCAGGTACAGAATAAACAAAGGATCCCTATTCTGAAGGAGTTTCTGTGAATTTATAATAGTAGAGTTTAAATGAACGAATGAGTCTAGAGGTTTTTGCTTTGTCCAATCTTTTTTCTACCCAAGAGCCAATGTCTTGAATAGAAAATTCCTTAATAATTTAAGATTTAGTGGCTGGAGATGATGCTTCTGCTAGCTTTTACCAGTGGCTGAAGCTGAGTGACTCTTAAAAAAGAAAACCCTTCCCAGTTTACTGATTATCTTTGCTGGTCTGAAGTATTTGTTCTCCTGGGTCTCATTTTGTATGCTGCTTGTTTGTTGAACACTTACAACATGATGATAGATGACAGAATTATTTTTTCTCTCCCTTCATATTGTAAAAAAACTTTAGGTTTGGGAGCATATGTCAAATTTAAGTTGTAAGATCAAAGCACATTACTCATTGTGGGCCGGGAACGTATCTACCAACAGAGTAGTGCTCTGCATACAGTAAGCACTCAATACTTTTGAAGATAATAAGACAATTAATATTACTACTTCTACCACTGACTGAATTTTTCCTGAGCCTTGCTATAAAAAAAAAGATCTGTGTTTTGCTGGAAAATCACTGACTTTTTTTGAAGTCTGCCCACAGTTTTCAATCTCGGTAAGGTCTTGTACAGAAGGACAGAATCAGTCCACTTGGTAGCGCAGGCTGAATCTCGATCGGCATATCGAGGATCAAACGTTTTGAAATGATTATCTGATAGCATTACATGTCAAGTACACAAGATGGCAGTATAATGTTATGGCACATTTTCATATGTAACGTACTTATTTGTAGGAAAAAATTGTGAAAATTTTTAGTTGGGAGAAAATTACTTTTACGCTAATACTGGCCTGCATACACTTCATGTTCTTATTGTGGGGTGGCATGTTTAAGTGTTCTAAGTCAGGTATATTCCCTAAAGCACTTGCCAGTGAAGGGAACACAGGAGCAAAAATCTCTGGTGATAATTTTATTAAATGGAAAAAGTAGTCTTTGTAATAGGTTTTTTAAAATTCTGCAATATTCTACCCATCAGTAACTATTATTTTATGGTGTCTGAACCCCGGTATCATTTCTGTATGATTTACAAAGACAGAATTGTAGTTATAACTGCTTTTATAATTACTTTGCCATTAGAACAGTACTCGGCATATAGTAAGTGCTTAACAAATATCATTATAATTATCATTATTATTATTATTATAGTAGATGGAGACACTAAGTGCAGTCTCCTCATTTCTAAATGTCATTAAAAACACTAGATTATTTTACCTACAAGATAGTAACCTTCATTTGTGCCACCCCATGTAACGCAGATCTGATTTTTTTTTCATTTTAAATTGAAATTTGTACCAATTTTTCTGATTTGCACAGTAGCTGAATTCAAATGCAGTTATAAACAAAGTAATGACTTGCTTCATGGAAGGCAAGAAGCAATCTTATACATAAGGTTAGACTTCACAGTGTACTCACCTTTACAGTGATTTTCATCCCACGGGTATGCGCAGTTTTGAACACCATTGCAGACTAAAGAATTATTGATGCACATGTTGCTATGGCAAAAGAAAGTGCTGCTTGAACAGGGAGCTGCAGGGAAAAAGAAAATGATCTGAGTTGCCAAGAAAATCAACAGAGCATTCTGATTATTAACCCATTGCTAAATAAAACAAGGGCTGTTTCTGTGGTTATTATACTAAAAGGCTTCTGCTGCAAGGAAGGTAGAATAGGCACCGAAGTACCTGAAAATATTTTATTACATTGGGAACATTTTTGCTTTTGTTGCTATATGGTTGTTTCAGAGATTAAAGGGTTGCACTGATCATTTTGGTATAAAATAGCATAAAGCAGAAGTGTACGTTTTAGCAGGTAAGTACCAAAAGTTTATAATCCACAAATATTTTTTCCATGAATCTGTCTTCCCCTCAGTTTCACAGGATTAATAAAATCACTCCTCTTATTAGTGGCCCATCATAAACTGTAATGGCTTGAACCATGGGGCTATCTTTACATAATATTGCTATAATGGTCACTGTATCCATGATTCCCCATGAGCACCTGAATGCTCAATTACGTGAGTGCTTTCTAAATTTTTAAAGGGATGTTGGCACTAAGATAATCCAAGCTATATTACACCGAATGGGACAACATAATTTGCTTAATTAGCTTCACCATTCACTAAAGGCAGTACTGAACTCTAAAAAGAATTTGTATTTTTTCCATAAAAACAACAGGAAATATATCTGTTCAAAGGCATCCTATGTAGAAAGATAGAATAGATTTGGAAAACCAAGCATCAGAATTGAAACTAGATGGGGCCAATCCCATGGGATATGGGGAGACAGATCTTCCCAGTATGTACGATACACCCATAGTTAGCAAGGTATGGTTGAAAATTGCATTACCTTGTGAGGTAAATAGGGTAGTTTGGTATAAATTTCTGCTCATTAGATGCTAGAACCTTTTACTCAGTTGAATGATTGTTTGCCTGAGGAGATCATAAACTCCTCAAAGGTAGTGGAGAGAAGCAGCATGGTCTAGTGGCAAGAGCACGGGGTTAGGAGTCAGAGGACGTGGGTTCTAATACTGGCTCTGCCACTTGTCTGCTGTGTGAACTTGGGCAAGACACTTAACTTCTCTGTGCCTCAGTTACCTCATCTGTAAAATGGGGATTAAGGCTGTGAGCCCCACGTGGGACCACCAGATTAACTTGTATCTACCCCAGCGCTTAATACGATACTTTGCACATAGTAAGCACTCAACAAATACTATAATAATTATTACTATTATTACTGTGCCCGTCTTCTTCCTTTTGTCACACATCCTCCCCCACCTTCAAAGCCCTTCTAAAGGACACCTTCTTTCAGAGACATTCCTTGACTAATCCCCACCTCCTGGATGATTCATCCCTTTGGCCACACGTAACACTGATGTTTATTATTATACTTAATCATTCATTTTCTACTTACTTTGTTACCAAGAAAGCTATGCCTTCCTCTTTTATTCCCATTGAATGTATCCGGTCCATATCTGCCTATCTTCTTCTTTAAATCTCACGCCCCACAAGGACAGGAATTATAATAATAACAACAATGGTATTTAAGTACTTACTATGTGCCAAGCACTGTGCTAAACACTGGGTAGATACAAGGTAATAATAATTAATAATAATGTTGGTATTTGTTAAGCACTTACTATGTGCAGAGCACTGTTCTAAGCACTGGGGTAGATACAGGGCAATCAGGTTGTCCCACGTGAGGCTCACAGTCTTAATGCCCATTTTACAAATGAGGTAACTGAGGCACAGAGAAGTGAAGTGGCCTGCCCACAATCACCCAGCTGACAAGTGGCAGAGCCGGGATTCCAACCCATGACCTCTGACTCCCCAGCCTGGGCTCTTTCCACTGAGCCATGCTGAGGTTGTCCCACATGGGGATCTCAGTCTTAATCCCCATTTTAAAAATGAGGTAACCGAGGAACAGAGAAGTTAAGTGACTTGCCCAAAGTCTCACTGCTAGTGGAGGAGCCGGGATTAGAACCCACGACCTCCAACTCCCAAGTCTGTGCTCATTCCACTAAGCCCCGCTGCTTCGAAGACACAGGAACTGTGTCTTCTACTTTCATTCTATTCATCCAACACAAGAAGTACACTGTTAATACCGATGATGATGATGGTTACCCCCAGCATTTGATACTCAAATTCTGATGATATTACCAAGTACTATTATGTCCTGAGTAATTCAGTTCTCAGTGGATGCTACTTTATTTCCAGCAAATAGTCCATACGGAGGGAAGAGACTGATTCCACATTGCTTTTGTTTGTTTGCTTAGTTTTACCTAATCAAGTGGGGGTGTCTAAAGACCGGGGTTGCCAGGATTTATCAAATAAGTTGGGGTTACTATGAAACTTGTTGCTGCTGTATAAACATTTTTTAGAGCTGTATGCGCTAAAGTACAAATAGGATTGGAAGAGAAAGACCACATTCAAGCAACCTTCAAGCAATTACAATTGAAAATACCAGGGAACCAAATCGAAATCAAAATCAAAAACCTGATTTTCCAGACTCACATTTCCTGGATTCCAGGAGAATGTAGGTAGAGATATTTTGGGGGTAAGAAAACCACTGTCCAAGTTTCAGATTTAAGAGTCACATCAATTTAGTCTGTGCTTAAAAAGCATCTATCCCTTTAAGGAAATTAGGATGTTGAGTTTCACGTGTGAACCTAGAGGTTCTATTATATCCTTCTAGACTGTAAGCTCATTGTGGTTAGGGAATGTGTCTCCCTAACCAACTCGGATATACTGTACTTTCCCAAGTGCTAAGTACAGTCCTCTGCACACAGTAAGCACTCAATCAATAAGACTGATTGTTTAACATTCCAGTTAGAGACCCAAAATAATTTGGAAGACAGAAGGAATTATTATTTACAGTTGTTATATAGTCTTTCTTCTGACCAGATTTCCCTTCCTTGAGATACAAAGTTAAAAGGCATCCCACGAGAATACATCGGTAGTCATTTTGGCTGCTTCTAATAGAGGGAGCAATCACATAGGCAAGAAATATCATCTGGGAGGACCAAAAAGGCAGAACTGTTTTTGGATAGAACTAAATGTTTCTCCCGGCAAGGAGAATTAAATATGCCACTAGTACAGAATTTGATGAAACCTAAGCCTTTTCAGTACTTTTTTCTGCCTGATCACTTAGAGGATTTATGAAAAGGTTGAAATTTTATTAGATTGATTTATTCCCCTAAGGCAAGTGTTCCATCCTATTTGTTCCTTTATCTCCTTATCTGCCTTTTTATAACAAAGAAAGAATCAGTTGTAGTACCATTCTATACCAGAGCTTGAGAAAATGGAAGCTATTTCGTGCTTTAACTGGTCTCTAAGTACCATCTAGTGTGATTTATTCAGTAAAACCCTCTGACAGACATATCTGGCCACTAAAATTTATTTCTTATTCATATTACAGTGTCTTTATTAAAACTAAAATCCAATTGTTAAAGTAGGTCTGGAAACATGTTAGTTTATAGGAATACAAGAATGCTTCTAGAGTTATTATACAATTCACATTAACTAAAAAAACCATATACCTGAACAATGAAAAGGTCATTTCCCCTTAAATTTTAGATAAAACACCTAGGTAGTTTTAGAAAGATATATTATTCAACCTGAACAACCACCCACTTTTCAATTATCGTTCTTCAAGCAGACCTTGAGTTAAGTTTCAAGTTGGGACAAATGGCACTTGGGAAATTTCTAAATATATACCCTGCTTCAGATTTACAACATAGTTTCAATTTCACAAGACTAGCCTCCTTTCTCGGCACTTGCTCCACAGGCATGGTTGGTGAAACGGGGCTCATGGGAGCTATGGAGATAGGATGAACAACTTTAAAGTAGCCAGCCATGGCAGGGGGGAGGGGGAAATGGGGACAAAGTTTGAAAGGTGGGGTAGGGAGAGGGGAGGTTATCTGATTGCCAGGGGGTGGTTATCAGGGAGGACTTCAAGTCTATTTTACTTCTGATGAACTAAAAGTCGGCTCTTCTATTGTGGAATCTCTATGACAAAGTAAATACATCAGTGTAGCTACTATACCCTCCTACAATTGACTGAGTATACAATTTGGGGTAATTTTGATAAAAATTTGGTAAAAAGGATACCCAACCTTAGTTTGGGCACCAATCGTCTGCCCATAATATTGATCTTTTGATAAAATCCGTTCTGACTTAAATTTCGATTTATGAAGGCAAATTTTCAGGAATCAATTGGGTTGTAAATCAGAGGACTGTCTATATATTCATTCAGTCATATTTACTGAGCGCTTACTGTGTGCAGAGCACTGTACTAAGCATTTGGGAAAGTACAATCTAGCAATAGTGGACAATGAGCTCAAAGGAATATGTATTCATTTCCAGAGAGCTGCTTTAAGAGGGTTGAAGTGGGGAGGAATCAGAGGCAAAGAAATTAAAGAATCATTTTAAAGTCATATATGGTGGAGCTCTGAACAGATGTGAGACAGCAGCACCAAACACTCTTGATGCTCAGCAATTACAGGTCAGGCACCTCTTTTAGAACAGAGGTTTTTGGAAGATTCATTTAATTGTATATATTGAGTGCTTACTGGGTGCAGAGCACTGGATTAAATGCTTGGGAGTGTACAATATAACAGTAACCATATACATTCCCTGACCACAGTGAGCTTACAGCCCGGGGGGAGACAGACATTAATATAAACAAATAAATTACAGATATATATGTAAGTGCTGTGGTTCTCGGAGGGAGGATGAATGAAGGGAGCAAGTCAGGGTGACGCAGAAGGGAGAGGGAGAAGAGGTAAGGGGGGCTTAGTCAAGGAAGGCCTATTGGGGAAGATGTGCCTTCCATAAGGCTTTGAAGGGGGAGAGAGTAATTGTCGCATTTGAGGAGGAAAGGCATTCAAGGCCAGAGGCTGGTCACGGGTGAGAATTTGGCAGCAAGAAAGGCGTGACCGAGATACAGTGAGAAATTTAGCATTAGAGGAGCAAAGTGTGTAGGCTGGGTTATAGTAGGAGAGTTATAGTAGGAGATGTAAGGTAGGAGGGGGCAAGGTGATTGTGCAATTTAAACCCAATGGTGAGGCGCTTTTGTTTGATGTGGAGGTGGATGGACAACCATTGGAGTTGAGGAGTGGGGAAACATGTTCTGAATGTTTTTGTAGATAATTGATCTGGCAGCAGAATGAAATATGTACTGGAGTGGAGGGAGACAGGAGACATGGAGGTCAGCAAGGAGGCTGAAATAGTAATCAAGGCAGGACAGGATAGGTGCTTGGATTCACGTGGCAGAAGTTTGGATGGGAGGGGAATGGGCGGATTTTAGTGATGTCGCGAAGGTGAAACCACTTGTCTGCTGTGTGACCCCTAGAAAGTCACTTAAATTCTCTGTGCCTCAGTTTCCTCATCTATAAAATGCGGATTAAGACTATGAGCCCCTTGTGGGACTTGGACTGTGCCCAACCCAATTATCATTAAGTGCTTAATGCAGTGTCTGCCACATAGTAAGCGCATAACAAATACTATTGAAAAAACTGTATAATGATGCAAAAGTGCACTGGAAAATAAAATATGTACATAAGGAATTAGTAATGAGGAAGAAGTCCAGAAATTGCATTATGACAACTCTACAGCACTACCGTCTCCTCACTGATTCAGAATCCTTATCTTTCAGCCCACCCAAAACCTCATCGGATGGGCCAGGTGAGGAAGATGCTGGAAACTTCTCTATCCATATTGCTATGAAAATCAGCCAGTCAAGAAATGGAATCGGTGCTGAAATAATGACTCCGTCTCAAGGAGCCCCCATGAAGTGTGCCACAAAAGAAACACATTAAGATCGGTATACATTCATGAAAATATCTTCTACTCCTTTTATGGTTATTCAAATTATTTCAGTACCATACCTGTTCTAGTAGTAGGAGGATATTAGTATTCTGAGCCTGGTAAGAAGACAAGTACATTGATTACTATTCTATATCGTCTCCTTTAGTTGAGTTATGCTATTTTAACCACATCTGCAATCTGCACTGGGTAGGCGTGAAGTGAATCTGTCATGCAGAATTATTCCATTTATGTAAACTTCTTCAGAATTATTGACTGTTTTCATGGATGAATGCATAACAATTACAAATCATTAGTCATTTAGAAAAGATAAAAATTACTCAATGATTTGAAATAATGCTATGCACATGAATTTACTATTTTGAACACTGTTTATCACAGGGAGATTTTTAAGATGAAAGTATGTTTACTAAATATCCATGAAATAGTTGTGTTAGTATCACAAATTTATTTACTGTACATCTTTTTTTCCTTATCTTTTGATTATTGTAGTGGAAGTTCAGGAGCTGGAAGGCAGAGAAGTGCAACACTATCTTCTGTAGGATATCGACTTCTAATCTGTTAATTAGTGAAAAACCACTATGAAAGCCCTGATTATTTTAACTCTTGGAATGGGCAGAAGTGGATGAAATGAAGTACATAGAAATTTAGAGCTCTTTCCTTTGAATGAGAACTATGTGTAATAACCATCTCTGAAGAAATGAAGAGAAAATAGAGAATTCCCTAAGTTTGGGGGAGAATTAAATATTGATCAACAATCACTATAAATTTAATCACACTTAGTTTTTAGGAAACGTTTGGTATTGCAGAGAAGCCTCAAGAAGCAGTGTGGCCTAGTAGAAAGAGCCAGGGCCTGGGAGTCAGAGGACCTGGGTTCCAAACCGGACTCCACCACGTACCTGCTTGTGTGAACTTGGGTAAGTCACAACTTCTCTGTGCTATGGATGTGCAAAATGGGGATTCAGTGCCTATTCACCGCCCTGCTTAGACTGTGAAACGTATATGGGGTTTGATTATCTTGCATCCACCCCAGTTCTTGGCACATAGTAAGCCCTTAAATAGCACAGTTATTATTGTAGCAAGATTTGAAAAATTACTATCAATTACAAAGACTCCTATCAGGGAAAGAAATGTCCACCCATGTATTATGTGAAAACTGTTTTCTTAAACTCTCATTGATAATTTCTCTTAAGAGATTTAGTAAGTTTGCAGAAACCAATCAGTTCATCCTCAGAGTATCACTATGAAACAGAAAAGAAAGGTTTGTTTCCCAAATGGGGGGCATTAGGCCCAGATGACAGGCTTAAAACATAAACCCAGCTAGAATTGAATGATCTAGCTGATAGATCACTTTCTTTTTTCATTTGAGATTTAAAACTGATTTTCACTATATTTTTAATTCCCAAACTGAGAGTGTAGATGATTGACTCTGCCTATAAAACTCATTTGTCTGCCTGTTCTTATCCACACTGGCTCTGGGTTTGTTGTGCTAATGTCCCTTTTGTTTTTTTTTTCCTCGAGTGCTGGCAAATGCCTTTGTATGTGCTCAATCCTTTAAAGAGAAATGTGGAGACCAGAATTGTATATCCAGTTTCTACTCTACTCTTCTATGTGTAAATTCCTAGTTGGGCTTTATTACATGCTTCACCTTGCAAGAAAAATGCCAAGGAGAAAAAAGTATTCCAGAGCAATTAAAATAACAAACAGTCCAGTGTACATGCCTATTAAAATACATGTGTTTAGTTGGTTGAACTTCAATTTGAATGACTGGAATTCAGTTTTAATTCTGAGCACATATGTACATATAAATCTATGCACATATAACTGATACTCGACTATAAAGACTCACTGGTCATTCTTTGGCATCATATTTTTACAAACACATATGTTTAGAGATAAAGAAAGAGGAGGAGATCCTTTGGATTATAAAATGCCACTTATGGTTAGGTTTCATTTGTGTATATGTGTCTGAAAAGACCATTGCAAGATTGACAATCTCTCAGGAAGTCTTTTGCCAAGCTGCTGCAATGGCTACATAACAATAATAATGAAAATAGAGGTATTTGTTAAGCACTTACTATGTGCCAGGTATTATTCTAAGTTCTATAGCGCCTGGCCCTCTTTGAATTCAGTCTTGTACCACATTCTTCCTTAAGGCAGTCCACCCACTTCTTGACTGTCACATGTCAGGTTGGCCTGTTGGCTGCTGCTGTTTCCCAGCAGGCCAGAGCTATGTCGCATGATTTGAGATAGTGGGTTTACTTTACTTTAAAATGTTTCCATGGTATTTCTTGTTTAAAATTCTTCTTTCATAAGTGACATATGTAGATAAAAACATAATTTTGTTGGTTGAAACCAAATTTGATTAATTTTCAGGGCTCAGTTAATCACAATTAAACATAATCCAATTGACTAAGTATAACCTTCCTAGCTTTTTAGTTTATCGGCTAGGGGAATGATGCCTGATTATTTCAAATGGTCTCTTGGCCCTAAAGTATCTTCAGGCTATAAGACACAAGAAGCCATGACCATAATATCCAGTCAGATTAATAAAAACTTTTGTAAGCAAATAGTTCAGGGGAAAAAAAAAATCTACCAACTCATATCCCCATTGAAGCCAATCGGTGGCTGGAAAAGTCAATACTTTATTCCAGCTCCAACATCTTTAACAAAGATGACCAGAAGGCAATATAATGCTTATTTGTATATAATTAGGTTAAAAAATTCCCCCACTGAATCTTAACATAGACCTACTTTCTAAATATCTACCAGCCTATCAATGTTTTAGGTGTCTCATTATTTAAGGTCACATTACTATATTGGGCTAACAAGATTCCAAAAAAAAAATCCTAATGCAGGTGCTAGTGACCACCATTCTAAGAAAAGTTCTATCTACTTACGATCAACAAAGGAAGTAAACAGCATTCTGAACCTGCTAAGCCGGCTACCTTCATCGGCCCACATTCGTATTACTCCGATCCCTGTCTGTAGCATCACATCATTGGCTACCGTGCTGCAAAATTTGGCTTTCAGATTTTCAATGGAACTACTTCCATCATAGACAGCAACAAAGTTTCTCTTGCATTCATTTGAGTGTTCCATTTGGTAGTCTAAGAATCTCAAATAAATCTGAAAAAAAAATACATTGTTTTTGAATACAAATGTTGACCCTAAAGATCTTTAATTGAACAATTTGTACTAACTGTCCCATTTGGCTCTGAATCACATATTATTACTTGTTTTGGCTCCCAATCTGAAGGTTTCTGAATGGGAGAGAGAAATTTGAATGCAGAATCAAAATCTTTAATAGTGTGCTGGTATTGCTTCCTCACCCATTAATTGGGCTCTACTTTTTCAGATTTTTTTTTTCTTTTAAAAAAGATTCTGCTATCTGTCACTGTACTGCTGATCAATGGTGACATGGCTAATTCCACCCACAGGCCTGCTTGAGAAGTTGGAAGATAGAAAATTGGGAAGAAAATATTGTGACACTTCGGACCGGTGACAGTGAACAGCAGGAGAGCTATGTCTTCAGTAATTCTGCTGTTTTTATTGTTGCTGGACTCTATCATTCCTTCCCTGAGTGTCTGCCTCCCCCACTCTAAATTAAATGGCAGTGTCTGAATCAGGGCCCTTGTACTCTTACCTAGTGCTTCGTGCAGGGTTTTGCACCAAGTAGACTGTAAACTTGTTATGGGCAGGGAACGTGTCTACCAACTGTCATATCGTGCTTTCACAGATGCTTAGTACAGTGTTCTGCACACAGGTGCTCGATTAATATGGCTGATTAAGTACCTAATAAATAGCATCATTATTATTACTAATTATTGTTTGATGATGACAGTCTCATCATCTGCTTTGGATGGGCCTTGAAAGGGCATTATTAATACCTTGCAAGGGCATTACTAAATTTTTCATTTTGGAAATTTTATCACTTGAGAGGACAAGGATGCAATGAGAATGCAGGAGTCCCAAACTTGAAATCAAGAGACCCAAGTTCTGATTTTGGCTCTACTACTCATTAGCTATGTGAACTTGGATAACAACTTATCTGTCTCACTTTCTACATGAGTAAAAAGGGGTGACAATACCTATGCTAGGTCACCGCCATCAGTATTCCAACCTACTAAACAGGAAAAATGAAATAATATGGGAAACACTATAAGCTCTACAGGGAAAGGAATGATTTAAATTCAAGGCACAGTATTATTATTATTTTCATAATATAGCATCACAAATATTGGCTGCGAATGGGGTCGATATTGCTCTGAATGTCACAATACATTTCCTCTAGAGTAGTTCTCAAAAGTTTTCAGTCTGAGAATCACTTTGGAGGAGCAAACGGTCTCAAGAACCACTTCCACAAAGTGGAAGAGAGGCAACAGCTCTCTGATGTAGATCCTATTTGGTCCCAGCCACTTCACTAGACTAGAAGTGTGTGTAAGAAATCATTCTAAAATGTCACAAGGGCCACATTGGGTGTGTTTGCATTTGGGGAAGGGACTAGAGGATAACGGGAGCACTATAGAAAAGCTACAACTGCCTTCAGAAGAAGGTAAAAACAGAAGGGCGCATATTTTAGAAGTGAAAGTTTCTGGGACAAGTGTCAGCCACCGTATGGCTGCAGGGATCACTGTGCGAGGTTTCAATGACTTGGTTCAAAAGGCAATCTTCTAAAGAGGCTCTGTGTGAAAGTGTGCCAGATGCGTAAACGGGTAATGGGGATTGCTGAAATGGTTTGAACAAATGACTCGTTCCCATACGTGAACAAAATAGAGAAAAAAAATTAAGATGGCTATCAATCAGGTCAGGAAAATAGAAGTCATTTAACTAATGCTGGATTTTCCCCAAGCAATTTAGAAGGTTTCAGCTCCATGGGCATTCAAGTGCAGGTTACAGCAAGCTATTACCTGGGATAATTGGGTTAAGTGTACCAGCAAATAATTTTTCCCTTGCTGAAGCTAACCAGTTCAGGCTACTTCTAATTATTATTACTTGCTCATACCTATGTCTGTTATTGTACAATTCAAACATGTGTGTAAGTACCAGCTAATGATTTTCTTTGAATAAAGGCATATTTGTTGAACTCACTGCCCAATTACTTGGAATTCAATTGTGCTGTCATCAGGGTGGCATGATGCCCTACGACTCCAAAAGAAGGCACCAGTGGCAACCTCACAGACCAATACACTTCAGCGGAATAGAAAACATGAACTCTGTGGATATAAATGTAAAATTAATGCGCGTGCTTTGCCTTGAAAATGGTTCAAAATAAGGGAGAACCAAGCCTGTCGTGAAATCATGCAAATTACACAAATGGCTTGCCTTGGCTTTTGGAGTGGCTTTAATCGTCCATATGCAGTCAACTGCTTGTCCAGGTTTTGTCTTTTCTTCTTGCTCTACTTGACTGGAACGTACTATTCCATCAGCCCCTGAGAGCTCGAATTGACAATCTAGAGAAAATGTATAAATTGGTGTCAAAGACTAAAACTAAAAAGAAAATATTGGAATAAAAACATATGTATATATTTATACTAGACCTGGGATGGGATTTAAAATACCTCCTAGGTAAGTAAAATCTGGATCTGTAACAGAAAAAGAAGGTATTAGTGATGCTAACCAAATTTTATTTCTATTTTAAGATTTTAACAATCTATATCTAATGAAAAAGAAAACAGTATCAAATATGAATCAAATGTTTGCACAAAAAATAAATTTTTAGAAATTCAAGTTTTATTTCTCTTGCTTTTTCTTTTACATCACAAAGTTTGGTTGAACTTTAAGAAAAGGTTAAATGTTTGAAAGAAAAGCTGCCTCCCTTTATTTGCGATGTACGAGATGGCCCCCACTTTAAGTTGTCTAAAGCCAAAATACTGAAGACTTATGAAAAGTAGATTTATAGTTCTTCATACCCGGAATCTGAGTTTTTGCCAATTCGTACACCTGGAATATATGGCTTTCCTTTCACATTTATGATTTAAGGCTCAAAGATACTTCAATCAACCACAATAAAAAATTTACCTGGAATAAATGAGTATTTTGCTCGAAATCCCAAGCCTTCTAATTCTTCATCAGAACTAAATTTTATCCACATGAATCTACCTGTTGATCTAATTAACGGAGGGCTTTTCACACCACAGTAACGGTCTATAAGAGGGGAGAAACCAAATGGCCCATCTCGAACTTCCAAGTGATCAAACCGACATTCAAATGAAGGCTCTATGTAATAAGTTTCATCAAAGGTGAGCTCTATTCTTTGACGAGGAGCCGCTAAAACACAGAAAGTAAATCAGGACAGTATTAACATGAAATTAAGTACAAATTTGGTAGATAAAGAGAATGAAGTTTAAGGAATCTGCTGAATCACAAAGGTAAAAAATCTGCTAAAAATTCTACCTTTTTTTTTTAAATGGTATTTGTTAATGGTTTACCATGTGCCAGGAGCTGTACTTAATCGCTGGGGTAGATTCAAGCTAATCAAGTTGGACACATTCCCTATCCTACATGGGGCGCAAAGTCTTCATCCTCATTTTACCAATGAGGTAACTGAGGCTCAAAGAAGTTAGGTGACTTGCCCAGGTCACAGAGCAGATATATGGTAAAGCCAGGACTAGAGCCCAGGTCCTTCTGACTTCCAGGCCTGTGCTTTATTCATTAGGCCATGCTGCTTAGGACCTTACTATTATGAAAGTGCTATTTTTTAATCTTTAACACAGTATACAAGTAAAATTTCAGGGTAGTTTTTGCATCGGATTGACAGGTATCCTTTTTCCCCCCCAAGACAAAAATGTATCATAATATCATAATAATTACGGTATTTCTTAAGCACTTACTATGTGCCAGGGACTGTACTAAGTGCTGGGGAAGATACAAGCAAATCGGGTTGGACACAGTCCCGATCCCACGTGGGGCTCACAATCTCAATCCCCATTTTACAAATGAGATAACAGGCACAGAGAAGCGAAGTGACTTGCCCAAGGTCATACGCAGACATGTGGCAGAGCTGAGATTAGAACCCATGACCTTCTGACTCTCAGGCCTGTGCTCTAGCCATTATGCCATGCTGAAATGTTTTTCCCAAAGCCAAATAGCATATATTAATAGCCATCTTGTAGAGACAGGGTTGCATCCTACTTACTTTCTAGAGGCTCTAGAGAGCCTCCAACCACAAATGAGAATGGTAATGTTGGTACAATCCAAACACCCTCTCCGCTGCCTCTGTGTTACTTATATCTTGTAAACACATTGAGGGCAGGGAATGTGTCTGTTAAATTGATATAGTGCACTCTCCCAAGTGCTCAGTATAGTGTTCTGCATACAGTAAGTGCTCAGTAAATACAACTGATTGATATAAAGCATGGCTAAGGGAATAACTGATGCTACCTTGGTGCTGATACTGGTTTGCTTCTAGAATAACCCTGGGATGTAATTAAGCCTGCTACTCTTCCACTGACCCTAACCCAAGAATATAAAAAATCTCCTACCTGAATTTATTTTAATGTCTGTCTCTCCCCACTAGATTGTAAGCTCTCTGAGGGCAAGGATCATGCCTACTTACTCTACTGTACTTTCCCAAGCAGTTGGTACAGTGCTATGCAAACAGTAAGCACTTGAGAAAATCTACTGATTGATAAGGAGCTCTGCCACTTGTCGGCTGTGTGACTGTGGGCAAGTCACTTAACTTCTCTGTGCCTCAGTTCCCTCATCTGTAAAATGGGGATTAAGACTGTGAGCCCCACGTGGGACAACCTGATTCCCCTATGTCTACCCCAGCGCTTAGAACAGTGCTCGGCACATAGTAAGCGCTTAACAAATACCAACATTATTATTATTATTAAGGAGGGGGCTGGGGGCCGTGGGATGATCTCTAGGTCCTCTTGTACCCCTGAAAAAACTAAAAGCAGCACCATAGCAGATTTGGGGGCCAGGCAGCTGATCTGTGGGTCCTTCCGTCTTCGGGGGACAGGATCAGGCCTGTATTCAATCTGAAACCCCAGTATAAACTGTCTTTTTTCTCAGCACTCAAACTCATGGTCTGCAAACCAGAAAATAACCCAGGGTGCCACAAAGTTGAGGTCATTCATCCACAGTACTGCAGGCCACAAGCAAGCAACTGCTAATTGGACAGGGGAGATTTAAAAACATTTGCTCTGGGTGCCAAAACACCTCGGGCCAATTGTGCACAACCCTGAATATCAATAATAATTGCAATTTCTGGGCAGAGGTTGCAAGAGCCAGTTGCATTGCTTACTATGGCCAGTGCCAAAAAAAAAAAAAAAAGGAATTGTCCATTTTATTAGAAAAGATTTCCAAGGATGGAAAGTCACCATCTCTCTTGGCATCCTGATTCATCAGTCATCGTTATGGTCTAAACAAATTTGTGGTCATTTAAACCAGCTTCCTTTTACTTGATCCGCTGTGGTTAAGGAGAAGAACTGGTTATGGCTTTCCTCATGAAAATACTTCATATATTTGAGATCAGCTATTAAGTCTCCCATTAGCCTCCTCTCCTCCAGGCTAAACAATTCCAATTCTTTTAACCTTTCATCCCAGGACCTATCTTCTCTCCATTTAATCATTTCTCTGGAGCTGTTTCAATTCCTCCAAAAAACAGGTAACCAAACCTAGACACGAGGCGCTGAGGGAAACTGAAAAGAATCAGGTAGAAATATTAATTTCTAGGTCTCGGCTATCATATTTTAATCATACTTCTACACTGCATATTCATATGCAGCTTGTGGTCCATTGTGATCAATATTTTTTTCTTGGTTAAAATAATAATAATGTTGGTATTTGTTAAGCACTTACTATGTGCAGAGCACTGTTCTAAGCGTTGGGGTATACAGGGTAATCAGGTTGTCCCACATGAGGCTCACAGTCTTCATCCCCATTTTACAGATGAGGTAACTGAGGCACAGAGAAGTTAAGTGACTTGCCCACAGTCACACAGCTGACAAGTGGCAGAGGTGGGATTCGAACCCATGACCTCTGACTCCCAAGCCCGTGCTCTTTCCACTGAGCCATGCTCCTACTTTGTCTTTCCCCATCCTTTACTGTTTTATGTTAACATGGGTATTATTTTTTGCATAAAGCTACCATTTTAGGGTATTTTAGAACTATTTTAAAGGTGAGAGATTTGTAATTATTAGTTTGAACAATATTTAAGTGAGTTCAACTAATTTAATTAAAACCAAATGAACACATCATATACAATATCTACTTCACATTCAATAACAAGAATCATCAAGATAGAGAATAAAATTATTTCCATACCTTCCAAAATGTAGATACAATCCTTGTTTGGTGGGTACGAGTCAGGATAACTTGGAGAAGCAAAATGGCCCCCGTTGCTAGTTCGAACCCAAATGCCACACTGAGAAGGTGGAATGTGTTTAACTCCAATATTTTGCCCATCTTGAGGAAAACATAATTTTAAAGTTAAGACTTACAACACAAGAATCATTACGACCCTAGAGAATGTTAGCATATTTAAGAGCACAACCCCCTGTGATCTTGGCCCATTACAACAATTTCTTGTTGATGTTGAAGACAGAGGCACAACAATAATATGGCAAGGGTGGAAGGAAAAAGGGTAGGAGAGTCCAGGACTTGGTTTCTTTTTAGCCACCATCTTTGGAAACTGCTGTGATTTATAGACCCGATCCATCTGTGTGTTTGATTCCTTCAGTTTTTACACAAGTTTGGTTATACCAAAGTTGCCACAGTTACTAGGATCCACCAACATCTTGCCCATTTTGGAGGCCCAAAATGGAGGCCCAGCCCTTGAAAAGTGTTCTGGAGGACCACAATGTGTCGTGTCTATAGAAGGCTTCAGAGAGAATCCGCCACCCATACGACCACCGTTAATTCAGCCCTCAGACCGTCTTCCTTCCTAAGTGTCTCTCCCCACCACTGTCCCAACATATGGCCCAGAGGTCTACCTGGTACACTGCTGCATTTCAGTTTGGATAGGCCACCACTCTGTAACTCTTTGCATTTCTCCATCCTAAAATACCTCAGTGGTATAAGATAATAAAACTGAGCCACAGAAGGCCGGTTTCCACAGACAGGGTTCCCTGATGGAAGGACAACTGGTCTTGGGGCAGCAACTGTGGAGTCTGCCAATGCTGGCATATCCATTGAAAGATTGGGCTTTCTTCCTGTTCTCCAAAGGGCTGTCAAATCTAATTTGATTCCACATCCAATCCCATAATATGCTAGGGCCCACAACAACGACAGTCCCCTAAATTAACCAGGACAAATATTGCAACTTCTTCCTGCACTTACTTTAGTTTACAGCAAGATAGGGAGGAAAATTAGTTTTCCATACCTTCCCAAAATGTATCTATTGAGCTACTTACACTAAATTGCCCTCATAACAGGACCCTCGAAGGGAGGTATCGTAGAGAAATTGCAATAACTGAGGTTTTTCTTTACACCCTATCCTTGTGTTCTACAGATGCTCCATGAAATGTCACCTTACAAGTACAATACCTTGTGTCTTCTGGGCCACAGCAATCCCTTCCACTACAAGTACTGTTATTAACAACACTGGGGGGAAATAGAAATCAAAAAGAGAAAACCGTAGTTAGAATAGCAAAACTTAAAGGCAGTTGTGTCTAAAAAAATGAACTAAACCCAATTCTTTCTTGATGGCTTTGTTATTCCCATTTCAAAACTTTAATATTTCAATATTCAAATAACCGACATTTTCCTTGCTGACATTTTCCCTGATGACATTTTCTCCTGGGCAGTTCTTTGCCCCTATTTCCCCTTCTCCTTCCCTACATTTTCCCGCAACCAGGTCTTTTTGCTGTCTCGAACCCCCCAATGCATTCTCCCAGTAGGGACTCCTCTCGGCCCCTCCCGTCTTCCCTTCCCCCCCACTTACCTGTAACAAATTAGTGACTGTGGTAGCTGCCTGGGACCCTGAGACTTTCAAAGATCTAATATAAAGGTTTTACCTAACCACAGGTAATGCTGAAAGATGATGAAGCGTTATTATGCTTTCAGACTACAACACTTGGATTTCGGGGTACTTTAGCTATTCCACCTCAAATTGCAGTTTCCCATATGTACACATTCATTTAAATGTCCATTATACACAGCAGGACGGGATAGGTTTAAGAAAACAGTTTAAATATGGCAGGGTTTGTATTCATTAAACTTAGAAATAGCTTATTGTCCTTAAATGAGGGAAGCAAAAACTATTATTTTGTTAAATGTTCCCAATGACCCTTACTGACACTTTCAATTGATGCTGAATTGGGTCTATTAGGTCTCAAATGATCTTTACAACTACCTTATCTAAGGTTAATCTAAACTTTAGATTGCAAATTCATATTTCCACATAAATAAATCATATATCACCTATATAATCCCAGTGAAAGTTTAATATCCTAGTCCCTAATATCTGGACTACTATATTCTAAAAAACCAAAGGGGGCAGCAATCTTCAAGAAATGAATCCAAGAAGACATGTCCTTATAGAAGCTCTCATTATATATATAAAAAATTGACATACTTAAGAGAATGATGTCTTGGATAAACTTTCCATGATGTGGAGTCCACATTTCTAAAACTCAAATCAAGGCCACATCATGTTCACATTTTGTTGGTTGTCGACACTTTTATGATAGTTTCCTTTATTTCATGTTTTTGAAATGGTGTTTTACAGTATCAATTTAAATACTTCCTGAGAGGGGATGGGGGGGGGGGTGAGGGGGAAAAACCCATAGCTATGCAAAGATGTACAGAGGAAGTTTTGAAAATCTATTCAGAGAAGGTATGTGCGATTTCAATTTTAAATGATGCAGGTTTAGAAACAAACCTCTTGAAAGACTTAGGGAAGTCAGGTTTCCTCTAAAGCCTTTGGTGTTCTTATAATTAGCTGGAGGCTTGAACAGAAGAAACCACAACATTTTTTTTCAGATTCTGGAGAAATACCAAGAGAATACCTAAAGGTAGCAATTACTTAGGAGGGGTTTTTTTTGGTAAGAGATACAATTAATTTAAGAATGAATACTAATACGCCAAGTTCTGTAATGTTGGGGTGGCTTTCTTGCAAAATCCCTCGTTAAGGAAAACTTGTGTTATAGAATGATGCTGTGTGTTGCACACGCAAAGAAACTGTTTCTTCTGACAACACGGTGTGCTCATCCAAACAGGTTCGTGTTGTCACATGAACGTCCCTTAATCGCTTGACAGTGTTCTAACCAGAAGTCATAGTGAAATCACTATGTGTATCTCTTCTCTCTGAATCTCCCTCCTGCCTTCCATTCACTCCTCCGCTTCTTCACCCTCCAGTAGTGGGGGTAGGCAATGTTTTAAGGTGAAAAGTCAAAAAGTTTCAAGATGCAAACTTGTAAGATGTTGTGCCAGAGTGGGGCCATGGAAACTGGGGGAAGAAGAGAGCCTTTCCATACTTCAACAGCACAGGCAGAGGAGGGTCCTATGATTCCCATTCTTCACCAATCCATACAATTCTTTCCGGTCTGGCTGAAACTTTCAAATAGCTAATTTAATGTTTTTTATAATGATAATAATGACAATAATAATACTGCGACTACTACTAATAATTGTGGAGTGTGTTAACCACTTACTATGCACCAGGCGCTGTACTAAGTGCTAGGATTGACACAAGATAATAGTAATAATTAGGGTATTTTGTTAAGTGCTTACTCTGTGCCAGGCACTGTACTATGTGCTGGGGGTGGATACAAGCAAATCGGGTTGGACACAGTCCCTGTCCCATGCGGGGCTCACAGTCTTAATTCCCATTTTACAGCTGAGGTTACTGGGGCACAAAAAACTAAAGTGACTTGCCCAAGGTCAAGCGGTGGAGCTGGAATTAGAACCCATGACCTTCTGACTCCTAGGCCGGTGCTCTATCCACTACACCATCAGGTCCCACCTGGGGCTCACAGTCTAAGTAGAAGGGAGAACAAGAAGATGAGGCCCTATTACGTGTTTAGGTGACAGTATTTTGATTTAGATATATTTTAGACCAGGTATTTCACCTCAAATTGCTGATTCTGATTAGTAATAATAACTGTTGTATTTTTTAAGCACTTACTATGCACTGGAGAAGATAATCAGGTCCCAAATGAGGCTCAGCATCTTAACAGGAAGGAGAACGGGGAGTGAATTCCCCTTTTTGAAGATGTGGGAACCGAGGCCCAGAGAAACAAAGTTACTTGCCCAAAGTCACACAGCAGGCAGAGGCAGGGTTAGATGGCAAGGACATGATCTTTCCACTAAGCCATGCTGTTTCCCCAAGATCATTCTATTCTGTCTCAAAAACTTAAGAATCATTCAGGTAAGAGAGAAGCAGTTCCTCACTCCCTTGAGAGAATCCTAACCTCTCCTAATCTCAGTGGGGCTCTGCTCTCTTGCTTTATCCTTTCTCTCCTCCCTGAGAGTAGTCTCTGTTCTAATCTCCTTCCCATCGGAGTGTCTGCGGAGCGTGGGGCTCTGCTTTTTTCTCACTTCTTTTTTTTTAAATCCCTGCTTTCACTGTCTTGCTCCATTGGGAAAGGACTCTGCATTGCTCCTTTTCCTGTAGCGGTTTTCACACTTCCTTTTTTTATCCCTAAATTGTTTGCCCTGCTCTAGTTTCTGGGCAGAGGGCATTTATGGAGATAAATCCCAGTGCATGCTTCTCCTCTGAGGACATTTGTTCTCTCAGGACAAGCTGTGGTTTAGGTTTTGGATTCCAGCAGCACCCAGGCTCCTGGGGAAGCCCAATGGGCCTTGGACAGATGACTTGCTTCTCCTGATTAGTTAGGGGATTGGGGTGGCCTGGTCTGTCTTTGCTGCCACATACTCGGGAGGGTGAGCCCTTTCTGCCACCAGCATCATTTTTGAACCCTAATCACAATGACCGCACGTGTTTAAGTGCTTACTGTAATAATGATAGTAATAATGGTATTTGGTAAGTGCTTACAATGTGCCAAGAGCTGGGGTGGACACGAGCAAATCGGGTTGGACACAGTCCCTGTCCCATGTGGGGCTCCCAGTCTCAATCCCCATTTTACAGGTGAGGGAACTGAGGCACAGAGAAATGCAGGGACTTGCCCAGGACCACACAGCGGGCAAGTGGAGGAGCCGGGATGAGAACCCATGATCTTCTGACTCCTAGGCCCGTGCTCCACCCACTACACCGGGCTGCTTCTCTATGCCAGGCACTCGACTAAGGATTGGGCTAGATACAAGATAATCTAACTCAGTCCTCCTCCCATAAAGTGTTCAGGGTCTAGGAGGGAGGAAGAACAGCTATATTAGTCCCTTTTTTTAGCAAATGAAAAATCTGAGGCAAAGAGAAGTTATGTGACTTGCCCAAGGTTATCCAGCAGGAAAATGGCCGAGTCGGGCCAGACCAGACCAGAAGTTAGATCTCCCATCTCCCAATCCCTGTAAGTGTCCAATACATATTATACATGTGCATTCACTGAAGGAGTATGTACAACTCTGAGAGAGATAGCTCAAGGAGGCAGGTCTGCATAACAAGAAGGGGACAAGTAACCTGGCCTAATGCATCGAGCAGGGGACTGGAATCAGAAGGATCTGAGTTCTAATCCTGGCTCTGCCACTTGCCTGCTGTGTCATCTGGGGCAAGTCACTTCACTCTGCCCCTCAGTTTCCTCATCTTTAAAGTGGGGAATGACACTGTGAGCCCCTTGTGTGACCCGGACTGTATCCAACATGATGAGTTGGTATCTACCTCAGTGCTTTGTTTGGTAGCTGGCACATAGCAAGCTTTTAAATAGCGCAAAAAGGCGGTGGGAGTGGGCAGGAAAGGTTGAAATCTGCTATCAGGCAGAACTCTCACATTCATGTAAGCCCCCAGCATATCCCAGCCCTTATCAACATATCTCCTTGCTCCCCTCCTCTACCCCATCCCTGCTTCTTTTTCCCTTTCCCTGTCATAACGCCCCAAAAGATCTCTCCCATCTCCCTCCCCTTCTCTCACTTAGGCTCTACCAAAGCTCTGATTCTCTAGACACAAGCTAGCCTTGATTAGGAAGAAGGAAGGGAGAAGAATAGAGAGGAGCAGGGTGGGGCTCCGCTCTCAATGCTCACACTCTTCAAAAGACAAAAAAAACACCACAGGGAACAAAGAGGGGAAGGAAAGGAATGGTTAGGGAAGATGAGGCTAAGCAAACAGAGAGAGGTGATGATAATGATAACGCAGCATTTATTAGCACTTGCCATGTGCCAGAGCCAAATGACTTAGATTAGCATCTTTTGGACAGAGAATCAGGAGGACTAATTCTCTGGAGAAGATTAATGCTAGCTAGGAAAAGTCCAGGGAAAGCGTGGAAGAGGCAGGCCAGCAGCTGGTTGGATAGAAAACGTAACAATGAAAACGGAAGGACCGTTAGCAAGGTTAAGGATTATGGCAGTAGACAGGACGTTCGGGAGGAAATACATCCACAGTCGTAATGAATCGGAAACGACTCGGCACTTGATGCTAATCATAACGTGCCAAGCCTGCGCTAAGCGATCGCTCAGTCAATGAACAGTATTTATTGAATGCCTACTATATGAAGAGTACCGTACAAAGCGTTTGGGAGAGTACAATACAACAGAGTTGGTAGGCATGATCCCTGCCTTCAAGGATCGTCCAATCTGATGGGGGAGACAGACATTTTATAAATTTCAGATCAGGGAATCGGCAGAATATAAGGATCTGTCCAAAAGTGCCAGGGGTAGGGTGGGTGAGTATCAAAATGCTTAGTGGGTTACAGACCTATGTGCATAAGGTGAGGCAGAAAGGAGGGCAAAGAGGGTGGGGAGAGGGGAGGAGTCAGGGAAATCTTCTTGGAGGAGGTGTGATTTTAGTAGGACATTAAAGATGAGGAGAGTGGTAGTCTGGCAGAAATGAAGAGGGAGGAACGTGAAAAGCGGTGTGACCCAGTGGCAAGAGCACAGACCTGGGAATCAAAGGACCTGGGAGTCAAAGAATCTTGGCTCAGCCACTTGTCTGTTGTGAGACCTCAAGAAAATCACTTAAACTTCTCTGTGCCTCAGTTACCTCATCTGAAAATGAGGATTAAATCCTCCTCCCTCCAACTTTAACTGAGAGCCCCATGGGGGACCAGGACTATGTCCAACCAGAATGCCTTGTACCTTCCCCAGCACAGTGCCTGGAACAAAGTAAGTGCTTAGCAAGTACCATTAAAAAAAAAAGATGAAAAACATTTAGCATTTGGGGACAGCAAAGCACTTCTTACAAGATAGGTAGATTTACAATGGGAGACTTGCAAGGAAAAAAAAAAGACAGGTAGCATGGCTCAGTGGAAAGAGCCCGGGCTTGGGAGTCAGAAGTCATGGGTTCGAATCCAGGCTCCGCCACTTGTCAGCTGTGTGACTGTGGGCAAGTCACTTCACTGCTCTGGGCCTCAGTTGCCTCATCTGTAAAATGGGAATTAAAACTGTGAGCCTCACGTGGGATAACCTGATGATCCTGTATCTCCCCCAGCGCTTAGAACAGTGCTCTGCATATAGTAAGTGCTTAACAAATACCAACACTATGATGGTTTTTTGAATTTTTTTAATGGTACTTGTTAAGGGCCTCCTATGTGCCAGGCACTGTTCTAAACACTGGCATAGACACAAGGTCCTCAGGTTGGATGCAGATTATGTCCCACATGGGCTTTACAGTCTTAATCCCCATTTTACAGTGAGGTACCGAGGCACAGAGAAGCGACTGGCCCAAGATCACAAAACAGACAAGTGGCAGAGCTTGGTAGGAGAAGCAGCGTGGCTCAGTGGAAAGAGCACAGGCCTGGGAGTCAGAGGCCATGGGTTCTAATCCCAGCTCTGCCACTGGTCAGCTGTGTGACTTTGGGCAAGTCACTTCACTTCTCTGGGCTTCAGTGACCTCATCTGTAAAATGGGGATTAAGACTGTGAGCCTCAGGTGGGACAACCTGATTACCTTAGCATCTACCCCAGCACCTAGAACTGTGCTCAGCACATAGTAAGCGCTTAACAAATGCCATCATCATCATCATCATCATCATCATCGGTCATCAAAGCCCAGGTCCTTTTGACTCCCTGACTTTAAAGCAGGGAATGGCTGCTTAGTACAGAGCTCTATGCACAATAACAGGTCGATAAATAACACTGATTGATTACTGCAAGTCCATCGATTAGACTGTAAGCCCATCAGTGGGCAGGGACTGTCTCTATCTGTTGACGATTTGTCCATTCCAAGTGCTTAGTACAATGCTCTGCACATAGTAAGCGCTCAATATTATTGAATGAATGAATTATTTAATTGTGGCATTTAAGTGTTTACTACATGCCAGGCACTGTATTACAAGCAAAATCAGGGCAGACAGTCCCTGTCCCCACATGGGACTCACTATATTAAGCCCCATTTTGCAACTTAAGTAACTGAGGCCCAGAGAAGTGAAGTGTGTTGCCCAAGGTCACCCAGCAGTCCAGTGGCAGAGCTGGGATCAGAACCCAGCTCCTCAACTCCCAGGCCCATGCTCTAACCACTAAGCCACACTGACGCATGGAGATCCGTGCCCATGCGGTGACGGTCCGGCCACACCCCGTTTCAAGTTGAGATCTGTTGGTGCTACTGATTGCGAGCGACTCCCAACTCACTTGGACACTTTAGATTTGTCTCTCTCTCTGCCGCCTGTTGTAGTATGGGTTGGTGGGGCGACACAGGTTGGATTTATAATTGGGCCGGGGACTGAAAGGATCTGGGCTGGTGGGCGGGAATGGGGCTGACCCCAAGATTTCTGGTCTACGCTATCCTACATTTCCATCTTGGTCAATTTTGACGTTTTGGCCTCCTCTGTTGCCCAGATTTTCACCTTTATGTAGATGCCACAAGAGTGGCCACATTTTAGCCCTGGAATGTCTCCGCGGTATGTCCAACAGCAAGCAGAGTTGGAGCCATGCCCATAAATGAAATAGTTTTTGAACTGACGATGTGTAGAAGGGAAGTAAATATCTCAGCAATCAGGCAGGGAGGGCTGAAAAGCATTCGCAAGCTTTCATAGAAATATGAACTGCAGCCAATGAAGGCTATGTACAGTGACCACTCAAAGGACTGGTTGTGGGTGGTTCACAAGTAAAGTGGGGTAGCTGACATGGTCACCTACACCACAACTGACCAGAGCCACCTGAAGAGGGTTTGTAAATAGAGATCAGTTCAGAGTGTCATACACTTATAGCTAGATATGATTCTGTTTTTCCCCTGTGGGGCAGATAAACTCCCGATTTTGTTTTAGAAGTGTAATGGAGTCTTTGAATACAGTAGAATAGCACGTTAGGGGCAGGGAACGTGCCTAATTCTGTTGTTTTGTCCTCTCCCAAGCGCTTAGTATAATGCTCTGCCTTAGTAAGTGCTCAATAAACACCCGTTGATTGAAATCAGGATCAGTTGTTGTATTTCAGCTGAATTATTAAAACAAACTCTAGGAATGTCCAATATCATGGGCTACCAATATTTATTTCTGTACCTCTCCCACCATTTAACATTATGACAGGATAATAGCCCTTTAGTTGATTATTCATCTCCCACTGAAAAAACACAAAACACAGATGTAAATGGAATTACGCAGTCTCCAAGCATATTCTCTTCCTGCCCTCTGACCCATGAAAATAACCTTGAATACTCCCTTTTTCCTCCCACCCTTTTATCTAGAGAGCTTCTAATTTCTCCCTCCCAGGGAGCATCCAAGACCCAGAGCCCCTCACCTGGGGATTCAAGAGCTACGAAACAGAACCAGAGCATCAGCTGTGAAAGGTTAAAGCTCAGTCAAGGCCTTCAGCTGATTTTTTTGCTCCACAGCCTTCAAGGTAAAAGACAAGTGGAGTTTTCTTAGTTCCAAGAGCAGGCCAGAAATCCCCCCTAGGCTGCAATTTAGCTTCACACTCCATACCTATTTACCTACAGGGCTAAGCAGTGGTGTATTTCCTTCTCTGATAAAAGAGTTAAAAACTTTCAACTGGCTACTTAAGTAGAGAGCACACAACCCCTCCTAAGCCTCTCTGCTTCCGAACCTCCGGCCTTCCTGGTTAAAAATCAGAGCCTTTCTTCACCAGTGCTGCTGATCAGAAAGAGGCACAAGTACCAAATCCACTGTTGAATCCATCAAACACAACCTCCAGATCTGCAGCTTACAAGCCCCGATCTCTTTCCACTTTGAGGTTCCGGGACCAAGGGACAGCAAGAAGCTGAAACTTGTGCTTTCTCTTTATGGACTC
This sequence comes from Ornithorhynchus anatinus, assembly GCF_004115215.2. Taxonomy (NCBI): domain Eukaryota; kingdom Metazoa; phylum Chordata; class Mammalia; order Monotremata; family Ornithorhynchidae; genus Ornithorhynchus; species Ornithorhynchus anatinus. The sequence continues at coordinate 24,968,748 of NC_041738.1, read as the reverse complement.
CGGGGATCTACAAAGTCATCTGTCATTGCTCACCCCAAACCGAATGACCTGAATAGCCACATATAAAATTCACGTGCCTTCCAAAATTCATAAAATTTAATGGCAGAGCAGGGTTTGGCACGTGCTCCTTGTGGGCGGGGAATGTGACTGCTTATCGTTATACTGTACTCTCCCAATATAGTACAGTGCTCTGCACCCGGTAAGTGCTCAATAAATACATACGACAGAATGAATGAAATATCTGGAGTCGGTCAAATCCCAATTCACATGCATCTCTTTTGGAAGTTTGAAAGATTTAAATCTATCAAAGGCTCCAGGACCAAAATTTGCTTCTAATATGAATGTCAAAAGGGGTTCAGTGAATTCTTTCTCGTGTGTTGGAAATGAAAACTATTCTCCCACTTCTAAGAATGATTAAAAATGGAAGTCACCTTTGCACTTGAAGTACCACCCTCTCATCCTTATATTCTGTTGCCTCCCCTACCTGTAATTTATTTTACCGCTTCTCTCCTTCGGTAGATTGTACATTATTTCAGGACAGGGCTTAGTGCAAATTATAAGATAAAAATCACTGCAACCGGTTGTTCCCTGAGTCTGGAGGAGAAAGAGGAAGTTCGGTAGAGCTTTCACTTAAACCGTAGCCTTAACTATCCACACCTAAGAGTAAATCATACAAAGCCAGCTTCGCGCCTCTCCCGCTACAACCCGGTCTCCACACACGCTGGGCTCCACAAACGCCAACCTACTGTCGTTTCTCGTCGTCTCCCCGCTCGCTCCGCCTTCCCTCACGTCCAGAGGTCCGTTCACATCCGGCAGACCACCGCTCTCCCCACCTCCAAAGCCCTACTGAAATCACATCTCCTCCAAGAAGCTTTCTCTGACTAATCTCTCATCTTCCCACCCTATTTTCCCTCCTTTCTGAGGCACCTGCGCACTTGAGACCTTAACACCGAAGTCCTGCCCCATCCTTACGCCCTGTCGCTTCCCCTACCTGTAATTTATCTTAATCTCTGTCTCCCTCCGTAGCTGGTACACTCTTTCAGGGAAAGGCTCAGTGCAAATTACAAGATAAAATCATCGCAACCGGTTTGTGCCTGGTGTCTGGAAGAGAAAGGGGCAAGTACTTTATCTCGCCGAGTCCAAAATTCCATTGACGTGCAGAGGATTAAAGAAAGATTCACTCGGTCACAGATCCGCAAACAGTTCTGAGGCTCGAACTTCATTATAAAGAGTCCCGTCTTCCCCCCGAGAGACGTAAAAGGGCCATAACGTTCCGCGGTAGAACTTACGGCACTCGGCAAGCAGGCTGTTTCGATTTTTAGGCGCCTATTGGTAATGAGTCAGATGGCAACAGTGGGATATTTTCAGATCTCATTGAGATTAGAGGGGGGAGGGTCACTTTGTCACACCGGGACAGTTTCTATGGAAAAGCTCAACTGCAAAAGGCTGTGAAAGAAGCCACCCTTCACGGACACACCTCGGATTACGGGGAAACGGGTCAGCATTGGCCGAGCGCCACTTCAGGAAAGCCTGCAGTGATGTCGCAGCCCTCCAACTCTCCCCCTCCATCACTATTACTACCACCAGCTCCACCACCACCACCACCAAACGGGAGTATTTTCTGGGGCAAAGGGGGGTTGGGGGGGAGGTCTGAAGAGGGCGTCATGCAAGCACAAGAAGAATCCCTAGGACTTGCAGGACACCTTCGTTCCCTAAAGCACTGGTGACTTTTCTTTAGTAGGTCTTTTAAAATAAGGTCCGGAAGGCAGCGTCTATCATCAACTCATGAACAATCGAAACCGAACACCTTAAGGACTATCCTGGGGCATTTTCCTCCCGCCTGGCAGTGGAATGCAAGAATACTTTACGCCCAGGTACGGGACCTTTCCGAACGATGTGAAAAACGGACCTAGCGACGCTAGACTCTAGAAGTTCCTTCCAGTTTACTCTCGGGGCTTATTAGGATGGGAAAATAAAGCTCTGCCACTTAAAACGGAGGGTTCGTTTCCTTTATCTTTTGACCGGGGGAGGAAAACAGCTCCGAATTACGTTTCTAGATTTCGATTCGGCCAATTCGCCGGCTGAGTGGAACGCCTCGGCGGTACAGAGACGGTAGAACTTTAAAACGAACGGTCAACCCGACGACTCCTGCCCAGGAAAATTCGAAATGACTTTGGGTCTCTCTGGCACGTAGAGAGAGTCTTCTGCAGTACACCAAGAACTAGGGTGAATGGCACATCAAGGTTTTGCGGGGGCATCTTTCGGTTCTCCCTAGCTGGCATTTTCTGGGTGCCACCCAACGAGAAGGGGGCGGGGGGCAAGCGAAGAAAGGCGCATTTCAGACAGCGGTCGTGGAGCGGGAGTAAAACCAACCAACCACACAAAGATCCGAAGCCCTCCCTCCCTCCCTCGCTTCCTCAGTTTCCCCCTGCAGTTCCCGGGGTCCCGAGAGTCCAACGGGGGTGGGTGGTGGTATCCGTGAGGTAGAAGGCTTTCTCGGGGACGAATGTCCCCCGGGAAGGGGCTCCGGCCTGCGGGACGCCCCCGGGGGGCCGCCGCCCGCGCTCCATCCTATTTATTGGGCGCTTACTGTGTGCGGGGCGGCACCGTAGTAAGCGCGTGGGCGAGGACAATAGCAGGGTGAACAAGCTGACCGGCGGTGGGCTGGGGGTGAGGACGGGCCGGCGGCGGCGGTGAGGACCAGAGGGCGGGGGAGCTGGCCGCGTTGGGCGGGCCGGACGGGCCGGCAGGCAGAGGGAAGGACGGACTGACGGACAGAGACACGGACGGACTGACAGACAGAGGGATGGACTGACAGACAGAGACGGACGGAGGGACGGACGGATGGACAGACGGATAGTCAGACAGAGGGATGGACGGACGGACAGAGGGACGGACCATCAGACAGAGGGACGGACCATCAGAAAGACAGACAGAGGGACGGACAGTCAGACAGAGGGACGGACAGTCAGACAGAGGGACGGACAGTCAGACAGAGGGACGGACAGTCAGACAGACGGAGGGACGGACGGACAGTCAGACAGAGGGACGGACAATCAGACAGACGGAGGGACGGACGGACAGTCAGACAGAAGAGGACGGACGGACAGACAGAAGAGGGCCGGACAGAGAGGCAGCCAGCGGGCGGGCCGTCCGTCCGTCCTTCCGTCCGTCCAGCAGGGTCGGGGCGTCGGGCGCGGGGAGCGCGGCTGCGGTCCGGGGTCCGGGGTCCAGTCACGGCCCGCGGGGAGCCGCTCGGGGACCGGACGGGACGGGACGGGACGGGACGCAGCTGCCGCTGCCCCGACACCGCCGGACCCCAGCACCCGCCCCAAGGGCCGGGGGCGCTGGACCGGCCGGAGGGCATCCACCGGGGCAGGGGACGGGTGGAGGGGATGGAGGGGACGGATGCTGGGGACGGGTGCAGGGGACGGAGCCTCCGGCGGGTCCGGCGAAGCCGGCCAGCTCCGGTGGGGCGAGGGCCTGCCCCCGGCCCGCAGGGAGAGCCGCACACCGCCTTCACTCACTCCTTTCCTTCCTTCCTTCCTTCCTTCCTTCCTTCCTTCCTTCCTTGGGATTTGGTGAGCGCCCCCCGTGCGCGGGGCGCCGGGCCGAGCACCGTGCCCCACTAAGGCGTCCGGCCGCTCTTACCTTTGAGCCCGGAGCGCAGCTTGTCCAGGGCCATAGTCCCGGGGGCGGCGGGGGGCCCGGGGGTCCCGGCGGGGGCAGGCCGGACGGCCCGGGCCCCATGTGCCGGCCCGGCGCCGCTCGGCTCCGCTCGGCTCCGCTCGGCTCCGCTCCGGGGGCCCCGGGGCCCACCCGCCCTCCCGCCCCCCCCAGGACCGGCCCCGCCCCCGACACCCCCACGGGCCGCGGGCCCAAAGCTTCACCGCCGGCCCGCTCGGGGGGGGGGGGGGGAGGGGGGCTCCTGGGGCCGGGGGGCCGGGGGGCTGGGGGGCTGGGGGGCCGGGGGGCCGGCTGGCAGCCGAAGTGGAGCGGGCGCCGCTGCGCTCCGGGAAGCTTCATTTAAGAGGAGGGGCGACCCCCCATCCCCGCCCCCCATACAAGCCCCGCCCCCCCAGGGGGGGAGGAGGAAGGGGGAGAGGAGAGGGGAAATGGGAAGGGGAGGGGGATGGGGGGAAAGGGGGGAGGGGGGAAAAGAGGGGGGAGGGGGAAAAAGAGGGGGGAGGGGGAAGGGGAGGGAGAGGGAGGAGAGGGGAAGGGGGAGAGGGGAGGGGAGAAGGGGGAGAGGGGAAAGGGGAGGGGAGGGAGGAAGGGGACGGGGGGGAGGAGAGGGGAAAGGGGAAGATGAGAGGGGAGGGGGAGAAAGGGGGAGGGGGGAGAGAGGAGAGGAGGGAGGGAGGAGAGGGGAAAGGGGAGGGAGGAAAAAGGGGAGGGGAGAAGTGGAGAGAGGGGGAAGGGGGGAAGGGAGGAGAGGGGGGAAAAAGAGAGGGGGGAAGGAGGGGAGGGGAGAAGGGAGGAGAGAGGGGAGGAGGGAGGGAGGAAAGCCTGTAAGCCCGTCACTGGGCAGGGATTATCTCTATCTGTTGCCGAATTGTCCATTCCAAGCGCTTAGTACAGTGCTCTGCACATAGTAAGCTTCATTTAAGAGGAGTTCCCCCCCCCCGCCAGGAGTGTGGGGGGGGAAATAATAATAATAATGTCGGTATTTGTTAAGCGCTTACCATGTGCAGAGCACTTTTCTAAACGCTGGGGGAGATACAGGGTCATCGGGTTGTCCCACGTGAGCCTCAAAGTTAATACCCATTTTGCAGATGAGGTTACTGAGGCACAGAGAAGTGAAGTGACGTGCCCACAGTCACAGAGCTGCCAAGTGGCAGAGGCGGGATTCTAACCCATGACCTCTGACTCCCAAGGAGGGGGGAGAGGAGGGGGAAGGGGAGAGGTGGTGGGGGGTGGAGGGAGGAGAGACTGTAAGACCGACATCGGGCAGGGATGGTCTCTATCTGTTGCCTAATTGTCCATTCCAAGCGCTTAGTACAGTGCTCTGCACATAGTAAGCGCTCAAATACTATGGAATGGATGGGAGAGGGGAGGGAGGAGAAGGGGGAAGGGGAGAGGGAAGGTCCGAGGGATAACACCTCATCCGTAAAATGGGGATAAGGACTGTGAGCCTCACGTAGGACAACCTGATTGCCCTGTAAATCTCCCCCAGCGCTTAGAACAGTGCTCTGCACATAGTAAGCGCTTAACAAATACCGACATTTTTATTATTATAACACCCCCAGCCCCCCCCCACCCATTCACCCCGTCAAAGGGGGGGCGGTTCTAGCCCTGCCGGGCCGAGATCCGGACCGACTGCGGGACCCCCAAACCCCCCCCCCCGCTGTCCCCCACCCCCCTGCTGCCCCCCACCCCCACCCCCCTGCCCAGGCCAGGGCACTCACAGGTCGCGGACTGTGGGGTCTGGGCTCCCAGCCCCCCCTCCAACGCCTCACCTTGGGCGACTCACTTCACTCCTCCGGGCCTCTGTCACCTCATCTGCAAAATGGGGATGAAGGCGGGGAGCCAGCCCCTCACGGGGGACAACCTGACCCGCTGGGATCCACCCCAGCGCTGACAACAGTGCTTTGCACAGAGTAAGCGCTGAACCGATACCAAAATTTTTATTGACCGTGAACCCCCACGTGGGACAACCTGATGACCTGGGATCCACCCCGGCGCTGAGAAAGGTGCTTTGCACAGAGTAAGCGCTGAACAGATACCAACATTTTTATTATTATTGACCGTGAACCCCCACGTGGGACAACCTGATGACCTGGGATCTACCACAGCGCTGAGAACGGTGCTCTGCACAGAGTAAGCGCTGAACAAATACCAAAATTTTTATTATTATTGATGGTGAACAACCTGATGACCTGGGATCTATCTACCCCAGCGCTGAGAACGGTGGTCGGCATAGAGTAAGCGCTCGACAAATACCAACATTAATATTCATTCATTCAAAAGTATTTATTGAGCGCTTACTATGTGCAGAGCACTGTACTAAGCGCTTGGAATGGACAAATCGGCAACAGATAAAGACAGTCCCTGCCCATTGACGGGCTTACGGTCTAATCGGGGGAGACGGACAGACACGAACAATAGCAATAAATAGAATCGAGGGGATGTACATCTCATTAAAACAATAGCAACTAAATAGAATCAAGGTGATGTACATCTCATTAACAAAATAAATAGGGTAATAAAAAATATATACAATTGAGCGGACGAGCACGGTGCTGAGGGGAGGGGAAGGGAGGGGGGGATGAGCAGAGGGAAAGGGGGGAAAAGGGGGCTTAGCTGAGGGGAGGTGGAGGGGCAGCAGAGGGAGCAGAGGAAGCAGAGGAAAAAGGGGAAGCTCAGTCTGGGAAGGCATCTTGGAGGAGGTGAGCTTTAAGTAGGGCTTTGAAGAGGGGAAGAGAGTCATTTTGGCGGAGGTGAGGAGGGAGGGCGTTCCAGGACCGCGGGAGGACGTGGCCCAGGGGTCGACGGCGGGATAGGCGAAAACGGGGGACGGTGAGGAGCTGGGTGGCGGAGGAGCGGAGACTACAGGGTGGGAGTAGAAGGAGAGAAGGGAGGAGAGGTAGGAGGGGGCAAAGGGATGGACAGCCTCGAAGCCTAGAGTGAGAAGTTTTTGTTTCGTGCTGAGATCGATGGACAACCACTGGAGGTTTTTAAGGAGGGGAGTGACAGGCCCAGAGCGTTTCTGCAGGAAGATGAGCCGGGCAGTGGAATGAAGAATAGACTGGAGCGGGGAGAGACTGGAGGAAGGGAGATCAGAGAGAAGGCTGACACAATAATCCAGCCGGGATATTATGAGAGCCTGTAACAGTATTATTATTATTATTATGATTAGACTGTAAGCCCGTCAAAGGGCAGGGGCTGTCTCTATCTGTTACCGATTTGTACATTCCAAGCGCTTAGTTCAGTGCTCTGCACATAGTAAGCGCTCAATAAATACTATTGAATAAATCCTATTGAATATTATTGACTGTGAGCCCCACCTGGAACAACGTGCTGACCTCGGATCTACCCCAGCGCTTACAACAGTGGTGGGCTCCCACACCTAATGGGGCGTGGAGGACCAGACCTCGAGGCGGCGGCGGCCACCCCAAGTCCACGCCTGACGGGGAAAAATCTCCTTTTCCCCCGCCGAAACACAGCAGACCCCTTTGGGTTCACTCATTCATTCATTCATTCGTATCGATTGAGCGCTTACTCTGTGTGGCACACTCTACTAAGCGCTTGAAAGGCCCACTTCGACAACAGAGAGAGACCATCCCCGCCCAACAAGGGACTCACAGCCTAAACGGGGAGCCAGGCCTCAAGACCATCAAGACAAATAGAATCCTAGATATCTACACATCATTAACAAAATAGAGTAATAAATTATATATAGAAATAGGCACGAGTGCTGTGGGGAGGGGAAGCGGGGAGAGCAGAAGGGGAATGGGGAGGAGGAGCAGAGGGAACGGGAGGGCTCAGTCTGGGAAGGCCTCCTGGAGGAGGTGAGCGCTCAGTAATACTAATTACGGTATTTGTTAAGCACTATGTGCAGAGCACTGTTCTGAGCGCTGGGGTAGATACAGTAAAGCTTTGAAGAGGGGAAGAGAGCTACTTCGGCGAGGGAGATCCCACAGTGACCCAAGCAAATCCAAGAAAAATCAACCTCGCCCCCTCCGCGGACATATCCCGCATTTCATGTGTCAGCGAATATTTAAAATGGAATTCCTAGAGCTAAGAAAGCGAAGCTACCCAGTTTGTAGACTGTCACATTTACACAATTAATGACTTTGATCACAGGGGTTTTTTTTTCCTTCTAAGTTTTCTTTGGTTGTGGCCTAACGCTTCTTTAGCAGATGGTCCGCTAGAGATGTCTTCTCTCTTAGGCCATTGCAAAGTTTCGGGTAGTCGTTCATAAACATTAACTGGGAGCTGAAATAAAATTCGTATAAATGAACTGTGAGGTACGATAAGTTCACTCCAGCTAAGTGGAACAAAAACAGAAAATTGTTTTTTATTGCTTACGTCCAAGTGATACCTGGGGCAATAATGAAATTGTTTTAGGAAAATGCTACAGATTCTACTGTAGCAGGATTAAGCTGTAGAAAACACAGCTTCAGGCTGTAGAAAGACAAAACTCCACTTACTTTCACGTGGCGGGGGTGGGGGGCACACAATTCCTGGTCTAGCGATGATATAACGAAGGGAAAACTTCTTGGGAGATAAGAATGACAAAAACTGATATTTCCACAATGCAGTCACTTGTGTTTTCAGAAGGTCCGGCTGGACGCGATTCCACAGCAAAGAAGCCCATTAATTAGCATTCTGCTCAATGGGGCCCCTTATATGAATTCCTTCACAATATGTTTTCAGAAAAATCATTGATCATCTTATTGCTATTTAGTAATCTGAAAACAAGGTTCCTGATTTTTTTAAAGGTACTTGTTAAAAGCTTACTATGTGCCAGGCACAGGTACTAAGCGCTTGGGAAGATACAAGATAATCAGGTTGGACACAGTCCACGTGCCACCTGGGGCTCACAATCTTAATCCCCATGTTACAGATGAGGTAAGTGAGGCCCAGAGAAATTAAGTGACTTGCCCAAGGTCACACATGGCAAAGTGACAGGGTCAGGATTAGAACCCAGGTACTTCTGACTCCCAGGATCATGCTCTATCCACTAGGCCATGCTGCTTCTATAATTAAAGTGATGCACCTGAGCCTAAAGTTGGTTGGTACTTGTTAGGTGCTTACTATGTGCCCAGCACTGTTCCATCCTGCTTCTGTAATTAAAGCGATGCATTTGAGTCTAAAATTGGTTGGTCCTTGTAAAGTGATTACTATGTGCCAAGCATTGCTCTAAGCGTTGGGGTAGATAGAAGTTCATCGGGTTGGAGGCAGTCCCGGTCCCACATGGGACTCACACTCTTAATCCCCATTTTGGAGATGTGGTAACTGAGGCCCAGAGAAGTGAAGTGACGTACCCAAGGCCACACGGCGGACATTTGGCGGATCCAGAATTAGAACCCGGGTCCTTTTGACCCCCGATTAGACTGTGAGCCCGTCATTGGGCAGGGATTGTCTCTATCTGTTGCCAAACTGTACATTCCAAGTGCTTAGTACAGTGCTCCGCACATAGTAAGCACTCAATAAATACTATTGAATGAATGAACTCGCAGGCCGTGCTCTATCCACTTAGCTATGCTGCTTACTTTCAACACTCATGCACCAAATGGTAAATGTATGAAGAAAAACTTCATGCTGCATATTAATATAGATTATTTCATTCATTATTGATCCTTTATTTAATGTTTAAATCAAATAGATACTTTGCATAAACTGGGAATAAATACATGTATAATTGTTGGGTTAAAAAGACCACAATACTCTTCATACACTTAGTTATTAGCTTGTATAACTGCTCTCCAAAACTTACCTTCCAAATTGCTGAAATGACTTCATCTCCATCATCTCCATTCTCACACTATCCTTAAGAGGTGTGAGACTGTATTTTGATTCGACAGTCGTTATTAGCACCTCCAATTGAGTGAGCGTCTGTTTAAATTATAAACCTCTGAAACTCAGGTTTGTGAGGATCCCCTGACCCCTTCTGTATATTATACCAGAAGTGGAAACATGGAGAAACAATTAAGAGTTGAACTAATGACCTAGCCTACCAGGCTGCTGCTAATTCCTAATGGGTCTCCCAAGTGCAGGTAGCTAGGAAAGAGGATGCAGGATTCAGTTTTGCTCAGCATACAAAAGATAATGGCATTAGATGAATTCTCCCAGCTTTGGTCATTCAACTAATTGCATCAGGACCCAGTGGAGCGTCATATTTATGTTGTGGAAACATTTTAGGTTCTTACAGTGCCTGGCACATGGTAAGCGCTTAATAAATACCATCATCATCATGATTATTATTACAGTACTTTGACTTTTAATTTTTTAATTTAAAAATGTCCACAGAAAACTAGCCTTTGTCACTTCTAGTAAACCTTGCTAATTGATCACATTAAGCTTACTCAGGTGGCTCCCCCCTTTCCCTCCTCCCCCCACCTAAGACCGACTTCACATGCCTAGGCTGAAGATGGGCTTTAACCCTTCTGCCTCATATAGCTTTCATAGGTTACTAACTAACTCTTATTACAAATCATCGGCACGGCTAGTAAACTTGGCCGGAATTGTCATTCACAGTTGGCACAACACAAAGACGGTATGCTAATCAAAACGATGTTGTTCACGTGGTAATCGAAGTACAAAGAAACGACATATGCATACCCATATGGATCCACTTGGCTGAAGTGGAATCTGGAAAATCTTGTTGTGGGGAAATTCTTGGAGAGAAGACACCCTTGGAAACAGATGCAAGAGTGACAGAAAGTGATGTTACTTGGCTTAGAGGGTGCTAAAAATCTTCCCGTGTCAGTCGTGTTTGATAGTTTGCCCCCAAAGTATATTGCCGTTTCTAGGATGCTGGAAGAGAAATTTCTACAAACTTTTTAATGACACCACACCATTGACTTTAAAGCCCTTCATCACTTTGTCCCCCCCTCCCCACTTCACCTTGCTACTCTCCTACTACTACCCAGCCTGCAGACTTCATTGCTGTAATGCTAAACTTCTCACAGTACCTCCATCTCTCTGTCTCACCACGGACCTCTCCCACATCCTACTTCTGGCCTGGAACACCCTCCCTTCTCCTATCAGATAACTGCTCTCCCCCACTTCAAAACTTTACTGAAGACTCATCTCCTCCAAGAAGCCTTCCCTGACTAAGCCCTCCTCTCCTCTTCTCCCACTCCCTTCTAAGCCGCTCCTTCATTCATCCTCCCTCCCATCCCCACAGCACATGTGTATATACCTCTAATTCATGGATTTATTTATATTAATGTCTGTCTCCCCCTCTAGACTGTGAGCTCACTGTGGGCCGGAATGTGTCCGTTTGTTATTTTGTACTCTCCCAAGAGCTTAGCACAGTCCTTTGCACACAGTGAGCGCTCAATAAATACAACTGAATGAATGACATCCTTGCTTCTTTACTCATCAATCCCTCATGCTGCAAGGGCAGGCCAGATACTCAGGGGTGTTTATATTAAGGATACCATAAAATTTGCTTTTTTGGAGTGGTGTCATACACACAGAGATTTTGCAGTAAACCGCTGAAACCATTTCGATGTTTTATATTCCATTTAGTTTGTAAAAGTAGAAATTTGTTCGAGCTTCTTTGTGCTAAACCTTCAAAGTGATTTCCAGGTGAAAGAGAGTTGTTACAAATGCAATGTCAGTAGTACGTATTGAGCGATGCCTCTGAGCAGAACACTGTGCTAAGCGCTAGGGAGAGTACAAGAGTTAGTAGACATGATTCCCTGCCCTCAATGGTCGGTGTAATCAAGCAGGGGACACAGACGCTAAAATGAATTACCAGTAGGGGAAGCTACCAAGTATAAAGAAAGAAGCAGCATGGTGTAGTGGATAGAGCCTGGGCCTGAGTCAGAAAGTCGTGGGTTCTAAACCCAGCTCCGCCACTTGTCTGCTGCTTGCCCAAGGGCAAATCACTTCACTTCTCTGGGCCTCAATTCCCTCATCTGTAAAATGGGGACTGAGACTGTGAGCCCCGCGTGGGACAGGGACTGTGTCCAACCCAATTTGCTTGTATCCACCCCAGTGCTTAGTATAATGCCCTGCACAGAGTAAGCGCTTTAACAAATACCGTAATTATTAGCATAATTAATAATAACATTTGTATTTGTTAAGCGCTTACTCTGTGCAGATACAGGGGTAGATACAGGTGATCAGATTGTACCTCGTGAGGCTCACAGTCTTAATCCCCATTTTACAGATGAGGTAACTGAGGCACAGAGAAGTTAAGTGACTTGTCCACAGTCACAGAGCCAAGTGGCAAAGCCTGGATTCGAACCCATGACCTCTGACTCCCAAGCCCAGGCACTTTCCACTGAGCCACACTGCTTCTCAATTATTGTTGTCAACAATAAGCCCAATTATTTTCATTTAAAACCCATCACGTCTTTAGTTTTAATAAAGAACATTTATTAAGAAGACCCATGGAATATGTGTAGATACGTAGTAAACTGAATACAATGAATGCAAAATCATTATGAAAATAGAAAGTCATGATTTTACCACACGGAACAAGAAAAGTTGCTTTCAGAGAATCTGAATTATGGAAAAGTTCCATTTGGATGGTGCAATGAGATCGGAATTGTTGAATATACATCCTATGCTTTTTATTCCACTTTCATAAGTGAATTTTTGAGAAGTAATGTTTTAGGGATGAAAAGTAAAAACACGAACTTGGCTTTAAGGCCTTGATATGACTTAAAGGTTTAGAGAACAGGAGAATTCCTTGGAGAACTAGGCCCAGATCGGTGCCTTTATTAATGTCCCAAATTCCTTTCATCCCCGACCCGAAAAATTAAATAGCCTTAAAGACTTTTTTCCACAATTTTGTCTCTATAGAGTTACAAGATAATTTCAAATTAAAGTCTTTAGAGAGGTCCACTATGAGAGGGTAGGCTTTTCACATGAACCATGAGTAGAGTGCTCTGCATGCAGTAAGTGCCCAATAAATATCAATGATTAATATCAAGCATCGACCACCCCGAGTCCAGGCTTTAAAAGGATCGGGTTCTGTCATGTCAGGAAGTTATATAATATCAGAGTATACATGCTTGGTGATTCCTGTTATTTTTCCACGACGACGAATCCATTCTCCTGGCATGGGAGGATTAAAACCAAACCCCCAAAATACCTCAGGTCACATCTCCCCCTCCCACATCACAATTTCCATAATTAGCGTGTGACACCTCATCCTGAGAGATACATTTTACATTACGAAGATAAAAGTGGCAGGATGAATTCAAGTGACTCAGATAATTTTGCTCATTTAAACACTCCTCTTTATTTACACATGATCCCCTTTTCCACCACTGTTATTTGGGGAAGATTATCTGTATGTAAATACCAGAATACATGCAACCCCCTACCAAGAAAGAAAATGTACAGCTTGGATAAATAAAGACTAAAAATGGTCATATACAAAGTGCTTAACTGAAAGACCTCGCGACACATTCGGACCTCATTTTAATACTCGCCAAATAAATACCAAGAAGTGCAACATTTATAAATAGCACATTCCAAATAATCCCATTCAATTTCCTATTCGCCAGCATTTAGTATTTTGATTAAGCAAATGAGGAGCAGCTCAATTACATAGTAGTTAAGGCAGGTCACATAGCATCAAAATGAAACCGATGGGCTTCCTGGCGTTTCTCTCGATCATCTGCTTTCTGAAAAATAAAACAACAACAATACAAGCATTTAGATGTTTTTAGACTACATTTTACCACCTAATAGACCGGTATCAGATGTGAGGAATATTTTTTTCCATGTTTGATTTCTGGGACAAGAAAAAAGCTGGCTCTAAACCTTGAGAAGTCCTGGAAAACAGGTGTCATTTACTCTAATCGTCCTCAGCAGTCCGTAACTGGTTGTTTTTAACATTAATGACTCAATATTTTCAGACTGCTTTATGGACTGCTTTCTCAAGGCGTGTTATTCTAGTGCTATGGAATGATTTCTCACTGTTTGCATATTCTCTTTCTTAAACTATGATGCACTAAAAAGAATCTGAATAAGCCCTACGACTTGCCGTATCAATCCAGAAGTAGATGGGAGGAAAAATTTTTCTCCACCTTTAACACTGCTGCTGACAGAGAAAAATAAATAGGCGTCAAAAAAACACAACAGAAAATGACTCGGTAGTCAGTGTTCCTTGGTCACATCATAAGGCGATAAGCATGTGTTTTTAGAGCACCTTTAGAAGGAGGATGCAATTCTCTGCTAAAGCAGCTGGTACCTCCTTTGTCTGTGTTATGCCTTTGTCTGGAATCGGAATTGATCCCTTGAGAAATTCACTTATTTTGTGTTGCTTTTTGATGGTGCAGAAATATAGAATATTGCTTCCCAGCCCATCTGGGGCTGATACTTGAATGCAGCGGGCCAACTACAGATACAACGTCCGTGAGGTGAAATTCTACTTAATGTTCCTCTGACTACGGTTGTTCGTGTTATCATTTTGGAGGTTGATTAAAAAATACTCTAAGAAATGATGACTTGAGAGTATCATGAGTCTAGTGAAATAGATAACATTCTCATTCCACAAGAACAGTTACACAAAGTTAAAAATGGTCATTTTGCTTAACAGCAATGACTGTGCTTTGACGAGGCAGCAGGTCTCATTGGCTACCTTGCCAACTGGCTATGACAGTGAATACAAAGGAAACAGAAAAATTAGAATATTTTTTCTTGTGAAGAAGCCACTTGATAGGCTGTGAGCTCGTTTGTGGGCAGGGAATGTGTCTTTTTGTTGTCATACTGTACTCTCCCAAGGGTCAGGTACAGTGCTTTGCACACCGTAGGTGCTCAATAAATATGACAATGAGTGAATGGCTCTGTAAGGTGCACATATTCAAACTCAGTCAGAAATATTCTTATCTTACAGTGAACCAATGGCAGTCGATTATGAAATTATTGCTATTAAAAATGCCTTGCTGACATCACACTTTTCCTGCCTCTGAACCAGAATAAAAGGATCACTGTTTTAATGTTATTCGATAGAAACACTTCAGAAACACTGAAAATAACATGGGCTACATGGAAAAGAAATCTGCGTTTTTGCTCTCGGCTCTGCCATCCATTTAGGTGTCCTTGAGCAAAATCACCCTTTCATCATCAATCCATGGCATTTACTGAGCACTTACTATGTGCGGAGCACTGGACTAGGTGCTTGGGAGCATAGGATACAACAGATTTTGTAGATGTGACCCCTGCCCACAGAGAATTTACAGCCCACAGGGGGAGGCACGCAGGGTAATTACCGGTAGGGGAAATAGTAGAGTATAAGGATATAATAATAATGTTGGTATTTGATAAGCCCTTACTATGTACAGAGCACTAAGCGCTGGGGTAGATACAGGGTAATCAAGTTGTCCCACATGAGGCTCACAGTCTTCATCCCCATTTTACAGATGAGGGAACTGAGACACAGAGAAGTAAAGTGACTTGCCCACAGTCACACAGCTGACGGGGGACAGAGCTGGGATTCGAACTCATGACCTCTGGCTCCCAAGCCCGTGCTCTTTCCACTGAACCATGCTGCTTCTGCTGTACGTAAGTTTAGTGAAGCTGGGGTGAGTATCAGGCAGCCTATCAATCATATTTATTGAGCGCTTACTGGGTGCAGTGCACTGTACAAGGTGCTTGGGAAAATAAAATATAACAGAGTTGGTAAACACGTTACTTGTCCACAATGAGCTTAGAGTCTAGAGAGGGATACAGACATTAATGTAATTATGTCTAAGTGTCGTGGGGCTGAGAGAGAAGCAAATAAAGTGCAATGTTGTCGCAGAAGGGAGAGGGACAAGAGGAAATGAGGGCTTACTGGGGAAGGCCTCCTGGAAAAGATGTGCTTGAAGGTGGAGAGAGTAATCGTCTGTCGGATACGACGACGGACGGCATTCCAGGCCAGAGGCAAGGTGTGGGAGAGATAGGCGGAGTGATAGATGAGATCGAGGTACAGGGAGTAGGTCGGCATTAGAAAAGCACAGTGTGCAGAGTGGGTTGTAGTATGAAATCGGGGAGGGTGAGGTAGGAGGGGGCGAGGTGATTGTTTTAAAAGTTGATGATAAGGAGTTTCTGTTTGATGTGAAGGTGGATGGGCAACCACTGGAGGTTCTTGAGGAGTGGGGAAACATGAAGTGAACGTTTTTGTAGAAAAATGATCCAGGCATCAGAGGGATGTATGGACTGGAGCTGGGGGAGACAGGAGGCTGGGAGGTCTGCGAGGAGGCTGATGCAGTAATCCAGGCCGGATAGGACAAATGCCTAGATTTACGAGGTAGCAGTTTGGATCAAGAGGAAAGGGTCGATTTTAGCGACTGTGACGTTTGAACCGAAAGGATTTGGTGACAGATGGCATATGAAGGTTGAAATGAGAGAGGTGAGTCGAGGATAATGTCAAGAATAGGGGCTTGTGAAACGGAGGACAGTGGTGCCGTTTACAGTGATGGGAAAATCGGGGAGGACGGGGTTTGGATCGGGAAGATAAGGAGTTCTGGTTTGGACGTGTTAAGTTTGAGGTGTCCGTGGGACATCCAAGTAGAGACGTCTTGAAGACAGGAGGAAATGCAAGACTGCAGAGGAGAGAAATCAGAATTGGAGATGTAGATTTAAGAATCATCTGCATAGAGATGGTATCACTTATTCAATGGCATTTACTGAGCGCATACTATGTGCAGAGCACTGTACTAAGCATCTGGCAGAGTATAATACAACGGAATTAGAAGACACATTCCCTGCTGTGAGGAGTTTACAGTCTAGGGGACGGACGGACATTAATATGAATGAATACGTAATTTATAATATATGATTTGAAGATATGTATACAAGTGCTGTGGAGTTGGAGGCGGGGTGAAAATCAAATGTCCAAAGGTCACAGATCCCAGTGCAGAGATGATGCAGAGGGAGATTGAGCTGGAGAAATGAGGGTTTGGTCAGGGAAGGCCTCTTGGAGGAAATGTGACCTCAACAATTCTTTAAAGTTGGAGAGAGTGGTGGTCTGGTGTATATGGAACAGGAGGGAGTTCCAGGCTGGGGGAGGTCGTGAGAAATGGGTCAGCGGTGAGAAAGATGAGATCGGGTCACTGTGTAAGTTTGCTTTAGAGGAGCAGAGTGTATGGGCTGGGCTATAGTAGGAAATTAGGGAGGTGATGAGGGATGGGGCAAGCTGACTGAGCTGCTTTAAAGCCAGCGGTAAGGAGTTTCTGTATGATGTGGAGGTGGATGGGCAGACACTGGCGGTTCTTGAGGAGTGGGGGACATGGACTGAACGTTGCTGTTGATAAATGATCCACGCAGAAGAGTAAAGTATGGATTGGAGTGGGGAGAGACAGGAGGCAGAGATGTCGGCAGGGAGGCAGATGCAGTACTCAAGGCGGGATAGGGTAAGTGCTTGGATCAGCATGGTAGCAGTTAGGATGGAGAGGAAAGGGTGGATTTTAGCAATGCTGTGAAGAGAGAACTCACAGAATGTGATGACACTGAATATGTGAATGGAATGACAGAGATGTGTCAAGGACAACGCCGAGGTTACAGGCTGGTGAGATAGGGTGCTGTGGTGTTGTCTACAGTGCTGGGAAGGAAAAGGGGAGGACAGGGTTTGGGTGGGAAGAAATGCAGTTCAATTGTGGATATGCTTAATCTGAGGGGGTCAGCAGGACATCCAAGTAGAGATGTCTTGACGGCTGGAGGAAATGTGAGATTGCAGGGAAGGCGAGAGGTCCGGACTGGATATGTAGATTTGGGAATGACCTGTATAGAGATGGTAATTGAAGCCATGGGAGCGGATGAGTTCTGCAAGGGAGTGGGTTGTAGAGGGAGAACAGAAGGGGACCTAGAACGGAATCTTGAGGGATGCCTACTGTCAAAGGGTGGGAGACAGAAGAGGGTGGGAGGCAGAAGAGGAACCAGCAAAAGAGACAGAGGAGTAGTAGTCAGGGAGATAGAAGGAAAATCAAGGAAGGACACTGTCAGTGAATCCAAGGTTGGATACAGTTTCAAGGAGAAGGGAGTGGTCTTCAGTGCCCAAGATGGCTGAGACGTCTAGGAGAATTAGTTGAAGCCATGGGGAGCAAATGAGATCCAAGGGAGTGGGTGTAGACAAAGAACAGACGGGGAACCAGAACTGAGCCTTGAAGGACTCCCACAGCCTCGCCGAGGAGAAGTCCGCTAAAGAGACCGAGAAGGAGCGGCTGGAGAGATAGAAGGAGAACCAGGAGAGGACAGTATCCAAGTGCTTACGGGGTACACAGCCGAGCGCAGAGTTGACACAGAGAAGAGGTTGGATAGGGGAAATGAGGGCTGAGCAGGGAAGGCCTCTTGAAGGGGATGTGATTGTAGGAGAGCTTTGAAGATGGCGGTAGTGGTGGTCAGTCAGATATAAAGGAGAGAGTTTCAGGCCCATGGGAGGATATGGTCAAGGCATTGGCGGTGGGATAGATGAGATTCACAACAAAATTATTTTTGAGGATTGGTGGAGTCCCTACAGCAAGCCTGGCCTAATACTAGCATGTGTCTCACTAACTCTGCCTATATCTTCGCCTACAAAATAGGGCTGGTGCTGCTGGTGGTGGAGAAAAGAATAAACATTCACTTCCCCACGTGGCACTGAGCCCTTCTGGAGTTCTAAATGCTGACGAGTTGAATGTGTAAATTCTTCTCTAGGAAGTGAACAACTGATTTCTTCCCTACTAGTAGGATTAGGTCCAAAGCTTGTCAATTGTGTTTAGATGCTAATCTCTATAAATACCAAGGGCTTCTTCCCTGGGAGAAATGCTAATTTCCAAGAAGGCTTAACTAATGGTATGGAAATAAGGCCAATAATATTCTCATCAGGAAGGGAAGAAGAAAGAAAAATAACCACCAAAAAAACCAGTAGTCACTTGATATAATTTAAATCAGTACTTTTCAAAGTAATATCTACAGTGCCTTATATATCAATTAAAAGGCACGAGGCTATCCAAAAGTGAAGATTTCCATTTAATTAAACCTACCTTTTCCTGCCAATGCAGTATGCCGATTATCGCCAAGATGAAAACACAGACACCAATCAGAGCTATAGCCGTCAGCAGTACAATGTTACTTGGGGTCAGGTACAATTTAGCACTCCAACTATACAGGACAGAGCAAAGAAAATCACCAATCCACATCTGAAAACCACAAAAGCTCCCAGAAGATTATTTTAATTTACGGAATCCAAGATAGCCCGACTTGATGTGGTGCTTCATCTTTGCCAGAGTTCAGGTATTACTGAAGGAATTCAAAGAAGCGTTGTCCCATGAATTATAGTTCTAGTGAACTTTGGGCTTACTCAGATACCAAGCTCCTTAACAGTAATATTCACTTGTTTTTATGTCCAATCTGAAGGGCATGTTTTACATTTATTTCTTTGAGTTTAGACTCCAGAAACACACGTTTAAACTGTCAAACTGCTTATCCGTTCAATATAATTGTTCAAAATTATCAAAAATGTCTCCCAAACATTTTGTACCGATAATAATACTAATAATCTCTGTGGGATTTGGTAAACACTTTGTAAAAAAAAAAAAAAAAACAGCATTTGTTCAGCACCTACAATGTGCCAGACACTGAACTAAGTGCTGGGGTACGTACAAGCTAATCAGGTTGGACATAGTTCCTGTCCCACACAGCTCACCATCTTAATCCCCATTTTACAGGTGAGGTAACTGAGGCACAGAGATGTGAAATGACTTGGCCAAGGTCACTTACTATGTGTCAAGCACTGTACTAAGCACTGAGATAGATACAAAATGATCAGGTCCCATCAAATGCTCACAGTTTAAGTAAAACAGGTACTGAATCCCCATTTTGCAGATGAACTAACTGAGGTATAGAAAAGTTGTGACTTGCCCAAGGTCACACAGCAGGTAAGTGACAGAGCCAAGATTAGAAACCTGTTCCTCTGACTCCCGAGCCTGTGCTTTTTCTGCTAGGCCATGTTACTTCCCTTAAAATTAACTTCTAACAAACCACCTATATCACTGGGAATTGGTAGATGGTCTACAAAAAAATCCCATTGTACTTAATCAAATGCCACCTAGCTCTGGTTTTAGGGCAAACATGATTTCCTATTGACTTTGTTTGATTTCATTGTAAAATGAGATCTGAAAGTGCCTGAGGGTCAAGTGGAATCCCATCACAAAAAGGATTTTTATCACCAAAAAGGGAAGTGTAAAGTTCATTTTCCAAATCCTAAATTCCTGAGCACAATCGGATTCAGCCGTCACTTCACCCATATCATCACCGATATCATTTAACAAATGCCAGAACTGTTCTTAAAATTTAACAAAAATGACATGCAAATTCTAGGAACTTTACAATCAATGTTAAAAGTAGTTACCCAGAGAAAGTGTTCTCTCCTGCTTCACAAAGAGTTCTATCTTCATTTTAAAAGTTTAATGAAGTTAAGACTATCCTGACAAAGAGCAGCTAGATATTGACTTCTTTCAGGAACATAATTAAGAATTACTGACAGGAGGTTAGACTTTGGAGTCAGTAAATATTGAAAAATACTAAAAACTGAAATCAATGAGCATTTTATTATACTCATAAATTGCAAGAAATCATTTCTTCTGAAAAAATAGGAAGATAAAAACATTGAAGAGTTTATAGCAGAAAGATATACGGATTTTCCAAAAAGTGTCGAGCAGTAAGACCATGAGGCCTACAATTCAAAAAAGAAAATGAACCCTCCCACTATCTTTCTTATAAAAAAGAGAGAAACCTCATCTCATAGGGATGAATTCTTCTAGGCCTAATTTTTGATTTAAGATGTTTTACTCAGAGTTCCCTCGCAAGCCCAAGAAAAAGGAAAAGCTGAGCTGTGGAAAGTGTACTGACTTAAGAGTCAGCAGACTTCGCTTCTAGACCTGATTCTGCCTTGCTATGCCATCAGTGGTGAAGATTTTTGTTTTAAGTAGTCAAGTGTAGCAGGAACCCCCCAGAATAGTGTGGGTAGTGTGACTAGTGAAGAGCACAGTGGCTACCAAAGGAACCCACTATGAGGTCACGGTGCTACAGCCCGGCGGCTGCACTAGTTGCTGTAAATGGGTCCTCTGGGTAAAAACTTTCACTGCACCAAGTGTTGCAACCCTGTCCAGCTTTTGGCTAACTGCACTCTGAGACCCCATGGGAGCTGGCAGTGAAGAGAGAGTGAGCGATACTGCACAAACCACTAGCACCTCAATCAACTGCTCCTCGCAGTTTCTCAGACCCCGAGTCTCAGGATTTATCGTGACCAACAGAACTGCATACATCGAGGTACAGGCAGACAGCCAACACTATCGGCCACGCTCAGATCTGTTCTGCCCTTTGTTCTTTAATTCTCAATTTCCTTCTGTGTGAAGTTGGAATTCAGGTTGAGAGCTGACCTTCAAGCCACACTACCTCAGTTTCAAAACCTAGAAATCTGGAGCAATATGCTACTGCGGAATGTACGGATGTGGATATCACAGCGTTTTTTACTGAGAGACAACTGGACTATATGCAAGATGCACAACTGTCAAAACAACCAGGAAATGCACTTGGGCCTATTTCGGCTCCAACTCCACCCTTATTGCAGGGCTTGGTCCCTGGGATTTTTTTCCAGGCCACTCGCTCTGTGAGATTTAGCACAAGTACCTTTTTCCCAATGACATGAAAAAGGAAATAATAATTACGATACTTAAGCATTTGCTATGCGCCAAGCATGGTTCTAGGTGCTGGGGTTGACACAAATTAATCAGGTTGGACACAGTCCCTGTCCCACATGGGGTTCACAGTCTCAATCCCCATTTAACAGATGAGGTAACTGAGGCCCAGAGACACGAAGCGACTTGCCCAAGGTCACGCAGCAGAGAGGTGTTGAAGTCGGGATTAGAACCCATGACCTTCAGACCTCTAGGCCCGTGCTCTATCCACTGAGCCACGCTGCTTCTCGAAGTATAGAAGTATACTGTGGTTTAAGTACCTTCCATTTTTGTACTTTATGATAAATTAAAGAGAAATGCAAGGTAAACTATATATCCTTTAATGATAAATGCTAATGCCTGAAAAGTGAGGCTCTCATTGCTCAACTATTTCAACTAAATGGTATCTGCTTATCAGATCTGTGCCTATTAATATTACAATGCGCCTGTTATCCTAGAATATATAAATGGTGAAGTGAAGGCCAGTTTATCTACCTAGAAAATGAAGACATTTTAAAATTTGTTAACCTGCTGTTTCTCTAACAGGATTTAATTTGCTCCTCATGAAACGTGTCGGGGGTAGTGTTCTTTCTAGGCCTGCTTTGTCTTCTAAGGTTTACTGTAAGCAAATGAAATGATGGCTCTCACACTAGGGCACAGCAGGAATGAGGTTTTCTCTGGGATGTAACTGCATCTCTGACTCTCCTGGTTCACAGTATCGTTTGACTCAATGGAGTTCAGGCTCTGGCATTACCTGCGGGGAACGTTGTGAGGGTACGGGATGACGATGAGTTGGGAGTTCGGGATGATGGCCGTCCACTCCTGTTTTCGGATGGTCTGAAAAAGAAGAATTCAAGGCACGTGAATTCTCCTGCAAGGAACGACGATGGAAGCCAAAAATAGAAAGGGGAAAAAAAAAGCCTATTATCAGAATCAGGTTATCAGTCATTATCGGATTACGGCAAATGACATTTTTATTAAGATAATATAAAAATCTGTAACACTTCACAAACGGAACAAGACATTTGTGGGCCAACTGCCTGAGGAGTTTCCTTATTAGGTTACTCTCAGGAGTTTTGTGGCACACAACCCTGTATACGTTGTTGCTCCTGTGCACTATGCCACCTGGACTCTGTACGTGGCAGAATCTGAAGCAACGTGCAGTTTTATTCAATGTGAACTTTATGGACTAGAAGATCTGGAACTGCAGATATGGGCCTTCCCTCTTCTCACCTTCCCAAAGCTGAGGCAGGAGTGTCAGCACCTCAAAAGGGCTCTGCTGCGGGACAGACCTGGCAAATTTAGGTTGTGTACTGGGCTTGACTGCTTGCTTTATTGACGCACAGGTCACTCCAGCCTCTTGGTGGTATCAGAGGCACATTTCAGGTCTACGGAACAGGTCTGGGCTCTGAGGATATGCCTTTTGAGGCCTGGGAAGCCAAGAAAGGGCAGGACAACACTCACCACACTGGTGGTTTGGTCTGGTACACCAGCTTCACAGAAGTGTGGCAGAAAGCTCCCAGTGAAATTCCCTTGTCCTGACATTTTGTTTCTTTACCATATTTTTGAAGTAAAAAAAAAAAAATTCAAGATGGAAACTCTGTGACCACCTTAGGCCATCTTTCTCTTTGGTTTCCCCACTTGAGGGCTGGCCCAGTGGAAAGTCCAAGCCAAGAGCCCAGACCCATGAGGATTCTAACTAGTGAGGGTTGCCCAGAGGTTTCTGAACTCATTCTTGGGCTTCCCCTGATCACAAAGGACTGGAAAACAGGCACAAGTAACTCTCAGTGCCACCTGGAATGTTCTGGATCCAACAGTGAAGCTAGAATGTGGAAAAGATCCGGGAGTCTTCGCGTACCAGCGGTGGACAATGAGTTAGCAATGCAGAAATGCAGTATGGCACTTTGGATGTGTTGGCAGGAGCACGATATGCAAGATCCAGGAAGTAACTCTCCTATAATACTCTGCACTGGTAGAGTCTTCCAGAGAACTGTACTTCATATTTAAAAACAATTGGAGAAAAAAGGTAGACCAGAGGAGAGCTACTGAAATGACTGAAGGGCTGGAAAATAGGTCTATGAGGAAAGCCTGTAAAACAATTGGCATTTTTTTTTTTAATCTAGAAGAGAAGTCTAAAGAGCTATTAAATAACTGTCTTAAATTATTCCCCGTTCTGTTAGAACACTTTTTTTACTCTGTGATAATATCAATAAATCTGATATTTATTAAAAACTAACAATGTGCTAAGTACTAAGTGCTGGGGTAAATACAAGATACTTAGTTCGGACACAGTCCCTGTCCCACATGGGGCTCACAAGTCTAAGGGGGAGGAAGAACATTTTACAGATGAGGAAACAGAAGCACAGAGAAGTGAAACGGTGTGTTTTAGCTGGAACACTGTTAGGGGAGGACCTGAGTTCTAATCCCAGCCCCGCCACTTGCCTGCTGGGTGACCTGGGCAACTCATTTAACTTTTCTGTGCCACAGTTCCCTCGTCTGTAAAATGGGGATTAATACCGGGAGCCTGATGTGGGATCTGGACAGTGTTCAACGTGAGGAGCTTGGCTCATCTTCCTGCAGAAACGATCTGGGCATGTCACTCCCCTTCTTAAACAACTCCAGTGGTTGCCTATCGACCTCCGCTCCAAACAAAAACTCCTCACTCTAGGCTTCAAGGCTCTCCATCACCTTGCCCCTTCCTACCTCTCCTCCCTTCTCTCTTTCTACCGCCCACCCCGCACGCTCCGCTCCTCCGCCGCCCACCTCCTCACCGTCCCTCGGTCTCGCCTATCCCGCCGTCGACCCCCGGGTCACGTCCTCCCGCGGTCCTGGAATGCCCTCCCTCCTCACCTCCGCCAAACTGATTCTCTTTCCCTCTTCAAAACCTTACTTAAAAATCACCTCCTCCAAGAGGCGTTCCCAGACTGAGCTCCTCTTCCCCCTCTACTCCCTCTGCCATCCCCCCTTTACCTCTCCGCAGCTAAAGCCTAATTTTCCCCTTTTCCCTCTGCTCCTCCACCTCTCCCTTCCCATCCCCACAGCACTGTACTCGTCCGCTCGACTGTATATATTTTCGTTACCCTATTTATTTTGTTAATGAATTGTACATCGCCTTGATTCTATTTAGTTGCCATTGTTTTTACGAGATGTTCTTCCCCTTGACGCTGTTTAGTGCCATTGTTCTTGTCTGTCCGTCTCCCCCGATTAGACCGTAAGCCCGTCAAACGGCAGGGACTGTCTCTATCTGTTGCCGACTTGTTCATCCCAAGCGCTTAGTACAGTGCTCTGCACATAGTAAGCGCTCAATAAATACTATTGAATGAATGAATGAATCTATCCCAGCACTTAGTACAGTGCCTGGCACCTAGTAAGTGCTTGACAAATACCACAAGAAAAGAAAAAGAAAAAGAGGGAAACATTCAACTGACCATGTGAGCCTGTCTCGATACAGCATGCTGGAGTGTCTGAAGAAATGCCTTGTGTGTGGCGTCAGACACAGTGAAAACTACAGTGTGTGCTTCCTTAAATGCGGGCTTTCATGAGTGTGCATCCTCCATGTTTTAGAAACCATTTGTATGTGGAGAATGAGGGCCAATTATTCTCCATGTCCACTGAGAACCAAAGAGAATGTATCCAGAGACCCGGGTTAGACGTAAGGAAAAGCCTCATGACTATTAGACTGACAACACTCTGGGATGAGCAATCAAGAGAGACTGTAACTGCTCATTGCTGGAGCTCTTTAAGGAAAGCATAGTACCCACTTGCCCTGGCTAGTTTAATTATTCTCTGGGCTAATGGCCGGGGGACTGATCATATGATGTCAGGAGATTCCTTCCACCTTCAGGTCTTTTATAAGACTCAATGACGGGTCGCTAGCCCGGGTCTGGATGCTTTTGTTTTAACCAATAGGCACCCAGGGCTCCTGAGAATTAAGAGCACTAGAAATTACAACTTTGTCCTACACACCCAGAGAAGGTGTCACTGAAGGTGAAATTTACCAGTGAGGACCTTATAATATTGTCCCTCACACTCAGAGAAAGCACTCACTCAGAGTTGCTAAATAAGTTCCAGAACTCAGATCTTTTGATGGTAGCAAATGTTTTTGTAAGATCTATGAAAACCATTTGGAGGTTTTAGTGCTGCTTGTGCTTTTCCTGAAATCTCGGGCCACAGAGATCATGTGCACTGTGCCACGCTATGGAGAAACCACACTGGCATTCTGGGAGGGTTTGGTCGACTGATATTCTTTAGTAGCTGATTCAAGAGTACTCTGGCTAGGATTCTGCCAGAAAAGGAGCATAATGAGAGAATATCTCCTACCCCAACTTGAGCCAGGCCCTTCCCCTCCCCTTTTTTTAAAAATGGTATTTGTTATTCCCTTACTGCCAGGCACTATACTAAGCTTTAGGGTATATACAAGATAATCAGGTTGGACATAGGTTCCACATGGGGCTCACAGTCTTCAATCCCCATTTTACAGACGAGGTAACTGAGGCCCAGAGAAGTTAGGTGACTTGCCCAAGGTCACGCAGCGGACAAGTGGTGGAGCTGGGATTTGAACCTAGGTCCTTCTGACTCCCAGGCCCATGCTCTATCGACCAGACCACACTCAGCATTCATGCATTTATACTCATCCTTACCACGTCCATATAGATAGCAACAGGTCTAAGATACTTATTGATCAATTAACGGTATTTCTACTCATGCTACTTATATTTGTTTATTCATCTAATTTACCTTCACACGTTTGTTTCTGGCATTGTTCTTCCTCTTGCTCCCTCTATTTTCAAATACCTGGTGTCTGCCTGCCTCTTCTATTAAATTGGGAGTTTGAGGGTATGGCAGAGGGTGACAACTGGGGAGTACTGGGAGAGGAATGAGGATAAGAACTGAGTGGTGGTGGGGGGAAAAGAGCTAATTGAGTGCTTCAAAACCAATGCCATTTCCTTTTGCTTCCTCTCCCAAGTGCTTCATGCAGTGCTCTGCATATAGTAGGTGCTCAATAAATACTGCTGATTGATTAATTTCCTCTCAATTTACTGCCTGACTTGACTATGTGTTCTGGATAGGATTACCACACTGCAGATTTTCAACTAATTATATTACCCTCCCCCTCCTCCAAAATAGATTACCTAAAGAAAAATCAGAATACTTTAGAAACAAAGTGCTGCCTGAGTAGTGCTAGAAAAATACCCTCAGGCTTACCTTCTCTCCTAACGGACGGGGAATACCGACGAACAGGTGATCAAGAAAATTTGCACTGCGGCCCAGACCCAGAACGTTGTACGGCAGCTGGAGAGCTAAGTGTGCTGACTGGCTGAGTTGACCAGCTGGAAGGAAAAGAAAGAGGTCACTTTGTACACCCTATCTCATACAATGAAAAGGGCATAGACGGTAGTGGGGGTAAAAAAGAGCGACGAGAAAAAATAAGATTAAACCGACTAAGTACCGTAACTGACTTTCCAGGTCAAAACACAGACTGGCATTTAATATGAAGAATGAAATGAAATCTCTTAAGTCATCATTATTATGAATTATTATTTATAGGGCATACACACTGGGGCAGCTACTGTCTGAGGTGTCGCGTAGAACGGAGGTGACAGGGCCCACTGCCTCTCCAAGAGATTATGCTAATCATCACTTTCTACAATATGTTCCATAACAATTTGAACCCACTGGACTGTGTTTTTGGTAATTGGCCTTCAAGGGGCTTATTCACACATGGCCAGGTTAGCTGCCTCTTTCTTATTCAGGGAACAAGGAAGAGACACAGCATTATGGAACTATTTCCACATCAGTGACCAGCGTAAGGAGTGCCAGAACCAGGAAACAACCCTGCACCAAAATAGTCTTCAGCGGATTCCAAATGAAAAGAACTAAATGAGGACACTCATCAATTGTCAGTTCACTCATTCATTCCTTCAATCGTATTTATTGAGCGCTTACTGTGTGCACAAGACTGTACTAAGCACTTGGGAGAGTACAACAGACAAATTCCTTGCCCATAATGAGCTCACAGTCTACAGGTGGAGATAGTTGTTAATATACATAAATAAATGACAGATATGTATATAAATGCTGTGGGGCTGGGAGGGGGGATGAATAAAGGGAGCGAGTCAGGGTGATGCAGAGGGAAGTAGGAGAAGAGGAAAGGGGAGTTTAGTCAGGGAAGACCTCTTGGAGGAAATGTGCCTTCAATAAGGGTTTGGGGGTGGGGTGGGAAAGTAACTGTTTGACTGTCGGATTTGAGGAGGGAGGCTGTTCCAGGCCAGAGGGAGGGCTTAGGCGAGGCGAGAGTACAACACCAAGTACTACCACAACAGAATCTCTTTATTATGAACTCCTTTATAACAAAGCCGCCATATTGTAAATCTTTTGGTTGGTCTTTGACCAAGGGGCTTCAAGGCCAGCCCACCCACCTGCTCCCTCACACCAACTTGCTCTCCCCCTCACTCTATACTACAACTAATGGTCTCTGCTTAGTGTAGGCACATTTCCTCACCAACCCCCATGCAATCAGTCAACAATATTTATTGAGTGTTTAAGGAGAGCACTGCGTTAAGCACTTGGGGGAATCCAATGGAATTAATAGAAATAATCCCAGCATTCAAGGAGTTTAAGTGACAGATTTAAGGATATGTCCATAAGGGCTATGGGAGGGACACATGGGTTTAGGTGACACTGAAGTGCTGGAGTGTTATATCGCTAGGAAATAGGGTGAGGAGATAGAGAGATCAATCAGGTAAGGCCTCCTGGAGTTGTAATTTTATAGGGGTTTTGAAGGTGGGGAGAGCAGTGGAGTGCTAGATGTGAAAGGGAAGGAAAGTCATAAGGGAATTGGGTGGGGCGGGGGGAGAGAGCTAATTGAGTGCCTCAAAACCAGCGGTCAAGAGTTTCTGTTTGACACTGAAGGATTTTGAGGAGTGGGAAGACACGCACAATACGATGTTTATGAAAAGTGATCCGGGCGGCCCAGTGAAGTATGGATCAGAGAGAGGATACAACTTTCTTGCTTCCTCCCATATGAAATAGCCTACTGTATTTGCTTCACCAAATCACATTCTTCCTTTCCTCCAAGGTATTACTAGAACCTATCTCCTGCATGAAGTATTCAATTAGTCAATCAATCAATAGTATTTATTGAATGCTTACTCTGTGCAAAGCATTATACTAAGCAATTGGGAGAGTACAGTATAACAGAGTTGGTAGACTAGAGGGACCTTATGGGCCAAAGCATTCCTAGATTAACTCCTCTACCCTCATTAACCCCAGTTTATAGGTATTTTTCTAATCAATATTTATACAAACCTATAATTTTATATTCTTGCACGTGTTCCTAATTGTAAATGAGTTTGTTTGTCTGTCTCCCTTAGTATATGATAAGCTCTGTAGGGCAAGAAGAGGGTCTTTTTCTTTTGTAATTTTCCTAAACATCTAGTAAAGCGTGCTGCATAAAGTAGATATCCAATTCATTCTGATGGTCTCTCCACTGCCTTGCATGATTTCCGGGGAAATCTGACTACAATTCATTTTTATAATCTTGGGCTTTTACTGCATTTTTACCTACACATCTTAC
Organism: Ornithorhynchus anatinus; assembly: GCF_004115215.2. Taxonomy (NCBI): domain Eukaryota; kingdom Metazoa; phylum Chordata; class Mammalia; order Monotremata; family Ornithorhynchidae; genus Ornithorhynchus; species Ornithorhynchus anatinus. The sequence goes on along the minus strand of NC_041738.1, from coordinate 24,939,840 downwards.
AAGGACCACGGATTGCTACCATTTTAAGATGTTCAAACCCTTTAAGGAATCTCTACTGTCTCTACCAGAGTTAGCAACAGAGAGTAACAGTGCAGAGAGAGGGCCTTACCGAAAAGAAAAAAAAGAAAAAGACATGAAAGATTCTTTAAATCCCCATTACCACTGATTAGATGTTCTCCTCACCCTCCAAAAACATTACCAGACTTAAGAAAAACAAAACAGTTCTGTATAAGAGTGTGTGACAGTGTCTGGGCTTTGATCTGAAATCCTGTACAAGTGAATCCTGCTTAAGCTCTGGCCACCACGGAAATACCTAAAGCAACATGGCGTAGTGGATAGAGCAAGGGAAAGGTCATGGGTTCTAATCCTAGCTCTCCCCTTTGTCTGCTGTGTGACCCTAGGCAGGTCATTTCACTTCTCTGTGCATCAGTTACTTCATCTGTAAAATGGGGATTGAGACTGTGAACCCCACGTGGGACAGGGACTGTGTCCCAACTGATTTGCTTGGATCCAACCTAACCTTTAGTACAGTGCCTGGCACACAGTAAGTGCTTCACAAATACCACAATTATTATAAATACAATAATTTTTATAATTATATATATATATAATTAGTTATTTCCAATCACTATGCTTCTTGGGAGATTTTTTTTATAGCATTCACAATGAATAATTTTTTCTAATTTATTTTGGATGAATTAGTTTATCAATGAGACAATACCAATTTCCTGCTTTGCCTCCTCATTTGCCCAGTGAAGTTCACATGACAAACGTTGGCCATTCCGTAGTAGTAAACGTACCCATTACATTATTTGTCTAACTTCTATGCTCTGCTTTGAAAGGTGACCTTATCGTGATCTCCAGGTGAATGCTGTACCTAGCAGCACCACAGACTAGTCCACGCCCTACTCAAATAGACTGTGCTGTAAACCAAAATCCCAAATCAGGCAATGCGGCTGGACAGGGTGTGAATTACACTACAATAAATCACACCTTCTGTGTCCGGCAAGTGGCCGGAGGCTGAGTTTTGTCTATGCAACTAGGCATGAGTTATTCTGCCATAATTCAAGCTCAGCAATTTCTTTTAAACAAAAATAAAGAGAAAAATACATTCGTGCTTCCACAGGAGATGGGGAGTGAAGGGTGGGGGGAACCAAATAGCTGAAAGAAAAAAAAAAACTTTGATATTTTCTCTTTCATGTTTCCAATTTTCCCATAATTTTCACAGAGCTGATGTAGAATGGGCTTCAGGCCCCCTGCAGGGACTAGAGCCACAAGGAGCTTTCATTTTGACTTTCATTTACAATGGGTGTGCCTGCTAATCCTTTGGCTCTGTCCGGGCCTGTAAAAGAACCGGCCTCCCTCTGAAGAGGAAGTCAGGGGGAGACATTCAGTTAACCAAAGTTTTGTTCGCTTCAGAGGCTGCCTTCGGAAAAGAAAATAGTTTTGAGAAGAATTAGCTGGGCTTCAGAGAGGTGGTTTCTACTGAGGCTGGGGCAGCCCCATAGGAGCCTGATGGAGATTCCAATTAAAAGGAACGGGAAGGCCAACAAAGTGACCTGAGAGCAGAGTGAATAAAATGCTCCCCTGTCTACATCATTAGAAAGAGACCTGCCTGGCTGCTTTTCACTGGGGGCTTCTGACCACCAATACTATTTTGTCTGTGTTGGTTGTGCCTACAGAATCTGGGGGTATTGAGCACCATCAGTTATTTAAAGCCTGACCACTGGCTTTAATGCACTCAATCACCTTGCCTTCTCCTACCTCACCAGGCTACTCTCGTACTACAACCCAGCCCACACACTTCGCTCCTCTAAAAGCCAAGCTACGTACTATACCTCGATCTCATCCATCTCGCCGCTAACATCTTGCCGACGTCCTGCCTCTGGCCTGGAATGACCTTCCTCTTCATGTCCGACAGACAGTTACTCTCCCCACCTTCAAAACCTATTGAAGCCACAACTTCTCCATGAGGCCTTCCCTGCCTAGGCCCTTATTTCTTCTTTTCCCACTCCTTTCAGTGTCACCCAGCCCCACAGCACTTTTGTACTTATCTATAAGCTCTCTCTAGACTGTAAGCTTATTATGGGCAAGGAATGTGTCTGTTTATTGCTATACTGCACTCTCCCAAGCGTTTAGTACAGTGCTCTGCACGCAGTTAGCACTCAATAAATACGACCAAATGAATGAATATTTATTTATATTAATGACTGTCTATCCCTCTATAATGTGAGCTCGTTGTGGGCAGGGAATGTGTCAGCTATAGTGTTGTTTTGTACAATGCTCTGCAAGTACAGTGCTCTGCAAGTGAGTGTATGGAGGGTGTGTATGTGGCGAGGAAGGGGTAAAACAAGCCATCTTATTAAGGCAGAAATGGTGACTGTGCTAAGAAATGCTGAATGAAGCACCGTAACCTATTAATAGGAGGACTAAAGTATAGGGGGAACCTAAAAAGAGGTACAATAATGGAAAATATTTGGCTCTGCATAAAGAGCATAAATACAGGTTGCATACACTGACAGAAAAACTAGCGCTTAAGAAGGAAACGCATTCTTTTAAAGTCATTTTTGGTACAGAACTCCTTTTCAATTTTAGCCTGTCACTCAGGATGGAAAAATTATTGGCTTTTCCCTACACAGCTATATGCACTTAATAAGTCTTTTTAAGGGAGATAGTGTAGACTACTGGCTCCAGGCACAGCGAGGAGCCTTGGCCTTATTACCGGATCCCAGAAAATTCTCTATTAATATTAATAGAATCCAAAATAACTTATAATAACAATAGTTTTAATTAGGAGTGTTTCTAAACAGTGACCTATATTATTTTTTTTCTCTTAGCTCTGCTAGAAAAGCAGCATGGGACAGAAAGTGATAATGCATTACAAAAGTGATGGCTTTATCACTGGAATCTATTGCTGAAGTGTTTAGCTGTTTTCCTATATTTCTTTTTCATCTCTGCATAAAGAGCAGTCTAAATGCTAATAAGATGGGAAGAGGATATGACACCTTGTTGCCTGGGGCCAGTGGCAAAAGCGGGTAGGCACCCAAGCAAGAAGGAACTGAAGCACGCCTTATTATCTTCTAGACTGTGAGCCCGTTGTTGGGTAGGGACTGTCTCCATCTGTTGCCGAATTGTACTTTCCAAGCGCTTAGTACAGTGCTCTGCACTCAGTAAGAGCTCAATAAATACAACTGAGTGAATGAATGAATCCTGATCCCACTCACCTTCCACCACTTAGCCCACGTAATAATAAAAATAATAAATTGTGGTATGTGTTTACTGTGTGCCTGGCACTGAACTAAACGCCGGGGTGGATACAAGCAAATTGGGTTGGACACAGTCCCTGTTCCATGAGGGGCTCACAGTCTCAACCCCCATTTTACAGACAAGGTAACTGAGGCTCATTTGGTCCCTCTCCCAGATCTGCTCAAAGGCCAAGCAGCTGGGTTGCCATTTTTACCTTCTTCCAATCAATCATCAGTGGTACTTATTGAGTGTTATGTGCGCAGCACTGGACTTGGTGCTCGGGAGTACAATAGAACAGAGTTGGCAGACACATCCCCTGCCCACAACGAACTTACATGGCTGTGGATCATGTTTAGAGGGCTGTGTCCCAGCAGTGAGGATCTGTTATACAGGTGCTCAAAGCTTACTGATTTCCTACAGAAAACTGGAACCTAAGAATCGTGTCTTCTTACTCTGTTGTAGTTGGTCATTCAATCGTATTTATTGAGCACTTACTGTGTGCCGAGCATTGTACTATGTGCTTGGGAGAGTACAATACAACAATATAACAGACACATTCCCTACCCACAACATGCTTTCAGTCTAGAGGGGTAGACTAACATTAATATAAATTGTGGATATGTAATAATAATAATGTTGGTATTTGTTAAGCGCTTACTATGTGCAGAGCACTGTTCTAAGCGCTGGGGGAGATACAGGGTAATCATGTTGTCCCACGTGCGGCTCACAGTTAATCTCCATTATACAGTTGAGGTAACTGAGGCACAGAGAAGTTAAGTGACTTGCCCACAGTCACACAGCTGACCAGTGGCAGACCTGCAATTCGAACCCATGACCTCTGACTCCCAAACCTGGGCTCTTTCCACTGAGCCACGCTGCTTACATAAGTGCTTTGGGGATGAGAGACGGGGAGTAAATTGGCGTGACGGAGAAGGGGGGGGGGGAAGGAAATGAGGGCTTAGTAGGAAAGTACATGGCTTAGTTGTAAATAAAACTTCAGATTTCAGTATTCTTTGAAAAGATCTTTCGGTGTACCGTGTCAATAATCACTGTTGAGGTCTTTACCACGATTCAAAAAAAGGTATCCCCTTTTGATAACAAATCCATTATTTGACTTGGGTCTGCATATCCCCACGAGTGGAAACGAAGATGCCTCACTTCTAGAAGAGTAATTTCAGAGCTCAGAATGTGCCTGAGGTCCCTTAACAATAACCTTCTCAGTGTCTATAGCCTACAGTTTCTACAGTGTTTCTCTCCAAGTTTTTCTTTTCAGTACTTGGATGACAGAAAATAGGACAACTTGTACTGAAATAATACACATCACCATCAGTAATATTTTTTGAATTTGCATTTCACATAAAATATAAAAAAAAATTAGGGAAGCAGCATGGCGAAGTGGATAGAGCACGGAACTGGGAATCAGAAGGTCATGGGTGCTAAGTCCTGGCTCTGTATGACCTTGGGCAAGTCGTTTAACTTCTCTATGCCTCAGTTACTGCATCTGTAAAAAATGGGGATTAGGAATGTGAGCCCAGTGTGGCACAGGGACTGTGTCCAACCTGATTAACTTCTATCTACCCCGGGACTTAGAACAGTGCCTGACACATAGTAAGCATTTAACAAGTACCATAATTACTACTAATTATGATTGTATCAGACACTTTGGGGGATTCTACAATTGAGGAAATTACGAAAGACATACATAGCCCTATCCCAGGGACACTTAAAGGGGTGGAGGAGACAGGATCCACAAAAAAATTTAAGAAAAAAGTTTAATGCCAGGACCTTGAAATTTAAGATTGCAAAGAATAGATACATAGGCGAAAGAAAGGTAGAAATTTCTAAGAGAGCTGGACTGCACAGTGTAGCCAGAACTGTGGTGCATCTTTCCTTTGGCGACAGCAAAGAGCATAAATGAAAGAGAGGCAGAAGATGACAGACCAGTTGGAGGGAGTTTACAGGGGAAGACTTCCAATGTTTTCCATTAGAATATGCCTGTAAAGCTTGAAAACCTGAGATGAGCCAAACCCACCCATCTGCTCCTCTTTAGTACACCTGAAAGGGGATGAACCCAGAATTTGTCTGACACCTCATTTCTTTAACAACAACTATGGAAATAACATAAAAACGAAATCTGCAGCATTTTCAAAAATGAGTTTCTTCAGCTTAGAGGGCAAAGGCCATGCATCTGTTTTGTAAAAGGCTTCTTGTGGATCATTGTGGGCAGGGAACATGACTGCTAATTCTGTTGTATTGTGCTCTTCCAAGAGTTTAGTACAGTGCTCTGAACATAGTAAGTGCTCAATAAATACCACTGATTGACTGAAACTGTTCACATGTACTTGCTACTGATTCCAATTTAAAAGCTAGGCTCCTTTACAGATTTGCATTAGTGAGGAAAGCTGTCAGCAGTGACCTGAGAGGTCCCTATTTATAGTCTCATTCTGGGTTAATAGGTACACACCAGTTCCCCAGACAGGAAATATGGTATGAGGGCAAAGTAGGAGGCCTAAATTTATGCATCACTCCACACTGGTTTTCATTCCCAATACCTACGCTTCTGAGAGAATCCCCAAGAGGTGGTCTTATCCTGCTGCACCTTCCTGACCCACAGTCCAGAACTGGGATTCACAATATGAACTTCCTCAGGGAGAAGTCTGGAGAACAAAATTGCTTAAAAGGGCTGGAAAGAAGACACATGTTGGCTTGAAAAATCTAGTTGGGAGCGGCTCAGAAGCTGGAGCTGGGGGAGATTATTTTGTCTGGTGTGTGATTTTGGGACTGTTCATCAGCCTGGTAGATGTCACATGCCTCATGTTCCCTTACTTAACCACTCCATGGCAGGATCACCTGACTTTCAGAAGATAAAAAACTCAAACCCCAAAATATCTCCCATGTTTTTCATTAGCAACTTATCTTACCCCTCTTCACTAGGCAGGGACATAAGGAAGTTTAATAGCCATAGATCTCTTTTTAATTCCATTCCCTTATTTTTGCTTCTCTCCAATGTTCATTTGCTATATCTCCTATATTTAATAGTTGTGGTGCTTAAGGGCTTACTATGTGCCGAACACTGAGCTAAGTGCAGTAGAAAGTACAATATAATCAGATTAGGCAGTTTCTGTCCCACAAAGAGCTCTCAGTCTAAGGGAGAGGGAGAGTGGATATTTAATCCCCTTCTTACAGATGAGGAAATTGAGGCACAGAAAAGTTAGGTGACTTACCCAAGGTCACAGAGCTGGGATCAGAACCCAGGTTTCCTGACCTCCAGGCTTATACTCTATCTACTGGGGCCACTCTGCTTCTCACTTCTTCACATTTCTCCCTCATTTCCTACCCTCTCTGGCCACACACCTCTTTTGCCAATCTGGCCTACAAATCATTTCAATCAATGAATCAGTGGTATTTATGGAACACGTACTGTGTGCAGAGCACTGTACTAACTTTGTAAGAGTACAGTACAACAGACACATTCGCTGACCACAATGAGCTTAGAATCTACAGGGGGAGACAGACATGAATATAAATAAATTATGGATATGTACAAAGGTTTTGTGGGATTGAGGGAGGGGTGAATAAAGGATGCATTCATTCGATCGCATTTATTGAGCACTTACTGTGTGCAGAGCATTGTACTAAGAGCTTGGGAAAGTACAATACAACAGTAAACGGAAACATTCCCTGCCCACAACGAGCTTACAGTTTTTTTTGGGGGGGGGGCAGTGTGTAGATAGACATTAATATAAAAAAAAAATTACAGATATGTACATAAGTGCTATGGGGCTGGGAGGGAGGAAGAACAGAGGGATCAAATCCGGGCAACACAGAAACGAGTGGGAGAAGAGGAAAGCAGGGACTTAGACGGGGAAGGCCTCCTGGAGGAGATGTGCCTTCAATGAGGCTGTCAAGTGGGGAAGAGTTAACTGTCTGTCGGATTTGAGGAGGAAGGGCATTCCAGACCAGAGGCAGGATGAGGGTGAGGGGTCGACGATGAGGCAGACGAGATCGAGGCACAGTGAAAAGGTGAGCATTAGAGGACTGAAGGTATCCTGTACCTTCTACTGCACTTAGCACAGTGCTTGGCACACAGTAAGCCCTTAACAAGCACCACAACTATTAAATGTAGGAGATATAGCAAGTGAACATTGGAGAGAAGCAAAAATAAGGGAATGGAATTAAAAAGAGATCTATGGCTATTAAACTTCCTTGTGTCCCTGCCTAGTGAAGAAGGGTAAGATAAGTTGCTAATGAAAATCATGGGAGATATTTTGGGGTTTGAGTATTTTATCTTCTGAAAGTCAGGTGATCCTGCCTTGGAGTGGCAAAGTAAGGGAACATGAGGCATTAGTAGGAGAGTAGCAAGGTGAGGCAGGAGGGGGCAAAGTGATGGCCTGCTTTAAAGTCAGTGGTGAGGAGTTTTTGTCTGATGCAGAGGTGGAAATCCCAATACAAGAATATTTCATGTTGCCACTATGTCTAGAATAATCTCACAACTCAGTGGCCAGTTGACTACCACTCTTTCTTTCAGATTTTATCTAATTACTAGTTTATTTTGAGAAGACTTCTAGAAACCACCAATGATGAACTTGTTTTGTTGTCTGTCTCACCTTTCTAGGCTGTGAGCCCGTTGTTGGGTAGGGATTGTCTATCTGTTGCCGAACTGTACATTCATAAACGCTTAGTACAGCGCTCTGTAGACATTCATTCAATAGTATTTATTGAGCGCTTACTATGTGCCCAGCACTGTACTAAGCGCTTGGAATGTACAATTCGGTAACAGGTAGAGACAATCCCTGCCCATTGACACAGTAAGCGCTTAATAAATACGATTGAATGAATGAATAAGGGTAACATGATTAAAAACACTCTCTGGCTTCTCTTTGTTGTCACTGTTTCCTTGGGAGAGTTAGAACCATTCCCGAATAGGCTTCCCTGGTTTTAAAGTAGTATTTATTAAGAACTTACTATGTGCCTTGCAATGTTCTAAATACTGGTGTCGATAAAGTTAATCAGACCAGACCCAATCCCTGCCCCAAATGGAGCTCGTAATCAAAGAGGAAGGGAAAGTGGGTATTTTATTCCAATTTACAGCCGAGGAAACAGAGGCCCAGTTAGGTTAAGTGCCTTGTCCAAGGTCACACTGCAGGCCAGAGGCAAAGTTCAACCAAAACCTGGATGTCCTGACTCCCAGCCCAGTGCTCTTTCCACAGGGGCAGGCTAATTCTGTCTCCCCGATACACTGGCTTATGTGGATTAGAGACCTTCTGATTTTTTATACCCTTGAAGGCATCTTTGGAAACTCAATAAATGTTAAATAATACTTAATACCAAGTGGAGCAATAGCAAGGCTGCCTCAGTTCAGATATTATCCAAGAATGAAAAATCAGGCCTAATTCCCTCCAAGTCCATATATGTCTGGAATTTGTTGAAATGTTTTCACTAGAAATTTCACATGACTGAGTTAGGAATGGCCATCATAAAATTTGTATCGTAACTTCTGTTGCTAATACAGATTTCAAATCTGGCATGGTACTGAGTTGGCATTATCCAACTTTAACTTCACTGACACTGTCCTCTCCGGGTTCTCTTCCTATCTCTCTTGCTGCTCTTTTGTGGGCTCCTCCTCTGCCTCTCACACCTAACAGTGGGTGGCTCTCAAGGCTCAGTTCTGGGTCCCTTTCTCTTCTCTATCTACACCTACTCCCTTGGAGAACTCATAAACTCCCAGGGCTTTAACTTCTATCTCTATGTGGATGATTCCCAAATCTACATCTCCAGGCCTGATCTCTCTCCTTCTCCGCAGTCTCGCATTTCCTCCTGCTTTCTGGTCATCTCCACTTGGATGTCCCGCTGACACCTCAAACAATGCATCTGAAACAGAACGTCTTATCTTCCCACCTAAACCCTGTCCTCCCATCCCTGTACACAGCACCACTATCCTCCCTGTCTCAACAAGTCAGTAATCTTGACGTTATCTCCAATTTATCTCTTTCACTGAACCCACATATTCAGTCCGTCACCAAATCCTGTCAGTTCAACCAACACGACAGCGCTAAAATCCTCCCTTTCCACTCCATCCAAACTCCTACCACGTTAATCCAAGTACTTATCTTATTCCGCCTTGATTACTGCATCAGCCTCCTTGCTGAGCTCCCTGCCTCATCTCTCTCGCCACTCCAGTCCACACGTCACTCTGCTGCCCGGAGTGTTTCTACGAAACTATTCATTCAATATTTCCCCACTCCTCAAGATCCTCCAGTGGTTGCCCATCCACCCCTGATCAAACAAACTCCTTACCATGTTTTAAAGCCCTCCTACCTTACCTTCCTAACCTCCTACCTTAGCTCGCTGATTTCCTACTACACCCCACACACTTCACTCTTTTAATGCTAACCTACTCGCTGTACCTCCATCTTGTCTATCTCATTACTCATCTCTAGCCACATCCTGCCTCTGGCTTGGAACAGGCCTCCCTCTTCACATATGACAGAAGGATCTCTCTCCTCACCTTCAAAGCCTTATTAAAAGCACATCTCCAAAGAGACTTTCTCCGACTAAGCCCTCGTTTCCTCTTTTCCCACTCCCTTGTGAGTCATGCTTGCACTTGATTTTGCACTCTTATTCACACCCCCCCCCCCCCCAGCCCCACAGCACTTCTGCACAAATCCCTGATTTACTCATTTATATTAATGTCTGTATCCTTCTCCGGACTGAAAGCCTGTTGAAGGTAGGAAATGTGTCTACAAGCTCAGTTATACTGTACTCTCCCAAGCACTCGGTACAGCGCTCTGCACCCAGTAAGTGCTCACTAAATACAGCTAATTGGCACATTTTATCTGCTGCTCTCCATCATATCACACCACAGTTATTGGAGCTCTGCTTATATTGTGCAGCGCTGCTCAACGTCATCCATTTTATTCAATTTAGTTATTACACATCTTTAAAAGGATTGTTAATGCCGATACTATTTCCGATTCATAAAATTTCCTAGTAGTTGTCTAGATTAAGTTGTAGTAATGCAAGATTTTTCTCTAGTGGTGGACTACTTTATAATAATTCTCCTGTTCTCCCTGGGTTCGGTTAAATTTTCAAACTTGTCGTTCACCCGTTCTTCCATTTCCTACATGTCTGCACCCAGGCATGTCAGACCGGCATGTCAGATCGGCAGATAGGTTAGAACGAGATGATTTGGAGATCAAATATTTACTAATAGGTGCCATGGGTTTGCTAGGTGCTATTCAGAGGCCCTGCCCAACAAAGGAAAATGTTCTTGATCCGAACAGCAACAGAGTGGCTACAGTGCTGATACCTGGTCAATGTGACCATGAAAATGCAGAGTTTATAGCTAGAAAGTTTCTAAAATATTAAAAATAGTATGAGAATCCCTGAAGCAACAACAAAACATTATTTGTTAGCATTATACGTAAACTAAATTATATTTTCTTGAGGAGGGCTATAAGCACTTTACATCCACAATTCAGTACTTTTCTTGAGGAGGGTTATGAGCACTTTATAGCCAATATTTCTTGGTGATAGGTGAAGATTTTCCCCTGGGAAGAGAGGCTCCATGACTTGCCTACAATGAAAAAGCTCTTTGGGCACCCAGTCTGAACAAGGTCCTATATTTTTTTACTCTCATTCCATTGGTCTAATGAAATAAAATATGTTCTGCACAGAACAGCGTTAGAGTAGTTATCCCAGCTAGGCTGTGTATGCATGTCCCTCTAAAGTGATTTCAAGTGCCTCCCTGAAAAGGACCCGGAGGGCAACTTCTGCAGACACTCGTGAGCCCAAAATGTCCCATGGACACTTGCAGCAGAGATTGTCCCTTGATCTGAACTATGGGGATTAACTGGCCAAGGTTAGTCTGAAGTCACTACTTAAACACCCTCTGCTTCTTTGGCCTGGCTCTCCTGAGCCTCTCTCCCATTGTATTTGTCCCAAAGTGTATTTGTTGGCCATCCGCTTGGTAGTACAGTGCTCTGCCCACAGAAAGCGCTCAATAAATACACTGACTGATTACCGGATCCACACCTTGAATTTGCTTCCCCTTTTGATTTTGGTCCATTTTGCATGTCTATTGGGTGTATTATGTTTGGGATTGTTTTGGGTTTTGTTATTGGTCACTGGGCGTACCTTTGTTCAATCTGTACCTTTTTCTGCTACTCCTTTGCATTGGGTCATTTTTAAATACCCTTAAAAAAAGGTTCTAGCAGGAGGGTTGCGGGGAAGGGAGGAGACACAAAGAACTACAATAGCCTTGGGGCAAAGTGTTTTCTCCACTTGCAGAATATTACTGGAACATAATGGTAGGAGACTGGCTCAACTTACAATAGTGGGGAAGCTTGACCCCTGTTAGGTGTGGGACTGAGCTCTCCTGAGGTAGAAGCTTGGAGGATGCTGTCGGTTTGGGGGATTTCTGTGTTTTCTGGGTCTGCCGGTTTGTTCCCGAGACCGGCTTGCCACAACTGTTTTGTAAGGATAGTTAATGCACACTGCTGAAACCCTGCAGTCAATTGGGGATGGGAGAGTTCCTTTTTCCCCTTACCTGAAGTCTTCTTGACTTGATGGGGCTGCCTAGGTTCTCATTTGTGTGTCTGTCTCTCTCATTCTCCCTCCCTCATATTTTCTCTCTTTCTCTCATTTCCCCACCCCACACATACTCATCTTCACTGACTCAGTCATCCATATTCACGATCACTCAGCCATCCACAAGCCCACATTTAATTGCTCAGATATATGCGAACAAATACTCCCTGGAGCCAATGTCCAAAGCAGAGCGGTAAAAAATAAGGAGAAATTAGCATTGCAAATGATCCCACCCCCTTCCCACAGGAAGTGGGGTTGGAATTGCTGTGGCAGCAGATGTGGAAAAGAAGGGAAGGCCAAACCATTGGGTTACCTTCTCCAGGCACTTCTTGGGGAGGTGGGTGGGGGTTTCAACTGGGCTGTGACACTCAAAAGAGTAGGTAGGGCAGAGGACTTAGTCTGGACAGCAAGCCCTATTCCAGACATTATCCTCTTTGGGCAAGGAAAGGAGTACACGCCTCTGAATCAACTCTGGTTCTTGGGCATTTGAACACCAGGATGAACCATGTAAAGGGTGACTCTGTTCCATTGGTTCACCAAGCCAATGACCCAATCGATTTGGGATTTCCTTATCTTTCCAGTGATCACCGAAAGAGATCTGAATATGCCGCTGTTCAAAACTGAGATTTGTTTCATGAACCAAGTATTAAAATTTCAATAGCCCATTATATAACGCCTGTCACGTTCACATAGGGCAAATGGAGAAACTTGTGCCTCATCACAATTATTCTGTAGTTATACAGATTTTCTGCTAAGAACCAGAGTTGAAAATTAACTGCAACTAAATAATTCAACCATGAATGTGAAAAGTCATTTGAATTTGCCCAGTTCCCAGGCAGAGCAGAGATGTATGTTCATTACGGTGAAATTTTAGTTTCCCTCTTGAGAGTTGTTTTGTTTACTTTTCATATATTGTAAATTCTAAGGAATCATACATTTATTAGATTACTTATTGATTTCTCTACCCTGCAAAGCCAGATAATGAAAATGCAAAGACCTGAAAAATTAAACAGATTCATGCTCTTAATCACTACTTTTTTTTAAAAAAGGGTACTTGTTAAGCGCTTAATATGTGCCAGGCACTGTACTAAGCACTGGGGTAGATGCACACCAATCAGACTGGACACAGCCCATGTCCCACATGAGATTCATGGTCTTAATACCCATTTTACAGGTGAGATAACTGAAGCCCAGAGAAGTTAAGTGACTTGCCAAAGGCCATAAAGCAGACATGTGGAGGAGCCAGGTTTAGAACCCAGGTCCCCTGCCTTCCAGACCCATGCTTTATCCACTAGGCCACACTGCTTCCCTTTCTTTGACCAAATGTGGTTTGTTAAACTCTATCATGACAGCTAAGAAACTGCCCACTAAATAAAATATAAATCAAATTATTTTGATGTTTTAGATGAATGCTGTATCACACTGGGCAGTCTGCATTTAACAGAAAAACTGGAAGCTAATTTACGGCAGGGATTGTTTCCTGCATCTATTGTACTTTTCCAAGAGCTTAGTATAGTATTTTGATAATTAATAATTGTTGTGCTATTTGTTAAGCACTTACTATGTGCCAAGCACTGCACTAAGCACTGGGGTAGACGCAAGATAATTGTGTTGGACACAGTTCCTGTTTCACATGGGACTCACAATCTAAATAGGCAAGAGAAGAAGTATCGAACCCCATTTTACAGGAACCTGAGGCCCAGGGAAACTAATAATAATAATAATAATAATGTTGGTATTTGTTAAGCGCTTACTATGTGCCGAGCACTGTTCTAAGCGCTGGGGTAGACACAAGGGAATCAGGTTGTCCCACGTGGGGCTCACAGTCTTAATCCCCATTTTACAGATGAGGTAACTGAGGCACCGAGAAGTTAAGTGACTTGCCCAAAGTCACAGAGCTGACAAGTGGCCGAGCCGGGATTCGAACCCGTGACCTCTGACTCCAAAGCTCGTGCTCTTTCCACTGAGCTACGCTGCTTATAAGTGTCTTGCTCAATGTCACCTATTTCCCCAAGAAATAATAATTTATCTGAATGTGATGGAAGGAGGAACTCTGCGGGAAGCTGCGTGGCCGAATTAATAAAGCATAGGCCTGAGAGCCAGAGGACCTAGGCTTTAATCCTGGTTCCACCACTTGATTGCTGTCTGATGTTAGGCAAGTCGCTTTACCTCTCTGGGCCCCATTTTCCACACCTGTAAAATGGAGATTCAAGACCAGTTCCTCCTCCTACTTGTCTGTGAGCTCACTGTCGGGGAGGGAATGTGTTCCACCTGATTAACTTATATATACCCCAGTGTTTAGAACAATGCTTGACACATACGAAGCGCTAAACAAATACCATTAAAAAAAAAACATGCTTTCTTCATCCTCTGACACTTTCAAGATTTACAATTTTTCTGTTTCCAATTCCCTCTTTCACATTCTCTTTTTCTTTTGGGCCATTTCCCTATTTTATTTTGTCTTGGGCAATCAATCAACTGCATTTTTTGAGCACTTAAGTGTGCAGAGCACTGAACAGATAGGGGGATTTCCTAGAGCATAGTATATGAACACCCATGCTGTGGGGCCAGGGTGAGTATCCAAATCTTTGGGTGCTACACGGCCAAGTGTACAGTTGACGGTGAGGGAAGGGCAGGTCAGGGAAATGAGGGCTTAGTTGGGGAAGGCCCCTTGGAGAAGATGTGATTTTAGGAGGATTTTGAGAGTGGCGGTGTTTCTGACATGAAGGGGAAGGAGTTCCAGGCCAAGGGAGGAAGCTGGCGGGAGAACAGACAAGACTGAAGTACAGGGAGTAGGTTGACATTAGAGGAGCAAAGTGTGCGGAATGGGTTGAACTAGTACTCTCTCGTGGCACTGACAAAGCCTCACCTTTCTCAGGATCACCTTTGAAGAGATCCTTCCTATTAGGATATCTCTTTCCCTTAGAGCAGAACTTTTCCTCTCCTCTGACTCCCAAGCTTGGTTCTCTAAAGAAATTACAGCCAGGAGACTGATTTTCCCCAGCATTTCAGAAAATTCCATTCCATCATCTCACTATGTTCTCTAGTTCATTTTGAAATTCTCTCTGTTTGGGGCTGTCAATAGTCTCGTTTGAGAAAGCAACACGAAATGCATCCATTTAACCATTTTCAGGGCAAAAATTTGGTCCCCCTCAGAAATGCCTTTAAATACAGGGCTTGTCTCAAATCTGGCCCTCCAATCAATGGCAATTATTGAGCATTTACTGTGTGCTCATTGTGGGCAGGAAACATGTCTACCAAGTTTATTATACTATTCTCTCCCAATCTCTTAATACAGTGCTCTGTACAGTTAAGTGCTCGATTAATAGGGTCGATTGATTGTAGAGCATTATAATCAGTGCTTGGGAAAGTATAATACAGTAGGGTTGGAAGACGGGATAGCTGCCCATATGGAGCTTACGGCGTAGGGGGGAGAAAGACATTAAAATAAATTAGGATATGCACATAAGTGCTGTGGGACTGAGGATGGGGTGAATATCAATTGCTTAAAGGGTACGGATCAGAAAGCACTGCTAGCAACACAGTGGTGAGGGCGAACTGGGGAAGTAAGGAAATAAATCTTGGGGAAGATTCATTTGTTCATTCGATTGTAGTTAGGAGATGGGTTTTTATGACTGCTTTGAAGATGTGCAGAGTGGTGGCCTTTTTGGTTATGGAGGAGGGAGTTCCAGGCCAGCGGGAGGATGTGGGCAAGGGGTCAGTGGTGAAATAGATGAAATCGGGCTACCGTGAGAAGGCTGGAGCTAGAGGAGTGATGTGTGTGGGCTGGACTGTAATAGGAAATCAGGGCTGGACTGTAATAGGAAATCAGCGAGGTAAGGTAGGAGCGGGGAGAGCTGATTGAGTACCTTCAAGCCAATGGTACGGAGTTTCTGTCTGATGAAGATGGTAATTGCTGTTTCATGAAGTGCAGAGCTATCATGGATCCTAAGCAATTGTTGCCTGGGGAGTGGTAAACCTCTTTCCAACATTCCTGGATAGAGCCAATATTGGTGGGGGAAGAATGGCCATTTCCCACAGTTTATTCTTACATTTTGTACTTGATTCTCAGGACCGGGGTTCTGGAGAAAATTCCCAATTTAACTTTACAAACAAACTGTAGAAAACATTGGCCCCCACCTCCACCATCCAGAGTTCACTGCTCCCTGGGGATGCTCCCAGGGAAATCAATGGGCCAAGCCTTCTTTACATGCTTTAGGTAGCAGATTCAGCCTAAGAACTTCCTCAGTTTCCGATATGTCTTGAAATAAACTGCTAAGTAATAGGCTTGTTACACACAATGCAATTTACAAATTCCTTTTTAAAAGGAATTTGAAAAACAGTAAAAAAATAAAACCTAACCGCCCCACTTGGCTTGAAGTACTGTAATATCTGATTTTGATTAAAGTAATAATTTATCTTTGAATTTCCTCCTTTAGTAGAGGGCAATATATAATTACAAACAGCATCACTCTACTATCTATAAAGTTAAATTGGATTTGAGTTCAGAGTGGTCAGGTTGGAGAAGCAGCGTGGCTCAGTGGAAAGAGCATGGGCTTTGGAGTCAGGGCTCATGAGTTCGAATCCCAGCTCTGCCACTTGCCAGCTGTGTGACTGTGGGCAAGTCACTTAACTTCTCTGTGCCTCAGTTCCCTCATCTGTAAAATGGGGATTAAGACTGTGAGCCCCATGTGGGACAACCTGATTCCCCTATGTCTACCCCAGCGCTTAGAACAGTGCTCGGCACATAGTAAGCACTTAACAAATACCAACATTATTAAATCCACTCACATTTGCCATAATTTAGTGGTTAGATTCAGAAACTGTTGGATTAATACCAAAAGCATTAGTAAGTAACAGTTTGGCATTATTACTATTATATTTTTTAAGTGTTTACTATGTGTCAAACACTTGTCTAAGCGCTGGGGTACATACAAGTCCAATCAAGTTGGTTTCAGTCCCTGTCCCTCATGGGGCTCACCATCTAAGTAGGGGGGAGAACAGGTATTTAATCCCCATTTTACAGTTGCGGGAACCGAGGCACATTGAAGTTACATGACTTGCCCAAGGTCACAAAGCAAGCAGCTGGGAGAGCTGGGTTTAAGACCCAGATTCTCTGATTCCCAAGCACCTTGGATTTGGACCTTTTATTCACCCTTCCCTCAGCCTCCACAGCACTTATGTACATAAGCTCACTGTGGGAGGGGGACACGTCTACCAAGTCTGTTATACTGTACTCTCCCAAGTAGTTAGTACAGTGCTCCACACACAGTAAGTGCTGAATACAATTGATTGACTGATTAGGGTAGAATGGGCATTGAATCCCCACTTAACAGATGGGGAAACTGGGGCATAGAGAAGGTAAAAGACTTGCCCAAGGTGACAGAGCAGGCAACTGGCAGAGCAGGAATCAGAACCCAGGTCCTTGGACTCCCCAGCCCAAACTCATTCCACTAGGCCGAGCTGCTCATCAGATAGCATAGGAAAGAAAAGATGGTTACATAGCTCTTCCTTTTTATTAGGTTCAAAACATTTCATTTACACACCCTTCTAGAGCTAAAATCACACCACGCACACCCTCTTCTTTATCCTAATCTCATTGGTGACAGACCCAGGCTAATTCTTCACAGTTTCCCGGTAAGTAATCTCGGGGTAAATGACTCGTCGGAGGTCATGCCAGCAAGCCTTCACCTCTAGAGCAGGAACTAGAACCCAGATCTAAATCTTCGTATTCTCCCTCCAGTGCTCTTGCTGCTTGACTTCACTGCCTCATTTCAAGACAAACACATTAAGAGAAGTAATGGAAAGCACCCACGGGGTAAGCTATTAGCTCTCTCTGCAAAGATGAGTCATTCATAGTCTGAAAGCCACGTCCAAACAACAGTGTCGCCCGTCAATGACGACTATAACTCCTCCTGGCATGTTTAGAGTCTGAAGACTTCGAAAAAAGTCTTAAGGTCCATACAGTGCATCCCCAGAGGCCATCTCACTTTCTTAAGTTCCTGTGGATCGATTTTAAATGTCTGGAGAAATGGCAAAGAATCACTGCCCTGGGAAAATTAAAAGGATGGCCTCATCATCCAAAATACTGCGTTGAGATCTAGCCAAATTTTTTCTCTCTCGGCCTTTTTATATCTTACTAAATTATTCTTTTTGCATATTGAAATCTCTTCTTAATTCAGCAATGCAAATGAAACCCTTTTCTCCAAACCCACCCTAAAAAAAAAAAATCACAGGATTGCTCTCTCTGGCCTTCAGCTGACCCATATGTTCCAGAGCAGGAGAGAGGAGGCAGAGGATTGAACCCTGGGGAGTGTTGCAGATGCTTGCTTAACCTCTGAAGTGCCAAATATGTCAGGAAAACAGAGCCAGATTTTTAGTCTTATCTCACTCTGGAGAGATTCCCAATGTAGACAAGAAAATAAAAATAAAGCAAACTCCCAACTGAACTGCAATAAGGAAAAAATAAAATCAAATTTTAGGATAAAACCCCAAGCAGCAAGGGAGAAGGACTTCAGCTTTTTGGAAGCTCCTACACAATCCCTTGCCCCTTTTCTTTGAATTGTGTGTCACAAAAATCCTAGGTGGCAATGCAAGTGACGGAGTCCTGTGACAGTTCAGTTTAAATTCAGTCTGAGTGCTCAATCTTCTACAACCAGAGTACAAAAAAGAGCTTCCTGCCTCTATCACGCGTGAAGCTGGACAGTAGAGAAGCTGGTTACACCCTGAAGGCCAGACAGCAAGGCCCAAACAGTGTGATTATTTCAAGGATCCCCCTGCCCTGCTATGCTTCACTAAAATCAGTTCAATGCTGTGAAAGGTGCTGCAAATTACAATTAAAAGTAATGTTTTCCATTTTCCCCTTGTACAATATCCATAAGCTACAAGGTCCAGTTCTGCATCTCTAGCGCAATCATGAATTGCTATGCACATTGATTTAAATAGCTTTCCCAAAGAAGAAACACAAAATTATTTACAAACCAAACATACCCATTTTACCTGGTCATCAATCTTATCTAGAGAACCTCAAGTTTAGGAACTTTGCAAACTGCAAATTGTCCAAAATGCCAAGAGAGATCATGAAGTCCAAAACCAGAATGTCTGGGAGATTCAGGTAAAGTGTAAAAATTACTATCTGATTTAGCTGGTTAACTGGTCAGCTTGGGCTCATCCTGTATCTCCCACGCTCAAACTGGGCTCAGTTCACTCATTCAATCATATTTACTGAGCGCTTATGGTGTGCAGAGCACTTATTAAGCTCAGTCTAGGACCCTTTCTATTCTCCATACTCACCTGCTCCCTTGGAAAACTCATAAACCCCCATGGCTTCAATTCATTCCCAAATCTACCTCTCCAGCCCTGATTTCTCTCCTCTGCCATCTCGCAATTCCTCATGCCTTCAGGACATGTCTATTTGGATTTGATGCTGACATCTCAAAATTATGTGTCCAAAATGGAAATCCTCATTTTCCCACCAAAACCTTGTCCTCCTCCAGACTTTTCCCATCGCTGTAGGCCACACCACCATCCTCCCTGTTTCACAAGGAAGCAGCCTGCCTTGATGGATAGAGCACGGGCCCGGGCGTCAGAATGACCTGGGTTCTAATCCCGACTCTGCCACATGCCTGCTTAAAACTCACCTCCTCGAAGACGCCTTCCCAGACTGAGCTCCCCTTCTCCCTCTACCGCCCCCCCTTCACCTCTCTGCAGCTTAACCCTCTTTTCCCTCCATTTCCCTCTGCTCCTCCCCCTCTCCCTTCCCATCCCCTCAGCACTGTACTCATCCGCTCAACTGCATATATTTTCATTACCCTATTTATTTTGTTAATGAAATGTACATCGCCTTGATTCTATTTAGTTGCCATTGTTTTTATGAGATGTTCTTCCCCTCGACTCTATTTATCGCCATCGTTCTCGTCTGTCTGTCTCCCCCGATTAGACCGTAAGCCCATCAAACGGCAGGGACCGTCTCTATCTGTTGCCGACTTGTTCATTCCAAGCGCTTAGTACAGTGCTCTGCACATAGTAAGTGCTCAATAAATACTACTGAATGAATTAAGCGCTCAATAAATACTATTGAATGAATTGAATGAATGAATGAACATGCCTGCTGTGTGACCTTGGGCAAGTCACTTAACTTCTCTAGGCCTTTGTTACCTCATCTATAAAATGGGGATTAAGAGTGTGAGCCCCATGTGGGACAGGGACTGTGTCCAATCTGATTAATTTGTATCTACCCCAGGACTTAGAACAGTGCTTGGCATAGTAAATGTTTAATGAGTATCGTAATTAATATTATTATCACTATTATTATTACAAGGCCATAACCTTGATGTTATCCTCAACTCAACTCTTTCATACCACCCACATATTAAATCTGTCACGAAATCCTGTCGGTTCAACCTTCACAACACTGTTAAAATCTGCCCTTTCCTCTCCATTCAAACGGATATGAAATTAACCCAATCCAATCCTGCTCTGAGTACTGCATCAGCCTCCTTGCTGACCTCCCTGCCTCCTGTCTCTCTCCACTCTAGTCCTTACTTCTCTCTACTGCCTGGATTACTTTTCTAAAAAATCTTCAGTCCATATTTCCCCATTCCTCAAGAACCTCCAGTGGTTGCCCATCCAACTCTGCATCAAACAGAAACTCCTTCCATCAGCTTTAAAGCACTCAATCACTTTGCCCCCCACCTTTCCTTACCTCCCCAGCCCACACACTTCGCTCCTCTAGTGCCAACCTATTCACTGTACCTCTGTCTTGTCTATCTCATCCACCTCCTGCCCCTGGCCTGGAATGCCCTCCCTCTTTATATCTGACAAGTGATCATTCTCCCCACTTTCAAAATCTAATTAAAAGCACATCTCCTCCAAGAGGCCTTCTCCGACTAAACCCTCACTTCTTCTTCTCCCACTCCCTTCTGCGCCACCCTACACTTGGATTTTCTCCCTTTATTCACCCCTCCCTCAGTCCCACAACACTTATGTACATATCTGTAATTTATTTATATTAAGGGCTGTCTTCCACTCTAAACTGTAAGCTTGTTGTGGGCAGGGAAAGTGTCTACCATCTCTGTTATACTGAACTCTCTCAAGCACTTTGTACAGTCCTTTGCACACAGTAAGTATTCCACAAATATGATGGATTGAATGACTGATTAAAAATTGACTAATCCAAACTGAAATGGGATTCTGGAGATGGAGAATTTAATTTAGCTAACGGTGACCAGTAGCAATGGAACAGTTCAGTACCCCTTCCATTCCTTTTAGGGCAGTTGCTGAAAAGCTGAATCAGGAGAATGTCACCTCTCAGCTCATCATTATCTTAGAAGAGTTCATGGCTGCGGCCTAGAAGGACCGCGAAATGGCTAAAACTGCTGGACAGATAGCTGCTTTGAAGCATCAGATCATCCTGATGACGTAAATGGAGAATCTCAAAACAATGGAGAACTTGCTTCCCGTCACTTCTACGGTGTTGGGACGGGTGTCAAACGGCTAAGGCGTGAAACACACAGCCAACTGCAGACCAAGCGTAACGAAGCTAAAACTAGTTTTTTGTTCAGGGCTTAAAATTGCTTTCAGCCTAGGATGTTTCTTCTTCGCTGCTGTAGATTTGTGAACAGGAGGATGGCAGAGCTGATGCCAAGAAGACCTGTCTCCTCCTGCTAGCTCCAAACCACCATTTAATCATTCTATAATTTTTATTGAGTACCTACTGTGTGCCAAGCTCTGTATTAATTTTGGAGAAAAAACATAAGGATGAGAATTAGTCATGGTCTCTAGTCCAAGGACCTCACAACCTAAGCGAGAGAGTGGGAAACACACAAGCAAGTGCTTAGTACAGTGCTCTGCACACAGTGCCCAATACATACGACTGAATGAATGAACTGAATGAAGGAAATAGTTCTGGTTCTGCCACTTGCCTGCTGGGTGACTTTGTGGCAAATTAATTCTTTGCGCCTCAGTTTGTTCATGTGTAAAAAAGAGATAAAACACATGTTTGCCTTCCCTCTTGGACTGTGGTCTGATTTTCTTGTACCTAACCCTAATATTCATCATTTGCTCTATTTCAGAAAAGCTTTATCAAAGCTCTGGCAAGTGTGCCAAAATGTCCATCGAATAAAGTTTGATTTTGGTGTCATTTTTCTTCCCTGGACATTGCTAAAATTTAAAAATCTGTCTTTTTTTTAACAGTTGATGAGACGGCTAGCATTTATGGTGTAATTCTAATCTACTGGGTAGAACACTGCCCCAAGGTTGACCGGAGTACCCACAATCTCAAGGTCAAACACTATCTCGTAACTTATCGAACCAGCAAAGTGGAACTCGGAAGTACTACAAAGACTCCACTAGATAGAATCCGCTAGACACCCCAGGTCAGGAATACAGAATGTCCTTTGCCTCCATGCCAATCAAATAGGGTATAGAGGAGGGAGCAGAGACTGAACAAGCAGAGGCTGGAAGCTGGGGTGGGCCTGGGAGCGCAGGTAATACAAACCTGTCGCTTCTGACCTCCTGGGCAGTGGATCGAGACTTGCGGTAGCCGGCTGTGTGTCACCTCTGCCAGAGGGTGGGTGGGATGCCCGCTCTGCCCGCACCAAGCGAGGAGCCGTGGGACAGTCCAATGTCCCGATGAACGCCCGTGCGGCTGGAGTCTAGGACATTTTGCCTCGGGCATGAAACACATAAATGGATTCCTCCCAAGTGGGAAGTGTCTGTGGGTGGGAGCTAGGTGCTTCACCACATGCGAGCGATGCATAAGTGAACTCTGGCTCAGTGGAAAGAACCCGGGCTTGGGAGTCAGAGGTCGTGGGTTCTAGTCCCAACTCCTCCACTTGTCAGCTATGTGACTTTGGGCAAGTCTCTTAACTTTTCTGCGCTTCAGTTCCCTCATCTGTAAAATGGAGATTAAGACTGGGAGCCCCACGTGGGACAGCCTGATTACCCTGTATCCCCCCAGGGCTTAGAACAGTGCTTGGCACATAGGAAGCGCTTAACAAATGCTATTATTATTATTATTATTATTAACTCCTCCCAAGCGGCAAGCATTCGTGGCCACACCCGAGAAACATGTAAGTATATTCCTCCCTATAGGGAAGCTCCAATATAACTACATAATCATAATCCTCCCAAAAGGGAAGTTCAATTCACCGTCTCCAAAATAATTAATTATATCTATCCCGAAAGGGATGCTCGATTCACCACGTGGAATAAATTTTGTACGGCTCGGCCCTTGACTCCGGCCTCTTTCTTCTCTCACCATGCCAATTTCCAAACTGTCTGCGGGCGATGAGTGACCAAACACAAAATCAAAACAGAAGGAGCACAAAATTATTATTAATTATTAATAATTATGGTATTTGTTAAGCACTCACCATGTGCCAGGCACTGTACTAAGTGTTGGGGTGGGTACAGGCAAATCGGAGTGGATACAGTCCCTGTCCGGCCTGGAGCTCACAGTTTTAAATTCACATTTTACAGGTGAGGTAGCTGGGGCACAGAGAAGATAAGTGACTTGCCCAAGTCCACAGAGCAGACAAGTGGCAGAGCTGGGATTACTCTTCAAATCCCTACTTAAAGCTCAGCTCCTCCAAGAGGCCTTCCCAGACTGAGCTCCCCCCTTTTTCCCTCTGCTCCCTCTACCCCCCCTTCCCCTCTCTGCAGCTAAACCCTCTTCTCCCCCCTTTCCCTCTGCTCCTCCCCCTCTCCTGTCCCACCCCCTCAGCACTGTACTCGTCTGCTCAACTGTATATATCTTCATCACCCTATTTATTTTGTTTAATGAGATGTACATCACCCAGATTCTATTTATTTGCCATTGTTATTTATGAGATGTTATTCCCCTCGACTCTATTTATTGCCATTGTTCTTGTCTGCCCGTCTCCCCCGATTAGACTGTAAGCCCGTCAAAGGGCAGGGACTGTCTCTATCTGTTGCCGATTTGAACATTCCAAGCACTTAGTACAGTGCTCTGCACACAGTAAGCGCTCAATAAATACTATTGAATGAATGAATGAATGAACGCATGACCTTCTGACTCCCAGGCGTGTGCTCTATCCACTACACTATGTTGCTTCCCCAATTTATGCACTGGCAATCTGCCTAGACATTCAAGACATTCCATTCAAATCTTTTCCTCCCTGTGACTTGAGTCCCCACCACCTAAAACAGGGAAACATATCCCCAAACACTCACTCATTTTAAAGAGAAACAATTATAAATAAAACACAATATATGATATCATAAATGAATATTCCACACACCCAAAAACTCATTTTAAAGAGAAACAATTATAAATTCATAAAACATAATATATGATATCATAAACAAATATTAACATGCACATATATAATCATCCTTTGTTCACCTAGAGGAGCCCGTGTGACTGTAAATTAAAAACAGTATTCTTATCTGTCTTTATGATGGGGTAAATTACTTGATTGTTTATTATTAAATATTAAAGTATTATTATTAAAATATTGAAGATGGAGGTCAGGGCTGGAAAAAGGGAGGTGCAAGTGTTTTGATAAGGTGGGAAGGGATTGGGTTGGTTGTGCAGATGGGTCGGGGATGGATTTTGAGAGAAGGTAGATCTCCTCTTGAGATACTGCTGGGTAGGATAGGAAAGTTGAAGAACTGGCAGGAGGCGGGAGGGACTGGAGATCAGCGGGGGAAATTTTAGGGAGATCACGCCTGAGAGTGTTAACTTTCTCAATAAAATAGGTGGCCGGGTCATTAGGGCCAAGGGATGAGGGAGGCGGAGGGACAGGAGGTTTGAGGAGGGAGTTAAATGTCTGAACAACTGGTGAGGCTAAGGGACCAATTGTGATGGAGAAATAATTCTGCCGGGCAGAAGAGACGGCAGAGTTAAATCACACAAGGATGAACTTGAGGTGGATGAAGTTGGCCTGATATCTAGATTTCCACCATTAGCGCTCTGCATTTTGTGCACAGGAGCAAAGGAAATGGACTGTGGAGGTGATCTAGGGCTGTGGGTTAGTGGTACGAGATCGAAGAAGGAATAGGGGAGCGAGTACACTGAGTTTAGTAGTGGGTGGTGTTGAGGGCGTCAATTTGGTCACCAAGGGAATGGGTATGGGTTTGCATATAGAGGCTAAATGGGGCATGATGACTTGAGAAAATTGGATGTAGGACCACACCTACATATGTTAACTCTATCAGTAGTACTATTTTTTTTTAAAGGTACTTGTTAAACACCTACTATGTGCCAGGCACTGTACTATGTGCCAGGCTGAGGTTAATACAAAATAATCAGGTTGGACCCAGTCCCTGTCAACTCGGACACACTGGGTTCACAGTCTTAATCCTCACATTATAGATGAGGTAACTAAGCCACAGAGAAGTTAAGTGACTTGCTCACAGTCCTGCAGCAGTTCCTCTGACTTTCAGGCCCGTGCTTTTTCCACTATGCCACACTGCTTCTCAATATGGAGGACAAATGGCATTGTGAAACTTTTTAGTTTTCTGAAAGCTTTCCCTGTAGATTTTCACTTCAGCCTCTTAAGAATGATTGACTGCATGGATCTGATATTTGACATTTGTATGTCCTCCCTGTATGTCTTCCCTATTCAAAAAAAAAAAAATAGCTGTGTTCTAGGGAAGCCAAATAGCAAATTAAGCTCCTGTGAATCCCTTTTAGCAGATCAAGAAGTAGTCAAGTGCACTGGGACAGGGACCATTAAAAATATTATTATATTTGAGAAAGTGGATTATAGAAGAACAAACTATTTGCAAGATGAAGCATGAAATGTTTCAGACACAATTCTCCCATTCAGAAACAATTCCAAGTTCAAGTCTCTGCTCTGCAAGTGCCCCATGGTGCCCAGAGTGCACTTCGGACCGGACCATGATTACCCCAGTACTTCTGGACTTAGTAGTTCTTGGCCCAGGTAACCGGGCCTGACACTTTACATTTCATCACTACAGTTCTGCATGAGCTCTATGTCTCTTTCACCACAAGAAAGCCCTCTAAGCACCCACTGCAGAACTCTGGGAAAACCAAAAGATATTTTTTGATAATACAGAATGTTCCACTGCAAACGCTTTCATAATGTGCATGCTCTCCTCACATCAAAACTATTTCAAAAGCTCATATCTGGGAAGGTAACAGTGGGGTTTTGGTAGGTATACGTGCCTACCTAAATCACGGGATTTGAGGCCGAGTCCTTATACTGTAAGCTCGTTGAGGGCAGGGTATGTGTCTGTTTACTGTTATACTGCACTTAGTAAAGTGCTTTGCGCACAGTAAGTGTTCAGTAAATATGACTGAATGAATGAACTCACTTTTCCTGGGAAGGTGATCACCCTTATTCAGTGTTCTGGGCAGCGAGTAGTGGCCTAATGTGGCAGAGCACATCCAAGATGAGTCTGCAGAAGAAAGTCTTATGACACTGAGTCATTTTTCTCCCGCCTTCTCCTTCCCACCTCTGAAAATCTCTCCTTTGAAGGCTTCCTCTAGTGGTCTGTGGTTCCATCCTGTCAGTGTTCATCTTTCCTACTCATACGCCTTCTCCTTTGTCTTCCTCTGCTTTATTTTCCCCTTCCTGTTCCCGCTACTGCTTTGGATTTTATGCTGTTAAATGTTGCATCCTATGAGTTCTTTGTACAATAGATTGACCTCTGTGGAGAAAATGCTTTACCCCTCACATACATGCCACTGACTAAGAACTGGTTTCAAAGAGACAGAGTGTGCCTGTTAAAAACCAAATGTTACACTTCTAGAAATGGATTGACCCTGGCTTTACTGAAGCACAGCTTTAGTAATCATACCGGCAGAGGGATGGAGAGGAATTGCTTTTAAGTCATCTTGCTTTTAAACTAAAAGGGATCTTGGAAGAGTGAAATCAACTCTTTGATTCATTATTTTATCTTATCGAGAAGTTTTTCACACAAGTATTGTCCAAATGTTATCAGTCCTATTGTTGCTTAAGTAATGATATTATTATATTGGAATTTTTAGTTAATTGGTAAAAAATGTTCAACTCTACTCCATTTAGTTCATAATGGAAGGTGTTAACAATCTGCCTCCTCCTAATAAACTTGATATATAGTTTTCTGAGGCATAATTCCAAATCAATTACTATTACACTTCCTTGAATAGATTAGGTTGAGTGGGAAAACAAAATTTGGAAACTGTAGTCTTATGCATGCTCTATCCTATGTTATTTGACACCTAACAAATCCTGTCCTTATTATTATAGTGGTATTTGGTAAATGTATACTGTGTGTCAAGCACTGTTCTAAAGACTGGGGGTAGATTCAACTTCATTCATTCACTCATTCAATAGTATTTATTGAGAGTTTATTATGTGCACAGCACTGTACTAAGCGCTTCGGATGTACTATTTGGCAACAGATAGAGACAATTCCTGCCCAATGATGGGCTCACAGTCTAAACAGGGGAGACAAAGTCTGAACGGGGGAGGCAATCCCTGTCCCACTAGGGGCTCACAGTCTAAGTAGGAGGGAGAGCAGGTATTCCTCCTTTTACAGTCCTCCTTTTACAGTCGAGGAAATAGAGGCCCAGAGTAGGTAAGTGATCTGCTCAAGGTCACAAAACAGACAACTGGCAGAATCGGGATTAGAACCCAGGTTCCCTGACGTCCAGGGTTGCGCTCCTTCCCTGTTACTTCCCTGTTGACTCAGAATCCATTGTTGGGAGGAAGCAGCCATGATTGTGTGACCAGGTCATAATGACTTGCTTTAAAAATGCAATACACCAGAAACAGTGCAACCGAGAAGCAGCATGGTGTAGTAGAAAGTTCATGGGCCTGCAAGTCAAAGGACCTGGGTTCTAATCCCGGCTGCCGACATACCTGCTGTTTGACCTTGGGCAAGTCCATTAACTTCTCTGGGCCTCAGTTACCTTATTTGTGAAATGGAGATTAAGAGTGTGAGCCCCACGTGGGACAGGGGCTGTAACCAACCTGATTAACTCGTATCTACCCCACTGTTTAGAACTGTGCTTGGCACATACTAAGCGCTTAACTAGTACCCTTATTACTATTATTATGGTTGATGATAACACAGTTGATATCAAATCACCTATATCTCTTTTCTTAGTTAAAATACTCTCCTCTCCTGTGTCAGAGTGGCAGGTAAGGCATTGGGCTCCTACATTTCACGATGTCATAGATGTCCATGTCCCCCAAAGGGTCACATTACAGGGGGCCATGCATCTGATTTCAGCACTGAAGGAAGTGATTCAGATGGCTGTAACTTCGTAAAAATGGCTAATCATCCTCACCACAAAAGTTCATTCCATTTATGTACAGCAAGATAACACAAAGGGATTTCTCAACGAATTCCACTGCATCGTGTATTGGCTGGTGAAAAGATTTGAGTGGGTGTTGATTCTCTGTAAATCTGTCCCGGGATGTAGCCTGTCAAATGGTGGTGTGTAGGTATTCTCTCAGGCTGCACTAATCCCAAAGCACTATGGGCTTTCTGAACTTTCACTGTAGATTTCTACCCAAGGCTGGAAGGTAATGACCTTATTGCAACAAGCAAAATCACTCAGCATTCAAACCGTTGATCAATAAAAAATAATCCTTCTCTTTTCTACAGCTGGTTAGCCACGCAGAATCCAAGAGCCCTATTATAAATAGTTTCAATTTACATTTCCTCCGCTTTACCCTTACTACACAGACTGACAGCATGCACTACTGCATACAGTCCTATTATTCAGCTGCAAAAAATCCCTCTGAATCATGAGAAGAATTTCCTATTGACAAAAAAATCCCAACAACAACAACAACAACAACAACAACAAAAATCACTAGAAAGATCAGAATCAAGGCTCAAGACCTTAGGAGATATGTATTCAGGCTTAAATTTCTGGGAAAAAAAAATGGTATCATTGTTAAAATGTAGTATTAGTTCGTACCTAGATTGAGTTTTCTTGCTTCTGGGTGTTAAATCCAGCTCACACCTAAACTAGATCTTATTGAATTTTGTAATATCTGCCACAATTTAAAGAATAGGAGCAGTGTGCATTTTGGAAGAATCCTTAAGTGTGTGTTTATCCAGTAGCTTAGGATAATGTCCATTAAAAGAAAATTAAACAAAGAGTTTAAAAAAAAAAGCATAAGATTTTACTTTACCTATCTCTCATTTATCTTATCTCTCTGGTCATTCATTCTCTTTTTCCTCTGCAAACTTCTCTTCTGCCTCCCACCCCCTAACTGTAGGGGTTCTCAAGGTTCAGTTCTGGTTTCTCGTCTATTCTCCAAATACACCCATTCCCTTGGAGAACTCAATCGCTATGCAGATGATACCCAAATCTACATCTCCAGCCCTGATATCTCTCCTCTGCAGTCTTGCATTTCCTCCTGTCTTCAAGACATCTCTACTTGGATGTCCTCCGGTTACCTCCAGCTTAACATGTCCAAAAGAGAACTCCTTATCTTCTCACCCAAGCCCCATCCTCCCCAACTTTCCTATTACTGTAGATGGCACCACCACCCTTCCTATCTCACAAACCCGTAAGCTTGCTATTATTCCTGACTCTTCTCTCTCATTCAACCCACATATTCAACCCATCACTAAGTCCCATCGGTCCCACCTTCTCGGCATCGCTAAAATCCACCCCTTCCTCTCCATCCAAATTGCCGTCACGTTAATGCAATTCATTCATTCATTCATTCAATAGTATTTATTGAGCGCTTACTATGTGCAGAGCACTGTACTAAGCGCTTGGGATGAACAAGTCGGCAACAGATAGAGACAGTCCCTGCCGTTTGACGGGCTTACAGTCTAATCGGGGGAGACGGACAGACAAGAACAATGGCACTAAACAGCGTCAAGGGGAAGAACATCTCGTAAAAACAATGGCAACTAAATAGAATCAAGGCGATGTACAATTCATTAACAAAATAAATAGGGTAACGAAAATATATACAGTTGAGCGGACGGGTACAGTGCTGTGGGGATGGGAAGGGAGAGGTGGAGGAGCAGAGGGAAAAGGGGAAAATGAGGCTTTAGCTGCGGAGAGGTAAAGGGGGATGGCAGAGGGAGTAGAGGGGAAGAGGAGCTCAGTCTGGGAAGGCCTCTTGGAGGAGGTGATTTTTAAGTAAGGTTTTGAAGAGGGAAAGAGAATCAGTTTGGCGGAGGTGAGGAGGGAGGGCGTTCCAGGACCGCGGGAGGACGTGACCCAGGGGTCGACGGCGGGATAGGCGAGACCGAGGGACGGCGAGGAGGTGGGCGGCAGAGGAGCGGAGCGTGCGGGGTGGGCGGTAGAAAGAGAGAAGGGAGGAGAGGTAGGAAGGGGCAAGGTGATGGAGAGCCTTGAAGCCTAGAGTGAGGAGTTTTTGTTTGGAGCGGAGGTCGATAGGCAACCACTGGAGTTGTTTAAGAAGGGGAGTGACATGCCCAGATCGTTTCTGCAGGAAGATGAGCCGGGCAGCGGAGTGAAGAATAGACCGGAGCGGGGCGAGAGAGGAGGAAGGGAGGTCAGAGAGAAGGCTGACACAGTAGTCTAGCCGGGATATAACGAGAGCCCGTAATAGTAAGGTAGCCGTTTGGGTGGAGAGGAAAGGGCGGATCTTGGCGATATTGTAGAGGTGAAACCGGCAGGTCTTGGTAACGGATAGGATGTGTGGGGTGAACGAGAGGGACGAGTCAAGGATGACACCGAGATTGCGGGCCTGCGGGACGGGAAGGATGGTCGTGCCATCCACGGTGATGGAGAAGTCTGGGAGCGGACCGGGCTTGGGAGGGAAGATGAGGAGCTCAGTCTTGCTCATGTTGAGTTTTAGGTGGCGGGCAGACATCCAGGTGGAGACGTCCCGGAGGCAGGAGGAGATGCGAGCCTGAAGGGAGGGGGAGAGGACAGGGGCGGAGATGTAGATCTGCGTGTCATCTGCGTAGAGATGGTAGTCAAAGCCGTGAGAGCGGATGAGTTCACCGAGGGAGTGAGTGTAAATGGAGAACAGAAGAGGGCCAAGAACTGACCCTTGAGGAACTCCAACAGTTAAAGGATGGGAGGGGGAGGAGGCTCCAGCGTAGGAGACCGAGAATGATCGGCCAGAGAGGTAAGAGGAGAACCAGGAGAGGACAGAGTCCGTGAAGCCAAGGTGAGATAAGGTACGGAGGAGGAGGGATGGTCGACAGTGTCAAAGGCAGCAGAGAGGTCAAGGAGGATCAGAATGGAGTAGGAGCCATTGGATTTGGCAAGAAGGAGGTCATGGGTGACCTTAGAGAGAGCAGTCTCAGTAGAGTGGAGGGGACGGAAGCCAGATTGGAGGGGGTCTAGGAGAGAATGGGAGTTAAGGAATTCTAGGCATCGATTGTAGACGACTCGTTCTAAGATTTTGGAAAGGAAGGGTAGTAGGGAGATAGGACGATAACTGGAGGGGGAAGTGGGGTCAAGAGCGGGTTTTTTTAGGATGGGGGAGACGTGGGCGTGTTTGAAGGCAGAGGGGAAGGAGCCCTTGGAGATTGAGTGGTTAAAAATAGAAGTTAAGGAAGGGAGGAGGGCAGGGGCGATGGTTTTAAGAAGGTGAGAGGGAATGGGGTCCGAGGCGCAGGTGGAGGGGGTGGCACTTGCGAGGAGGGAGGAGATCTCCTCTGAGGATACTGCAGGGAAGGATGGGAAAGTAGGGGAGGGGGTTGTTGGGGGGGAGGGGAGAGGCGGAGGGGTGACTTTGGGGAGCTCAGAGATAATGCAATCTCATCCCATCTTGCTTGGATTGTTGCATCAGCCTCCTTGTTGACCTCCCAGCCTCCCAGCTTTCCCCACTCCAGTTCATACTTCATTCTGCTGCCCGGATCATTTTTCTACAAAAACGTTTAGAACTTGTTTCCCCACTCCTCAAAAAACTCCAGTGGTTGCCCATCCACCTCCACATCAAACAAAAACTCCTCACCATTGGCTTCAAAACACTCAATCACCTTGCCCCCTCTTACCTCACCTCTCTTCTCTCCTACTACAACCCAGCCTGCACACTTTGCTCCTCTAATGCCAACCTTCTCTCTGTGTTTCGATCTTGTCTATCTCGCCACTGACCCCTCACCCACATCCTGCCTCTGGCCTGGAACACCACCCCTCCTCAAATCCAAAAGACAATTACTCTCCCCGTCTTTAAAGCCTTATTTAAAGCACATCTCCTCCAAGAGGCCTTTCCCGACTAAGCCCCCATTTCCTCTTTTTCCACTCCCTTCGGCATTGTCCTTGACCTGCTCCCTTTGTTCTTCCTCCTTCCCAGCACCACAAAACTTATGTACATATCTGTAATTTATTTATATTAATGTCTGTCTCTCCCCTTCTAGAATATAAGCTCATTGTGGGCAGGGAATATGTCTATTTATTGTTGCACTGTACTCTCTCAAGTGCTTAGTACAGTGCTCTGCATATTGTAAGCACTTAATAAATACAACTGAATGACTGAATGAAAAGAGATCACATAAGTAGAATAAAGGGAATTATTGACTAATGGATTCTCAACATTAAAGACTACAGTGGATCTTTTGGAGATCTTTTTGATCATAAGTTATTTTAAGTTAGTAGCTTTGTGACTCTCTTCAATTGTTCTAAGGTAGATTTGCTGAAAGGAGTCATTTTACCAACTGGGCTTAAAATTCAAGTTTTATTTAAAAATGCGCTTTACTGGCATGCATTTTTATGCAGAACGCCTCACTAGTTCTGCTCTTTCTTCCACAATTACTCACTGGCATGAATCCATACTGAAACTTACTTTATATAGCTGGCTGAGAATGGGATTTTTTTTTTCAATTTACACATGGGAAAGAAAAGAAACACATGGACCAGACTATTGGAGAGACGAAAGCACCTGCAGCTCTGAACAATCATTTGAGAATGAAACTAATTTTACCAAGTTTAATCTGAAACTGTAATTAGGACCAAGCAATCCTACAGTCTTTTAAGCACAGATAATTAATGAGATTGATTCTCCCCTGTTTGGGAGGATGCTTAATTCTGCTTGGAGGGATTACATTAGAAAGAAGTGTTGAAAACTCACACAATCACCCTTCCACTATAGCTTCTAACACTACTGCCAATCCCCATGCTATGTATCTCAGAGTATGTATGTCCTTGAAAACATGGGTCCTGACAATTTTTTAAAAATAGACAATTGTTGACTACTAAAGTGTTTGGAACCATTATTCTTCATTCACGATAAGCTTGAATTTTTTTTTGGAATCTAGGTGGCTTTTCATTGTATCTTTTCATTGAGCTACAACTGTATGTGCTCTATGGCAGCTCTTACAAAGAGCCTCCCACCCACTAGCCCAGGGTAGGAAAATAAAGTATGCCAGGAGAATAGAAAAGAATGCTAAATTAATTCATTTTAATTGGCCTTTGAACCAACTACCGGCCAACTATTTTGTGGGATGGTATACCTTTAAAACTAATTTGCTAGGGGTTGGGGGGCTTTATATTATTGACACTTTTGCACCAGATGATTTTTACAGACTGCAAACTCATTATGGACAGGGAACATTTCTGCTAATTCTGTTGCAGTGTACTCTCCCAAGCGTTTATTACAATGCTCTGCACATAGTAAGTGCTCAATAAATACCACTGATTTGACTGATTGATATATTAAATTGGCCCAGGATAGCATATGAGATTAAAAAGGTAAATTAGCACACAGATCAACTGCTATAGCTAAATATGCCCACAGAGACTTAACCCCCATTTTAAAGATGACAGAACTGAGGGACAAGAGCAATTTAGTGATGTGCCCAAGATCACACAGCAGACAAGTAGCAGAACTGGGATTAGAACCCATGACCTTTTGATTCTCAGGCCTGTGCTCTATCCACAAGAAAATGCTGCTTACCCTTATTCTCCAAGAAACAAACACTTTTCTCGCCCCAGAGGAATCAGACCTACTTTACAACATCATTATTTTCAGAAATTCCACAATCATTACCGATAAAAAGGTGTACAAGTACTCACATTTAGTCAGTTGAGTAGCAAAACAATTCATCATGAGGTAAAAAAGCATATTAGCCTTTCTAAAAATGTTTTAACAGGAATCTTAATTATTTGTTTCTCACTTGTTCTTTCATGAGGTAATGACATATGCTAACTTCTGAATAAAAGAGAACTTTTTATGCTCAACAACTACTGCTGCTCTGAAAAATGATCAGTCAGAACTGGGCATCCATCAATAAATCAATCAGTGATACTTACTGAGCTCTTACTTTGTGCAGAGCACTGTACTAAGCACTTGAGAGAACACAATATCAAATAAACTTAAAAAATGTAGTTCTACTCTCATGGGAAAAGTTTCAAAGGTAGTAAAATAAAGATGCAATAAAATCAAAATGAAAGATAGCTAATTAAAATAGAAATACTTCACAATTTTTAGTTCTACAGAAAAATGCCATTAATTCAGATATCACTTTTCTGAATTTGGAATAATTTGGAACCCAAAGTGTACCAACGGACCACTTGTCTGCTGTGTGACCTTGAACAAGTCACTTAACTTCTCTATACCTCATTTACCTCATCTGTAAAATGGGGATTAAGACAGTGCCTGGCAAATAATAATTATAATAATAAAATAATAATAAAGTGCTCACTAAGTGCCAAGCACTGTTCTAAGCTCTGGGGTAGATATAAATTAATCAGGTTGGACACAGTACCTGTCCCACTTGGGGCTCACACCCTTAATCCCCATTTTACAGATGAGGGAACTGAGGCCCAGAGAAGTGAAATGACTCACCCAAGGTCACAGAGCAGACATATGGCAGACTCAGGATTAGAACCAAGGTAACACCCACATAGTAAGTGCTTAACCAACACCATTAAGAAAAAAAGAAATGAAATAGTAGCAGAACTACTTCAGAAGCTAGCCATGTGGGCTCAGAGGCCAGGCTGAATTATCACTTCTCTCCTCTTCTAGGCCCTATACTCTCCTCTGGGAATAATTCAACCTTTGCACTGCCACAACCTTTCTCTAATTCTGAGCCGCTGAGGCCAAGAAGGAGTTCATCAGGCGAGTTTTTTTTATACTATTGATTAGACAATGGAGGAAAGAAAATAACCATTACATTCCTAGACAAAAAGGAGGCAAAAGCCCAAGAAGCAAAGCTGCAGGGTGGTTTATGCCGGACATCCTGAAGAAATAAATGGAAGACCCCAGAAATTGGGAATAGGATAATAATACTGATGGTGATGGCATTTGTTAAGTGCTGAATATGTACCAAACACTGTTCTAAGTGCTGAGGTAGACACAAAGCAATCAGGCTGTCCCACATGGGGCTCACAGTCTTAATCCCCATTTTACAGATGAGGTAATTGAAGCACAGAGAAGTTAAGTGACTTGCCCAAAGTCACACAGCTGATCAGTGGCGGAGCTGGGATTAGAACCCACAACCTCTGACTCCCAAGCCTGTGCACTTTCCACTAAGCCACGCTGCTTCTCATTTGGATTCTCAATGGGATGGCATTTTGACTAGTCTGGTGTCTCCTTAATAGGATTATTGAGAGGTTGGACGTGACAAAACAGAAGAGGCTGGTATATGAAGGAAGAAGGAATGAATTCAGTTTTGCTATTAAACCCACATTACCAACTTTCTGAGGGAGGAGAAGAGTGATGTTTCTTACAAATAAATGTCTGAAAGACTGCACTCATTTGGAAAGAATTCTTCCCTAACTTTTCTTTATTCTGAATGAGTGAACCTTAATGTGTTATGTTGGTCTTGTCCGGAGGAATGGTATGTCTTCGACTGCAAAGAAAAAATAATTTTATTATCTCTACCAAAGTTTGCTTCAAATTAGGAGTGCTGGATTTATTTTTGGAGAGACTTATTTAAGAGAATCAGCCAAATCCCATGCTATAAATGACTATATAGTCATGAATGAATTAAAGTAATTTTTTAGTACAATTTTTTCTGAATATTTATCATTAGTGTACTTTTCAAGTGGTTTCTAGGTATGTATATATAATATATTCAATGAAATATATATATTCAATGAAAAATACATTTTTGTGGCTTAGAAAATGATTTCGCAATTAATTCTCTTAAATTATTGTTATTTAAAAATGCTTCTATACCTCTGGGCCTCAAATGGCTGAAATCTCACTATTCCCTCTGGTATTGCAAAGGTACCAGAAATTGTCTTCAAACTGCAGAGTCCTGAGGATTAATACATGTGCTGGACAAGAGGAGTAGGAGATGTTCCTGGTGAAAAATGAGGCTTTTCTCCAACTCAAAGACTTATCAGTTTACTACAGAACCAAACAGGGTCTAACCCAGCAAGATCAGGGGTTATTCAGCACTCTCGGCACCTTGGCTGAAGTTACTAGAATATAAAGCACCTCAGAAAGATGAATAAAAAAATCCTATGGTAGTTTTTAATGTTCAAATTTAGTGAAACCAACTCTCCGCATTCCTTAAATACACCCCATAGGAAATCACCTGAATTATTGTAAGTCATGAGGGAATATTTGCAAAAATGCATCTGCTCATAGTTGCAATAATGTTCTAGGTGTTTTGTCATCAGGGAATCAGTCTTGAGTTTCTGTTCAATTCTCAATAGTGTAACAATAACAGCAATACTTGTTATAGTTGATCAATGCTTACAAGCTGTATATTAAGCACTGGGGTAAATAATTAGGTCAGACACAGTTCCTGTCCCACATGGGGCTTAGAGTCTAAATAGGAGGATGAAAGATTATTGAATTCCCATTACAGATGAGGAAATTGAGGCACAAAAATGTAGTGACAAGGTCAACCAGCTGGTAAACTGCAAAACTGGGATTAGAATTGCGTTCCACTGACTCCCATGCCCATGTTCAATCCGCTCGGCCACGCTGCTTCTCAGGGCGTTGTATTCCCTGGTAATTTTTTACACATCTCCCAGCTGCTCAAAAAACCTCCAGCGGTTCTCCACTCTACTCTGCATCATGCAAAATCACCTGACCATTAGTTTTTCCAGTCCTCAGTCAGTTCTCCCTTCCCCTGCTTATCCTTCCTCCTCTCCCATGACACCCCAGCTTACCTGTTGTGCTCTTTGCAAGTCAACCTACCTACTGTGTGCTCTGTTCTTTACTTTCTTGCTGCTGACTTCTTGCTCGCATTCTCTCTTTGGCCACAACTCCCTCCCCTTTCATATCTGCCAGAGCACTGCTCTCTCCACCTTTTGAAATCCATTTCCTTTTGAAATCAGTTCCTCTGGAAATCAATTTCCAGGAGGCTTTCCCTGACTAATCTCTCATATCTCTTCTCAGTGTTTTTATCGGACTCCTCCTGTGTCTCCCATCCTCTAACTGTGGGAGTCCCTCAAGGCTCAGTTCTGGGTCCCCTTCTATTCTTCACCTACACCCACTCCCCTGGAGAACTCTTATGCTCCACTGGCTTTAACAACCACTTTTACACAGATGATTCCTAAATCTACATCTCCAGCTCTGATCTCTCTCCTCTTCAGTCTCATATTTCTTCCTGCCTTCACAACATCTCTACTTGGACATCCTGCCGCACTTCAAACTTAACAAGTCCAAAACAGAATCCTCTTCTTCCCACTCAAACCCCGTTCCTCCTCCAGACTTTCCCATAACTGTAGACAACATCACTATCCTTGCCATCTCCCAAGCCCGAAACCTTGGCATTATCTTTGACTCCTCTCTTTCAATCACCTCGCATATTCAGTCTGTTACTAAATCCTGTCAATTCTACTTTCATGACACCTCCAGAGTCCACCCCGCCCTTCCGGTCCGACCTGCTACCTCACTGATTCAAGCTATCATGTCCCTCCTTGACTACTGCATCACCCTCCTCCCAGATCCCCCCTGCCTTCTGTCTCTTCACTCGCCAAGCCATACTTCGCTCTGTTGCCCAGATCATTTTTCTTAAAAAAAAAAAATGCTAAGTCTATATTTCTCTTCTCCTCAGTGTCCTCCAATAGTTGTCCATCCATCTCTGCATCAAACAGAAACTTCTTGCCAACAGCTTTAAAGTGCTTAATCAGCTCGCCCTCTCCTTCTGTACCTCACTAATCTCCCATTGCAACCCAACTGCGCACTTAGTTCCTGTAATGCCAATCTACTCACTGTACCTCGATCTTGTCTTTCTCGTTGCTCACCCCGGCACATGTCTACCCTCTGCAACTCCCACTCTATTCACATCCAGCAGACCACCATACCTTCAAAGTCCTACTCAAATCACATCTCCTACAACAGGCTTTCCCTCAGCTCTCACTTCCCCTATTTGCCCTTCCTTCTGTGTCACCTAAGTACTTGGGTCTGTAACACACTTAAGCACTTTGATTTTCACTCCACTCCTGCAACAACTATAATAACAACTGTGGTATTTGTTAAGCACCTACTATGTATTGATCCCCGTACTAAGCGCTGGAGTGGATACAAGCAAATCGGGGTGGACACACTCCCATATGGGGTTCACAGTCTTGATCCGCGTTTTACAGAGGCACAGAGAAGTGAAGTGACTTGCTCAAGGTAACAGCAGACAGCTCGTTGTGGGCAGGAATGTGCCTTTTTCTTGTTACACTGTCCTCTCCCAAGCAGTTAGTATAGTGCTTCGCACATAGTAAGCGCTCAATGAATATGACTGAATGAATGAACGAATGAATGTGACGCAGTCAGGACTAGAACCCATGGCCAGGGTTCTATCCACTATGCCATGCTGCTTCTCTTTTATGTACCTATCCATCCGAAGTTCATTTCACAGCCTGTCTTCCCCTCTAGCCTGTAAGCTACTTGTGGAAGGAATCATATCTGCCCACAAGGAGTTAGAAGATTAAGTGACTGATCAATTCCCACTCTTCTCCTGCCAATTCAGAACTTCCTTTCCCCCAACCCTGATGCACTTACGTACGTATCTGTATACTCATTCATTTAATCGTATTTATTGAACACTTACTGTGTGCAGAGCATTGTACTAAGCACTTGCAAAGTACAATACAGCAATAAAGAGAAACAATTGCTGCCCACAACGGGCTTATGGGCTAGCTTTATACTCCATTGCTTCCCCCTACCTGTGAATTATTTTTGGGTCTTTCCCCGCCACCTCTCTAGACTGTAAGCAGTTTGAGAGTAGGGATCATGTTTTTTAATTATACTACACTCTCCGAAGTACTTAGTACAGTACTTAATAAATATTACTGGTTGATTAGTAGATCAATCAATTTTATTTACCGAGCACTTACTGTGTGCAGAGCACTGTATTAAGCGCTTGGGTGTTTAATATGTACTATTACTAAGACTACTAGCAGTGTTAAAGGATGAATGAATTTTCCCAGAAGCTAACTTTTTTAGGGAACCGGGGACAAATGGTCTATGGGGAGAACAGAGCCCCAAATGTATAATTCACTGTTCCAGTTTTGTTAAAAAATCTAGATTTTACAATATATAGCTGAAAAGAACAGTCGCTTAAGATATAATTCCTTTAAACTTTTCAGAATTTATCAGTAAGAAGACTTAATTTTGTTTTTGGAATGTTATAATATGAAAAACAAAGCCTGTACCTAGATATGCTCTGAGGGAGAT
Organism: Ornithorhynchus anatinus; assembly: GCF_004115215.2. NCBI lineage: Eukaryota > Metazoa > Chordata > Mammalia > Monotremata > Ornithorhynchidae > Ornithorhynchus > Ornithorhynchus anatinus. The sequence continues at coordinate 24,900,505 of NC_041738.1, read as the reverse complement.
TGGTGTTAAAGACACAACCAAAATCCTGAATTTTAATCTAGTTTCTGTTGATTTTTTTGGTTTGGTTCCACATGAGATTCAAAAATCAGCTTTAAAGGTGGCTATGAATCACTGCTTTCATTTAACGCACAGGATCTGGTACCATGTGTTACAAAAACTAGAAACGAAACCCCAAAATGGATTATTTTATAGCCTCTGATTTGCAGGTTTAGTACTAAATATTGTGGGAAGTTTCCACATTGACAGTGGTTATGTCCAAGATGCTCTTTTGGGGAACAAAAAAATAGGGATTTTGATTGTAGACCCAATTTGTCTTAAAAGGCAAATGCAAATAAACAAAAGCTATTTTTCACAGTGACAGCTGCCAACTCCAGTCATTATCAGCATATACAGATACCTCCAGGCCAGGTTATGCTCACACTGAGTCAGTGAGCATTACTAATACAAAAGGAAAAACAGCCAGACTTGGGAATTACCAGCAACCGTTCTTCTAAAATCTGCAGAGTCAATTTGTGAACCCAATGGGCCCAATTTTAGAATTTGATATTAAAGATCACTTCACAACACCAATCCTTCAACACAGCAGAATACAAACTAGGCTTACGATGTATTAGCAGGACAGAGTCATCCCAGCAATTTCATTTTTGCATTGGGTTTTAAGCAAACACAATGGAAATTTTCTATTTCTGCTGTACGAGTCATAAATCCTATTATGCCTGAAGTTTGTGGGAAAATTTGCTTAATTAAAATGTAGTCAAAAACAGTGAAACCTTAAATGAAAGTAAGGCATAAGAAAATCTCCACAGCATTAATAGAGAGGAATGAATGGGATTCCACTCGCACATCTTTTTTTTTAAACCAAATATGTTGCACAATAGACAGGGTTGTTGAATTATTTACAACAACCTGTGGGATGCAAAACATCTGTTAGCAAAGACTACCCAGGCAGAAACAAGCCAAATGTACTGTTTTCCTCCAGTTGCTATGAAACAGTTCTTCAATGAGCTAGTATCTCTATGAAATGTAAATACTATCATGGAAGCTATTGTGCAAATAAAATTTCGAGAATGTTTGTTTTCATTGGATCTTCAGTTTCCACTTTCTTCCTTTCCATTTTTTTTTAATGGAAGATTCATCCTGAACGTTTTAGATTCAACCCATTTGCAGCTGAATGGATGGGATTTCAACTTACTAGACAGATGGATAATTTTGAAACTTTGGGACTGCTATCTGAAGCTCTAATTCTATTATCCAACTCATTCAACCAAGCAGGAGGATAGAAAAGCTACAGACTTTTTTTTTTGTAGCTTGGGTTGGCTTCTGATTGGCTTTTATTGAGGAAAGACAACTTCTCCTTTGGCTATTCCTTTTCAAAGGAGAGGTTTGCGAGGTGATCGATGAACCTCAAAATATCATTAGGTATTAAATATTATCAAATGCTACTACTGGATTGGTTTTTTGGTCAGTGAAAGATTACAGAGAGATGTCCTTCAGATTCGAAGATGGCTCTATTGGAAGAGAAATCCAATCTATGTATGTGAGTAGGGCTGAAAAGGCCTTTGATCAATTGACAATCTATTCATACCAAAATGAGACTATTGGTAGACAGTTGGAGAAATAATGAGTCAGGACTCTTCTCGTATAACAGCATACGTAATAGAGGTTTGTCACGCAAGCCACAATTCCCCTCTCAGTTACCTCATCTGTAAAATGGGGATCGAGACTGTGAGCCCCACGAGGAACTGGGACTGTGACCAACCCAATTTGCTTGTATCCACTCCAGTGCTTGGCACATAGTCAGCATTTAACAAAAACCATAATTATTATAATTATTTTATGTACGTAGAACTGGCCTCCACTAAAATCTCCACTTAAGAATCCCTACCCAAAGCTTAAAATTCACATGAAGTGATAATTCAAAGCTGAATTTTGAAAGCTAACGTCTCTTCCTGAAAGCTAGAAGCAGGTGTGAAGTCTTGTCCAATTTAAGGGCTTTTTCCCTCTCTGACCCTTAAACTGTTCTGGCTGCATGCCTGTTTTGAGCCTTGATTAAAAAAATCAGGTTTGGCAGTTTCTGCATTGTTTCTCATCCCCAGCAATTCAGGCCATTAAACACTTTACTCCAAATCTGGGGTGGGGTTTAATGATGTTCCCTAAAGCTCACTGTAATGAAATGAATTTAGCTGGTCCAGCTAGAATATGCATTTATGCATGAACTCTAGCATGGGAATGTTTGAAATATTAGATTTATTAGTGCAAGTTAGTGCTGACTGTATTACTATTCAGAGGCAGCAGTGTGAATGAGAGCCTTGCCTGGGTGAAGTGACTGTCCCAAATGTGTGCAATTAAATCCAAGAAAAGGTTATGTTGCAGTATATTTGTTTTATATCAGAATATCATAAAATGATGGTGACCCAGCAGGTAATTTTTTCCCCCTATTTCCCTCCCACTCATCAGAAAATAACCTTTAGTAACTAAAGAATGACCTGTAGTCATTGTCCTTGAGGGCTAGAGTTTGCATTTCTGGGGCCCTGGTCTTCTGGCATTATCAGAAAAGTGGACCCACAGCTCAATCGATTTACAATTATTTATATCACTCAAAAAATCCTAACCATGTCCATTACCAGGGTCATCCCTACTGTATCCTGAGATTTGGGCCATCTTAGTATTTGCTACAGTGTTCAGGTATTTTCCCTCTGGCTGGTGATAAACTCCATGGCATCTTTTCCTTTCTTTCCTTCCATATTCAGCCCGTCTATCATTTTTAATCCAAATCAAATCACTCTTTTGAATAGGTAGTTAGGTTAATGGTTAATGACTGGGCTTCAAAAACAACCTAAATATCCCAGGTTGAGTTCTACTTCTTTTAGTCTGATTTACTGCTTCCCTCCATCTAAGGTGATCTTTAATGGGTTCAAACAATGTAGTGACAGAATAGCATAAGTTTTATGTTGTTATATGTTATCATGTAATTCAGTCTGGCTTGGGCTTTGTGTGATCCTGGACCAGATATAAAACCCCAGTTTTTCTATTTATAAAACAGGGGGTAACAAGAGCTTTAACTCTCATTTTAGGGTGTTGTGTAGATTGATGACAAAATGTTTCTGAACTCTTTTGAACTGTAAAGCTCTTGGAGATCTGAAAATGGAATACAATGTGATAAATATTAGCAAGCGTGATTAATATAAGAAATTTTTAAGGAGGATGAGGAAATTACCGTAATGTTTTTTACGATCTACGTCGTCAGTCCTACCATGCCAATGTTCTGCTTACAAATCTAAAAAAGTGTCAGATATTCCTCAGAGAAATCACAACAGATATGCCTCATCTCTCACACTCCCTCCCCCTGCAAATCTTCGCTACTGCCCCACAGAGACCTCCGCTCTCTCGATCCCATCCGTCTTTCCAATAGCATCTCTCCTCACCTTGCCGCCCTGTCCTCTCTTCCCACTCTCGACGAGCGGGTCTCCGCTCTCAACTCCACCCTCTCTACTCATCTTGACCCTCTCGCCCCCCTTTCCCTCCGCCGCTCTCGCTCCACTAACCCACAGCCCTGGATCACCTCCACCGTCCGCCTCCTACGCTCCTATGCTCGAGCTGCCGAGCGCTGCTGGCGAAAGTCCAAGCACCAAGCCGACCTCACACACTTCAAATTTATCCTTTCCTGCCTTAACTCTGCCCTCTCCTCCGCCAGGCAAAGCTTCTTCTCCTCCCTCATCGACACCCATGCCCGTCACCCCCGCCGATTGTTCCGGACCTTTAACTCTCTCCTTAGGCCCCCTGTTCCTCCCCCTCCCCCATCTCTCACCCCCAATGATCTGGCCACCTATTTCCTCACGAAAATCAACACGATCAGGTCTGAGCTCCCCAAAGTCACCCCTCCGCCTCTCCCCTCCCCCCCACCAACCCCCTCCCCTACTTTCCCATCCTTCCCTGCAGTATCCTCAGAGGAGATCTCCTCCCTCCTCGCAAGTGCCACCCCCTCCACCTGCGCCTCGGACCCCATTCCCTCTCACCTTCTTAAAACCATCGCCCCTGCCCTCCTCCCTTCCTTAACTTCTATTTTTAACCACTCGATCTCCAAGGGCTCCTTCCCCTCTGCCTTCAAACATGCCCACGTCTCCCCCATCCTAAAAAAAACCCGCTCTTGACCCCACTTCCCCCTCCAGTTATCGTCCTATCTCCCTACTACCCTTCCTTTCCAAAATCCTAGAACGAGTCGTCTACAATCGATGCCTAGAATTCCTTAACTCCCATTCTCTCCTAGACCCCCTCCGATCTGACTTCCGTCCCCTCCACTCTACCGAGACTGCTCTCTCTAAGGTCACCCCATGACCTCCTTCTTGCCAGATCCAATGGCTCCTACTCCATTCTGATCCTCCTTGACCTCTCTGCTGCCTTTGACACTGTCGACCATCCCCTCCTCCTCCATACCTTATCTCACCTTGGCTTCACGGACTCTGTCCTCTCCCGGTTCTCCTCTTACCTCTCTGGCCGATCATTCTCGGTCTCCTACGCTGGAGCCTCCTCCCCCTCCCATCCTTTAACTGTTGGAGTTCCTCAAGGGTCAGTTCTTGGCCCTCTTCTGTTCTCCATTTACACTCACTCCCTCGGTGAACTCATTCGCTCTCACGGCTTTGACTACCATCTCTACGCAGATGACATGCAGATCTACATCTCCGCCCCTGTCCTCTCCCCCTCCCTTCAGGCTCGCATCTCCTCCTGCCTCCGGGACGTCTCCACCTGGATGTCGGCCCGCCACCTAAAACTCAACATGAGCAAGACTGAGCTCCTCATCTTCCCTCCCAAACCCGGTCCGCTCCCAGACTTCTCCATCACCGTGGATGGCACGACCATCCTTCCCGTCCCGCAGTCCCGCAATCTCGGTGTCATCCTTGACTCGTCCCTCTCGTTCACCCCACACATCCTATCCGTTACCGAGACCTGCCGGTTTCACCTTTACAATATCGCCAAGATCCGCCCTTTCCTCTCCACCCAAACGGCTACCTTACTGTTATGGGCTCTCGTTATATCCCGGCTAGACTACTGTGTCGGCCTTCTCTCTGACCTCCCTTCCTCCTCTCTCGCCCCACTCCGGTCTATTCTTCACTCCGCTGCCCGGCTCATCTTCCTGCAGAAACGATCTGGGCATGTCACTCCCCTTCTTAAACAACTCCAGTGGTTGCCTATCGACCTCCGCTCCAAACAAAAACTCCTCACTCCAGGCTTCAAGGCTCTCCATCACCTTGCCCCTTCCTACCTCTCCTCCCTTCTCTCTTTCTACCGCCTACCCCGCACGCTCCGCTCCTCCGCCGCCCACCTCCTCACCGTCCCTCGGTCTCGCCTATCCCGCCGTCGACCCCTGGGTCACGTCCTCCCGCGGTCCTGGAACGCCCTCCCTCCTCACCTCTGCCAAACTGATTCTCTTTCCCTCTTCAAAACCTTACTTAAAAATCACCTCCTCCAAGAGGCGTTCCCAGACTGAGCTCCTCTTCCCCCTCTACTCCCTCTGCCATCCCCCCTTTACGTCTCCGCAGCTAAAGCCTCATTTTCCCCTTTTCCCTCTGCTCCTCCACCTCTCCCTTCCCATCCCCACAGCACCGTACTCGTCCGCTCAACTGTATATATTTTTGTTACCCTATTTATTTTGTTAATGAATTGTACATCGCCTTGATTCTATTTAGTTGCCATCGGTTTTTACGAGATGTTCTTTCCCTTGACGCTGTTTAGTGCCATTGTTCTCGTCTGTCCGTCTCCCCCGATTAGACTGTAAGCCCGTCAAACGGCAGGGACTGTCTCTATCTGTTGCCGACTTGTTCATCCCAAGCGCTTAGTACAGTGCTCTGCACATAGTAAGTGCTCAATAAATACTATTGAATTGAATGAATATGCACAACTAACCCACAGCAGGAATGACTAAGCTTTGGACTGTGAAAAACAAGGAGGGGAGGTGGTTCTTCCAGAATGCCCAGCTCTGCCAAGCCAAAAGGACTTAATATGAAATATCAGGGGACTTCGTGTCACATTTTTCTTTTTGTCTTACCTGAACCATTTTTTAGATATCCATTGGCATCTACAGTTGTGTACATGATGTAAGGGCCAGGTTGATTCACACCAAAGGGCTGAAATAGAAAAAGAACATTTAAAATTAAGACAATAACTCAAAAATAGAATCTTTAGGTTCATTCAGTAAGTATGATGAGCTTAATTATAAAAACAGTTGGGTAAGAGAAAAAGTCTCAACACTAATAGTAACCCGAGACTCAAGAAATTTGTAAAATAATTAATACTCTATATTAGATAGTTTAGTTTCAATAGTTAGTTGCCTTAGAGAAGCAGCACGGCCTAATAGAACATTGGCCTGGGAGTCCGAAGGACCTGGGTTCAAATCCCCACTCTGCCACTTGTCTGTTGTGTGACCTTGGGCAAGTCACTTCACATCTCTGTGCCTCAGTTACCTCATCTATAAAATGAGGATTAATTATTTGAGCTCCATATGGGACATGGACTGTGTCCAACCTGACTAGCTTGTATCTACCCCGGCTCTTAGTATGGTGTTTGGTATGTAGTAAGCATTTAATAAATATCACACAAAAGTAGGCATTTCAAGATCTAATTGCATCTCCAGGGTGGACCGGACTTAGCTTTATTATATGAAGGTAGACATTTCAGACACATTTTACAATTACACTCCTGCCTTGCTGAAGTACGGCTAAGTTACGATGTTATTCAACTCTACCGTTGGCCCAGTGGAAAGAGTGTAGAGCTGGAAATTAGGACACCTGGGTTCTAGGCCCCGTTCTGCCTGCTGGGGCTATGTGGAGGATTATGACCGAAGAACCACTTGGGGCATTTCTTGGCGTGGGTGGGCACGGCAGTGCTTGTGAAAAATATCTGGCTAACATAGGCAGGGAACGCTGCAGTAACCACAGCAACTGCGTGCTGGGTCATGATGCCATGGTATTGCACTTTATGGACTTATGGAGTCGATGACAGGTCTGAGAACAGACCTCAGAAATGAAGCTACTTAATTCTCTCTCCTAAAATCTATTTTTACCTAAACATGCATAATTCATTTTCTCCATATAGTCATAAATATCTATATTTCCCTCATCACAATTACACTTGTAATTATCAATGCCCTTCAAATGCTGCTGATTTGCACATTACAGATGTACATAACAATTATAAAGTTTGACTCACTTCCTTTAGTGCACATCAATTCACTAATATGGCTTTCTTAATAGTCTATTAAATTGTTCAATTTTATTTCATAGTGCAAAGTAAAAGCCTTTGTCATTCCAACAAAAATGAATAGTAGGTAAACCACGTCTGGATTTTTACTAAGAGAACTCTATGAATTCACTACCAAAACGACTGCGGATGGAAAGCAGGATATTCTGGGAGGGATGTGTCCGTGGTGTCGCTATGGGTCGGAAATGACTCGACGGCATAAGACAAGGCAAGATACAAGCTAATCAGACTCGACACAGTTCTTGTCCCACATGGAACTCTCAGTCTCAATCCTCATTTTACAAAAGAGGGAACTGAGGCCCAGGGAACTGAAGTGACTCGTCCAAGGTGACAAATCAGGTAATTGGGGGAGCTGGGATTAGAACCCAGGTCCTTCTGACTCACGGGCCTGTGCGCTGTCCACTAAGCCACACTGCTTCTACGTTATCTCAGTGTAAGAGGTTCTTTTGCTTTTACTGCAAAGGATTCTCAAGTGCTGCCAATTCAAGCTAACTTTGTACACACACATCAATAGGATACAATTTTCTACTGTAACTTGGAACCCTAAATTCGATATATTCTGAAACACTGACATTCATTTCAAGTGCTTTAAGTCAGTGATGCAGAAAATGGAATTATTTGTTATAGGCATATTCTTTAATTGGCAAATGCATATATTAAGGAGGGGACAGACTGTGGCCTGACAGAACTGTAGAAGCTACCAAAAGACAGAGTGTAAATAATCAGGACACTCTTTGAACTGTACGACATGCACTGCTACCATTTCATTCCACTTCCACTGATCTGAATTTTGAGATTGTAAGCTAGGAGTGCTTACAGTATACCTGGCAAGGTGAGCCAATTGATCCTTATTTATTTCCTAAAAATGTAATAAAACAACTTGACTTTTTAGAGAACATGGGCTTGTGAGTCAGAGGATCTGGGTTCTAAGCTCAGCTCTGCCACCTGACTGCTGTGTAACCTGGGACAAGCCACTTAACTGCTGGGTGCCTTGGCTTCCCTATCTGTAAAATGGGGGTTCAATACCTGTTTTCCCTCTCTCTTAGACTTTGATCCTCATATGGGAAAGGGAGTTTAGCCAACATCATTATCTTGTATCTACCCCAGACATAGTAAGTGTCTAACTCTACTAACGGGCGAACTTCTATAATTTTTTAAAATAGTATTTGTAAGTGCTTACTATGTGCCAGGCACTGTACTAAGTGCTGGGATAGAAACAAACTAATCAGGTTGGACACAGTCCCTGGCCCACATGGGGCTCACGCTCTTAATCTCCATTTTACAGAAGAAGCAAGTGAGGCACAGAGAAGTTAAGCGGCTTGCCCAAGATCATACAGCAGACAATTGGTGGAGTTGGGATTAGAAACCAGGTCTTTCTCCCTCCCAGGCTTGTGCTCTATCCACTAGGCCATGCTGCTTCTCATAATAATAATAATGATAATATTTATTCTCATGCCTACCATGGACATAAGTGTAGGGGTAGATAAAAGATAATTAGATCAGACGTAGTCCTTGTCTCATTTGAGGGTCAAAGTCTAAGAGGGAAGGAAAACAAGTGTTTGAGTATTTTTTCATTTTACACATGAGGAAACAGAGGCCCAGGGAAGCTTAAGTGACTTGAGGGTTTGTCCACCTTGTGGAGTACCCTACATGCTTCTTTGGTCAGAATGCTTTAGCACTGACAGCCTAGCCCCAACAGGCACAACCTGAATTGCACAGCCAGAACTGGAACCCAGGGTCTCCTGAATCTCAGAGTCTTACTCTTTCAAAGCCATACATAACATGGCTCCCAACTCTCTTGTAATGCACTCTCCCCAAATGCTTAGAGCAGTGGCTTAGCGGAAAGAGATGGGCTTGAGAGTCAGAGGACCTGTGTTCTAATCCCGACTCTGCCACCTGTCTGCCGTGCGACCTTGGGTAAGCCACTTAACCTCTCCGTACCTCAGTTACCTCATCTGTAAAATGGGGATTAAAACCGTGAGCTCCATGTGGGACAACCTGATTTCCTGCATCTACCCAGTGCTGAGAACAGTGCTTGGCACTTAAGAAATACCATCATCATTATTATTATTACTTTGCACACAGTGAGCACTTAATAAATACCAATGATTGACTGTCATCCCAATATTTAGTCTCAGCCAATACAACATTTTTGCACATGTTGAATGTCCCCGTTTCTGAATGCTATGTGGCTTTCAACTAACTACGTTGTAGCTGTTGCTTCCAAGTCATCGGTGGTTATGTTACATTATTTCAGTATGTCCTTGTAGGTGGTGAGAAGGAATTGGATCGATCTATCGATCGTATTTACTGAGGGTTTACAATGTGTAGAGTACGCTATAACGATCGGTAGATAGGATCCCTGCCCACACAAATCCCAGAGCAATTTGTTTCCTAGTTATTCTGGGCATGGAACATCACTGCGATTCAAAGAAACCTACAGCCGACTGACTTTCATTTTATCTTAATATTTAGAACTTTCCCCTTCAGGACTCCACCGGAGTAGAACAGATGTCGACAGATTTGTAAGCTTATCTGGAAAGGCATTTTCTGTGGGTAGCAACTATGCTTTCATATCATATAGAGGCATTCAGTTTTAGATTTAGGTTATTGGGTTACCCGCACTTTGATTATTACACTTTATTCCTCTGACTTGTGCGCTAGCCAGAAAAACAACTTGAAGAAGAAACTCAATTGGACATCCAAACTGATGAAATATAGTTGGTACGTAGCTGATTATCAGGGGTCTCTTGGGCTCTCATTTAATATTATAAACTTCCCACCCTTCCACGAAGCCTAATATCAGGCATCTATGATTTATTTAATCACTCCCTCCCTCTGCTTTAGTCCAGAAGCACAACTCAGAGGCCTGGGCACTTCCTGCAGAGTTTTCTATCACTCTGCTTGTCATCTCACCTCTCCTACACCCTCCCTTCTAGTTCCGTTGCATTTTAGTGACTACATAAAGGATTTACGGGCCAGTGACAGAGGATTTTGGTTTAGAGTTTCTGTTGCCTAACTAGTGCAGCTGTATCCCTACCCCATGCTAAAGCAGACTTAAGAATCTGGTTTTATTCCTTTGTGTATGCATGGCAACCATGCTCTGTTCTCTTTCTCTATAAATAAGACTGTTATGAATCCATCACCTTGGGAGAGATCAAGGTAATGGAGAGGAAGTTTAGGCAGTTGGCTTTCTTTCCCAACCAGCTGTTAGAGAAGCAGAGTAGCCTAGTGGATAGTACATGGGCCTTGGGAACCAGAAGGACCTGGGTGACCTTGGGTAAGTCATTTCACTTTTCAGAGCCTCAATTACCTTATCTGTAAAATGGGGATTAAGATCGTGAGCCTCTTGTGGGACAGGGATTGTGTCCAACCTGATTTGCTTGTATCCCTCCCAGCGCCTTAGAACAGTGCCTGACACAAAGTAAATGCTTAACACACACCACTTTTTCATTCTTTTTCTTTCTTACATCTCCTAGGTGCTGGACCAGCAGCAATTCCCCAAAAACTTCCCACACCTCTTGGGGTCAAGACTGATTAAAGCAGGGGATGTTGGCAGCAAACTACCTGGACATTACGGGAATATCCTGGGAAATAAATAGAGATATTGGGATAATTTAGGTGAAGTTTACTCTTTTAATCCAAGATAGTTCTAATGGGGATTGCTGGCTGTGTATATAGTACTACTCTAACCCAAGGCAGTTAACACAATGGCCTAGTGAATATAGCACAGGCCTGGGAATCAGAAGGACCTGGGTTCTAATTCCAACCCTGCCATTTTTCTGCTGTGTGACCTTGGGCAAGTCACTTCACTTCTCTGGGCCTCGGTTACCTTATCTGTAAAATGGGAATTTAGTCTGGGAATCCCATGTGGGACATGGACTGTGTCCATCCTGATGATCTTGTATCTTCCCCAGTGCTTAAAACATGTACTAAGCACTTAACAAATTCCATCATTATTATTACAATCTAGGTGATTTGGGGTCGAAACACTCCTGCTGTGACCCATCAACCTCAAGTGGAAGGAGGCTAGGAAATCCCTAGTATAAATCATTCCAGCAGTGGTTATAAAATGCCATCAACCAGTCAGTGGTATTGAATGAGTGCTTACTGGATGCAGAATACTGTATCCATGCAGAGAGCTTGGGAGAGTATAATATGACAGAGTTGGCAGATACATTCCCTGAGGCACAGTGAGCTTACAGTCTATAGTCTGTGAACACCACCAATCTGGAGCAAATCCTTACACATAGCAAAAGCATCACAGCTCCCTGAAAGGGTTAACATACCTTCCTTAGCTTAATATTATGAATATTCATGAGGGATAGTAATGGACACTGCTTTTCTGACATAATCTTTACTTGGGGTTTTACACTCTTGAACACCATTCGAAAAAGGGCCAATTACACGTTTCCTTGTTCATCCCTTCAAGGAATATTTTTGGGTGTAATAATAACAACAATAATAATATTTCTTAAGCGCTTACTATGTGCCAAACATTGTTCTAAATGCTAGGGTAGATACAAAGCAATCAGGCTGGAGACAGTCCATGTCCCACATGGGGCTCACAGTCTTAGTCCCCATTCTACAGATGAGGTAACTGGGGCACAGAGAAGTTAAGTGACTTGTCCAAGGTCACACAGAAGATGAGGCGGATCCGGGATTAGAACCCACATCCCCTGACTCCCAAGCCTGTGCTCTTGCCACTTGGCCATGCTGTGATCTTGGATCAGAATACACTACTTGTGGTCCCATAATAACAACAGTATTCAGTCTTCCAACTACCTTTCTTCTTTTCTTTTGAGTGGTAGGTGCACCATAACTCCTTTAAAGCTTTTAAAATTTCCAAAGGAGAGAGGAGCCAATTTTTTGAGTGAATGTAATCTGGATCGATGAAGCACAGCAATAATGGCACTTAAGCGCTCGCTATGTGCCAAGCACTGTACTAAGCCCTGGACATTATCTCTTGCTCCTCTTCAAACTTACAGACTAAGTATGAGGGAAGACAGGTAGTGAATCCCCATTTTACATATAAGGAAACTGAGGCACAGAGAGGCTAAGTGACTTTCCCAGGGTTACTCAACAGGAATTAGAAGCCAGGTGTTCTTCCCATCAGATCGTGCTGTTCCTACTGAGTACTATACCACATCGAGTTAACTGCCTGACTTTCGGGGAGTTTGCTGTTTGATTAATCAATGCCATTTCCTACCGTCTTTTATTCTCCCCCTGGTGTCGACCTGCTGAATGGTGATTGATTTATAATCCATCAATTGTACGGCATGTGACTCATACTCAGTGCTGCCCTGAGTCAAGTGTTCCTTTAAACTCTCCTACGAGATTAACCGTCTCTTAATTGTTTTTTGCTGATCCGTACGGTGGCGAGTAAAAGTGGTAGTCCACATTTCTATTTTAATAACTTCATTTTCCAAGGGATTTCCCTAAACATACTGAGTCATCTATGTCTGAAGCCAACAGCTCACTGCATCACTTCTATGGGTTTCAAACCCAGGGTACTGTGAACACGACTGGAAGGATGTTTGAGCCCCATGGATACAGATTTCAATTAGTATGACAATAAAATAAATGATCTTGGAATGAAAAATGCAGACATGATGGGGGAAGGGTTAAAGATGGCTGTGGGAAGGTGAATATGATTTGGTGGAGCTCTTAATTTTTGATATTTTCTTTTTTAGGGGAAAGGAACTTCTTTCACTTTTTCCTGGAATATGGATCAATTGTTTTCATTTTTTTCCAGGAGTAAGACTTTTAGTTATTTTCTAGCCCTTGTTTTTCGATTTATAGTTTCCTGGGTATTATTTCTCTATCTTTGATGGTTGCCACATTTCTCTAGCTAGTGCATTACAGTTTGATAATTTACTTGCTAGTATGCATCTTACTCATTTCTTCAAAATTATTACTCAAGTTTTTAAATGAACTCTTGATGTTGATTTGATCAAGTAGGCAGATAAAGAGATAAGAGGTATATTAAAGAACTGAATACGCTCAAGTAATTGGTTTCCTACTGCATTTTATGGCAGTGTCAGTATGTGAATCTGCACAATTAAGTGTGATCATCGGGAACGAGAGAAGGACCCTGGGTTTGAGTTGAACTGAGAAACCCAGTTTTTGCAAGCTGATTTCAGTATCCATGACAACTACAACTGTCAAAAGGCATAATACATTGGTTGTAACCAGAAAACTCTTTTAGAGGCAGCGATTCCAGACCCAAGCTAACACACAGAGAATGAAAAAAAACTATTTGGCTTAAAATTGTCAATAATTTCTAAAAAGAGAGTTCTCAGGATTTGCCATCATACTGAGTATACTAGAGATTTGAGAGAATTATTTTATATTTAGACTGGCCTTTACAAAGGTTGAAATACGTACAAGAACAGTGTGCTCTTTTTGGGAGGATGGGAGGCCTGAAAATTACTAAAGACTTTAAGAGCCTTGTACTCTTGAAAGTTATTTTTGGACTCACTTCAGTCAGAAATATCATCTAAGGAACAAGCAGAGAGGCCTCAATTTCTGCACGGATTTGGACTTACTCTATTTTTGGTCCATAATGCACAGGAGCAGTTCAGAGATGTATGGTTCTGGTCATATCTCTGGGGAATGACCGGTTTTGTTCTCTATATTGTCACTCTGGTATTGTTTCAACCTGAGATCGCCATCTGCCCATTAACTGGACTGTATCAGAGAAGGAACACGGCCTAGCAGAAAGCACAGGCCTGGGAGTCAGAGGATGTGGGTTCTAATCCCAGCTCTGCCACACATCTGCTGTGTGACCTTGGGCAAGTCACTTAACTTCTCTGGGACTCAGTTATCTCATCTGTAAACTGAGGATTACAGCTGTGAGCCCCATGTGGGACAGGGACTGTGTCCAACCTGATTAGCCTTTATCTACCCCAGCGTTTAAAACAATGCTTGACACATAGTAAACACACAACAGAAGCCACAATTATTACTGTTCTTATTGAAAAAAAGGTTCTGTCAGGCTCACTCTGGGTTGTACATAAGGTAGGGAAACTTTCTATTATGATGACAGGTCAATGGGGAAGAATACTCATAGCATATTGTATTCTAGAGTTATCACTAAAAAGTTGTGATATATGAAATCTTCTGGGCACCAGGACAAAAGTGTGATATGTTAATCAATCAATTAATCATATTTCTTGAGTGCTTACTGTGTGATAAGCCCTTATTTGTAGCTCAGAACTACAAAGGGAGTCAAAATGGATAAATGGGAGGCTAATATTTCAACTGCAGGGGAGCCATAGGGATCTAAGCTGCTGGATTTGCAAAGGGAATCTTAGTAATATAACTTACAAAATGGTTTGAGAACCATGTTCAGTGTATGATGAGGTTGTTCTGCACAATCTAGAAGGTTCTGCACTTGCAAACAGATAGAAGGAAAGAAGAAAACCTTTGACTTTTGAGATACTACATGACAAACGTTCTCAGAGTGGCTGGTGAGTGGCAGAATTTCTTCCTTTGAATTTTATCTCTTTATTTCCTTTGCTCCTCCTCTGATGGGGTGTTAAGGAGCTTGGAAATGGCCCAAATCAGAAAATACAGAGGAGGAAAAAGCAACGAGCCTGGATAATCCACAAACTGGACAAACGCACCACTTGAAAACTGAGCTGCCAGTGGGCTACCTTCAACAGAGTGATGAGAAGAGACAGAAAACCATAATTACGGAAGAATCTGGAATACGGGGAATTATATCAATTTTTCTACACATACGACTCAGGCAGCCATCTGCCCTGTGTTTTTTGAAACATTCTTGTGTGTTTTTTTTTAAAGTGTGACAATTAGTAGAATGACCAAATTTCATCAGTACTAATTGCTCCTGATATGTATTTCAACACCTCGTGCTTTTGAATATCAGTTTACTTGCTATTCCGAACAAATCAAAAATCAAAACAACAGTCTTTTTCTATGAGGCAGAGCTTTCACAAGCACCAAGGACATTTCTCTCAGTGGTAAACAGTGCAGTGATTGAATATCTGTTTGGACAGCCACTCTGTACCCTTACCACTTCATTCTGAACAGAGTTTTCATCAAACTATTACATTCACTCATTCATTCATTCAATAGTACTGATTAAGTGCTTTATTGTGTGCAGAGCACTGTATTAAGCGCTTGGGAAAGTACAATGCAACAAGAAACAGTGCCATTTCCAGCCCACAACAAGGGAGGCAGGCATCGATACAAAGAAACAGATACATAAATAAAATGACAGAAATATAAAGTGCTGTGGAGCTGGGAGTGAGGGAAGAGCAAAGGGAGCAAATCAGGGCGACGCAGTGGGAGATGAGGAAAAGTAGTCAGGTTTACTTACTGTTATCTTACGAGGACAATCATTGGAACAGAGACCACTGAGAACTGTGGAAAAATGAAAAGAGGATTATTAGTGCTGTTATCCTGGCAAGTGTGTATTTCTGCCTTTTTATTCTTTTTAAAACCCACTGATGTACTCTATTGATTCAAGTTGATCGACAGGGCCATATTCAGCTTCTCTCTCGAAGAAAATAGATTTGGAAGGTTAAATTGTGGTTGTCTACCTTATACCAACGTTTCAAAAGCCTTTATTGAGCTGTCAAAATGATGTCACTTTGCAAAATCTATAGATAAGATCATTAATCACTACTCTGTCCTACTTTATCAGCTGCCTTTTCACTTTTCCAACTGGTTGGTTTAATTCCAGGAACAGTTTAAAAAGGCAAAATAATTTAAGTGATTCTTCAAAACAGTCAATGATACATTTTGCCATTCATCATTCATTCATTCATTCAGTCATATTTCCTGAGTGCTTACTGTGTGCAGAGCACTGTACTAAGCACTTGGAATGTACAATTCAGCAACAGAGAGGGACAATCCCTGCCCACACCAGGCTTACAGGCTAGTAGTGGGGAGAAAGACATTGAAACAAGTAAACAGTAATCAATATAAATAGAATTATAGATATGCACATATATACACAAGTGCTGTGGGGCCGGGAGAAGGGGGTAGAGCAAAGGCAGTGAGTCGGGGCAGTCGGGGCGGAGGGGATGGGGAGCAGAGGAAAAGGGGGTCTTAGTCTGGGAAGGCCTCTTGGAGGAGGTGAGCCTTCAGTAGGGCTTTGAAGGGGGGGAAGTGTGACTGGTGGATTTGAGAAGGGAGGGCATTCCAGACCAGAGGTAGGATATAGGCCGGGGGTCAACGGCAGGACAGGCAAGAACGCGGCATAATGAGGAGGTTAGTGGCAGAGGAGCAAAGTGTGTGGGCTGGGCTGTAGAAGGAGAGAAGGGAGGTGAGGTAGGAGGGGGCAAGGGGACGGAGAGGTTTGAAGCAAAGAGTGAGGAGTTTCTGTTTGATACGGAGATTGATAAGCAACCACGGGAGATTTTCGAGGAGGCAGGTGACGTGCCCGGAGCGTTTCTGCAGAAAGATAATCCAGGCAACGGAGTGAAGTATGGACTGAAGTAGGGAGAGGCAGGAGGTTGGGAGGTCAGCAAGGAGGCTGAATGCAGTAATCAGGGTTGGGATAGGATGATCGATTGTACTAACGTGGTAGCGGTTTGGATGGAGAGGAAAGGGTGGATCTTGGTGATGTCGTGAAGGTGAGACAAGCAGGCATTGGTGACAGATTGGATATGTGGGCTGATGAGACAGCAGAGTCAAGACTGACACCAAGGTTGGGGGCTTGTGAGATGGGAAGGATGGTTGCGCCGTCCACAGTGACAGGAAAGTCAGGGAGAGGACGGGGTTTGGGAGGAAAGATAAGGAGCTCTGTCTTTGACATGTTGAGTTTTAGGTGGTGGGAGGTCGTCCAAGTAGAGATGTCCTGAAGGCAGGCGGAGATGTGAGCCTGAAGGGAGGGAGAGAGAAAAGGGGAGGAGATATATATTTGGGTGTCATCTGCACAGAAATGATAGTCGAAGCCGTGGGAGCGAAGAGTTCTCTAAGGGAATGAGTGTAGATGAAGAACAGAAGGGGACCTAGAACTGTCCCTTGAGGGACTCCTATGGGAAGGGGAGGAGGAGCCCACGAAGGAGTCTGAGAATGAACAGCCAGAAAGATAAGAGGAGAACCAGCAGAGGAGAGAATCAGTGAAGTCAAGGTTGGATAATGTGATGAGGAGAAGAAGATGGTCTGCAGGGTCAAAGACAGCTGAGAAGTCAAGGAGGATTAGGATGGAGTAGGAGCTGTTGGATTTGGCAAGAAGGAGGTCACTGATGACCTTTCCGTGGAGTGGAAGGGGCGGAAGCCAGATTGGAGGGGGTCCAGGAGAGAGTTGGAGGAGAGGAATTGGAGGCAGCGAGTGTAGACTACTTGATCCAAGAGTTTGGAAAGGAAGGGTAGAAGGGAGATGGGGTGAAAACTGGAGGGTCTGTGGAGTCAAGGGAGGGGCTTTTTAGGATGGGGGAGATGTGGACATGTTTGAAGGCAGAGGGGAAGAAGCCTTTGGAGAGTGAGCGGTTGAAGATGGAAGTTAAGGAGAGGAGGAGGGAAGGGCGAGAGTTTTCATAAGGTGCGAGGGAATGGGGTTCGATGCACATGTTGAGGGGGTGGCACTTCAAAGGAAGCAGGAGATCTTCTCTGAAGATACCGCTGGGAAGGATGGGAAAGTTGAAAAGGGGGCCGAGAGGAGGGGGAGATGAGGGGAAGTGATTTTGGGGAGCTCAGACCTGATGGTGTTAATTTTCCTAATGAAGTGGCCAGATCATTGGAAGTGAGGGATGGAGGAGGGGGAGGGACAGGAGATCTGAGGAGAGAGTTCAATGCCCGGAAAGCTGATGAGGGTGATGGGCATGGGAGTCGATAAGGGAAGAGAAATAGTTTTGCCAGACAGAGGAGAGGGCAGAGTTAAGGCAAGAAAGGACATACTTGAAGTGGACAAGGCCTGCCTGATGTTTAGATTTCCATCAGCAGCGTTCAGCAGTCAAGCATAAGAGAGAAGGAGGCAGACAGCAGAGGTGATCCAGGGCTGTGAGTTAATGGCGCGAGAGCAACCAAGGGATAGGGGAGTGAGTGAGTTGAGTTGAGTAGAGATGGTGGAGTGGAGAGCATCTATTTGGTCATCAAAAGTGGGTAGAATGGATACGGAGGCTAGGTGGGGTGTGATGTGCTAAGAGAGATGGATGGGATTGAGAGAGCAGAGGTCTCTGTGGGGGAATAGTACAGATTTATGGGGAGAAGGAGTTTGGGAGAGGAGGCAGGTGAAAAGGTTATGGTCAGAGAGAGGGATTTCAGAGTTGGTTAGGGTGGAGACTGTGTAGCAGTTAGAGATGATGAGATCATCGTTCAGTTACCTAAAACTCAGAAAACCGCAGTTAAGAATTGCCTTAAATCTAATGATCAAATCAGTGACTAATAAGTTTGAGGGTGTATAAAAGTAATCTACAATGCATTTATGCCATTATCAACAATCTTCTTCTCACCAAATTCAATGGCCACTACCCTGTCCTAATCCTCTTTGACCTCTCAACTGCCTTTGACACTGTGGATCACCCCTTTCTCCTGAAGACATTAACTTTGGCTGCACTGACACTGTCCTCTCCTGTTTCTGCTCCTATCTCTCTGGCCGTTCATTTTTCTTTTTTTTCAATGGGATTTGTTAAGCACTATACGCCTGGCACTGAACTAAGCCTGGATTAGATACAAGATAATTGGGTGGACACAGTCCCTGTCCCACACAGGGCTCACAGTCTCAATCCCCATTTTGCAAATGAAGTAACTGAAGCACAGAGAAGTTGTCTCACTCAGTCTTTGTCGTGGGCTGCTCTTCCGCCTCTCACCACCTTACTGTGGGAGTCCCTCAAGATTCAGTTCTGAGTCCCCTTCTATTCTTCTTCTACACCCACTTTCTTGGAGAACTCATTTTTCCCGTGGCTTCGACTATCATTTCTATGCAGATGATCCCCAAATCTCCAGCACTGATCTCTCTCTCCCTCTCTGCGGTCTCACATTTCCTCCTGCCATCAGGATATTTCTATTTGGATGTCCCTCTAACACCTCAAGCTTAATGCATCCAAAACAGAACTCCTCATATTCCCACCCAAACCCTGTCCTCTCCTTGATTTCCCTATTACTATACATAGCACCACCATCCTTCCTATCTCACAAGCCTGTAACCGTGGCATTTTCCTCGACTCATCTTTCTTATTCAATCCACATGTTCAATCTATCACCAAATCCCTCTGGTTCTACCTTCATGACATTGCTAAAATCCATCTATTCCTCTCCATCCAAACTGCTACCATGTTGAATCAAGCACTTATCCTATCCCGCCCTGACTACTGCATCAGTGTCCTTGCTTACCTCCCTGTCTCTCTCCCCGCTCCAGTCCATACTTCACTTTGCACCCCGATCATTTTTCTAAAAAAAAATTCAGTTCAGGTTTTCCCCGCTCCTTAAGAACCTCCAGTGGTTGCCCATCAGCTCTGCATCAAGCAGGCACTCCTGACTCTAAAGCACTCAATCACCTTGTCCCCTCCTATCTTATCTTGCTGATTTCCTACTACAATCCAGCATGGTCACTTCACTCCTCTAACCCCTCAGCTATATCCCAATCTTGTCTATTTGGCCATCAACCTCTTGCCCACATCCTGCCTTTGGCTTGGAATGCCCTCTCCCTTCATATCTGTCACACAATCATTCTCCCCACTTTCAAAGCTTTATTAAAATCACATCCTTTCCAAGAGGCCTTCCCTGACTAAGCCCTCATTTCCACTACCCTCCTCCTTCTGGGTCACCTTTGCACTACATATGATTCACACCCTTTATTCACCCCATTTTCAGCACTTATATAATTGTATGTAATATTCTTTAATGTCTGTCTCCCTTTCTAGACTGTAAGCTCCTTATGGGCAGGGAATTAATATACAACCTGCTACACTGTATTCTCCCAAGTGCTTACTACAGTGCTCTGCATGCTGTAAGCACTCAATAAATATGATTGATTTATGTTAGTTTTCCACAATACGGGAAATTTTAAATATATAATTATCATTAATAATTATGGTACTTGCTAAACGCTTACTATGTGCCAAGCACCCTTCTAAGTACTGGGGGTAGATACAGGATAAGCAGGTTGTCCCACGCGGGGCTCACAGTCTTAATCCCCATTTTACAGATGAGGTAACTGAGGCACAGAGAAGTTAAGTGAGTTGCCCAAGGTCACACAGCTGACAAGGGGCAGAGGCGAAATTAGAACTCACGACCTGTGATTCCCAAAGTTGTTCTCCTGCCACTAGCCTATGTGAGCCCATTGTTGGGTAGAGATTGTCCCTATTTTTGCCGAATTGTACTTTCCAAGCACTTAGTACAGTGCTCTGCACACAGTAAGTGCTCAATAAATACGAATGAATGAATGTTTCTCATCTAGGCCATGCTGCTTCTCATATACACCTGGCTGTTATTTTCTGATCCTCTTCCATACCCAGAGTTTTAAAAAAACAAACAAAAAAGACATCAAAATGTATTAGTTCCAAGAGAATTATTCTATTGATCCTTTGAACAGATTGCTTTCACTTTTTCTAGTATTTAAAGAAAGGAGAGCATTTTTTCAAAGTATGATCATAATGTCACATTTGGCGTTTTGGACTAACCAAACACACACATCTCACTCAATTAACACTCATGAGGGTCTCAGTCTCACCCCATCTCTATGAAGGAAACTGTTTGTTAACCAAAGACTTCAAACCAAAGAAAGCTTCTTTTAGAAATGGAGATGCAACTCACTTGTAACTCTTTCTTTGCTTGCTAAATGGTACAAGTGATGATAATAATACAGTGCTTTTCACCCTGTGGGCATTCCATAGAGTCTAGTTGTTTGCTGGATATAGCCAGAGACAACATCTTATTTTGCTTCTTCAAATTCTCAAACACAACATGCATTTTAATGCTAAAAGCTTCATGAAGGTGATTCAGGTTATGTACAGAGCAAAGCAGACAAAGAATCTATATGCTCTAGAAGCAGCGTGGTTCAGTGGAAAGAGCCTGGGCTTGGGAGTCAGAGGTCGTGGGTTCTAATCCCAGCTCCGTTGCTTGTCTGCTGTGTGACCCTGGCAAGTCACTTCACTTCTCTGGGCCTCAGTTCCCTCATCTGTAAAATGAGGATTAAGACTATGAGCCCCACATGGGACAACCTGATCACCTTGTATGTAACCCAGCGCTTAGAACGGTGCTCGGCACATAGTAAGCGCTTAACAAATACCAACATTATTATTCTGTTGGACACAACATTTAAAACCAAGGTAATGCCTCCTTTACATTAGGAACTCAAGAAAACAAAGACAACAAATGCTTTCATTAGAAATATTTCACAAAAGAGACTTTCAAGGATTTAAAGAAAACAGCTCAGAATTAACAATTCATAACTTTTCTCACTTAAAAAGGAGTAGAATCGGTGACTTTTAAGAATACATGCCACCTAATGGAAAAAAGCATGGGACTGGCCACTGGCCTGCTTCTGTGACCTTGGGCAAGCCTCAGTTTTCTCATCTGTAAAATGGAGACACAAGACCTACTCTGCATACCTTTTTTTCTTTTCATGGCATCTGTTAATTGTTTACTATGTGCCAGGCACTGGCTGGGGAAGATATAAGATAATCGGTTTGGAGACAGTCAGTTTCAAACGTGAGACTCACAGTCTTAATCCCTATTTTACAGATGGGGTAACTGAGGTACAGATAATTTAAGTGACTTGTCCAAGATTACACAGTCTATCCCACAAGACCGCAACCTTGGCATTATCCTCGATTCATCTCACTCAATCTATATATTCAGTCTGTCACCAATCTTGTTCGTTCAACCTTCAAGATATCACTAAAACCCATGCTTTCCTCTCAATCCAAACTGCTATCATATTAATTTAAGCACTTATCCTTTCCAACCTTGACTACTGCATCAGCCTCCTTACTGATCTCCCTGCCTTCCTGCCACTCTGCTGTCCAGATCATTTTTCCACAGAAATGTTCAGTCCATGTTTTCCCACTCTCAAGAACCTCCACTGGTTGCCCATCCACCTCTGCACCAAACAGCAACTCCTCACCATTAAAACGCCTTTAAAACACACAAGCACCTTATTAATAATAATAATGATGATGTTGGTATTTGTTAAGCGCTATGTGCCATGCACTGTTCTAAATACTGTGGTAGATACAAGGTAATCAGGTTGTCCCATGAGGGGCTCACAGTCTTCATCTCTATTTTACAGATGAGGTAACCGAGGCACAGAGAAGTTAAGTGACTTACCCAAGGTGACACAGATAAGTGGCAGAGCCGGGATTAGAACCCACGACCTCTGACTCCCAAGCCTGGGCTCTTTCCACTAAGCCACACTGCTTCTCCACATAGCCCCTCCTAACTTACTTCCCTGAGTTCCTACTCCAACCCAGCCCGCACATTTCACTTCTCTCATGCAAACCTACTCACTGTACCTCGACCTCATCTATTTTGCCACCGACCTCTCGCCCTCGTCCTGCCTCTGGCCTGGAATGCCCTTCCTCTTCATAATTTGACAGGCTCTCACTCTCCTCACCTCCAAAATCTTATTGAAGCTGGGATTAGAAGCCACAACCTTCTGATTTCCAGGCCCAGGCTCCATTCACTACACCATGCTGCCCCACCCCTGCACTTGGATTTCCACCCCTCCTTCAGCCCCACAGCACTATGTACGTATCCATAATTTATTCATTTATATTAATATCTGTCTCCTCTTCTAGGCTAAGTTTATTGTGGGCAGGGTGTGTGCCTACCAACTCTTATACTGTTCTTTCCCAAGCACTTAAAGAGTGCTTTGTACACAGAAAGTGCCTAATGAATACAGTTGATTGATTGATTCAAGTGGTGGGGCTGGAATTAGAACTCGGATCCTGATTCCGAGGCCCATGTTTTTTCCCCTAGGCCATGCTGCTTCTCAATTGAATTGTGAGTTTAGGGTTGGATATGAACTGCCTGATCAAATTACTTGTAAATTGTCTTATGCTTTCGAGTCGACTCCGACCCATAATGACGCCGTGGACACAGCTCTTTCAGAATGGCCCTCCTCCATCTGCAGTTGTTCTGCTAGTGTATTCACAGAGTTTTCTTGGTAAAAATCCAGAAGTGGTTTACAATTGCCTCCTTCCATGCAGTAAACTCGAGTCTCTGCCCTCGATTCTCTCCCATGCCACAGCTGCCCAGCACAGGGGACTTCTGACTTGTGGCAGATTACCTTCCACTTGCTAGCCATCGCCAAGCTAGGAATGCAATGGGTATGCCTCTGCTTGACTCTCTCTCCTGTGGTCAAAACTGGTAGAGTACTGGAAATCTACAGGTGCAAACCTGAGAGGGGATCTTGCATCTTCCCATTGTTTAATAAGATATTTGGCACAGAATAACCGCTTGCGAAATACTGTCGTTTTGATTATAATGACATTTTGCTGACACAGTCAGGGTCGAGAATATTTGCTGAGAAGCTGTATACAACACTTTCCATTTCAGTCAGTCAATCAATGATACTTTTTTAAGCACCCACAGGGTTCCAGGCACCACACTACATCCTTGGGAAAGTACAACAACAGCAAGACATTCGCTTCCTGCCCTCGAAGAATTTATGGTCTAATGGGGAAGATTAATAAAAATTATTTTCAGATAATGAAAGCAGGAGAAAGAACAAGTATAATGCCACAAGTAGCATAAATACATCAAGATGAAACAGCTGAACAAATTATTGAATGTACAGATAAATGTGAATAATATATGAATACATTAAAATATACAAATTTACATGAGTGCTGAGGAAAGATTGCAATGCCCAAGTACTAAAGGTGGATGTAGGTCTGACGCAATTGAGGTATTGTGAAGTAATCTGGGAAGGCTTCGGGGTAGGAGATAGGCTTTTTTAGGAGGGCTTTAAAGATGGGGAGACCTGTGGTCTGGTGAATTTGGAGGTGGAGAAAGAACTGGGATTTGAAAACTGACTTTCCATAGCATTTCTGAATCTGAACCTGATTTGGGTTGTTAAATTTGAATGTCTAACTTCAGAACAGGAGGATCGCTACACTAATAATGTAGTCTCAATTAAACTTTCCCTGCAAAACAATGTAAAAGATTTATTTCCTGAAAACTTTCTGGTAAAAGGAAAAAAACAGGCCAAACAGAATAAAAATGGTCCACTGAGGTTTGTTTTTCAGGAATCTGGCTATCAAAAATTAAAGGAGGTACATACACACTATTATTTGAAACTCAATTCAATATGCTACCCTGAAAAAATTCTGCTTTAATTATCAATTAATTCAGATCACCTAAATGGACTATTATCATAAAGGTTAACCTGCGCTCAGACTAAATGATTGTCTCCACTAAAGAACCACTTGACCTTTTCAATGTCGTTCATGCACCTTCTAGAACGGGGGATGTTGGTTCATTTATAAAAACAGTGTTAGAAATAATGTTTTTTAAAAAAAGCTTGATATATATTTCAGATATTGCCAAGAACTGCATGGAAGCATTGGAGACATGGCAGGGTCTGGTGGGAATCAACAAGGCTGGATTCTGATC
Organism: Ornithorhynchus anatinus; assembly: GCF_004115215.2. Classification (NCBI taxonomy): domain Eukaryota; kingdom Metazoa; phylum Chordata; class Mammalia; order Monotremata; family Ornithorhynchidae; genus Ornithorhynchus; species Ornithorhynchus anatinus. Next base: position 24,875,719 of record NC_041738.1, on the reverse strand, counting down.
TTGTCTCCAGAATACTGTTTAGAATAGTCAATTCTAGACTATTACATAATGTTGTTGGTTTAAAATAAATTAGAATGTACTCTAGTATATTGTCCTAATTTTGGGGAGACTTTAAGTAAGCAAGCTGCGTGGTCTAGTGGAAAGAATATGAGCCTGGGAGTCAGAAGGTCATGGGTTCTAATTCCAGCTCTACCACTTGCCTGCTGTGTGACATTGGGCAAATCACTTCACTTCTCTGTGTCTCAGTTACCTCATTTGTAAAATGGGGATTGAGATTGTGAGCCCCACATGGGACAGGGATTTGATTTGCTTGTATCCACCCCACTTCTTAGTACAGTGCCCAGCACATAGTAAGAGCTGAACCATCATTATTATAAACTGTTGCATCCTTTTTCCTATTTTCCTGGCACATAAGGAAGAAGCATGACTAGTTTTTTTTTTTAAATATCGTTTTCATATTTAGGTAAGAGAGGAGGCTGGGTTTTGATAGCTTTTCCTCAAATGTCACCTTTAAATTACAATTTTAAAACTCCATAATATCCAGAATATGAACAGGTAGAAACTGACAGTATTCTATTAAATAAATGTAGAAATGTAATTTCCCCAGTGATATTCGGATAAGAATTTCATATTTGTTGCACAGACAGTGCTTTACTTAGAAAGAGAATAATCTATTAAAAGCCCCAAAGCTGAACTTATTACTACTATATTAAAACTCCATCTTTTAACATGGTAACAGTTCAGAAACAGTCTGAATTTTCTTAATGAAATTACATGTTTGTAAATTTCTCATACAGAACCGGAAAATAAACTAGACCTGATCATTTAGTGAACATTTTGAGAAATACCATCTAGCTAGTTGTCCAAGAACAGGCCAGAACAAGGCATTCTATCTTTTTACTATTCCCAATTTCAACCATCAGCTTTGACCTCAGTTCCTCAACTGGCCCTGATCAAATTACACACCTCAAACTTCCATTTCCTCTATTAAAGAACATGGAGGCAGTAAAAGTAATAGTTACTGGTGTGGAGGCTCCAAGGAACAGAATTTACAGAACTTTCCCAAGTTGAAAACTAACATCAGTGAGGATCCATAAAACACACGATAGCTTTCTAACTATGAGGCACGGATTCTGTTTAATATACACTTATCACTCAGAAATTCTACAAACACCCTTTCCGAGTAGTTGACTTTGAAATAGGTCCCCAGAGTTTTAACCTATTGAAAATATTTCCTCTTTACCATTTTCTTGGTTTGTTTTCAAATGACTAATAATAAAGAAGTTCGCTGTTAAGGAGTATAGAAAATTTCCTTATCATGGGCAACAGCACTTACTGATCCTACTTTGTGCACAGCACGATACTAGATATTTGAGCGCTTATAACAGAAATAAAAGCCATTGGCTGGCCTTAAAGAGCACACACGCTAATGGACTTACATTTTTTGTCAGGTACTCTAACCTTTCCCGGCTCAGGGTCGCACCTGGAGAATTTCCAATACTCTACCAATCTCGACTTCGGGAGGGAGAGTCAAGCAGAGGCCTACCCTTTCCATCCCTAGCTTGGCCAGTGGCTAGCGAGTGGAAAACAATCTGCCACAAGTCAAAATTCACCTGTGCTGGGCAGCAGCGGCATGGGAGAGAGTTGAGAGGGTGGAGAATCAAGCTGACTGCGCGGAAGGAGGCAATGATAAACCACTTCCGGATTTTTACCGAGGAAACTCTCTGGATACACTACCGGAACGACTGCAGATGGAAGTGGGGTGTGTCCACAGCGTCAGAAACGACTTATGGCATAAGACAAAACAAGACTCTAACCTTTAGTCTCAGACTATACCACTTTTAGGTACTAAAATAAATCACTTAACGAGCACAAAAAACAACCTTAGAGTTATGTAAAACTGAAATTATGACTGAACCCATCTGATAAAAATGTGCTAATGAGATATGCACTTTCTAGCCTTTTCTTTTTCTCTCTCACTTCATACCCAAGATCACTGATCCATAATAAACCATTTTTTTTGCAGTTGAAATAAATTCATAGTCATTAAATGTGCAAATGGTGAAGACAGTGCTAAGGAGAATTTGGATTATTTTTCTCTATTTTATGACACAGAGTTTCAGCACTGAAATAAAACCATCAAGCCAATATGCTCTCTACCCACTGCATCACTTAATAAAGAGGGTGTGCCTATATGGGGGAGGAGGAAAGGATTTTATGAGATCTACGTGGGACTTACTGCTCTAACCGCATCTGCCTCAGTGGCTTGGTTTTATTTCTTTCGCTCAGGATCCAGGGAGGGAGAGCTCTTTTTAGAGCACTACGCCGAGGCTGTGAAGGCAGGTATTTTCCCTGTGGGGGGTACATATTCTTACTTCCCCAACGGGGAGAGAATTCAGCTGCTGACTGATGCTGGAGGCCCTTTGAGACTAACTCCTCTCATTCCGCTTCCAGTTTACTTTAGCTCTGGGGATCACCCTAGGCCTCCCAGGCAAACAGACTGACTTTGGGCTGAAACTGCCCAAAATGTTTCCTATCAGTCAGGAAGAAATGTTGCCCAGGTTTGGGTCTAGTGACACACCACATTAGTCCTGCCTGTATGGAACCAGTCTCCGTAGACAGATCGGTGTCTAACATTAGGCTTGCCTTGAACTGCCTCTTCTCATGCATACATCGCCCCAGGATAGATGGATAAATGTATCACGTTAAACGAGCTCCCCAAATGCCCGATTCTTTTGCTTTTTAAGTTTAAATGCAAGTCATAAATGTCAAAGCTGTATAATGGCTTTTGGAAGGAAGTGTTTAAAAAGGTCAAGTCTTTACCTCGAATGAAGATCGACACGTTCCAAATAAAATAGCATTGTTAAAAGAACGAGCACCTACACTGTCACGCTGCCTCCTCCATCCATCACAAATTCTCTCATTTATTCACACAATGTGCACCACACTGAGCCCCTTCTATTCTCCAACTACACCCAATCCCTTAGAGAGCTCATTTGCTCCCATGCCTTTCAACTGCCATTTCTATGTGGATGCATTCCAAATTTACCACTCCAGTCCTGACCTCTCTCCATCTCTGCAGTCTCACATTTCCTCCTGCTTTCAGGACATCACTCCTTGAGGGTCCTGCCAATACCTCAAATTAAAATGTCCGAAACAGAACTCATCCTCCCACCCAAGCCTTGTCCTCCCTGATTTTCCTATTGCTGTAGATGATACCAGCATCCTCCCAGTCCGACAAGCTTGTAACCTTGGATTTACGCTCAAGTTATCTGTCATTCAACCTGCATATTCAGTCTGTTACCAAATCCTGCAGGTTCTACCTTCACAACATCTCTCTTTCCTCTCCATCCCACCTGCGACCCCACTGATCCAAGCACTGCTAATTTCCCCTTAATACTCCATTAGCCTCCTGGCTGACCCCCCGCTTTCTGTCTCTCCACACTCCAGTCCATACTTCATTCTGCATCCCAGGTCATTCAAAAAGAAAGAAAATAAATGTTCAGCTCCTCAGTCCTCTAAAACCTCCGATGGTTGCCCATCCACCTCTGCACCTAACAGAAACTCCTTACCATAGGCTTTAAGACGTTCAATCAGCTCTCCCCCTCCAAACTTATCTTGGCAATCACCTAATTCGACCCAGTCCACACACTTCACTCCTCTAAAGCCATCCTACTCACTGAAGCCTGACCTCATCTGTCTCGCTGCTGACTCTTTGCCCACGACTCCCCTCTGACCTGGAACTCTCTCTCCCTTCGTATCCAACAGATCGCCACTCTCGCCAACTTCAAGACCTCCCTAAAATCCCTTCCCTGACTAAGCCCCCATTTCCCCTACTCACTCTCTTCTGCATTACCTACTCACGTGCATACATTTCCTCTGAACACTTGACATTCACCTCATCCACAGTCCCACAACACTCTGTACATCCTTTTACTCTGCTATTTCCCCTATTTACAACTGACTTCAAATTCTCCCTGTCTAGACTGTAAACTCTTTGTGAGCAGAGCTCATTTCTACCAACTCTATTGTTTGGTACTCTCCCAAGTGGTAAGTACAGTGGTCTGCAGACACTAAGTGCTCAATAAATACAACTGGCTGATAAAAGTGTAAGACGATTCGATAACCCTGCTACTGCAAACAACAGAGTAAATCCAAGCAACTCCAAAAGTCCATCATTTCGACAGCATAAAATGAAGAGCATTAAGTGCAGATATGGCCTTATGCTTGAAGAAGCTGCTTGTGACCATGGGAAAGAAAGTTACATAACCTTAATAGAAACTAGCACCTGCTCCAGAGAGCACTTTGTATGCCTGGCATGGTGTAAAGCTGATTCAAGCATCTGAGAGACTTAAATTACCAAGTGCTGAATCTGTTTTTTTGTTTTTTTTAAAATTGGTCTCTGGAAAACTTCTTTCTAAAGCAAATTGAAAATCTCAAACTCTGGATCTGAACAGCATAAATATCTTCTGGAAAATAAAAAAGAAACGTTTTCCAAAAGAATCGTTAATCTGAGTTTTATATTGTTCTCACTGTGATTATAATCTAGAAAGTCACAACTTTCAAGTTTGTGCAGGAGGAGAAACATTCTTCCAAGCGTCCCTTATTTCACAATACTACCGATGGAGAAGGTAGACCAAATTCAGAAGGGCAGAGATATTAAGTGACTGTAGTCGGGGGAAAATGCCCGAACCTGAGTCAGAGCTGTGATTCCATTTGGCGTATGAAGACTGGTAGTGCAAAGCTATTTTTGGAGGATAGGAAGTCACTTCACTTTCCACCACAATGATACGAGTGCTTTCAGATAAACTCAACCTAGTACTAACATGTCAAATTCAAATGGGGAGGTTAGAAAAGTTAATATTTCGATTCATTCAGTTGTATTTATTAAGCGCTTACTGTGTGCAAAGCACTGTACTAAGTGCTTGGGAGAGTACAATATAACAACAAACGTGACACATTCATGCCTAAAATGAGCTCACAGTCTAGAGGGGGAGACAGGCCTTAATATAAATGAATACATAAATAAATAAATTACAGATATATATATACACACACGAGTTAGCCAGACTAGTGGAAAGAGCACAGGCCTAGTAGTGAGGGGACCTGAGTTCTAATCTCGGCTCTGCCATTTGTCGTCTGTGTGATCTTGGGCAAGTCCCTTAACTGCTCTGTGCCTTAGTTTCCTCATCTGTAAAATGGGGACTAAATCCTACTCCCGCCTACTTAGTCTGTGAGCTTCATGAGGACAGGTACTGTGTCCAATCTTTTTTTTTTTTAAGCACTTACTATGTGCCGAGCACTGTTCTAAGCACTGGGGTAGATACAGGATAATCAGGTTGCCCCACGTGAGGCTCACAGTTAATCCCCATTTTCCAGACTAGGTAACTGAGGCACAGAGAAGTGAAGAGACTTGCCCACAGTCACACAGCTGACAAGTGGCAGAGCCTGGATTCAAACCCATGACCCCTGACTCCCAAGCCCGGGCTCTTTCCACTGAGCCACGCTGCTTCTCAATCTGATCACCCTGTACCTCCGCTGGTTCCCAGTACAGTGTTTGGTACACAGAAAGTGCTTAACAAATACCACCATTATTACTATAACTAGCCTGCCACTGATGTGAGTGCCTGTGATTAGATGAAAATATTTTTGCACTGTGATTTTAGAGTCTGCTTCTGGAAGAAGAAGGGTGGTGGAGTAGTCACCATCAAATCAATGGTATTTATTGAGCGTTTATTATGTACAGAGCACTGAATGGAGCACTTGGGAGAGTACAATAAAACAGAATCAGGAGACACATACTCTGCCCATAATGAGTTTACATTCTACAGGGAAGTCAAGAGAATGTGGTCAGGAGAATAAGACAACAAAATCTATATCAGCTGTGTGACTGTGGGCAAGTCACTTAACTTCTCTGGGCCTCAGTTACCTCATCTGTAAAATGGGGATTAAGACTGTGAGCCTCATGTGGGACAACCTGATTACCCTGTATACTCCAGTGCTTAGAATAGTGTTCTGCACACAGTAAGTGCTTAACAAATACCAACATTATCATATCTAATAAATCTAAGCTGAAAACTTCTCCTATTAAAGGGAGCAGTAGAAGAATACGAAAATATAAATACTTCATTGTCTTCCCAATTAAACTACTCTTCTCAAGGGCAGGACCCTGCTTTATCCTTTTGTATATTCCCTAAGTATCTAGTACAGTGCTTTGCACACAGCAAATATTCAATAAGTACTATTGTTGATACCGATAATGCAGCATAAACTAATTATCAACTGCAATACTATCAAAGTGAATACTCAAGTGGATTTTTTGCTTGTTTGTTTAAAACTGCCAAAAGGATATCCCTTCACTTGTGGAGAGTCTATTTGCTTGATCTTAGTTAGGATAGCAAGCTGCTCCTCAGCAGAGCTGTTTGCTCCTCTTCAGATTGGGATCATTTTTTATAGCTGTCTCAAACAAACCTCTCACTTCTGCTGTCTGCTTGGCTCCCTGCCACAGGGAAATCTGCCTCTGCTTTGCTCTGACATGGGTGAGTTTTTCTCTCTCTGCTTGAATGAATAACTCTGGTAAAACAGACCAGGGATGGAAAAACTTACTTTTTGGATTTGTGATTCCTTCCCTTTTCCAAGCAAAAGCCTCAGAAGTGCATATGTGGTTTGCATGCTTCCACCTGAGTATCTGGTAAGTGGCTCTCGGTATCTCTTCATTAACGCCCAGGTCTACAGTTGCAAATCCATTTTTCACATCCTTTCCAATTGTAATATTGATGGTCATCACTCTGTCTGGGAATCCATTGCAGCCGTGCTTCCCTGAGTTTGTGTCAAGCTGGCCAGACTCCTATTTCCTTTTGTTCTTTAAACTTCACTGGGTGCAGGAGGGTTAATATGTCTATAATGTGTACATATCTATAATTCTATTTATCTATTTTGATGCTATCGATGCCTGTCTACTTGCTTTGTTTTGTTGTGTGCCGCCCCTTTCTAGACTGTGAGCCCTTTGTTGGGTAGGGATTGTCTCTGTTGCCGAATTGTACTTTCCAAGCACTTAGTACAGTACTCTGCACACAGTAAGTGCTCAATAAATATGATTGAATGAATGAAGCTCTACTTCTTGTTGAGTATGCGCCTTCAGTTGGCCGCAGTCTCACAGATCAAGTGACTCTATGGGTCGAGAATCTTGGATTCTAGTTACAGCCTTATCACTGGCTGCTGAGTGATCTAGTGAAAGTCGCTCAACCTTTTTGGGCCTCATTCATTCATTCATGAATCCATCAGTCATGAATTCAATGAATGAATGAATAGTGTAAGTCACTAAATCTTTTAGGGCCTCAGTTTTCTGATTTGTCATATAGGGATAATACCAGTTCTCCTGGCCCCTTTAGATTGTGATCCCTGCCTGGAACGGAGATAAGATCTGATTGGAATATCTTGTATTCACCCCATTGCTTAACTTAATTAATAATAATGTAATAATCTCTTGAATAAAAACTGCACTGAATAACAACTGAATAGATTCCTAACACTGCGCCGAGAACAATGATGACTTTACGAAAACTCACTGGTAACCACTGAGTGGAATGGTACTAAAATTACAACCTCCCTTTTTATTTTCTTCATTGGCCTCGTCAGTACTTTAATCAATCCCAAAATAAGAAGGAGCATAGTATGGAGCAGAAACCTACCCCTACTCTTGCTGAGCAGGCTTTGTCCCTTTTATGCAGTTCCTTCTGCTGAGAAATACCCTCTTGAAACTTGTAGCGTAACATCCTATTCTTTCTAACTGACCTTTGCAAAGTACACTGAATGCATAATGAATCCACCGTTCAGGCTGCTGGAAAATGGATACTTTCCTCCTGAAGCAGAATAACGTTTTATATAACTCAGTGCGATTCAATTCAAATCATTTTCTTTATGATCAATTTCATCATTCTACCAGTACGTATTATTTCTGTTATGGAAGTCTAAACTAATCAGCTATGCAAACATCCCATTCACTGCACACACTTTATACTGGCCACATATATTCACTAATACTATACGATCATAAGAAGAAAGCCGTAGCTGTGGAGAAGTTTGCACCAGCTCCACTGCTCCAAATAATTGTGCCTACGATCAAGATTAAACATCTGATTGCTATTTTGGAGAAGGGAGATGGATAATTGAAAAGGTCTAGTTCAGAATTTTAACGTAATCTTCTGTTTTTTTTAAATTGAAAAGAGGAAAACCACTCCCTCAGGTTTCAAGCGATATGCTCTTTCTTTCCGAGTATTATGATAATCTGTGTTCTGTTCATTATGCCAAATTTGAACACGATCTATACTCTGTCCTATACATGACTTTTTAATTTTAAAAATCTCATTTAAGCTTCGGGATGAATTCTATATGCATGGTTCAGTTTTCTGGCTATGGAGATCAATATTTCTCATTTTAGTACGTAATGATCCAGAGTGTGTTCTTGCCCTTCTGATGCAATGTGAATGGACATCATCAGCACTGAATGTGAACTACAGGATAGAATTTACAAAATTTACAAGATAGAAGCAAATTATGTAGATTGTGCTGGTCTTATTGTTCCCGTACCATCAAGTTAGTTCTTGGCTCCTACAATCGGTTCCAACTCTCTGATGAAGAGGAATCGAAAGCAGGAATCTCTACAGTGATTTACAACTATGTTCAAGTCATTATAAAGTTGCATTATAAAGCCAATGAGGAACTGCCTTTTAGCAAGAGAAGGTATACTAATCTTTCTAGAAGAATTTTAGGCTTCTTCTTTAGTTTTTGATTTAATTACGCCTAGCAGCATTGCTCTAGTGAGAGGCCCATCAACATTTCCATTACAAACACCATATATTTACAGATTTGTAACTGTCGTAAAAGCTTATTGAGGGGTAAACAGGATATAAAGTCAAAGCCTATACAGTTCTATACAGCATACATTGAAAATTTAATCATTTTACAGGACTCTGAAAATGATTTTTGCTGAAAGGAGGTGAGAACTGGTCAAATCAATGTTTACTACAGGAAAGATGACATTAACATGGCATTTTGTTTACCCTAAATTTAAACATTCACTGCGTACTCTCTGCACTCCAGAATCCATGATGGAGAAAAACAAAAATTTTTGAACACAGAATGCCAATACTAGAGTTTAAAAAAACCACTGCTTTGCCTGGGACCCTCCAAATAATTGCTTGAAAAGTATAAAGTTTAGCTATTTCCAGATAATGCAATATATTTTGAATCAAACTAAATAATGTAGAAAACAGAACAGTCCATACGAAGGGCTACATCCAGATGACACAGAACATAGTACCTTACCTTGGAACAAGGAAAAATATTAGCACGTTCCTTTTCAATAAGATGCAATTTTTGACCATTTGATGTTGCCATAAATGTATTTCCTTGCAAAAAAAACTCATTTGAGAATTTTAGAAGTAATCTTAAAATTAATAGACATTTAGCATAAATATGGAGAAAATACTTACCGATGACTTTAACGAAATAAGCGTCTGCTTCAAAGTTATTTTTTAGTGTGTGGATGGCAAACTCATTGTTTCTGTAGCCTTTACTTAGAACAATAATGTCTAAAATCCCCTGAAAATACAAATATAACAAATTAGACAAATTAGAACAAACCACCTGGATAATCAACAACCACCTTTACTGAATTAATTGGTAACTTCATAATACAAACGAAAGCAGTGAGTGAGAGCATGGGTGACGTCTGATGGGCTTTACTGCTCCAAACACTTTATGTTCAAAAAAACTTTTCATTTCTAAAATTCTTAAGGTTCAACAAGAGATGTTACTAACTGTTCCAGTTCATTTCCCCTGCTTTGTGAGTCAGTGGAGAAAAGGGAAGGGATTGACGCCGTTTTAACACCTTGAAGACACCTTTTCTCAACATTTGAATTCTGGGAAAAGTGAAAGGAAGCTGGTGGGCAGCTATGAGTCAGGCCTGGGAGTCAGATGATCGTGGATCTGATCCGGCTCCGCCACTTGTCTGCTGTGTGACCTTGGGCAAGTAATTTAATTTCTCTGTGTCTCAGTTACCTCATCTGTAAAATGGGGATCGATACTGTGAGCCACACGTAGGACAGGGGCTGTGTCCAACCCACTTAGCTGCTATCCATTTCAGCACTTAGTACAGTGCCTGGCACACAATAAGTGCTTAACAAATACCATAATTGTTATTATTATTATTATGTAATGAGCCCAGAGAATCAATTAATGGAGACTATAGCCTAAACAAAGAGAGTCTACATTTTCTACTGCTAAATGGGCACACAGCTTATAACAAGCTGGCAAAGTTAAAATAAGCTTAAAGAGGTAGGTTACTGATTTAGTGATATCTACCTTTGGCTAATTTGTCATTCTTATGGATTGATGGCTCCATTTTCCTTGTCTTTTATATTAACTAATTAAAGAAGAATTTAACCAATAGTATTTTGGCAGAATGAGAAAATGAACACTGGAAAGGATAATTTTTTATAAAATTCCAATTCCACTTTAAATAAATACTAAGGCCTTTGTGCTTTTGTCTTATCTTCTTACATGGGTCACTAATGTGGTTTCTAAAGTCCCCATGTAAGGCAATAACACATACATCTCCTCAGAACGCCTTTAATGTAAGCAGGCAGAGGAAAGAACAAATGGTTTTAGCTATACAAACTCCACTGGCACTGATTTCTGATTGTGGGATATGCAGATTCTGGACAAGAGTTCGAGTTAAAAATAACAACTCCTTCTACCCCTGCCAACCAGAAGATCAGAACTTTGGGTCAAAAGTGTCCCTTCCCATCTCGCTTGGTCCCATTTCTGAACCTGGTTGGGGTTTAGGATCTGATTCCTTACTAACCCTAATGCCTAAAAAACAGGATTCAGGCATCCCTCCTTACGCTGTTCAATAGTCTGGGTGGAGATAAGCTTATAACAGACTAAAAAAGGCCCAACTCAGTCTTGAGACCTCTAAATTCCCATCTAAAGCTAAATGAAATTCTTTAGAAGAAAAGAACTTCATTTAAGTCTCAGTTATTCTCATTAGATTCGGTCAGAATGTGGGAAATTTTATTCTGAGTCGTTCCAAAGGTCCATTTGATCCCCAACAATTGCAACAGAGGACATCTGGACAAAGGGTGTGGTGGTTGCTCTCCTTGACATAATTCTTATGGTTAAGGACAAAGTGAACATCACTAACTTTTCCCTATAATAATTCCCACTTAATCTTTTTTCAAAATCTGCTAAGGATCAAAAGAGACTGACTTGAATTTTCTCTTAACTCTCTTCGGACCACCATGTTAGGTAGATAGTTGGCAAATTATATTTCCTCTAGAGAAAGGGGAGAATAATTTTAGAGATATTTTGCAAGGTCACCTAGCAATAAGAATTCAGGCCGGCAGATTCCATCTTTAGTTTACCCTTAAATGTAGCTTGAATTCATTCCTCTGGGGCTTCGTGTGAATTAAACAGTTTTTTTTAACCTTCGACTTTTCTTTTCATCTCAGATTACTTCCCCCAAACAGTTGATCATCCTGCCTGCGAACATGTATCTCAAAACCAAATAACATAAATCCAAGTGAGACTTTTGGCATTTTTATTGTGTTAATCAGGCAATGACATCAATAAATTTTTCTCACCCACTCTTCAACACTAAAGGCCCTTCTTTAATTAACTCATTTGCTTTCATGATCTCATCTACATTTTCTGGTCAAACACTGAGAGGTTGAAAGTAACAACATAAATGAGAATAGGCAGATGGCAATTAAAAACAAAGCACACTGATGAGCAATGAACTCACATCTTCATAAATGTCAAAGAAGGTAGCCACCACAGCATCTTTGATTTGATTTAGGTCAGATAGCTCCCAGTAGACTTTGAACATACGCCGTGCCCTCTCACAGCTTGCAATATTGCAGGGGACGTTCTCTAGCAAAAAAGCTTGCTGATTGCTGACAAATAAAAGGAAAGACAGTTAGGGTGTATCAAGAGGTAGTATAATCCCTCACCCGAAACCCGGGCTACTTATACGTGTATAATTCCTAGGATAACATGTGAAAATGAATAATCGACAGTTGTTGCCCAAAGCGCTGGGGTCCGGCTGTCAGTGCGTTTGGGATTCCGGAGAATCTTCTGAGGCCTCTCAGGGTAGAGGATGGGCAGGAGAATCCTCCAATGTATCTGGTCAATAAGCAGTATGACCAAATGGATAGAGCCTGGGAATCGGAAGGGCCTGGTTCTAATCCCGGCTTCTGAGGCCTCTCAGGGTAGAGGATGGGCAGGAGAATCCTCCAATGTATCTGGTCAATAAGCAGTATGACCAAATGGATAGAGCCTGGGAATCGGAAGGGCCTGGTTCTAATCCCGGCTTCACCACTTGTCTGCTGTGTGACCTTGGGCACATCACTTAACTTCTCTGTGCCTCAGTTGCTTCATCTGTAAAATGGGGCTAAGGACTGTGCGCCCCATGTGGGACAAGGACTGTGTCCAATCTGATGATCCCAGCACTTAGAACAGTGCTTGGTACATAGTAAGTGCTTAACAAGTACCATAAGTATAACTACTATTATTATTATGATTATGGATGGCAGGGATCTTGTAGCAGGCTCAGAGATGGGAAAGTAGCATGTAGATCCAAAACACTGAACTTATCTTGCGGGTGTAGTCCTAGATACTATTTGAGGGAGGGGGGAATTAATAATAGATTTACCCTTTACTACTAATGCCAGAAACATTTTCTACAATTAAAATTACTTAGAATATGCTTTGGCTGGACAGACATAGTCAATACCTTTCATTTTAATTTCCTTGTAGCCTCACCTACTCACTCTTTAAAAAAAAATTTATCCTGGAGTTGAAACTTCTGAGTGTGATCTCAATCTTCAGAGGAGTCACTTAAGGATGTGCAACATATTCTCATATCTTCAAGGAATCAAATACACATATTTTCTTTTTCTTTGCAATGTACAACATAGAATTATTTCAACTGCTCACCAACCCCATCTCCCTCCTCTCATTCCCAATCAAATTCCCTTAATAGGCTGTACACATCGACTGGCTCTACTTCCTCACGTACAACCCTCTAGTCTTCCCCCTCTACAATCCAGCTTCCATCCATATCACTCCACTGAGACTGATCTCTTCAAGGTTACCAGTTTCCGGCTTCTTGCCAGGTCGACCTCTTGGTTGCTTCCAACTCTACAGATCACTTCCATCTGGAAAAACTACATAACCTTGTTTTTACAAGAAGTATAGTTCTCTCCGCAATATCCTTTTACCTCTCCTCAGTCTTTTTTCAACTAATAATAATAATATTGGTATTTGTTAAGCGCTTACTATGTGCCGAGCACTGTTCTAAGCGCTGGGGTAGACACAAGGGAATCAGGTTGTCCCACGTGGGGCTCACAGTCTTAATCCCCATTTTACAGATGAGGTAACTGAGGCTGATAAATGGCCGAGCCGGAATTTGAACCCATGACCTCTGACTCCAAAGCCCATGCTCTTTCCACTGAGCCACGCTGCTTCTCCAGCTCTGCCTCCCACCCCATCAGGGCTCTGTTCTAGATTCCCTTCGCTGTTCTCCCGCCCTTTTCACAACCTCCCATAGCTCTTATTTACATATTTTACATATTCTATTGCCTAGGCCCTAACTCTTGTACATACAGCCTTTTTCTTTTTCCTCTTATCTGTAAAATATCTTAGTGTCTGTCTACTCCGCAAGAATGTAAACTTTCTGAAAGCAGGAATCATGTCTACTAACTCCACTGTATCCTCCTATGTGCTTAGTACATTGTTCTGCACACTCTAGGCACTCAAATACTATTGACTGATTTGGATCTGGCTGGATGATAAAAGCAAAAGGGCTTAATTCAGGGAGAGAATATTTCCTAATGCCTAACATATGAGTAAGCCTATTGTTCAGTTTACCAGCGTGAATGCTTGGCTTCCAATAATCTTGTTTTCGAGAAAGATAAAAATTCCACTACAAAGATAATCAAAACCACTCTAAAACCTGGAATAAAAATACTGGAGAAGAACCTTTACCTTTCACATTTTGAGAAGTGAACCTGTCAGAAAGCTTTAGGGACTGCATGTACCATAATGCAGTTCAACAAATGGGTGTGAGAGCACTCATGCCAATTTCTTCTCTGCTTTTGAGAGCAGTGCTTATATTTTTTCTTCTAATTTTCCATTTTCTGCCAGTACTTTCTGTACTTTCACACTTCATTTTAGTTTTTAGCAGAGCAATTTCACTAAATTGTTCTGTAAAAGTGTAGGTCCTATTTTGTATAACAAGATTATCACAACAAAATGGAACCGCTAAAAGCTATCCTTCCAATATTGTACGATGGGCAAAAATAAAAGGTTAGTCCACTGTATGCAGGAATCTGGTGTTCCTATTTAAATCTACTTCCCGAGATATGAACACTGCTTGTATTCTAAGCTCTTCTGAAATCCCGCCTCCTCCAAATGGCCTTCCCAGATTAATTCCCAGCAACTCCCAAGCTATTTAAACCCCTCAGTCATCTTTAACATTTAGGTACTAACTTATTTCCAACTTGGTACTTATCTATACATGTTTATTCAGTTATACATTCAATTATTTTGATGACTCTATTTGTAAATTCTGTATATCTATCTCCTCCATTAGAATGTAAGCTTCTTATGGGCAGGGAATGTGTCACTTCTTTGTTTAGTGCATTGTGCCAGAATGCTCAATAAATGATCTTACCTCTACTACTTTCACTACGTAAGCAATTTTATTTTCAAAATTTCAATATTAAAGAAACCCAAACTGTACTCTCCCACTCATCAATAAATTCGACTGAATAAAAGTAAACTTTGGGTTTAGCAGAGGTTACAACTGTAGAGTGACTGGAGGAAGATAAAGTAAGAAAAGCTGAGCTTCCAGTGCCTACCAAATGAAACAGTAAAATAAGACTGTTTGGTTTCTGAAGAAAAGGGATACGAACCTATGATTAAAAGTCGTAATTCCGACTGTTTACTAATTCTGGGGGTCAAAACAGAAGCCAAGTGTGAAGGGATAGCATTGGGCAGGGATTGTCTTTCTTGATTGCTGAGTTGTACTTTCCAAGCGCTTAGTACAGTGCTCTGCACACAGTAAGCACTCGATAAATACGACTGAATGAATGAATGGGCAGAGACTAGAGAGGATCGCAGTATTGATGGCCGCAGGTAGGGACGCTCAGGGAAACACGTCTAGCAACTCCACTGTAACTATGCTCTCCCAAGCACTCGGTATAGAGATCTGCACACACTGAAGTGTCCGATAAATATCACTAACTGATCGATTGATCAGGGAGGAAAATGGATTGATGAGAGGTTGGTGGACCCACTGCTGTTTCTTTCCAGGGATCCCACGGTCTGGTTTTCTTCTGAAACTTCTACATCTCCTCTGGGAGAGTGGATGGATAGGTGCCTGACTAGACTGTAAGGCCCGACTAGACTGTAAGTCCGTCATTGGGCAGGGATTGTCTCTATCTGATGCTGAATTGTACATTCCAAGCGCTTAGTACAGTGCTCTGCACACAGTAAGCGCTCAATAAATACTACTGAAGGAATGAATGAATGCCGAGGAGCAGAAACCCTTGACGCGTGTAATTTGTGATGCCCAATCTAAGTCTTTGCTGTATTATGACCCGAGAAGATTCTGGCTACCACTGTCGATTTAAAACTACCCGAATGTGAATGAATCGGTTCGATTGCAGAACAAGTTCCAAACGGTATTAACTTCTTATCTATATCTGGTCAAAGCACGGAGAGTATTCGAAGGGATCCAATAGGATTCACCTGTCAGAAAGCAAGAGGCAGGGCTATGGTGACTGACAGTGATCGGTCCTGATCTAGGTGCCTATGAATCCGTGAAGGTTCATTTATGCTCTGCTGGAATAGAAGTCTCGTCTTGTCTTATGTCGTCGTGTTGTTTCCGACCCATAGCGACACCACGGACACATCTCTCCCAGAACGCCCCGCTCTCCATCTACCATCATTCTGGTAGTGGATCCACGGAGTTTTCTTGGGTAAAAATCCCAAAGTGGTTACCATTGCTGCCTTCTGTGCCGTAAACTCGAGTCTCCACCTTTGACTCTCTCCCAAGCTGCTGCTGCCCAGCACGGGTGAGTTTTGACTTGTAGCTGATTGCCTTCCCCTCACTAGCCACTGGCCAAGCTAAGAATGGATTGGGTAGGTCTCTGCTTGACTCTCCCTCCCATAGTCAAGACTGGTAGAGTACGGGAAACTCTCCGGGTGCGATCCTGAGAGGGGGTGGAACAGAAGAGCCCAAAGGAAAAATAACACCTGCCTCATGCACTGCAAGAGTTCTCCTCAACAAAAATACATCAAATATTTTCAAAATGAAAAACAGAAGATCCGATAAGATGGCTTTACTTCCATGAAGATGCTGTGTCAATAAAAAAAAAAATCCTAATGAATCCAGCTACATATGGACATCATTAGTGTCTAGCCACCAATGTGATTTGGACTCACTGCTTTTT
Organism: Ornithorhynchus anatinus; assembly: GCF_004115215.2. Classification (NCBI taxonomy): domain Eukaryota; kingdom Metazoa; phylum Chordata; class Mammalia; order Monotremata; family Ornithorhynchidae; genus Ornithorhynchus; species Ornithorhynchus anatinus. The sequence goes on along the minus strand of NC_041738.1, from coordinate 24,859,199 downwards.
GTAAAATGGTATTTAAGAGCTTATTGTGTGTCAGGCACCGTAATAATCATAGTAATAATAACAATAATGATAATGATGATGGTATTTGTTAAACACTGTATATCAAGCACTGTTCTAAGCGTTGGGGTTGAAACAAGGTAATCAGGTTGGCTATAATCCCTGTCTCACATGGGGCTCACAATCTGAGTTGGAGGGAGGGGGAATTAACTCCCATTTTACAGATGAGGTAACGGAGGCACAGAGAAGTGAAATGACTTGCCCAAGGTCACACAGCAGACAAGAGTGAGAGCCAGGATTAGATTCCAGGTCTTCTCATTTCTAGATCCAAGCTCTTTTCACCAGGCCATGGTATACTAAGTGCTGGGGTAGATATAAAATCATCAGTTTGGACACAGTCCGTGTCCCACATGGGGCTCACAGCCTTAATTCCCATTTTACAGATCAAGTAATTGAGGCACAGAAAAGTGAAGTGTCTTGCCCAAGGTCACACAGCAGACAAGCGGCAGAATGCTTACATCCCATTCAGCTTTTTCAGCTGTTTCTTCAACACCACCTACTAATCATTCTTAACAATAAATGACACGATAGAGTTTTCAACCGTGAATTCCTGAAGAACAACCAGACCATTAGCCCTGTCATTCTTGCCGTAACAGAACTTGTGATAATGGATGAATATCAATAATAATAACGATGAATTCTTTGCTCCTTCTTACCAGTGGTCCAGTGGGACCTTGGGCACATGGCCCACCAAATGCAGAATAATCGCAGCAAAATACCTACTCTGAAGCAGCATGGCCTAGCGAATAGAGCCTGGGCCTGGAAGTCAGAAGGACCTGGGTTCTAATTTTGCCTCTGCCACTTGTCTGCTGTGTGACTTTGGGCAAGTCACTTCACTTCTCTGTGCCTTTCACTCATCTGTAAAAGGAGGATTAGGCATGTGAGCTCCTTGTGGGATGGGTTCTGTGTCCAAATTTGAATCTACCCCAGTGCTTAGCTTTAGTGATAGTAAGTGCTCAGTACTTATACAAAGTAAATGCTTAAATGCCACAATTATTATTATCATTATCATCAGCCCAGGGCAGACAATCTGGTCGTCTCTGGAATTGCTCAAAGAGAAGATTCACACACACCAGCATCGAAACAAAGAGCACAGTGGCCTAGTGTATACAGCACAAGTGTGGGCGTCAGAAGATCATGGGTTCTAATCCCACTTCTGCCACTTGTCTGCTGTGTGACCATAGGCAAGTCACTTCACTTCTCTGTGCCTCAATTCCCTCATCTGCAAAATGGGGATTAAGACAACGAGCCCCAGGTGGGACAGGAACTGTGTCCCTCCTATTTATCTTGTATCTACCCCAGTGCTTAGTACAGTACCTGGCACAAAGTAAGCGGTTAACAAATATCATTGAAAAAACAAACAAAAACAAGGATCTCCCACGGAAAGTTTCCCCAGAGGTGGAGGAATCAGTACTGTTTCCATCATCCTAAGGGGAATTTGTTTTGCTGAAGTGTTTCCGCATAACGTCATCTAAAGACAGGAGGAGCAAGAGGAGCTTGTTCAGCATGCAGGACTCTCTGATAGACTGCTCAACCAGCAAATGCTCGTGATGCTGGTGCTTCTCGACATGGTCATGGTGCCCAAGGCGGAGGTCATCTACACCTACAAATACCACCTCCCAGAAGCTTCTGGACTGCTCGGGCTGACCACTGCAGCCCACTCCCCAGGGCCGCCGGGCTGGGCTGGCTCCCTGTGGTGCCCGCATGTGGCTCTCAGCGGGCACTGTCCTCCCTGACACTTTCTCTCTCTGCTCTCCAGGGCCTCTTCCCAACTCTCCTGCCCCAACTTCAACCCAACCCGGTTCAGGATTCACTGTCGTAGCTGACATTTTGCTCTCCGCACTGCCCAGCGCCCTATCCCGCCCTTTCCGGCTTAAGGGCAAAGAATGTGTCCACTAATTACTATTATTTTTATTATTATTAATAATAATAATGATGATGATGATGATGATGGTATTTGTTAAGCACTTACTATGTGCCAAGCACTATTCTAAGCGCTGGGGTAGATACAAGGTAATCGGGGTAGATACAAGGTAATCAGGTTGGACACAGTCCCCGTCCCACATGAGGCTCACAGTTTTAAATCCCCATTTTAGAGATAAGGGAACTGAGGCCCAGAGAAGTGAAGCGATTTGCCCAAGGTCACACAACAGACAAGTGGCCAAGCTGGGATTAGAACCCACGCACTCTGACTTCGAAGCCCGTGCTCTTGCCACTAGGCCATGCTGCTTCTCTGATTCTGTTGCCTTTTCCTCTCCCAAGTTCTTAGTACAGAGCTCTGCACATAGTAAGTGCTCAATAAATACCACTGATTGATTGATTGACTGGAAGCTAAAAGGGAGAGTGTGGGAAGCATTCGAGGGACTGGATTTCTTTGGCTGTAAAAGTCTCAGAAGCCTTTGCTGCAAAAATGTACATCTACCAGATTATGCTGGGATGGTTCACCCTGGCATGAGAGGCTAGTAGGGGGTTTCAATAAGCCACAAGCCATGATCCCCTTGGGAGGTCCTTAGTGGGATAGTCTCATTATCTTAATGTGTCCAAATCAGAACTCATCTTCCCACCCAAACACTGTCCTCCCCCTGACTTTTACAAAATATGCAGTTTTGCAGCTAGCCACTTACCCACTCCCCAAGAATAATGATTCATACAGTAAAATATTAAAATATACTTCCACTGGGCTTCTAATTATCAATCAGTGGTATTTATTGAGCCGTTACAGGGCACAGAACACTATACTAAGTGCTTGGGAGAGTACAGGGTTGGTACGCATGTTCTCTATTCACTAGGAACTTACAATCGAGAGAGGGAAATGACTAAAATAAATTACGGATATGTACATAAATGATGTTGAGTTGATGGTGGGGTGGATATCAAGTGCTTAGAGGGCGTAGATCCAAGTGCATAGGTACAGTCAGCGCTTAGAGCAGGCTTGGCACATAGTAAATGCTTAACAAATACCATTATTATTATTATTCTTATTATGCATAAGGAGAGGGAGTAGGGGAGATGAGGAAGGGGAAGGCCTCATGGAGGAAATGTGATTTTAGTAAGGTTTCCAATGTGAGGAGAGTGGAGGTGTGTTGGATGCGAAGGGGGAGGGAGTTCCAAGCCAGGGGGAAGATGAGGCCAACGTGTCTGTGGCAAGATAAGATCAGAATTTGCATTAGAGGAACCAAGTGTGTGGAATGGGTTATAGTAGGAAATCAGGAAGGTAAGGTATGTTGGGGGGGAACAGATTGAGTGCTTTAAAGCTGACGGTAAGAATCACTGATACAAAGCTGGTCAATCCGCTGCTCTGATTTCACAAATATAATAATAATATCAGTAATGATGATGGTATTTGTTAAGTGCTTACTCTGTGCAAAGCACTATTATCGCTTTAAAAACATGTTTCTCATCTTCTTCTCGTCCCCATTTCAGGTCACCGTAGAGTTGTTTGGCTACCTTGTTGTCATCGACTCTCCTCCTCTCTAGACTCTAACCTCATTGTGGGCAGGGAATATGCCTGTTTATTGTTGTAGCGTACTCTCCCAGGCGCTTAGTATAGTGCTCCGCACACAGTAAGTGTTCAATACATACAGAGCGAATGAATGATTGAATGAACATGCCTATTTAGCTTCTGTGACTGTGGGCAAGTCACTTAACTTCTCTGTGTCTCAGTTCCCTCATCTGTAAAATGAGGATTAACTGTGAGCCTCACGTGGGTCAACCTTATTAACCTGTATCTCTCCCAGCGCTTAGAACAGTGCTCTGCACTTAGTGAGTGCTTAACAAATACCAACATTATTATTATTATTATTATTAAATACATTCTGGGGTGAGAGGGTCAGTTCTGTGAGGTAAAACATGTTTCAAACTGACTACAAGACTTTCATCCCAGACCTAATTTAAATTTTATTTCTGATGAGTCAGTGAGGAAAACAGATCGCAAACTTAGATTGCATTAAATTGTAATATCATTGTTACTGTTATATTGTAAGGTCCTCGAGGGCATAATCTCAATTATTGGATGATTTCAAGTGCTTAGTACAGTGCTCTACCCACTGAAGGCACTCAATGAAAACTGACTAATATGAGAAGCAGGAAAACGACAACAAACTGAGCTAGCTGGGCATACAATATGCATTAACTCTTAACTCTGGAGAGAAGGGACCCAATAATTTTTTGGTCAAATACAAAGTTAAAGTAAAAAAAAAAAGGATCTGTCTTCAATTCTGCTTGGCTCTGTGGATAGAGCACGGACCTGGGAGTCAGAAGGTCTTGGGTTCTAATCCCAGCTCTATCACTTGTCTGCTGTGTGACTTTGGGAAAGTCACTTCACTGGGCCTCAGTTCCCCCATCTGTAAAATGGGGATTGAGAATTAATAATGTTGGTATTTGTTAAGCGCTTACTATGTGCCGAGCACTGTTCTAAGCGCTGGGGTAGACATAGGAGAATCAGGTTGTCTCACGTGGGGCTCACAGTCTTAAACCCCATTTTACAGATGAGGGAACTGAGGCACAGAGAAGTTAAGTGACTTGCCCACAGTCACACAGCCGACAAGTGGCAGAGCTGGGATTCGAACTCATGAGCTCCTCAGAGGAGATCTCCTCCCTCCTCGCAAGTGCCACCCCCTCCACCTGCGCCTCGGACCCCATTCCCTCTCACCTTCTTAAAACCATCGCCCCTGCCCTCCTCCCTTCCTTAACTTCTATTTTTAACCACTCAATCTCCAAGGGCTCCTTCCCCTCTGCCTTCAAACACGCCCACGTCTCCCCCATCCTAAAAAAACCCGCTCTTGACCCCACTTCCCCCTCCAGTTATCGTCCTATCTCCCTACTACCCTTCCTTTCCAAAATCTTAGAACGAGTCGTCTACAATCGATGCCTAGAATTCCTTAACTCCCATTCTCTCCTAGACCCCCTCCAATCTGGCTTCCGTCCCCTCCACTCTACCGAGACTGCTCTCTCTAAGGTCACCCGTGACCTCCTTCTTGCCAAATCCAATGGCTCCTACTCCATTCTGATCCTCCTTGACCTCTCTGCTGCCTTTGACACTGTCGACCATCCCCTCCTCCTCCGTACCTTATCTCACCTTGGCTTCACGGACTCTGTCCTCTCCTGGTTCTCCTCTTACCTCTCTGGCCGATCTTTCTCGGTCTCCTACGCTGGAGCCTCCTCCCCCTCCCATCCTTTAACTGTTGGAGTTCCTCAAGGGTCAGTTCTTGGCCCTCTTCTGTTCTCCATTTACACTCACTCCCTCGGTGAACTCATTCGCTCTCACGGCTTTGACTACCATCTCTACGCAGATGACATGCAGATCTACATCTCCGCCCCTGTCCTCTCCCCCTCCCTTCAGGCTCGCATCTCCTCCTGCCTCCGGGACGTCTCCACCTGGATGTCTGCCCGCCACCTAAAACTCAACATGAGCAAGACTGAGCTCCTCATCTTCCCTCCCAAGCCCGGTCCGCTCCCAGACTTCTCCATCACCGTGGATGGCACGACCATCCTTCCCGTCCCGCAGGCCCGCAATCTCGGTGTCATCCTTGACTCGTCCCTCTCGTTCACCCCACACATCCTATCCGTTACCAAGACCTGCCGGTTTCACCTCTACAATATCGCCAAGATCCGCCCTTTCCTCTCCACCCAAACGGCTACCTTACTATTACGGGCTCTCGTTATATCCCGGCTAGACTACTGTGTCAGCCTTCTCTCTGACCTCCCTTCCTCCTCTCTCGCCCCGCTCCGGTCTATTCTTCACTCCGCTGCCCGGCTCATCTTCCTGCAGAAACGATCTGGGCATGTCACTCCCCTTCTTAAACAACTCCAGTGGTTGCCTATCGACCTCCGCTCCAAACAAAAACTCCTCACTCTAGGCTTCGAGGCTCTCCATCACCTTGCCCCTTCCTACCTCTCCTCCCTTCTCTCTTTCTACCGCCCACCCCGCACGCTCCGCTCCTCTGCCGCCCACCTCCTCGCCGTCCCTCGGTCTCGCCTATCCCGCCGTCGACCCCTGGGTCACGTCCTCCCGCGGTCCTGGAACGCCCTCCCTCCTCACCTCCGCCAAACTGATTCTCTTTCCCTCTTCAAAACCTTACTTAAAAATCACCTCCTCCAAGAGGCGTTCCCAGACTGAGCTCCTCTTCCCCCTCTACTCCCTCTGCCATCCCCCCTTTACGTCTCCGCAGCTAAAGCCTCATTTTCCCCTTTTCCCTCTGCTCCTCCACCTCTCCCTTCCCATCCCCACAGCACTGTACTCGTCCGCTCAACTGTATATATTTTCGTTACCCTATTTATTTTGTTAATGAATTGTACATCGCCTTGATTCTATTTAGTTGCCATTGTTTTTACGAGATGTTCTTCCCCTTGACGCTGTTTAGTGCCATTGTTCTCGTCTGTCCGTCTCCCCCGATTAGACTGTAAGCCCGTCAAACGGCAGGGACTGTCTCTATCTGTTGCCGACTTGTTCATCCCAAGCGCTTAGTACAGTGCTCTGCACATAGTAAGCGCTCAATAAATACTATTGAATGAAATACTATTGAATGAATGAGCCCTGACTCCAAAGCCCGTGCTCTTTCCACTGAGCCACGCTGCTGAGAATTGAGCCCCACATGGGACAGGGACTGTGTCCAACTTGATTTGCCTGTATCCACCCCAGGGCTCAGTACAGGCCTAACACATAGTAAGAGCTTAACAAATTCCACAATAATTATTATTAAATCTGGAAAGACCTTTCGAACTCGGTTGCTACTTTGGCAAAATCACTTTACCCTCATTAGTATCTTCCCTGTTTACTGGCTTCTCTTCCTCATTATTCCTTTGTCTAACAGTCCCTCAAGGGAAGGATTAATGGCTCCTCACAAATCTTATGAAAGTTAGATGTCACAGCTGTTACCATTTAGGGTCTTCCAAACTATTGCACTAAATACCTAGAAGCCCATTTTTCAATAAGTTTAATGTGTTTTTTTCTTAACTGTTGTCCCAATACTCCAGAGGAAGAATAAATCTCTTCACTGGATAGTCCAATATCCAAACCTTTTTCAGTGGTGCTCTGTTATATTGACTAAGCCCATCTTACTCCTTGGAGATAGTTTTTAATTTCGCTTCGCAGGCCATAAAGTCTAGGTTCCTTGGCAATACGCTGCTGCCGGACAGAGTCTACATGTTGTTTCAAGTTGTTAATGTTCTGTGTTAATTTGTCTAATTTCCAATCAAGTGAAGTAGCTGGTGGATCATTTCATTCAGAACTGATTTTCTCCAAGAGTGCTCCTAGGGCCTCTTGGTCCACTTTACAGTCATTTGAGTCTCCAGCAACTTCTGCTTTTCCAGTATGTCTCATCTCTCCTTCTAAATCCTAGTCCCACTGGTGTCCCAGTTTGGCATTGAGCCGTATGGGTTTGTTGAAGAAAAAACTAAAAAAGACCTAGAGTTTTCCAACAGAAGCCAGATGTCAGAATAGCAAAAGGAAGGGGACAACCACCTGAAGGGGTTATGCGGACGGGAGGAAAGCCATGCTGGGGTTAGTGAAGGCGGAGGGATACTGAGAGACCGGTCTTGGTTGCTTTTCCTTCCTGAAGCCTTAGCCGTCCTGTTGTGCCGAAGAGAGATGCCTTCACTACTGTGAGTTAAGAGAAGCTGGGACCTTTTACCATAATAGAGCTCACAGTTGGGATAGTTCTAAAAGTTAGGGGGGCCACTGATGTCTCTAGACTAGGAACTCTTTGTGGAGAGGGAACGTGTCTACCAATTCGGCTGTCCTGAACTCTCCAAAGCACTTAAAACAGTGCTCTGCATATGGTAAGCGCTCAGTAAATACAACTGCTTGATTGACTGATTTACAGGCAATTGGCAATAAGAACTTTTAGGACAAAGTGAGAAACTGGAATCTTGTCCAAAACTTTGCATTTTGGTTAGAAGAGAGAAGCAAGAGGAACAAGAAATGAGAGGGGGATAGTTTTGATTGCTTTATCTTGTTGGAGGCAGGGCAAGCCCAAGGGGAAGATTAAGACCAGTAAAACTCTCAGTGAAACCTCAGCAAAGCCTTAGAGAAACTTTAATCCATCTCCAGTTTAAAGCAGCTCTTCCACCTGCTAATTTTATTATCTGAGACAAAATCTTATCTCTAGCTTTCAGCCTATTTCTGTGCCTCTAAAATTTTAATATGAAATACACATGTTCAGGTTGTTAATTGGGTAGCAACATACAGGGGTAATTGAGATTTTTTAAATTATGATTTTAGCCTTTCCCCGTAACTGTTATAATGTATTAGAAGAGATAATTATTGGCTCCGAAGATGAAAATAAAATGAGAAAATTAAATCTAGTGTTAACTTGAACAGAATAATTGTTTGAACAGGGTTGTGATCTGTTACAATAATTCCTCCTTGACTAAAAATGTAGTTTTTTGCTTAAAAGTCTAATTAGCTGTAATGACACTTTTAATTAAATTTCAGCTTCCTATTTTCTCCCGCTCAAGCATTTCCTTGGTGTCCTTGGGAGTCTTTTTTAACCACACGATTATAGGAAGATATATGTGCCAATGTATTTTAGTAAAGCAGAGAATAACTAAAGAAAATGGGTCTCTTTTATAAGTATTTTGATTTCTTAGATTTCCTGAACACCCCCTTGTAAAACTCAGTGTTTGTAGCCTCAATAATACATTATATGCACACACACACTTACACACAGTTTGGGTGTATATACCTGTGTGTATATGCAATGAAAATACTGCTCTACCCTGGTTAGCATTCTTAATTGTTCCATAAAAACAGTGTTAAGTGAAAATGCACTAAACAATGTGTAATGAGAAGCACCATGGTGCAGTGGATCAAGCATGGGCCTGGGAGTCTTGGGTTCTAATCCCAGATCTGCCACTTGTCTGATGTGTGACCTTGGGCAAGTCATTTCACTTTTCTGTGCTTCAGTTACCTCATCTGGAAAATGGGGATTGAGACTGTGAGCCCACATGGGACAGGGACTGTGTCCAATCCGATTTGCTTGTATCCACCCCAGGACTTAGTAATAATAATAGTATTTGTTAAGCACTTACTATGTGCCAAACATTGTTCTAAGTGCTGGAGTAGATACGAGGTAATCAAGTTGTCCCACATAGGGCTCACGGTCTCAATCCCCAATTTTACAGATGAGGAAACAGGCACAGAGAAGTTAAGAGGCTTGCCCAACGTTACACAGCAGACAAGTAAGGGAGCAGGATTAGAACCCATGTCCTCTGACTCCCAGGCATGTGCTTTTCCCACTAAGCCATGCTGCTTCAGTGCCTGGCACATAGTAAGCGCTTAATAAATACCATAATTATCATTATTAAAGTACATTATTATATTTCCAAGATCCAAAACAATTGATCACAGAAATAAAAATGTATTAAAAACATTAAAAAAGATATAATTAAATCAAATATAATGCCATTATGTACAGATACATTATTTTAATTTAGATTTTTTTTAATGTACATATGCAAAGACTTAATTTTCCATTTTAATTTACATCCTATTCAGCAAATGCTTGCCCCTAGAGATGGCACTAGCTAAAATGTAATGGGCTTTAGCCTCCCTTTTGAATTCAGTCAAGATATTTTAAAGGGAGAGAGGAGGAGAGGTAATTTGAGCCAAGGGCAAATGAGCTTTGAGTATTTGAACAAATGCCTTTTGCAGCATTATCTCAGTGTGAGAGCACTGTAAAAAAAAAACCCTAGATTAAAATTCAATGGTACTATTGGGAAAGAACTCTGAAAGGAAAGTATTATAACAAGAGACGCCATGATTGTACATAACTCTCTTCTGAGGTTTGACGATGATGATGATGATAATGGTAACTGGATTTCAACCCAGGTCATTGGGCAGGGATTGTCTCTATCTGCTGCCAAACTGTACATTCCAAGCGCTTAGTTCAGTGCTCTGCACATAGTAAGAGCTCAATAAATACTATTGAATGAATAAAAAGATTGATATTTTAAAAAAAATTGATTTGTGACTGACAAGCCTTCCTGAATAAGACCATGTAAAGACTGTTCTGAAGACAGGAGAGGAAATGCGAGACTGTCTTAGATTACATATTAAAACAATCTGCTTGTTCGCATTTCTTTTGGTAAATTTGTGATATATTCAATCTACTTATATTCAGGCTCTCTGGGATGCTTTGTTGCATGAGAAAGCTCATTGAGGGCAATTGGTTATCATTAACACTACTGTCGCTTGGAGACAACTGCTCATTAATTATTAAAGGCAGTTTTGGATAAAAAATGACTTTCACAATAGGAACTGGGATTAATTCTCAACACCAATAAACACATCATTAGGGGAATACATTTATATTAAAATATTCCATTTAAAATTACACATTCCTAAAAACTGACAACTATTTATTAAATTCTGATTATAATTTAGAATTAAAAAAACCCCTTTCATCTCATGTGGGAACAAAAGGTTCTTATGCCACTGGATAAATATATATGCATTGGGCATCTATAGCTATATACTCTTATATCACATCACACTCTTACTCTTATATCACATCTTATTCAAAATCAATAGAATGTGTCAGGAGATGAAAAAACACGGTGTAATTCCAAACGAATACACACTATTCATCATTTTAATACTTATTTTCCTGGAAAGTGAAGGAACTAAAGTAAATTCTGTCTCTGAATATATTAACTTATCCCATCCTCTGCTGGGCTAAATAGAAATATCCTTTCCAAAACCTAGTGTAATCCTTATTTGGGGAATGGTGATCCAAACTTATAATCAGTTTTTATTCTTCTGACAAAAATATCATACCATGCAGCACCTTCACCCCAGGTAAATAAAAACCTGCCCTATCACACTTTAATTTTACTAAATTATATATTATAGCAATTAAAAGGGAGATTTCCCGGATTTTTAACCCAAACTGAAGATAAGGAATCCCAAAGAAACCCTTATCACTTGTAACAAAAATCCTTGTCTCCAAAACCCTGTCCTCCCCGTGATTTTCCTGTCATCACCACCACTATCCTCCCTGTCTCACATGCCGCTAACCTTGGAGTTATGCTTAAGTAATCTCTCTCGTTCAACCTATATACTCAACCTGTCACTACATCCTTTTAGTTTAAAACTTCACCACATCAATAAGATCCAACCTTTCATCTTCACCCAAACTGCTACTAAATTAATCCAAGCACCGAAGGCAATTGGTTATCCTAATATATATATTACTGGAATGGTGAGGCATCTGTTAACTGTATGGCAGAAATTAGATGAAGTACTTACATTTTTACAGACTCCACTGTTTCTTGATATTACCCATAAAACTTATTTTCTCAATTTAGCTAGTTATCCACGTTCTTCAAAACTATTTGGGTATTTAACTGTGGGTGGTGCTGTATTTAGGATCACTCTTCGGTCTCCAAAAGACACTCCAGAAGGCAGCCAAGGTGCAGACTCATGACCTCTATGCCCCAGAGCAGAAGATGGTCCCCGGCAGAGCCAAGACCCTGAGCTGCCCCGATAGTGACTGTGACATAATTTTGCTTCTGCTTTTTCTCCCTCTCTTGAGGCTGGGTGAGGGAGGAGTTTGTTCTCCTGTAGCCCCAGAGCTGGTTCCATGTGGGTAAGCCCACATTCCTTAATTAAGCTGATGGGGAAAGTAGGCCTGGGAAATGGAGGCTGATGATCTATTTGGTGATATTTCCGGTGCAAATCTTGGTTTGTGGTTTTAAATCTTTGTCTGAAACAATCTTCCTGCATTGTTTTCACTTTATCTAATTAACATTTGTTAACAGACATTGGTTAATCAGAGTTTTAAAGTTTCTCAAAGTACTCAAACCCCTTTCAGATTCTGGTCAGATTCCATATCTACTACTTCTTTTGAAAGCCTTGTTTGGAGACGGGCCAATCATGTTTCTCACTCTAAGTATTTCTTCTTATTATTACTATTATTAATATAATAATGCTACTATAATGCTACTATTACTATAATTCTACTACAATTAACTGTGGCAATTGGTTAGTGCTTACTAGGTGTCAAGTACTCACTAAGTGCGTGGGTAGATTAATGAATATCTCTATCTCCCATCTCTCTCCACATACACACCTAACACCCCATGACTCTGCTTTGTTTTGGTAGATAACACCAGTTTGCTTAATATTAACCCATCAATCCCTTACGCAGCAACTGGGAATAATTTCTTAGCACACAGGCTGATTTCATTCGGTGCAAAAATTCAATATTAAAGATTAAATAGTTTAAATAAGTATTTTAAACACATATCACAGCACTCAAGATTTTTAAGCTAATATACTTACAACAGCACTGCTCCTGTGTCTCCTACCACAGTTTCAGACTTTCACCTATTTTTCCCATCAAAGCCCTTTTCAGAGCCACTTAGTGGATGACAAAGATGCCAGTATCAAATTGCTGCCTACATGGCTATTAGCAATGACACTGTCAAAGTCTTAAAGCATTCTGATAATTGGAATTCTTTTCTTTGAAGTAGATAATCGAAGGGACATTTCGTTGAACTGGCTATTCAGCCCATTTACCAATGCCAAATCTTACTGTAAAAGTCACCTTAAATTGTGGATGATCGGAGAAATTAAAACTTCTCTCATTAGCCCATTTGCATGAATTTTTTCATTTATTAATTCCATCGAATTTTTTGAGCACTTACTGAGTGCAAAGCACTGTCCTAAGAGCTTGCACGAGTACGATACAACAACAGACACATTCCCTGCTCACAACAGGCTCACAGCCTAGAGAATGAATCTGGACTACTGAATGGTCAGTTTTAGCAACTGAAGAAGTTTGATTTAAGGTTTCAGGACTATGGAAGCCAGGCCAGTCAGCCATTTCTATAATGCTTTAGTTCAGTTTTTTTCAGGTGCTTTCTGAATGCTAGCTGAGCCATGGACTTTTCGGGTTTTTAAGTGTACTTACAGAACCAGGCTTTAAAGTGCATATAAAAACCATTACTTTAAAAAAAAATCCTTTAGAAAAATCATTACACATCTGTACTCTAGCTAACTCCATGGATTGACAACTCTTCAGTTATCTTTAATTAAGCAGTCGGGCACAATTGCTCCTTCAAAGTCAGAGTATTGGATTTCTAACTGAGGGCTCTTGTTCTTCTTAAAAGGCCTTATCGTTCACCAAAAATCAAACGTTAATGAATTGACAGTTCAGCCTACATTTGTGTAACCTAAAATCACAAAAAGAGAAATAGCAATTGTTTGGGAAGTTCATATTCTTTGTATTTTTTTTTGAAGGTCTTTAAGTGGAGTGGGCCAAGAATTCACTTTTTTTTTCCATTACAGAAATAATATGTAATTATACAGCAAACAAAGAGAGAATTGAGAGAACCCTAAAATATAAAGAGAAATAACTGACTTTGGCTATGTACAGAGAACAAAATTTTTCCAGAGAAATTCCTAATACAATAAAAGGACAATGTCCTTTTAAATGAATGTAGGAGTTTTGAAATTTCACTGAAATGTCTGCAAAATAGCCCAGGAATTGGGCTTCATGTATAATATTTCCACTTCATTTACTGATGCATCACAAAATATTGAGCAAATGAAAATCAACTTGAGACCGGTTTTTAATATGTGCTGTTGAACTGATGTCATATTAAACCTCTGAAGATTGCAGGCTGCAGTTCAACTGGGGTATGTTCTCAAAAATATCACTGAATCATGAATGGCTATATAGTGAGTTAAGTTTTCATATAGGTTTAAATGGAATCCATTAGGAATCACTCCAAAATTGGCCTGGGCATGATGATCGAGCCATATAAGTTCATTCATTCATTCAGTTGGATTTACTGAGCACCTATTGTCTGCAGAATACTGTACTAAGTGCTTGGGAGAGTACAATATAATACTAACCAAAAATAAGTAAAAATGATACTGCAAATCCCTCTACTCCTGTTTTTATGAGCGTTCTTGCCCCTCCCATACTCTAATTCATCTTCCTCCTCTTCTCTCTCCTCAGCCCTTTCCACCCACACCGTCTCCATTATTTTTCTTTTAAACTTTGCTCATAGCAACAGCCACCAGCTGCCACTGTGGCTAGTTCTGTACCCAGCTATTATCACTGAAGTGCAGAAATATTTGTGTAATTTGGAGAAGCCAAAAAACAAATGGATGTTCTATTTTTGATATAGCTCTACTCCACTTCTTAAGGCATTATAAGGCATGATAACTGTGTTTACCAGTCTACATTGCTGTTTGGGTCTGGCCTACAAATAAGCCTTTAAACAGTAGGATTTTCAATGTTCTGGAATTTTTCTTCCTCATCCAATACAGTAGTATTTTCTTGAATATTAAAATTTCATTCATTCATTCATTCCTATTTATTGAGCGCTTACTGTGCGCAGAGCACTAAAGTGCTTGGAATGTACAATTCGGCAACAGATAGAGACACTCCCTGCCCAACAACGGGGCAACCAATTCTTGGTGACATCTTTCCAAATCCAAATAGTATTGATTAAATTGTTTAGTTATTGTACAAGCCATCTGTTGGAGGGTAACAAAAGTGTCTGGAAGAACAATGGCAATCTCGAAGTAATCCTTGTTTCCAAATTATTTACAGAATCCTAATCTCATCTCTCTCATGGTCAACTCCTTGCTCATGCCCTCCCTCTTAACTGGAACTCCCTTTCCTTTCATATCCAGTAGATCACCACTCTCCCCATCTTCAAGCCTGCTAAAATTATATCTTCTACCTGTAATTTATTTTAATGTCGGTCTCCCCCACTAGACTGTAAACTCTTGAGGATAGAGATCATTGTTTTCCTACTCTATTTTTGTACTCTATTTTATATTTAAGCTCTCTCCCAGGAGCTTAGCACAGGGCTCTCCAAACACAGTGTTTAATAGTGGATAAAGCATGGGTCTGGGAGTCAGAAAGTCCTGGGTCCTAATCCTCGTCTCCGCTGCTTGTTTGCTGTGTGACCTTGGGCTAGTCACTTTACTTCTCTGGGCTTCAGTTGCCTCATCTGTAAAATGGGGATTGAGACTGTGAATTTGACTGAGACTGTCCCACACGGGACAGGGACTGTGTCCAACTTGATTTGCCTGTATCCATCCCAGCATGTAGTACAGTGCCTGGCACATAGTAAGTGCTTAACAAATACCATCTTCTTCTTATCATCATCACTGACTGACTGAAGCCCTGCTAATAAAATACAGAAAATAGTAACAACATTTTTCACAGTTGATATTTTGAGACATATAGGTCATATCCTCCTCTACATCGTAAGCTTGTTGTGGGTAGGGAACTGGTCTACCAACTCTGTTATACTGTAGTCATTCATTCAATAGTATTTATTGAGCGTTTACTATGTGCAGAGCACTGTACTAAGCTCTTGGAATGTACAAATCGGCAACAGATAGAGACAGTCCCTGCCCATTGATGGGCTTACAGTCTAATCGGGGGAGACAGACAGACAAAAACAATAGCAACAAATAGAATCAAGGGTATGTACATCTCAATAAAACAATAGCAATAAATAGAATCAAGGGGATGTACATCTCATTAACAAAATAAATAGGGTAATAAAAATATACAAATGAGCAGAGGAGCACAATGCTGAGGGGAGGGAAAGGGAGAGGGGGAGGAGCAGAGGGAAAGGTGGGAAAAAGGGGGCTTAGCTGAGGGGAGGTGGAGGGGGGAGTAGAGAGGGAGCAGAGGGAAAAGGGGGAAGCTCATACTGTACCCTCCCAAGCGCTTAGTACAGTGTTCTGCACACAGTAAGCACTCAACAAATACGATTAAATGACTGATATGTTAAAATGTGCCAAAAATCATGCATGGCAATAATGTGATGAGATTCTTTGGCCCGGCACAGAAACCAGCCAACTGAACAATTAGAGCAGTTATGATTACAATGGACCAGTTAGGCAGCCTGAAATAAAGCACCCTATTGTTTGGGAACCCCCTTGCCATGCCACTTAGCTATTTGATTTTAATTTCAGTGCTCTTCCCGTTCGACTCAATGTTAAGAAGCTCATGGTTCTGGTTTCTCTGTAAAGTGTGTACCAATTCAGTTCGCCCTTTAACAATGCCACCTACCAAGAGGTATGCCCAGTATTTGTAAAGAATATCTGTCTGTCGGTCAACCCCGTGTAAACTCCAGGAAGGCAGTGATTGTGTACCTCGCTCCTGTTGTACTTCCACCAGCTCTTAATACAGGATCTCACACTCAGGTGCTCAATAGAAACCGCTGATGATGACATTAAATGACACCTCATTACACTAAAGGGTCAATATTACAACAGAATTCCTCAGGTCCCAAATGTTTAACCATTTATATACGCAAACACCAAACACCACAGTTCATTCATTCATTCATTCATTCATTCATTCATTCATTCATTCATTCATTCATTCCTATTTATTCAGCGCTTACTATGTGCAGAGCACTGTACTAAGCGCTTGGAATGTACAAATCGGTAACAGATAGAGAGATCCCTGCCCTTTGATGGGCTTACAGTCTAATCACTGTAACAGTTAGTGAATAACATCTCAGAAAAGGAAAATGAGCAACTGATATGGTGGATAAACTTATTCCTAATTCTTTTATACACCCAGGTTTGCATTTTTGCCAAATCCCACGTTAAGGAAAAGTTACACTGTTAACGTAAAGTGTTTTCAATACTACTGCAAGCACACAAACTGTTTCAACACCACGGCACTGTATCTAAACAAGCTTGTATTGTTGGAAAAATATTCCCTAATTCCCTGGCAACTTTCTAACCAAAATGAAAACATGAGCAACAGTAGGGCTGATTGCACTTAGGAAAATAACTATTTGGGCTTAGTGGACAGAGTTGAAGTGCTCCAATAAATTTGGTACAGTACCACATAGTCTGAAAACACATTAAAGATTTTCAATCATGCATTGCAAGTTACTTGCAAGACTATATGCTGCAAGATGTTCCACAAAACTCAAAGCTTGATAGTGTGTTCAATATTTTACACTACATATTGCAAGACTAATGCCTTATGATTAGATTCCAAGTGCTTATATACCTTTCATTCTTTTTAACTCACAACATCTCTTACTCGGATGGATTCTTTGGACGTTTTCCTTACTCTTTAGCTAAAGGTGATAAAATATCTGAAAAATTATTAGATGAGAGTATGACAGGAATGAAAGAAATACCGTGATTCTCAATTATGTGCTATGGGCCAGAATACAATTTCATACCAATCTGATGTCCACTTCTAAAAAATGATAGAAAGATCTGGTAGTGTTCATTTAAATTGGTCCATCAAAATGTGGAAATATTTTATTAACAGCTTGTACTATGCAAATAAACCCAGACTTCTCAAACTCTCGATTTGGATGAGTAATTCTCATTTTTCATGGGTGTCAGATGCTGAGAAGGCAGTCAACCATACAAAATCATCTTTATTAAAGTCTTGGGGAAATAATGAATTTTGTCCATACCTTAGTAGGCGAGTCATAAACATATCCCCCAAACAATTCAATTAGCGAAAGTTCTTTTACAAAACTGCCAAAATTCAGTTTGATAGAGGTGCTGTTTTTACTGGTTTCCAGTAAAAACCCTGTTCTCATCATCAAATCACATCTAGATGTCTTGGGTATTAAAGTAACAGGGAACACAAAATTACTTTAAAAGCTATCTCGCTTCTTATTTATATTGCTTGTATCCAATAAAATCGTCAACTATAAGGCCTGGCACTAGATTTATTCATTCAATCATATTTACTGAGCACTTACCGTGTGCAGGGCAATGTACTAAGCGCTTGAAAAGTACAATTCAGCAATAAATAGAGATAATCCCTGCCCACCACGGGCTCACAGTCTAGAAGAATGAGTGGCAAACTGCTATTAAATGCTGCTAAGTTAATCAGTCATTTTTCTGTGGGTAGAGCACTGTATTACATGCTTGGGAGAGTAGACAATACACAGTTGGCCATAAGGAAAGTGGTTAAATAAGGAAAGTGGTGAAAAATAACTGCCCAGCAAGCTCTCAAAATCTCATATCCAGAACCAGTTATTTTTCTTTTCTAACTAATCCTTTTGCCAGGTGGAAACGCATATTACGAGATGGAAAGTGAATTCACATCTGGCATGGGATACAGCAAGATCCTGAATGAGTCTGAATTCCCAGACTAAGCCCCCCTTATCCTCAGTTCCCCTTCCCACCTCAATTTCTCCCCAACTTGCTCCCTTTACTCTACTCCCCTGCCCCTCAGCATTTGTGTGTATATGTACATATCTATAATTCTATTTCTTTATATTGTCTGTTTTACTTGTTCTGATGTGTATAGATAGCTCTAATTCTATTTACTTATATTGATGCTATTGATGCCTGTTTGCTTGTTTTGATGTCTGTCTCCCCACTTCTAGACTGTAAAACTGTTGTGGGCAGGGACTGTCTCTGTTGGTGAAATGTACTTTCCAAGTGCTTAGTACAGTGCTCACCGTAAGCGCTCGATAAATATGACAATGAATGAAAGAATTGTTTGTGGTTTTAATTCCAGGTTTTTTTTCATTTTGCCAATCCATACTGCTGTCCACCTACACTTACAGATATTGTTGTTAATGGCGTTTCTAACTTTGGATACTGGGAGGTGAATTTAAAAGGCAGATTAAAGAGCACTTACTGCACTTTTCCAAAGTGATTTTACAACACGATTTATGCTGCTGCACTGTCAGAGGCTTTCCCAATTGTAGAACAGGTTAACGTCAACACTACCTTGGCTCCGTTATCTTATTTTGACATTGTTATATTTTTATGTTTGTCTCCGCCATTAGAGTAGAAGTTCCTGGTGGGAAGGGAACATGTTATTTTGTAGCTCTACAATACCACTGATGATTAATTGTACTTCCAGGATCTTGTGCAGTGCACAGCAAGTGGATGCTCAAAGAATAATAATAATAATAATGTTAAGTGCTTACTATGTGCAGAGCACTGTTCTAAGCTCTGGGGGAGATATAGGGTAATCAGGTTGCCCCATGTGAGGCTCACAGTCTTAACCCCCATTTTACAGATGAGGGAACTGAGGCACAGAGAAGTTAAGTGACTTGCCCACAGTCACACAGCTAAGTGGCAGAGCAGGAATTTGAAACCATGACCTCTGACTCCCAAGCCTGGACTCTTTCCACTAAGCCACGAATGAATGCAACTGTTTCAAAGATACATGAATCTACTACCAATGAGAACCAGCATGGTCTGGTGGTTAAAGCATGGACCTCATCTCTGCTCTGCCCCTTATACGCTGTGTGACCTTGGGCAAGTCACTTCACTTCTCTGGGCCTCTGCAAAATGGGGATTGAGACTGTGAGCCGTAGATGGGACAGGGCCTGTGTCCGACCCCATCTGCTTACAGCCAACCCAGCGCTTAGTACAGTGCCTGGCACATAGTAAGCACTTAACAAATACCACAATTATTATTATTATGAAATTTTTCTCTTCTCATTTGGAATTTGGCAACCCCCTCACTTCCAGAATGGGAAACCTCTGAAGCTCCTGTTTGCTAGTGGCATAAACTGAACAGAAACGAGTCACAGATTTTATTTTTGGCATCAGTTCAAATTGGTTTTTCTCACCTGCTGACAAATTCAAGCCTGTCATCTGAAGTTTCCCATTCTCTATAACCATTTTCCACTCTTCTGGCAGCAAGTATGCTTTAGATTAGATATGTATGTTCTAAAACACAGCTGCTCCACTTTACTATACCAACGGGCAAATAAGCATTTTTTGAATTAATTTTCAAAACTAATTTAAAACAGCATGGCCTAGTGGTTAATTCCAGCTCTGTCACTGTCTGCTGTGTGACCTTGGGTAAGTCGCTTCACTTTTCTATGCCCCAATTACCTCATCTGTAAAATGGGGATTAACACTGTGAGTGCCAGGTGGGACAGAGGCTGTGTCCAACCTATCTAGTTTTTACCCCAGAGCTTAGTACAGTGCCTGACACATAGTAAGCGCTTAACTATCATAAAAAAGAAAACAAAACTCAATTTGTAGTAGATTGTTCTTCACTAATATAATTGCGGTCTGTTAAACACCTATGTGCCTAACATTGTACTAAGTGCTGGGGTAGTCATTCATTCATTCATTCATATTTATCAATCGCTTACCGTGTGCAGAGCACAGTACTAAGGGCTTGGGAGAATACAATACAACAGTAAATAGACACATTCCTTGCCCACAACACAAAAGATAATCAGGTCCCACTTGGGGCTCTGTCTAAATAGAAGGGAGAACAGGTATTGAATCTCCATGCTACAAATGAGGAAAATGAGGTTCGGAGAAGCAGCACGGCACAGTGGGTAGAGCACGGGCCAGGGAGTCAGAAGGTCATGGGTTCTACTCCTGGCTCCACCACTTGTCTGCTGTGGGTCCCTGCACAAGTCACTTTACTTCTCTGGGTCTCGGTTACCTCATCTGTAAAATGGGGATCGAGACTGTGAGCCCCAGGAGGGACAGGAACTGTGTCCAGCCCAATTTGCTTGCATCCATCCCAGTGCTTAGCATGGTGTCTAGTGCATAGTAAGCACTTAACAAATACCATAATTATAATTATTTGCCCAAGTCACACAGTAGGTAACTCTGGACTAGAACCCAGGTCCTTTGACCCCGAGGCCCACGTTCTTTCTGCTACGCCATGTTGCTTCTCAAAGGAGGCCTTCATTGATTCATATTTTTATTCTAGTTGCCTAAAAGGCCATGGTCAATTACCTCCTATGAGGCAGGACAAGTTCTTCATAAGCATAGTCACTATGCTTCACTATGAGTAGAAAATAAAAGGTCTGTCTGAATTCTTCATGTTTTTGAATCCATGTCTGAGTGTGGATTCAACATTAAACACTGAAGATATTAAAGGTGGTTATAACAAATGCTTTCCCTCAATGATTAAGAAATAATTAAATTTGAATCCTTGCCAGAAGGAAAAGCTAAACTGTACTGTTATTCTTGTTTCTACCAAGTCTCCCCAAGAGAGCAGGAAATTCTTACAAAATCTTTCCGCTTGACTTTACTAATCTAATCCTCAGCCATTTTCCATTTTCCTTATGCAGTGCTGGATAGACTTATTTTTAAATGTCTAGCTTCCCTCCACCTATAATTTAGTTTAGTGATTGTCGCCCCTGCTAGAATGAAAGTTCCTTGAGAACAGGGATAATTTCTAGTCACTCTACTGCATTTGCTCAAGTGCTTAGTATAATGGTCTGTAAAAGGAAAGCACTTAATAAATATTTATTATTGACTGATTCTAGGAGTTACTTAATATACTTGAGAATAGCATGGCTTAGTGTAAAGAGTATGGGACTCCCAGATCTGTCACCTGTCTGCTGTGCGGCCTTGGGCAAGTGACTTGACTTCTCTGTGCCTCGGTTGTCTCATCTGTAAAATGGGGATGAAGACTGTGAGCCCTATCTGGGACAGGAACTGTGTCTAACCCGAGTATCTTGTACCTAGCCCCCTGTTTAGTTCAGTGCCTGGCCCATAGCGTGAGAAGCAGCGTGGCTTAGTGGACAGAGCACGGGCCTGGGAGTCGGAAGGACCTGGGTTCTAATCCTTGCTCTGCCACACGTATGCTATGTGACCTTGGGCAAGTCACTTAACTTCTCTGTTCCTCAGTTACCTCATCTGTAAAATGGGGATTAGGACTTTGAGCCCCATGTGCGACAGGAACGGTGTGCAACTTGGTCAACTTTTATCTATTCCAGTGCCCGGTGGTCACTGGTGGAATGGTTTGAAAGCGGCAGTGGGTCGCGAGAAGGAAGTCGTCACTCCTCCCCCTTTCCCAGTGAGTCTTGAGGAGTGGGAGAAGATGAGGCCCCATCTAGAGAGAGTGACGGGAGACCTTGCCATCTGGGGAGAACCAGGTTTCCGTGATGGCGAGGAGGAGCGGTGACTGTCAGGAACTGGTCAAGGATAAAGGGGAGCTTCCCACCGATGGAGCTCGGCACATAGTAAGCACTTAACAAGTACCATGATTATTCCTATCAATAATAACAAACGCCACTGTTATCCAAATTTTTTCTTCTGTTGAAGAACAATTTATCAGCTTGAGAAGTAAATCTGAATTTCCCATATGTTGAAACATTGGAGTTGCATCTTTAGACTGGACTTCACACAGATGATTTTTATAAAACCAAACAGAAAACACCACAACCACCATAGCACTCTTCAAGAATTCTTGCATCCTTTATAGAGTGTAATACCTCTGGAATGGAGGGGGCATCTCATAGGTGCAAGGTCCCTGGAAGAAGGATTGTATTCCCCAGGCGAGCCGCAAAGTAGTTTCCGTTTGAATGCTTCCAGAGTGTGTGAGGCTACAAAGCTTCTTTAAATAGACTTTAAAAAATGATTTTGATCGCTCCTCTTTGTCCTCCTCTCCCCGCGTGGCAGCCCGTCGGCTCACTCCCACCCAACCCCTTCCTACCCCTCGGGTCGACCCCTCCCTCAGCATTCCCCTACGAGCCTCAGTCAAGTGCAGCCTGTGGAACCCCTGCTCCATCGGTGGGAAGCTCCCCTTTATCCTTGACCAGTTCCTGACAGTCACCGCTCCTCCTCGCCATCACGGAAACCTGGTTCTCCCCAGATGGCAAGGTCTCCCGTCACTCTCTCTAGATGGGGCCTCATCTTCTCCCACTCCTCAAGACTCACTGGGAAAGGGGGAGGAGTGACGACTTCCTTCTCGCGACCCACTGCCGCTTTCAAACCATTCCACCTCCCCTCGGCCCTCCCTTTCCTTTCCTTTGAACCCCATATCACCCACTTCTATCACCCACTCCGGTTACTGATCACGGACATCTACCACCCTTCGGATCCCACCTCCAACCTTCTGAACCATTTTGATCCCTCTCTCGCTTTCCTTCTCCCTTTCTCCATCCCTACAATGATCCTTGGGGACCTTGATATCCACATGGATGTCCCCAACGACACATGAGGTGTCCATCTCCTCTCACTCCTCAACTCCACTGACCTTCTGTTCCACTCCACCTCAGTCACTCAGCAACTTGGACACATGGTCTATCTCATCATCTCCAGACTAGGCCTGTGGCATCCACTTTGACTCGTCTCTCTCGTTCGCCCCACACGTCCGATCCGTTACCAAGACCTGCCGGTCTCACCTTTACAATATCGCCAAGATCCGCCCTTTCCTCTCCACCCAAACGGCTACCTTACTGCTACGGGCTCTCGTTATATCCTGGCTAGACTACTGTGTCAGCCTTCTCTCTGATCTCCGTTCCTCCTCTCTTGCCCCGCTCCAGTCTATTCTTCACTCCGCTGCCCGGCTCATCTTTCTGCAGAAACGCTCTGGGCCTGTCACTCCCCTTCTTAAACACCTCCTGTGGTTGCCTATCAACCTCCGCTCAAAACAGAAACTCCTCACTCTAGGCTTCAAGGCTCTCCATCACCTTGCCCCTTCCTACCTCTCCTCCCTTTTCTCTTTCTACTGCCCACCCGGCACCCTCCGCTCCTCTCCCGCCCACCTCCTCACCGTCCCCCGTTCTCACCTACCCCACCGTCCACCCCTGGGCCACGTCCTCCCGCGGGCCTGGAACGCCCTCCCTCCTCACCTCTGCCAAACTAATTCTCTTCCCCTCTTCAAAACCCTACTTAAAGCTCACCTCCTTCAAGAGGCCTTCCCAGACTGAGCTCCCCCCTTTTTCCCTCTGCTCCCTCTACCATCACCCCTTCACCTCTCCGCAGCTAAACCCTCTTCTCTCCCCTTTCCCTCTCCTCCTCCCCCTCTCCCGTCCCACCCCCTCAGCACTGTACTCGTCCGCTCGACTGTATATATCTTCATCACCCTATTTATTTTGTTTATTTTGTTTAATGAGATGTACATCACCCAGATTCTATTTGCCATTGTTTTTATGAGATGTTCCTCCCCTTGACTCTATTGATTGTCATTGTTCTTGTCTGCCTGTCTCCCCCGATTAGACTGTAAGCCCGTCAAAGGGCAGGGACTGTCTCTATCTGTTGCCAACTTGTACATTCCAAGTGCTCAGTACAGAGCTCTGCACATAGTAAGCGCTCAATAAATACTACTGAATGAATGAATAAGGCTGATTCCCTCACTCAATTGTATCTATTGAGCACCTACTGTGTGCAGAGCTCTGTTCTAAGCGCTTGGAAAATACAATTTGGCAACAGATAGAGACAATCCCTACCCAACAACGGGCTCACAGTTTAGAAGGGGAAGACAGACAACAAAACTAAGCAAGTAGACAGTCATCAATAGCATCAGAATAGCATTAGTGGAGCAGAGGAGGTAATAATAATAACTGTAATACTTAAGCGCTTACTGTGCGCCAGACACCATAGTAAGCGCTGGGGTGGATACAAGCAAATCAAGTTGGACATTGTGTCCCTGTCCCATATGGGGCTCACAGTCTCAATCCCGATTTTACAGATGAGGTAACTGAAGTCCAGAAAAGTGAAGTGTCTCGCCCAAGGTCACACAGCAGACAGGAGCCGGGATTAGAACCCATGACCTTCTGACTCCCAGGTTCACGCTCTATCCACTACACGGTACATGCCACATTGCAATGTGTCGATGAGTGAGCTGGAGACAGCTGGTGTACACAAAAGAGTGAGAAAGAGAGAGGAGCCAAGCTTGCAGCCTTTGGAGACAGGAAGGATGGTGGTGTTGATAATGGGGATGGGAAATTCGGAGAGAGGAGTTAGCTTAGGAAGGATGGTGAATTCCGTTTTGGACATAAAGAGCGCGAGGAATCAGTGAGACATCTGAGTAGAGGTATTCTGAGTAAATGCGAGACTACAAAGGAGAGAGGTTGGGGCTGGAGAGGTAGATTTGGGAGTCATCCGCGTAGAGGAGGAAGTTGACGCCAAGGGAAGGGATGAATTCATTAAGGATGTGAGTGTAGATGGAGAAAAAAAGAGGGAGGGAGCACTCAAAACTGAGCCAAAGGGGCACTCTCAGTTACACAAGGAAAGGCAGAGGAGGAGCTGGTGAGAGAGACTGAGAAGCAGTAGCCTCAGGAAACAAAAGCCAGGTTAAGCCTAGTGATGCA
Organism: Ornithorhynchus anatinus; assembly: GCF_004115215.2. Taxonomy (NCBI): domain Eukaryota; kingdom Metazoa; phylum Chordata; class Mammalia; order Monotremata; family Ornithorhynchidae; genus Ornithorhynchus; species Ornithorhynchus anatinus. Next base: position 24,834,137 of record NC_041738.1, on the reverse strand, counting down.
TATTGTAAACAGTTAATGAAAAAGCGGGTTCAGAATATCCCGCAGGCTTCAAAATAAAATGCTTAGTAGACAATAATACCCTGTATTAAGTCAAACATAAAATTCTATATGATCGTCGCATTTAATAATTATTTTTCAAGAGAAATGACTATTGGCAAAGCAGTTTCTATTCTTGGTAGCAAATCGTAGAAGAAAAAAATACCGCCTCACATATATTATTCTCAAAGCATCAATGAATTACACATTCACTCAGTTTCTCCAGTTGATGCCAGTGTCTTTTAATGCAAGACATACACACCAAGTAAGCAAAAAAATCATAGGGTTCACTCATTCAAAGAGCAACCCAGAAAGGGGATACTGACATCAGGGTCGGTATTATCACTGAGTTCTTGGAAATGGGGTATGAAAGAGAAAGGCAATGAAGATCAACTTTGCTTTGCTAGGCAAAAATATCCCTAGGCAGAACGTACTTAGAGTTTGTTTGCATTGACTAAATTTCCATGCATCATTTTCTCACACTTGGGATATGTGGGAAATAATTGCATTTGATCTGAAAAAATGAATACTAGCCCAAGATTAATTATGTCGCAATGCAAAGTACTACTCTGCTGTGGTGGGTGAGATAATGTGATGTTCTTCTATAAAACCGATGATGTGGCTCTTTGGTCCATTCCATAATTAGAATGAAAAGGATTAGCTGGGGGATCTGGGGAAGGAAATGTCCACATCTGAGTAGGCAATTCTACTACTAATTCTGAATTTTACTATCTTTCAGCGGTGCAAGGTCAACGGGATAGCCACGGTTATGGAAGCTACTGTTTCATCCACTGATTTGGATCAAACCCGACAATAGCCGAATACAGCACATTTTCCCACACAATTACTTTAAAATTAAATTCCTGAAATTGCCCCTTGATATTGACAAGGAAAATACCTTTTGACCATGCCTAGCCTTCTAGATGAAGTTTCCATGAACTCTCAGAATGAAGAGAGAAAAAAATCCAGTGAACATTATCCAGGGAAATTCAGAGTGATTTACAAAAGATAAGAGGCTTTTTACTTGCCATTACAACAGGAAAATATAAAACTACTTGACACCGTTTTCCTTTGTGCTTTCTTGTCCCATGGTCTTCTTGAAATTTCCATTCAAAAAGTGTGGCTCCTTGCTCGGCTGCAGTGTGCCACACTGGCCTAACGGCAGTGATTTATTTTTTTTTGTATTGTTAATCACTTACTCGCTGCCAGGCACTGTACTAAACGTTGGGATAGATATAACGTAATCAGATTGGACACAGTCTATCACATGGGGCTCACAGTCTTAATCCCCATTTTACCGATGAGGTACCTGAGGCACAGAGTGAAGTGATTTGCCCAAGGCCACACGATAGATCGTGGCAGAGTGGGGAGTCCTTCTGACTCCCAGGCCCGTGTTCTATCCACTAGGAAATTCTGCTGCTCCTCAAAACTGAATCCCAGTTTTCAGTTGAGCTGTAGCACTCTCTGAGATTTTGTTAACCTTGAATCCTCAAAACATGCTCCTCCACCCTCTTTGCTGTCAGTTTCTCAATGCTAGTTGACTGTAAGCTCGTTGTGGGCATGGAACGTGTCTGTTTATTGTTATATTGTACTCTCCCGAGTGCTTAGTACAGTGCTCTGCACACAGTAAGTGCTCAATAAATACGACTGACTGACTCAAGTCTTAGGACTGTGTTCTCTGGGATCCTATCCTGCCATTACGATGTTGAAAAGAGCTCATGAGTTCCATTGGCTGAACTGCTCGAGGTGTGGTATCTGTGGGAGTCCAGTTTCCCAGAACCATTCATTCATTCATTCAATAGTATTAATTGAGCGCTTACTATGTGCAGAGCACTGCACTAAGCGCTTGGAATGGACAAATCGGCAACAGATAGAGACAATCCCTGACCAATAACGGGCTCACAGTCTAAACGGGGGAGACAGACAGCAAAGCAAAACAGAACATCAAAGAATATCCAACTGCTTAGGTGATGCGGATGTTCTGAAGTGGAAATGGTAGATGGAAATTGGGTGAGGAGAAGAACCATGGAAGATTGGACACTACTACAGCTCTGCAGAATTCTACTTCCATCTGGAACCTGATAACGGGAGAGGCCTATGTTATGACAGACTCCCAGAGCACAGTCTCCTCTACACTGTAAGTTCATCATGGGCAGGGAATGTATTTACAAACTCTGTTATAAGGTTATAATTTACAACACTATATAGGGAAGCAGCATGGCCCAGTGGCCAGAGCAGGGGCTTGGGAGTCGGAAGACATGGGTTCTAATCCCGGCTCTGCCACAAGTCTGCTGTGTGACCTTGGGCAAGTCACTTAACTTCTCTAGGCCTCAGCTACCTCATCTATAAAATGGGCATTAAGACTGAGCCCCATGTGGGACAATCTGATTACTTCACATCTATCCCAGGGTTTAGAACAGTGCTTGGCACATATTAAGTGTTAAACAAATACCATAATTATTATTATCACTAATTATTATTAATGTGCTCTCCCAAGTACTTAATACAGTGGTCTGTATGTAAGAGCTCAAGAAATCCGACTGATTGATTAACTGGCCTTTTTGATGTGATTTTCTACGTGCCTATCCTGTGTGACCTTGGGCACATCGCTTCACTTCTCTGTGCCTCAGTTCCCTCATCTGCAAAATGGGGACAAACTGAGGACGGTCTATCTATTCCAGGGCTTAGAAAAGTGCTCGGCACATAGTAGGCGCTTAACAAATACATTATTATTATTATTAATAATATATTTGCATCATTAGTTACTGTGCTCTTGGAAACACAATTCTATGGTAGAATTTACCTTACATGATTGCCAAGATAGACTTTTGGTCATATGCATGGCCTTACTGGTTCAAGTGATGCAGGTTACTTTAGATTTATCTTCAAGCAGTAATTTCTGGCTTTATATGATTTCGCACGGCAATAGTAACCTAATCTAAACTCATTTCTGGATGTTAGGTCTAGAGTTAAAAATAAATTAACCACCATCCCTATCATGCAAATTATAATCTAATTTGTGCCCTTGAATTTTTTAACAGTGGCATAATTTCCACAACTGCAGTTAAAATGGTGTGTTAGTTTTCCATTACAGAGCTATGAAGCCATCTCTGTTTTGGTTCAGGATGAAGATGAGATATAAAATTCTGGCTGGGAATAGTTTAGGGAAAAAAAACCCTTTCAATATGAATCTAAAGTATATTTCTCCAACAATGATTAATTTATAGCTGAAAAATATACCAAAACATAGAAACATCCTACTTTCAGATTAAGTACTTTATTACTCTCTCTGTTTTAAAAGTAGAGGAACTGCAAACCAATTTATCAGCCTTAAATAATTCATTGGTTTTAAGTGGCAACATTTCCTAGAATTGCCTGGTTACCTCTCCATAGTCTATTCAATTTAAATAATTATTCTGATAAAGCCCAGGCTGAAGCCTCAAATCCATCAATCAATCAGTGGTATTTATTGAGTGCTTACTGTGGGAGAGTACAATGCAATAAAGTTGTTAGACACATTCCCTGCTAGCTTACAGTCTAGATGGAAAAAGAATCATTTCTACCCTGGTCTTTTCTAGTTGTCACATACAATTTTAAGGACTGGGACTTAAAAAACTGTTTTTCATGAGGAATAATATTTCATCATTGGCTTAAGTTATGTGCTCCTGCGACAGGGAAGTTTGTGGTTTTCACTCATTCTTTCATTCAATCGTATTTATTGAGAGCTTACTTCATGATAGTCTGATTGTTCAGACAACTAACATGATGTAAAATGCTTAGGTAGTGATAGCGGGCAGTGGAATTTGACAACAGTGAAAAGTGTTGAAGCTGTTGTATAAAGGCATGTTTAGCTGCTGATCCTTTTGGCAGTATATTTCAATTCATTCAATAGTATTTATTGAGCGCTTACTATGTGCAGAGCACTGTACTAAGCGCTTGGAATGAACAAGTCGGCAACAGATAGAGACAGTCCCTGCCATTTGACGGGCTTACAGTCTAATCGGGGGAGACGGACAGACGAGAACAATGGCAATAAATAGAGTCGAGGAGAAGAACATCTCATAAAAACAATGGCAACTAAATAGAATCAAGGCAATGTACAATTCATTAACAAAATAAATAGGGTAATGGAAATATATACAGTTGAGCGGACGAGTACAGTGCTGTGGGGATGGGAAGGGAGAGGGGGAGGAGCAGAGGGAAAGGGGGAAAAGAGGGTTTAGCTGCGGAGAGGTAAAGGAGGGTTGGTAGAGGGAGTAGAGGGGGAAGAGGAGCTCAGTCTGGGAACGCCTCTTGGAGGAGATGAGTTTTAAGTAGGGTTTTGAAGAGGGGAAGAGAATCAGTTTGGCGGAGGTGAGGAGGGAGGGCGTTCCGGGACCGCGGAAGGACGTGGCCCGGGGGTCGACGGCGGGATAGGCGAGACCGAGGGACGGTGACGAGGTGGGCGGCAGAGGAGCGGAGCGTGTGGGGTGGGCGGTGGAAAGAGAGAAGGGAGGAGAGGTAGGAAGGGGCAAGGTGACGGAGAGCCTTGAAGCCTAGAGTGAGGAGTTTCTGTTTGGAGCGGAGGTTGATAGGCAACCACTGGAGTTGTTTAAGAAGGGGAGTGACACGTCCAGATCGTTTCTGCAGGAAGATGAGCTGGGCAGCGGAGTGAAGAATAGACTGGAGCGGGGCGAGAGAGGAGGAAGGGAGGTCAGAGAGAAGGCTGACACAGTAGTCTAGCCGGGATATAACGAGAGCCCGTAGCAGTAAGGTAGCCGTTTGGGTGGAGAGGAAAGGGCGGATCTTGGCGATATTGTAAAGGTGAAACCGGCAGGTCTCGGTAACGGATAGGATGTGTGGGGTGAACGAGAGAGACGAGTCAAGGATGACACCGAGATTGCAGGCCTGAGAGATGGGAAGGATGGTCGTGCCATCCACAGGAATGCGAATAGTAACAACCCCCTATTAAGAATGAAATTTTTCTTCCCTAATTCATCCTTTATTATCTAACAGCATACAGCAAGGCAGGTATTCATTAATAATAATAATAGTAATAAAGATAATAATGTGGCCTAGGGGAAAGAATATGGGCTGGAGAGTCAGAGGTTCTGGGTTCTAATCCAGGTCTGCCAATAGTCTGCTGTGTGATAGATTTAATTTCTCTGTGCCTCAATTTACCTCATCTGTAAAATGGGGATTAAGACTGTGAGTCTAATGTGGGACATGGACTGTGTCCAACCTCATTATCTTGCATCAATCCCAGAGCTTAGTACAGTGCCTAGCACATAAGAAGCAACCAACAAATGCCTTCAAAACATAGTATTTGTGCAGTATTTGCTGTGTGCTAAGCACTGTAATAAGCACTGGGGTAGATAATAGATAATCAGCTAGGACCCAATCCCTGTCCCACATGGGGTTCTTCACAGTCTCCGTAGAAGAACAGGTATGTAACCGCCCTTTTACACTGAGGCACAGAGAAGTTAACTGACTTGCCCAAGGTGACATAGCCGAGCCAGGATTATAACTCAGGTCCTCTGAAACGCAAGCCTGTGCTCTCTCTCCTATTTTCTATTTCTTTGTATTCATACACATAGTTTATATATTATTCAGAACATGTCTACTTAGGTTAGCTAAACCCTCTAGAATATTTGTTTCACAGGATTATCAACCTGAGCACGTAATTCTGATCTTTCACCATAAACTGCATTGTTTCTCAGTGTGGGGAGGAGCAGCTGAAAGGGTCCTACTGTAGCATTTGGCAAGGCCAGAGAATTAGTGGCCTGGTAGACTTGCAAGTATGTTACCAAAAGCAGCATGGCCTAATGGATAGAGCATGGGCCCAGGAGTAGGAAGGACCTGGGTTCTAATTCCAGTTCCACCATGTTTCTGCCGTGTGACCTTAAGTAAGTCACTTAACTTTCCTCTGACTCAGTTTCCTCATCTGTAAAATGGGGATGAAGAGTGGGAGCCCCATGTGGGACAGGGACTGTATCCAACCCGATCAGCTTGTCTCTACCCAAGCGCTTAGAATAGTGTTTGACACAAAGTACTCGCTTAAAAAATGCCGTCGCTATGATTATTATTGCCGTTAAATGAAACACCTTTACATTTTCTTTCTATGTAGTGTGGATTGTTCCCTTCCACTCATAACCGGCTCCCCTTAAATCATTTAGGCTCTGCTCCCCTTAAATCATTTAGGCTCTTCACCTATGGAGTGAAAAGACAGAGTTCCCCAGATGTTCACATCCGGAAGACTACTGGTCCACTGTGGATTAGTATTACAAAAGTCTTGCAGTTGGATAAAATTATTGAACTGTTTTTTACCTTTGAATTATAGAAGGGTGTTTGAGCAGAAAATAGTATAATGTATTTGGTAAGGGGACTCAAATAAATGGAATTTCTGGGGTTTATTCTTACTTTTATTTTTATGCAACCTCATTACCTATTAAATTATGGGACTATGTTCTCCAGGCTGTACCTCTTCATTTGAGTGAAGAGCTCTCATTGATCTGCTGACTCTATTTTGTAATGGGAGATGATAAAATATAGCACTCCAACCACCACGTATCTCAGAAGAAAAAACCAAAACCGTGATTCACTAAAGGGAGAAGCCCTAGATATCATAAACGGCAAGCCTTTGTCAATGTTCCCGAAAATCTATTAGAGGCACTGTTCTTAATCCTTTATGCAGGGGCTGAAGTGCTCATTGATGTGAGTTAGCTGTTGACTCCATCATTTCTGTCACAGTACATAAAAGCTGAAGCAAGTATTACAACCGCTTACACGGAAGAAGCCCAAGTTTGAAACTCTACTGTCGGAGTAGCTTTAACGGCATAATTTATCAGTATATTTTCCCTTTCCATCTTTTTTCAGTACGAATAGTGTTTGCTACAAGACTGAACAGAGACTTCTATGCATCTGAGAAATAATTTTATTCTTATTTCTAGAAAAGCGTTAATGTTGAGTGAAGCACTATATTCCTTTCCACGAATAGCTTGCTTTGTCAAGCAGAAGAGAATTTTTAATTTTAGGAACTCGATGGACCATATTTAAAAAGTAAATAAAAACCACAACACTAAAACACCTACGGAGCAATGATAATGACTGTTTTTTGCAGACCATTTTTTTACCAGGATCAAAAGGCATACAGAAGGGTGTGCTGTCGTGCAGATGCTTTCTGTTTTAATAGGAACACTTCTCAGTGAATGAAGTACGATATGCCTAGACCAGCTCGAAATTATCAGTCTTAAAATTGCAATTTCAAAAAAGGACTCTTGTGAAAGTTTCACAGAAATGTTGAAAACACAACCTCCTGACCCCATTTTCCTGCACGCTATAGCATTTCGGAAACAATGTCCCTTCTTGCAACAACTGACTGCCTTTGGTTTCAAAGTCTTGGGCTGAGTGAAGTCAGTGCTTCAGAAAGGTTTGGCGCTAAGATCAAAGTTGGAGAAAGCTGTGTTTCCCCGTCAGAGAATTTCTAGCAGAAATGCCCCTTGATTCAAAAGTTGGTAAATTGAACATTTTTGAAGGGGCAAGCCACTCAGATTGCCAATGTGGTGGTGTGGAAGGAAGGGAGAGATGAGATCTAATAGGGAGAGGGGTGGAGAGGTCAAGGAAAAATGGTATTTCATACAGGAATAATTGGATTGTTCACAGGAGTTTCCTAGTGACAAAGTTCAATCACTCAGTCTTTCGATAAAAATGGGAATATATAGGAAATAATTTATCTCCCTGAATCTCCAATTTCTGCTGCGTAGAGCAGCAGCATGGTTCAGTGGATTGAGCACGGGCCTGGGAGTCAGAAGGTCATGGGTTCTAATTCCGGCTCGGCCACTTGTCTGCTGTGTGACCTTGGGCAAGTCACTTCACTGCTCTGTGCCTCAGTTCCCTCATTTGTAAAATGGGTATTGAGACTGTGAGTCCCTCCTGGGAAAGGGATTGTGTCCAACCTGATCTGACTATATAAGAATAATAATTATGGTATTTGTTAAGCACTTACTATGTGCCAGACACTGTACTAAGCACTGGGGTGGATACAAACAAATCGGGTTGGACACAATCCCTGTCCCATGTGGGGTACACAGTCTCAATCCCCATTTTACAGATGAGATATCTGATGCTCAGAGAAGTTAGGCCACTTGCCCAAGTCACACAGCAGACAAGTAGTGGAGTAGGGACTAGAACCCATGACCTTCTGACTCCCAGGCCCATGCTCTATCCACTATGCCATCTCTCCCCAGGGCTTAGTACAGTGCCTAGCACACAGTAAGTGCTTAATAAATTCTCCAATTACTATTCTTATTATTTAATTAAATATGGAACAACAAAACTAATGATAACCCAACAATTGTTTGAAATTCTTTACTTCAAAGAACGAGTGTTTATACCAAAGGTCAATGTGTTAAAACTTTGTAAATAAGAACTTTATCCTTCTTCACAGCAAGAATTTAAGACCCCACTATAAGAGTGGTAGAAAGCCCCTCTCTGGTTTTCCTCTCTTCCCTCACGCTACCTTGTGCTGGTTCTCTTTCTACCTTTCCTACCAATTCTCAGGAACGGTGACAGGACAAATATGCTTGGTCCCAAATTCTTGACATGTACAGGAATTTCTGATACTCAACCCACACCATCACTGCATAAATATATTGCAAAGCAAGAGAGAAAAAAATGTAATTGGATTTTGGAGCACATCATCTGTCTAAAAATATTTTTAGACCTTTCCAAAAGTATTATTTGTCTGGAAAACAGACTTTTCCACTCTGGACTTGATACTAATTTCTATTCTGCACAACAACCTCCCTTTAAAATACAGAAGTGTCAAATACAGGCAAGAAGAAAAAAAAACTAAATTGCAACACTTCAAGATCTTGCTAGGATATTGTGCTTGACACCCAAAACAGACTTCCTCTAGACTGTGAGCTCATTGTGGGCAGGGAATGTCACCGTTTATTGTCATATTGTACTTTCCCAAATGCTTAATAGAGTGTTCTGCACACAGTAAGCGCTGAATAAATACTATTATATCCTTTTAAAAAATTGCTATAAAAGTTTAAAGGACAGAAATAATTAAAAGCATGACTAAAATTGTTTTGCTGTGAAAGGAATCTATTAATCAGTCAATGGTATTTGAGAGCTTCCTGTGGGTAGAACACTGTACTAAGCGCTTGGGATGGTACAATAATAATAATGTTGGTATTTGTTAAGCACTTACTATGTGCAGAGCACTGTTCTAAGCACTGGGGTTGATACAGGGTAATCAGGTTGTCCCACGTGAGGCTCACAGTTAATCCCCATTTTACAGATGAGGGAACTGAGGCACAGAGAAGTTAAGTGACTGACCCACAGTCACACAGCTGACAAGTGGCAGAGGTGGGATTTGAACTCATGACGTCTGACTTCCAAGCCCGGGCTCTTTCCACTGAGCCATGATACAGTGGAATTGGTAGATGTGTTCCTTGCCCACTGGGAGCTTACAGTAAGGAGGAGAAACATTCAAATAAATTATGGAAGCAGCAGGGCGTAGTGGATAGAGCACGGGCCTGGGAGTCAGAAGGTCATAGGTTCTAATCCTGGCTCTGCCACTTGCTTGCTGTGTGACCTTGGGTAAGTCACTTCACTTCTCTGGGACTCAGTTACCTCATCTGGAAAACGGGGATTAAGACTGTGAGCCCCAAGTGGGATAACTTTGTATCTACCCCAGAGCTTAGAACAGTGCTTGGCACATAGTAAGCACTTAACAAATACCATTATTATTATTATTATGGGGCTGAGGGTCGGGTGAATACCACCTGTCTGCCAAATTTATTGTATTTTACTCTCCCAAATGCTTAGCACACATAGTAAGTTGCTCAATAAATACTAGTGATGATGCTGATGCTGCTGATGCTTTAAGGGTTTAAAACAAACAGTTTTAACCTTTCTTCAGGCACGAGGTTTTTTTTAAAAAAAAATTAAAAAGAAAAGATATATGATCCATCGAGTAATCCTCCACCCAGACCTATTTTTTAATAATGCAGAGAAAATTTCACGTACCTAAGTATCTCATATGTGCTAGTCAACGTCATGAAAAGAACACAACTGCTGACACTGTCCTACCCCAATTCAGTGTAAAATAAATTCTGTACCTTCCAGTTGTATTCTTTAGTACGGCCAGAGCATCTGGATAGCCATCCATGTTGTAGTCTCCTATGTGAAGGGTGATTGGAATTTGAAGCTTAGTTGGAGTTGACTCACTTTCAATCGGCACAAAGCCCCAGTGGGAGCCCTTATTGTTGAAATCTTGCAACACTGGAATCCACTAAAGGAAAAAGAAATTATCGCTATGTCAAGGTACCTTTCAAAATCACTTTTTTTTTAACCTTTCAATTTCAGAAGGACCAGTGTCTCACACACCATTAAATAAAATACGTATCTCAAATGAAGAACCTTTTTAATACTTGTATTTTTTGGGGGGAGTAGAGTACAGACTAGGGAATTTGGACATATTTACCACATTTCTTATTCTATAGATATTAGAATTTTGTTACAAAGACTCCGTTCCTGAAGAGATTCCTCATTTGACTGTGCTGTAATGGGCTAGAGCAATCAATCTTTGATGGGAGCTATGTGCTTTCAAAGCATCCAAAGAGATCTCCTGTTGGAAGCTGAGAAGAGAACTGTAGAGAAGGAAAGGGGAAGCTAAGCTTCTCAACCAGCCCAGGACTGGATCGATCAATCAACTGGTATTTATTGAGTGCTTACTATGTGCGGAACACTGTTCTAAATACTTGATTCACTACATTTTACTGTGGAATAGGGATGAGGTGGGTGACATCAAGCTCTCCAAGTTCTAAACAAACCAAGGGCCTGAGCCTGAGAGCAGCACTTCTTGTGATTTCTGTCCCTGTCCCGGAACCAGCCCTAACAAATGGTAAGACGCCTTCCCAAATGGGAAAAGTAGGCCAAAAAAGTAATCGACCAATCAATCAATGGTATTTCTTGAGCACTTACTATGTGCAGAGCACAGAACTAAGCACTGAGTCAATACGACAGCATTATCATTCATTTTCCTTGCCCATAATGAGCTTACAGTCTAGAGTGGGAGACAACAGTCTAGTTCTGGGTTCAACGGTTAAAATGTTTTCACTCTATTCTTTTACAAATAAATTCTTCTGAATACAATATTATTTCCTGAGTTTGGAAATTCTCAGAAATGTTCACACAGAGCTTTGCCATTTTTCAAAAGATTCATATGGAGTCTTCTTTGAGCCTTCTGAATGCCTTTTGCTTCGTGGAGATAGTAATACTAGCCAAGGGAAATTGACGGGATTTCCTCCGCCACAAATTATACAATTTTGATACAAAAACTTCTGTCTCCGAAGAAAATCCCAACAGACCTGCAGAAAATATATTCCAATTGTCAGAAGCAGGTAGGCCTGAAAACTGTGGCCTAATGATCCTTTTCACACTCAATCTCTCCTCTCTCCCTATACCTTTTCTTTAGGCCATAAGAAAGCCTGCTCAAATTCAAGAGCAAACATGACTGTAATTTAAAAAATTTTATATATCTCTATGCCCATTTACTTTAATAGGCTTACCAAGAAACATTTCCTAAATCCTCATTATGAGCTATCATTTATTTCTTTTCCTTTACAACATAGAAGACGGTCTGTTATAATTTATCTTTTGTGAATCTCATGAGAGCCTCTGCTTCTCTCCTGGACGCATTTGGAAGGCCACGTCACCGAAGGCTCTTTCTGGGGACTAAAATGGAAAGGGGACAGGAGGTTGTGTCTTAAATATGTGGATGTGGAATAAAAACAGTATAAATTGCTGGGTGGAAAAAAATGAACAAGTTTTTGAAACTTAAGAAAAGTTTTTGATTATTCCAGTGCTCTACTTTTTTCTGTTACCACTTCAGTAAAATATTAACTATTACACTTCTCTCTACCTTTTCTCTACTGCCTCTATTTTTATAGAAAGACTATGGCTGCCATTATGCATCCCGAACAACTCAGGGTCTTCGCTAATATACGATGACCAAACTTACTAAGTACTGCAATGGACAGGTAACCTATCTATGCTCAAGGGAGTCAACTGGGCCACCCAAACAGAAAAAAGCAATTTCCTCATTTTCTATTTAGCCATAAAAGAGAAATGAAAGGGTGATTTGGAAGGAAAAAATTAGAACTGCCCTATAATTTTCTTAGTCTTCATTCGTTATATTCAAAGAGGGTGCTTTGTAAACATCTAGTGGTGTCTACAAGTGGCAGCTAAGAGAGTTCGTTTGCACAGAATCAGGTGAAACCTGACTGAAATTGTAGGAGGCTCTTGTGGCTACAGAGAGGGGCATTTCTTGTTTGCCCAAAGTCATGTTACTTTAAATGGGCCTGTTTTAAATTGGGGGCAGCCTATGTCCTGAGTTGGAAATGTTTACTCCATAATTTAAAGAAAAAACAATATTCAATGAAAATAATGCACATAAAATATCAACAGAAATTTAAAGAGATCATTTCTGAAAAAACATTTTCTTCACGTAATTTTCATTCCAGCTGTACAATATATCTCTTATTTTTAATAAAATATATTGTATCGATGACAGTTGTAATACTGCTTTGTGTAGGAGGGCTGTAGCTGGCACAGGGATAGTTTAAGGAAGGAAGCAAAATTTTTTACACTTACTATAAAGAAGCAATATCACAGGTATTTTGGAAGGAAATATGGTTACAATTTAACAATTTCTTCAAAGACATCACAGTAGTTTAGGTTTTCATTGTGTTTTAAAGGAATTGGTAGATACTTTGTTAAAGATGATAAATATAGTTGAATACTGAGTAAATCTGCCTTTAGATTATTCTGAAATATTAACTAAAATCTTTTTGAATGAAGCATTCCAGAAAGGCTGATAAAAAAATCAAAAGCCAAATAACAAAAACCAAATGTTGATTTAACAAGATACCTAACATTTCTCCAAGGGCCTGTGACAGTTATCTATTCATAGGTACATAGCTATGTAGCTTGAAAACTGTCATCCACATTATGCTATTTCAAGGCAGGTTATGATTATCAGATCTGACTCTGGCTGGGAAATCAGTGATATGTTTGACCCAATGTTGCTTTCAGCAACCTAAAATAATTTTTAAAAAAACAAACATAATAAAGATTTGCAAATAACTGCATGAAAAAAATTCAAATCCTTGCTAGGTCATTCCAGAAAAATCAAAGATTTGTTTTTGATTAGAGTTCTAGCTTTTTTTTTTTTCATTTTCATTCTTTGCCCTGGAACACAAGAGTCTTCAGCAAGGACATGGGAAATAAGGCATTAAATGTTCATTTAAAGATTTCAGTCTCAAAAGGGTATGGAGTATGTCAGCCTTTTTCTACCATCACCCATTTTTTAATTCCCTCCATAGCTAAAAATGCAGGTATCAGGAATTGTTCTGGATTTCTGCTGGTTTTAGTTTTCCTTTTCATCTGTTTTGGAACCTTGATTCGTTTTTAATCTTTGTCCACCTTAAGTGCATGATTGGCAGCCTGGCCTAGTGGAAAGAGCATGGGTCTACAAGTCAGAGGTAGTGGGTTCTAATCCCGAGTTCTTCCACTTGTTTACCACGTGACTCTGGACAAGTTGCTTAGCTTCTCTGTGCCTCAGTTTCCTCATTCCACTCCTTTCTACTTCCACTGTGAGTCCCACGTGGGTTGGAGACTGTATCCAACCTGATTACCTTGTATCTACCCCAGTCCTTAGTACAGTGCTTGGCACACAGTAAGCCATTAACAAGCACCATAATCATTATTATGATGATGATGACGATGGGATCTTCTCGGCAGGATGCAGTTCACCTACCTGGTTCAGTTCTGGTTTGGCTAAGTAGATGGCACTGCTGTGGCAATTTACATCTGCGCAGGCTGGAAGTAAGTGATCAGTCTGTCCATCTCCATCTGCCAAAAGAAGCCTCATGAGTCCAATAATATTCACCAAACGAGGTGGCAAAACATGGGAAGCAGCACTGTGTAGTGGATAGAGCACAGGCCTGGAAATCAGAAGGTCATGTGTTCTAATCCCGGTTCCGTCACATGTCTGCTGTGTGACCCTGGGCACGGAGATGAAGGAGCTCAAGAGGTGATCTATTATTTTAAAGCTAATATGAAGCCTCAGTTGCCTTTACATACATTTTAGTTTCACATCTTTTCCATGACATGAGTTGGGTTCTTCACTTGGAATTAAGCGTAAATATTAGAAAACAACCCTCTTCTGGTGAACTACAGACACAGCTATTTTTCATCAGAGTACTTTGTATCACAGAAGTGTTAATAAAACCTCTATTCTGGCAAAAATTTTTAAATATTAACAAAACCACGGAACCAGTTTCTTTTTAGCCTTTCCTCCCTTACTTTCTGTCTGCCTAGGTTTGGTGAATTCCCAGGTTCTAAGTCACAGGACATGCTGCAAAATCTCTGAAAACTGCCCTTTTCCATAAGAATGTCTTTTTAAAGCTGAAATTCAGAGGGCATTTTATATTTAACTCATGGTTGATTTGTCTGGTTAGTCCAATTAGTATTTCAATGAAATGGGCTTTTCACACATTTGTGCATATTTGCAGACTGTGTAAAACATCATCAGTGAACATGCACTGTGCACTCACCAGAGCAAAATGTTGAACTAGTGATTTGAGAAGGGTGCACAAGGGTAAGCTAAATGAAAAGCTTCCTCATTAGGGGCTTAGATTCTAAGGCTTACAGAGAATAATCACAATTAATTTATATATTCCACTGGCTCTCATTCAAAGGAAAACAAGTTTCTAGACAGTTGAATTAAGAAGCGAGTAAAACCAATACAAAGTGACCCACGACTGACCCATTTAGTCAGTAAGAAGATAAGGAACAACCAAGCAGGAAATGACTTTTATCCATTTCTTTTAATGGATTATTAACTAGTAATTTTCATGATGCAGTTAATAAATATGAATTATCCCACAACTCCACACAAAAGGAAATAGTTCAAATTCAGAGAAGCTGATAAAGGAAAGCACAGTAAATAGCCAGAGTGCCAACTCCACTCAAAAGGAAATAATTGAGATACAGTGAATAATAATAATAATAATACTTATGGTGTTTGTTAAGTGCTTTCTATGTGCCAAGCACTATTCTAAACACCAGGGTAGATACAAGGTCATCAGGTTGTCCCACCTGGGGCTCACAGTCTTAATCCCCATTTTCCAGATGAGGTAACTGAGACAAAGAGAAGTTAAGTGGCTTGCCCAAAGTCACACAGCAGACAAGGGGCAGAGCTGGGATCAGAATCCACATCCTCTGACTCCCAAGCTCGTGCTCTTTCCACTAAGCCATGCTGAAGCTGATTCAATCTTTTCTTCATTCATTCAATCGTATTTATTGAGCGCTTACTCTGCACAGAACACTATAGTAACTTGATAAAGGACAGCTAGTAAATAACTGGAGTGTATAACTGTGTTGAAACTCTGGGCGGTGGAGAGGTTCAGGAATGCTCTTCTGAGCATAAAAAGCTGCAGAGAAAGCTCCAACAGTGGCAAAATTATAGAGGAAAAAGAAGATGCTTGTATCTACACAGAGGATTAATTCATTCAATTGTATTTATTGACTGCTTACTGTGTGCAAAGCTCTGTACTAGGCGCTTACTATGGGGATGGAATAGAAGGAGACAAATAGGGTTTAATAGACTAGCAGCTGCACCCTTACAGAGATTTATCTGAAGACATTTTCAGTTGAATTCTGAATTTATTAGGGGATCAGAATTTCCAAATTCCTTTCCTTTATTTCCTCATCAACTTCCAAGGTCTCAGTCCTTAAAATCTTGATTAATGCACCATCTCCTGTTCAATCTCTCATCACTCCAATCAGTTTATCAGCTGCCAAATTCACAATCCAGAATCCGGTTAACTAACATTCTTGAATAATATACCATCTCCTCTTCAATCTCCCTTTAATCCAATCACTATAAAATATCTTTTCTCAATAAGCCCTTTAGACTGTAAACTCACGGTGGGCAGGGAACATGACTACCAACTCTGTTGGACTGTACTCTCCCAAGTGCTTAGTAAGGGGTTCTGAACATAATAAGAGCTCAATAAATACTATCGATGATGATGATGAAGTGCTCAATCCATGTTCTCCTGCCTGATGTTCTAACAAATCACTAAAGGCCCTCCCCTAGCTTGTCATGAACTCCTGAAGGATATTCAAAGTTATTCCATTCAGTTTCAAGTCACTCTGTCACCTTGTCCACTTTCCACCCTGATGTGCTGTAATAAACATTCTCTGGGTTTGTTTTCTCTCTATCTTCCTTCTGTCACATCTCTGAAAGTATTTGTAACTTTTCTTCTGCTAAATTCACTCAATGAAATATCACCTTTAGTCCCATCCCATCCAATTAGTCTTCCAATAGGGTGAGAGGAAGCAAGGTAATCTTCTTCTCCAGAATCAGCTCTTTAGTCCTGGGAGAGGTTAGAGCTAACTTGGATTGTCATTTTGAAATATTTCCATAAAGAATTACAGGGCAACCTCAATTTTACTCATTTGTAACTTCGACTACCTTAAGTTGCCTATGTAACAGCTCTTTCCCTCAGAATGCAGCTGGTAACTTGAAATATTTTCAAAAGG
Source organism: Ornithorhynchus anatinus (assembly GCF_004115215.2). Taxonomy (NCBI): domain Eukaryota; kingdom Metazoa; phylum Chordata; class Mammalia; order Monotremata; family Ornithorhynchidae; genus Ornithorhynchus; species Ornithorhynchus anatinus. The sequence continues at coordinate 24,817,499 of NC_041738.1, read as the reverse complement.
AAGTTATAACTTTGAAGGGCCACGAGGACTCACATAACTTATAACCTCTGATATCCTCTTTGTTCATACTGTCCTCTCCTGGTTCTTCTCCTAGCCCTCTGGCCGCTCATTCTCAGTCTCTGTTGCGGGTTCTTCCTCTGCCTCCCATCCTATACTTGTGGAAAACCCTCAAGTCTCAGTTCTGGTCCCTTCCTATCTCCATCTCCGCCCACTCATTCCCTCCTATGGCTTCAACTACCATCACTAAATGCGGATGATTCCCAAATCTATGCTACAGCCCTGACAGCTCTCCTTCTCTGCAGTCTTGCATTTCCTCCTCTTTCAGGACATCTCGACTTGGCTGTCACCTCTACACCTCAAACTAAACATATCCAAAACAGATTGCCACGCAAACCCTGTCCTCACCCTGTCTTTCCCATGATGGTAGGTAATAACATTATTTTCTCTATCCCATCATCCCGTAACCTTGGCATTTTGCTTGACTCACCTTTCTCATTATCCCACATACTCCATCGAACATGAAATCCTGAAGGTTCTACCTAAACAAAATTATTACACTCCACTTTTCTCTTTAGCCAAACTGCTACTACACAGATCCAAGGCCTTACCCTATCCCACCCTGACTACTCCAACAATCTGTCCTTGTGAGAGTGAAGTCCATACTTCATTCTGCTGCCCAGGTCATAGTTCTAAAAAGAGTTTAGTCCATGTTTTCCCACTCCTCAAGAACCTCTAGTGGTTGCCCGTTCACCTCCACATCCAACAGAAACTCCTCACCATTGGCTTTAATGCATGCGTTCATCAGCTTGTCCTCTCCTATATTACTTAGCTCATTTCCTACAACCCAGCCTGAACACTTCACTTCTCAAACACCAAACTACACACTGTACCTCGATTTCACCTAGCTCTCGGCTGAGCCCTTACCCACATCCTCCCTCGGTCCTGAACTTCCCCCCACTTCATATACAACAGAACATCACTCTCCCCATCTTCAAAGCCTTATTAAAATCACATCACCTCCCCCCATTAAATCCGCTTTTCCTCAATTTCCTTCTACGTCACCTATGCACTTGGCTCCTCAGCCTTTAACCACTTGATAGTCACCCCATTCTCAGCCCCACAGCACTTGTGTCCATAACCGCAATTTAAAATCTGGCGCCCCCTCTATTCTGTAAGCTCCTTGAGGGCAGGGAACGAGGTCTACCAACTCTGCTGTATTATACTCTCCCAAGGGCTTATTAGTACAAGGTTCCGCATATAGTAAGTGCTCAATGAATACCTTTGATTGATCTTCTCAGAGGTCAAATGAGATTTAAGAACAAATATTAGCAGCTTGTTTAATCTAAAATCAGAAACTACACTGGTTCCATCTAACCTTTTCCATGCGTGAACCCTGGGGATTTAGGCCTAAGGCATCTACCAATAACTCTAGAGTTGTTCAAATTACGGCTACGCAAAACTGTGGGATTCATTCATTCATTCAAACCTATTTATTGAGTGCTTACTGTGTGCAGAACACTGTACTAAGCACTCCAGAGAGTACACTATAACAATAAGCAGACATATTCCTTGCCTTCAAAGAGCTTACAGTCCTGAGGATGATAAGAACAAAGAAAGAGACTCACACCTGAGATTTCATATTTGAAGTAAGAATTTAACAGTGAACATTCAAAGTGGTCACTCTCAACTTTATTAAAAACAGAACTGCCACAAAATTAAAAATTAAGAGTATTTTGCTTGGCTCAGAAATAAATATAAGGAATTTTAGGTCTCTCTAAATTTTTAGTGTTAATAAGGATGGATCCAAAATAGAATTCTTTAAATTGAAATAGTGCCTTTTATGTTGCAAAGCACTTCTATAACCATGCTCTTATCTGGACATACCCATAAGGTTGAGGGGCACAGGTATTTTTATCCTCATTTCACAGATGAGGAATCAGACATAGAGAGCTTAATTCACTTGACCAAGGTCACGCAGCAAGTTAATAGCAATGGCTGGGCTAGAATTAACATCCCTGGACTCCCACTTTGCCTTCTTAGAACTAGAACACATCATCTCCCCAAATTATCACTATAAATTGAAGTTGGTTGAAAAATTTGCAAATTCACCAGGATTCGGTGTTTCAACCATGAATCATTTCAACACTGTGACACCTCGAGAGAACAAGGACTATCTTCAGCCATCTATCTTCAGCCATCTTGGTCCCAACCTCCTCACCACAGAGAGCAGCAAAGGACAATAGAAAATATGGGCACCAAAACTAAAAGCACGACTGGCTGATATGATGGGCCTGATACTGCTAGAGGTGGAAGATAACTAAAAGAGTATGAATGGATTAGCTTTTTATCTTGATCAAAAATATTGGACCTCGAATGCAATAGTGAAAAAAAGACTAATTTTACATTTGAAAAGAGGGCATGAATGGTCTTGCTAATGAGCTTAAGTCAAACTTCCTCTTCCTTATTAAACAGTATACTCCTGGATTGAATAGAGTGGACACGTTTTTATAAAGTCGCACAATTAGTCAGTATAACTTGGAGAACTCATACACTCCCACTGCTTTAACTATCATCTCCACAAGGATAATTCCCATATTTACCTCACCAGCCCTGACCACTCTCCTCCACAGTCTCACATTTCCTCCCGACTTCAGGGTATGCTTCCTGGATGTCATGACGAAACCTCAAACTAAACACATCCAAAACAGAACCTCTCATCTTCCCACCCAAACCTGTCCTCTTTCTGTCCTTCCAATCACTGCAGACAACACTATCTTCCCTGCCTCCCAAGCCCATAACCCTGGCATTGTCCTCGACTCATCTCTCCCATTCAACCAATATATTGGGTCTGTCACCAAATACTGTCGGTTCTACCTCCACAACATAGCTTCCCTTTATCCTCCCCATCCAACCTTTTACCATGCTGATCCAATGACTTATTCAACTGCCTTGACTACTGCATCAGCCTTCTCGCTGACCACCCCGTCTCTCCTCTCTCCAGTCTTTACTGCACTCTGCTACTTGGATCGCTTTGCTAAAAAAATTAGGTCTCCCCACTCCTCAAAAACCTTCCGCACCACCACATCGAACAAAAACTCCTTGAATTTAATGCACCCAACCAGCTCGCCCCCTCATACCTTACCTCACCAATTTCCTATTACAAAACAGGCTGCACAAGTAGCTCTTCTAATGTCAACCTACTCGTTGTACCTCGATCTCGTCTGTGTAGTCACCGCCGCCTTGCCCATGTCGTCCCTCTAGCCTGGAATTCCCTCCCTCTTCACATCCGGCAGACTGCCACTCTCCCCATTTTCAAAGCCTTATTAGAATAATAATGTTGGTATTTGTTAAGCGCTTACTATGTGCGGAGTACTGTTCTAAGCGCTGGGGGAGATACAGGGTCATCAGGTTGTCCCACGTGAGGCTCACACATTTAATCCCCATTTTACAGATGAGGGAACTGAGGCACAGAGAAGTTAAGTGATTTGCCCACAGTCACATAGCTGACATGTTCTCTAAGAAGGCTTCGTGACTAAGCATGTATTTTCCCTACTCCCCCTCTTTTCTGCTTCACTAATCACTTGGATCTTCACTCTTTAAGCACTTTATATTCACCCCACTCTCCGCCTCAAAGCACTTATGCATATATCTGTAATTTATTTTAATGTCTGTCTCTTCCTGTAGACTGTAAGCTCCCTCTGGGCAGGGATTAAGCCTCTCGAACTCTGTTTACTGTACTCTCCCAAGTGTTTAATACAGTGCTCTGTACACAGGAAGCTCTCAAGAAATACTACTGACTTGATGCTTGATGTAACTGGCTTTGGGCCAGTTCTTAAGATGTAAAAATTCACAGGCCTGGAAAGCACCCTGGTAAGATCATCTGGCCTAAACATCCATATCTCACCCTCTCTCCTTTTCTTCCTTCCTGGGGCTATTATTTTCTTAAAGGTTTTCAGGATGAATTCTCCATCATCATCAATCAATAGCATTTATTAAGAGCCCACAGTATTCACAGCATTGTGGTACGCACCAGGGAAAAGTATGAAAGAAGTAGTACACATGATCCCTGCCTTCAAGGAGCTTAAAATCTACTGGAGAGACAGACTGACTGATTATCAAGGTTTCCAGCCATATCAAGTCAGTTCCTGTGTCATCCTCCCAAATGCAAGGATCTTATTTTTGCTTTCAGAGAAAAATTCAGGGAACAGAAACACCGAAAATATTTTCTGAAAACTGCAGCACATTAGAGAGGTCTGCCAGTTAATGAACATATGCTCCTATCTTTGTGAGATGTATTCGTGGCATCAGGAAAATCTGGAAATATACGCTTGTTAAAAAAAAAAAAACCCAACAATTTTCACTTTTCATCTTCACTGAAGTGTTATGTTGTTAGGCAGACTATCACTCTTCATTTTCTATGAGCGTACACCATTAGTATAAGGGAAACCATTAGCATACAAACGCCCATATGCATTAATATATAATAAGGATGCCACAATAACTGGAAGTGATCTTTCTGGAAAAAAATCACAATTCAGAGCTACTAAGTGATAAATTACAACTCCCATGGGAAAAAGAGAAAAAAAAAACCCCAACACCCGGTAATATGTAGGATGTTTCCTTCTTTCTTTTTCAGCTCTGTTAAAGTTCCTGAACACGACTTATGGAAAATGAGAGACAGGTGCTTTTCTGTGAAGTTTAAACCATTAGCATTATACACTGGCAAATTATCACACAAAAGTTATGCCCTCTTGCCCTTTCTGGGGAAGTGGATTTTTTTGATGGCTTAAATCACTGAGCTATGAATATGTATATGCATAACTAGCTCTCTCTGTCTTCTAAGCTATTAGTACTTCAGCAGTATGTTTTAAAATAGTATATGCATCATTTTTGAAGGTTTAAAAAAAACCCCATGGCATTAACACATCCTTACCCATGAAGAGAAGATGAAGACAAGGCTCTAAGGGGAATTAATTGAAAATAACAATTTTAATGTAAATGGAAAATACCATCTCAGTAATGGTATTATAATTCTTTAGAATACCTTGAAATACATTGTAAATGACCACTACCATGGTACCATACTTTTTGCAGCTGCTGCTGCTTCCAGCCAACATACATCATTGCTGTAGCCTCCGGAGGTACAAAAATGGGGGAAAATATTGGGCTGATAAAATGCTGTAGTAAGTTAACCGATATTTTTTAACTATTGGCAAAGTTGAATTAATGCCTTTAGTACTTCGGGCAATTGGTTCTTGTCATGCCCATCTATCTCCGTATCAAACAGAAACTCCTGACTAGCGGCTTTAATGCACTCCAACAGCTCGTACCTTCCTATCTGATCTCACAGATCTCCTAATTTATTCCAGCCCGCACACTTGGCTCCTCCAGCCCCAGCTTGCTCACAGCATCCAGAACTCGTTTATCTCCCCATCGACCCCTTTCCCATGTCCTCTCTCTGGCCTGGGACTCCCTCCTCCTCTACACATATGACAGACCACCACTCTCATTTCATTTCATTCATTCATTCAATAGTACTTATTGAGTGCTTACTATGTGCAGAGCACTGTACTAAGCACTTGGAATGTACACTCTCCCCTCCTTCAAGGCCTCATTAAGGTCGTGTCTCCTCCAAGAAGTCTTCCCTGATGAAACCCTCTTTTCCCTGATGCCCCATCCCTTTTGTCATCTGTGTGCTTGGATCTGTACCCTTTGCTATTCACCCCACTCTCAGCCCCACAGCACTTCTGTGCATATCCCTAATTTATTATCCATAATAATCCATTATCCATTCAACACAAATAAAAATAATGGTATCTGTTAAGTGCTTACTACGTGTCAAGCACTGTTCTAAGCACTGGGTTAGATACAAGCTAATTAGGTTGGACACAGTCCCTGCCCTTCATGGGGCTCACAGTCTTCACCCCCATTTTACAAATGAGGTCACTGAGGCACAGAAAAGTTAAGTGCCTTGCCCAAGGTCATGGAGCTGACAAGTGGTGGAGCCAGGATTAGAACCCAAATCCTTCTGACTCCCAGACTCGTGCTCTATCCACTAGGCCATGCTGCTTCCCCATTTACATTCATGTCTTTTTCCCCCTCGAGACTTTAAGCTCACTGTGGGCAGAAAACACACTTACCACTTCCGTTTTATTGTACTCCCCCAAGCGATCAGTCCAGTGCTCTGCCAACAGTAAGCACTAAATAAATACCACCGATTGATTCATTTTTACTGATAAGACCTACTGTGATGGAGGGACAGTCGATGTCTAACTCACAATATATTTTCTGCTGTAATTTCTACCATCTACAGACTTCCACTCCTTGGAAAAAGAAGGAAATCTGCATTAAGGTATTTTGCTCCTCCAGTGTGCCATGAGGGATTTGAGGCACTGTGCTCCCAGAAGTAGCAGGATCTTTACGTTTGACTTCCCAAATCAAACAAATATTATCATCTGTAGTGGTGAGTATAATAGTTACGCCCTTAAAATCACTAGCTCAGTGGTAGGCACACTCCTGTATTTGAACTAGGCTAGTTGACAGGTCTGCCCAGCACATCCCATTGCTCTCAACCCTAATTTCCAGTTGGAACATGGAGTTTCAACCATGTTCCCTGTGTGATCTGTTCATGTGACTCTGCTATACAGTGAACACCACTTAAACTTATGGTTCTCACTAAATTACAGACCAAAGCACCGATAAAATAGCTCAAGCGACTGTGCCCTTAGTAAATGTCATTTTCTCTATTTAAACTTGAGTTTTCACCGTTCAACACAAATGATATACAGGACCACTTAAGGGCAGCGTGTCTAAAAGGAGTGACAAATGTTTTCATTATGTTTTTTATATCCATTCTTAAATAACCAACTTTGATAGATTACTGGCTGAACCAGATTCCGCACACATCCCAAAGAAATAAGAACCTCTGTTCCAGCTTACATTCTAATTCACTTGCTTTATGGATTTAGAGATGTAAGGCTGCTCTTTTCATTTCTTCATAAATATAATTCTAGATCAGAAATAAATACTAAACTTCAAATGGCTCAAAATGTATTCAAACATGAAAATGCATGAGTTGAAAATGTAGTAGGGTATTTCAAATATCTGCTTTGACAAGAACAAATAAGAATAAAGAAGCAGGAAAAATGAAATGTGCTTAAAAACACCCAATCTTCACTTTAAAAAGCTTTAATTAAATGCAAAGAATTCAAAGTTTAATAATATCTTATGCAGAATTATAAAAATCAAGGCCCAAATGATGGAAGTTATTCCACAAGAATGATTTTTCTCGGAAGGTACATCTCAGATACACTAAGGTTTAATTTTCATGTTTATGATCTCCCCAAAACTGAAAGTGACTCTGAAACCTGTGCAAAATCCACTAGACCACATTGCTTCTGGGACACGCAGTTCTAGTTATGGTAATAATCATTATGGTATTTGTTAAGCACTTACTGTGGGCGAAGCACTGTTCTATCTGCTGGGGTAGATCCAAGCTAATCAAGTTGTCCCATATGGGGCTCACAGTCTTAAATCTCCATTTTACAGATGAGGTAACTGAGGCCCAGAGACGTGAAGTGGCTTGCCCAAGCTTCACAAATCAGACAACTGGCGGAGCCGGGATTAGCCCCCATGTCCTCTGACTCCCAAATCCGGGCTCTTGCCACTAAGCCACCCATTTGGCCAGTGCTACTAGATCTACACTTCCAAATAATACTTCGAATACGGAAGTTGCTCTGTACATCCTATCTTCAGTTTCACCTCCTATACCCGTTTCTCACACCTTTGGACAATGGAGGGATTATAGATCTCAAATTCTCAAGATGCTATGCGCACAGCTCAACAAATTTTGGTTAAATTTACCAGTCCCTCCAAAATAACACCATCAGATTGTTTTTGTCCTTGTGCTAACTTTAACTTAATTGACTGTTTCTGTTAGTTTTATGTTTTACCTCTATAACATTCTGCTTTGTTGCAGTGTTTGTAAATTACATATAGGACTACCTGCTTGTCAACCTCGATTTTCACTAGGCAGTGATTAATAGTACATTTGCTAAACTCTACCTAGAAGCTTTTAATAACTATCTTTTTGAGAGGAAAAAAGAGAAAGCGATGTTAGGCAAGTTATAAAATCTAGAGGACCATAAAACCCATACAAGGGAAAAATTAAGGAAAACGTGTTTTCTAAATTTCTTGTCAAAGCTTTGGAAATCTTAGGACAACAGTTCATTTGAAGACACTAACACAGGCTGTTACCACCATCTCCTTACTAACATATTTTCCCTTCTTGACCCCTTCCCGATGACATTCCCGTCTGGGTTTCTGCCTTGGAGAATGGAGTATTAAGTTAAATAAAATTCTCAACATGAATGACAGCAAAAATGTCAACCCTTAGACACAGGAATTTATTTGGGGTAAAAATTAAGAGACAATAATGCTTGTAGTTAGAGCTCAATATGGCTCAGATCCTGTCACGTATGCTATACCACCTAGGAAGGTTATCAGAACGACTTAAAGAGGATGCTTTGAGACACCCTATTTAGTTATCTGAGAGCAATGATGCAAACCACACAAGTATTTATTCTTCATTTATTCATTCAATCTTGAGTTAAATTCCTGTGAAACAACAGGCGCTAAAATAGCCATTGGATAGAAACTACCAGAGAATTTACTAGTTCACCAAATGAACTTCAAATACTCCAGCTCTCCTAAATATTAGTATTATCAAAATTAAAATCTGTCTTTGGATTTATCACAAGATTTCAATCTTTACTGATATGACTTGCTTAGCTCAGAAAATAGTCATGAGTATAGTAAAGAAAAATTCCTTTCATAGCATGACAAGTTCATTCAAAATATATTTCATAAAGAAAAAATCCCAATCACCCATAAATGGATTATTACATTTCTTAGCTTGTGTCTGGCATCTGAAATTAGCTATGAAAAATGTATCCATTATGCATTCAATTCAACCACAATTACAAAATGTCTGAAAGTTCAATCATCCCTTTGTAACAATATGCACGGCTCTGCTAATGGATATTTTGTATTTGTTGATCGTTACGACTACATGTTACGCTACTCATTTAAGGAGGACCTAGTGTTTTAAAGGAATCATGACAATCCACTCCATCTTCAAAGCCCAACTAAAATCGTATCTCCTCCAAGAAGCCTTCCTAGTGTAACCTCTCATTTCTCCGCTCTATTCGTGCTCACACTGGATGTCTAAGCGCTTACGTCTGGACCCTTTTCGTACTCTGATATTCACCCCACCCTCACTTCTCTATCACTTATGTACATATCCTTAATTCTGCAATTTATTTAAATGTCTGTCTTCTCTGTACTAGAGTGGATTATAAACTACCAACTGTATTGCACTGTGTTCTAACCCAAGTATTTGGTAAAGTGCTCTGAACACAGAAAACACTTAATAGCTTTAATTGACTGACCGTCTGAGTACTTTTGTTCAATATACCTTATGGCAATCCTAAAATCAATCAATTGATCGTATTTATTGAGCACTTACTATGTGCATAGCACAATTCAACAGAATTAGCAAACACAGACCCAGCCCATAACAAGTTTACAGTCTAGAGAGGGAGACAGACATTAAAAGATTAAGACTGTGAGCCCCACACGGGACAGGGACTGTGTCCAACCCAATTTGCTTGTATCCTCCCCAGTGCTTAATACAGTGCCTTGCACATAGTAAGCGCTTAACAAATACCATAATTATTATTATTATGAATAGGTAATTTATAAAATGGAATTTAAAGATACGTACATAAATACTGTGGGGTTGGGCGAATAGTAAATGTCCAAAGGTCACAATATTAATCCTTATTTTACAGATGAGAGTGTAGTGACTTGCGCAAAGTCACACTGCAGATAAATGGCAGAATCAGAATTAGAACCCAGGTCCTTCTGATTCTCAGACCTGTTCTCTATCCACAAGATGAAGATACTTCTCTACTGCCACTTGCTACATTGCCCAGGACTAAGCATTTGGAACTGTAAAACAAATAAGTCGCATGTCCCTGTCCCAAAGAAGCTTACACCCTAACTGGGGAAAAACCCATAAAGAAATTTACAAAGAGTAACGATAACTGAATTTACAACTTAATAAGCACATATAATACCTCTCAGGGTCGCAGCTGGAGAGTTTCCAGTACTCTACCAGTCTCGACTAAGGGAGGCATAGCCATTCCATTCCTAGCTTGGGCAGTGGCTAGCGAGTGGAAGGCCATCTGCTACAGGTCAAAACTCACCTGTGCTGGGCAGCAGCGGCACGGAGAGAGTCGAGAGCGGAGACTCATTTACCGTATGGAGGGAGGAAATGGTAAACCACTTTCGTATTTTTACCAAGAAAACTCTACGGATACGCTACCAGAACGATTGCGGATGGAATTCTGAGAGATGTGTCCACGGAGTCGCTATGGGTCGGACAGGCCTCGACAACATAAGACATCAACAAGCATATATAAAAGTGCTAAGAATAGGTATACCGAAGTACTAGAAAGGGCCAGTGGGTTCACATGACTTTGGGTGCTGGAGTTGGCAGGTTAGGCGAGATGAGTTTTTAGGAAGACCTTGGGGTGCGGGTAAAACTATAGTCTGTCAAATTTTGGGATGGAGGGCTTTCCAAGATGGGGGTGGAGCCCGAGCAAGGGATCGGAGATGCAAAAGTTGAGCGTGAAGTACGGACAGGAAGTGAGACTGGAAGGAACAAAGAGTTGGCGAGCGATACGACTGAAAGGAAAAGAAGGGCAAGTTGAAGCCAACCGGGAAGGGTTTTGGTTACACGAGGAGGGACGCTGGGATTAGAACCCAGGTTCTTCTGACTCCCAGGCCCGTGCTCTATCCACTAGGCCATCCAGCTTCCCTATAACCAGAGCTGGTACCAGGGATGGAGGTGTGGGGGGAGAGGAAGGGGCAAATCTAGGAAATGTTGTATTGGAAGGAAGGGCAGGTTTAAATCGGAGATTTCAAAGATGATGATGAGGTTGAAGGTGACTGAAGGCAGAGAGGAGGATGATGTGATTGATTGACATGAGAAAGTTAGGAGGAGGAATAGGTTTAGGGTTTAATACCTTTTAAAACATGGTGAGTATGAGCTATTGTTATGGGAATTATCATTCGTTATTCCCTAAACATTTGAGTCTAGCACAGCAACCTTCAGAAACAACATCAAGGCATCACAGAGCAAGAGGTTTCCGAGAGACACGCTGGGTTCATGGGAGTCACTGCTGCGCTGGGTCGCCGGTGTCGAAACAAATTATACATCTTTATATAAGCGTAGTGCTGTCAGTGGAATTATAATGGGACACGTAGGTCTTTGTGATTCCCGCTTTGACAGGCAAGAAATTGCTGCAGCAAGTTTGTTATTTTTTCCTCTCAGAAATATAGCAACTAATAATCATCCTCTTTTGGCAGAAACCCTGATGCTGGAGCTGAGAGGGGCCTAGTTCATTCATTCATTCATATTTTCTGAGTGCTTACTATGTGCAGAACACTGTACTAAGCATTCATTCAATAACCCACTCACGAGAAGCAATATGGCCTAGTGGCTAGAATACATGACTGGGAGTCAGAAGGAACTGGGTTCTAATTCTGGCCCCACTACTTGTCTGCTGTGTAACCTTGGGCAAGTCACTTCACTTCTCTCTGCTCATTACCTCATCTTTAAAATGGGGATTAAACTGAGGGCCCATGTGGGACAGGGTCAGTGCCTAACTTAACCTGTGTCTATCCCAGGGCTTAGTAATAATAATGTTGGTATTTGTTAAGCGCTTACTATGTGCAGAGCACTGTTCTAAGCGCTGGGGTAAACACAGGGGAATCAGGTTGTCCCACATGGGGCTCACAGTCTTAATCCCCATTTTACAGATGAGGGAACTGAGGCACAGAGAAGTTAAGTGACTTGCCCACAGTCACACAGCTGACAAGTGGCAGAGCTGGGATTCGAACTCATGAGCCCTGACTCCAAAGCCCGTGCTCTTTCCACTGCGCCACGCTGCTTCTCCAGTGCCTGGCACACAGTAAGCACTTAACAAATACCGTAACAACAACAACAACAAAAAAGAAAACAAAATGACCACATGGCTATGAGAACTGGTGATTATAATTTTATATGGCTTACTCTTTCTCTATATTTTTCAGACTAGAAAATAATTCATCTAGTTCAGAAGAAGATGTCAACACACATGTCAAAAGATCTGTTTTCATCATATTGTGGTCGGACATCAGAGGTCACAAATCTGGCAGAAGGCCACATAGGCTGACCAGAACAGCTGGTCAAACTATGGATGGAGCCTGGCCTGATATCTTCAATAGGATGTAGGTTTAAAATGCTAGGAAGCAGCCCTGCACACAATGGATGAGGAAGATGAAACACACTCCTAAATGAATATGATCTGTCAATAGATTTGTTAAATAATAAGCCTATTCAGTTGCAAAATGGTTTGTTTATTCTGTATATTTTCTGTATGTGCTTCTAAAAGAAAAAAGTATGAATATTGTTCACTACAAGCCTGAGCAACTTTCTTGGGAAATTAAAGAGCCCATTTAGTTTTAAGTAGAATACCACCCCACCATTTTCCTCCATGCAGTCAGAATGCTTGAAAATACTGAATTTATGAATTCCACTCTCACAGAGAGATTGAATTTGTGCAGCATTCCATAGGAAAATTTAATTGTTAAAGCAAATGGCAGGAACCTGTAGCAGACACCGTGAAAGATGCTGGCAAAATTTGCCATCTATTTTCACTCATTTAATTTAACTTGTCACCGCACTAACTAGGGTTATGATCTTTTCAGATTGCAAAAGCTAATTTGGCTCCGAATTGGCCAACACCTGGAGTACACAGGTGTTACGCTTTGGTATTAGCAATTTATTACATGGCCCCATTCCCATTTATACTACTGATGAAATATCCCAACCTGAAGTTAGACAGGTTCACACTGCTTCTCTGAAGTAGCACCCTGAGTGTTGACCACTGGTAGTCACGGTAGTCACTAGCCACCTTCTTCCAGAAGAGGGGACTCATCCAGAGTATTCAGATTAACATACAACTGATATACGCTTAGACAACTGAATCCTAAAAAAATTCTCAACTTCTTTTCCTGTGTTATAGGCTATTTTAAAACTACTCTTCCTGGCTGTACGGAATGACTTAGTAATTATGACTATGACATTTAGCAGTGCCATGCCAACACGATGACCCATACACTTTTAAGAAAATGCTGCTACACTGACCGAATAAGATGCATGCTTCCCTTTGAACACATTAGTCTAAATATGCTGGTCGTTCTCAGGCTTCTGAGGATAAGTTAAAAGCACTAAGGAACAGGTGGATATAGTTCTCTTCTGAAAGTTGGAACAGATCTTGTACCCTTTATCCAAGCGCTTAGTACAGTGCTTTGCACACGGTAAGAGCTCAATAAATACGATTGAATGAATGAAGTCCTGGATGAAAAGTTGCAGCTGATGAGCATTTTATTTATGTTAAAATTTAAATCCAGATAACCAATTCTGCTTTTTTTTTTGGAAGAAATGGCTAACAATGGCACCTTCGGATTTTAAATTGATAGTGCAGGACTTCAAAAAGTTCATCCAAATTTTTTCTCCTTCTCATGCTCTGCTTAGTCCAGTGCCCGCATCTTGATTTGAGTCAACTAGGCTTGTCAGTGCTGATCACTTTATTATGTCATTGATGGTGTTGGAGTGCGATGGCTACTTGAATAGAGTGGATCATCAGTCTTTCCACATGTGAAGTTTTGTATGTCCTTCTGATTTAGTTCACTGTCATCGACAATCCATTAAATATAACAACTGGAAAGTGATAAGCACTAGAAAATTAATAATATTTAGTTTGGGATGTCTGTGAGCCCCATTTGTGGGACAACCTGATAACCTTGAATCTACTAGTGCTTAGAACGGTGCTTGGCACACAGTACGTGCTTAGCAAATACCATCATTATTATTATGTCTGCTTCTGTGAACTCTAGTTTATTCCATGGGAGATGGATGTTTGATATTTTCAATGAATAATAATAATGATGGTCTATGTTAAACATTTACTATGAGCCAAGCACTGTTCTAAGTGCTGAATAATAATCGTATTTGTTAAGTGCTTCTGTGTGCCAGGCATTGCACTGAGCACCGGGGTGGATACAAGTAAATCAGGTTGGACACAGTCCCTGTCCCTCGTGGGCCTAACAGTCTCAATCCTCATTTTACAGATGAAGGTAAACCGAGGCCCAGAGAAATGAGGTGACTTGTCCAAAGTCACACAACAGACAAGTGGCAGAGTCGGGATTAGAGCCTATGACCTTCTGATGCCCATGCTGCTTCCAGTAAGGCCATGTCTATTTAGAAAAATGCTGTTTCCTAAATTTCAGAAAGGATCTATCTACTCTATATCATCATTGAGCGGTGACCATATACCTAAATGTTCCCAAATGTGTAGTACACTGCTCTGCATCGTTGGTGCTCGGTAAATGTGATCGACGATCTTGTTAAATTTAGAACAAGCGGTCATAATAGGGAGCAAAAATTAAGATCTGCCATAGAAAAATAAGCTTTGAGGAATCCAAAGTTGTGGATTTACAGCACTTACATGCATATGCATAATTTATTTTAATGTACATCTTCCCCTCTAGACTGTAAGCTCCTGTGGGCGGGAAAGTGTCTGCCAAATCTGTGATACTACATTTGTGCCAGTGCTTAATACAATGCTGAGCACTCAGTAAGATTTCAATAAATATCACTGATTGATTGACTGTTTGACTGCAAGAGCTTCTTTGTACTTATTTATGAAGAAGCAATTTTGCTATATAAATGTAAATAAAGGTAGAGAGATCTAGTCCAGAACTGGCCTGGAACTACAGAACTGGTTGTTAACAATCTAAAGAGGTTAACAGTGGAAAGAAAAATGTGTCCAAAGGGACATTAAAGTGTCTTGAGATGTCTAACCCAGAAGTTAAACAATCCTACTGCACAAGCAGAGCAATAAAATAGTTTAGGACAACTAATACAATCCAGCATCTCAGACATCTTAAGGAAAGTTATGAACTTTGCCGATCAACTTTTTGGGTCATCTATTTATTCTTGATCCACTTTCCTAATAAAGCCATGACCCAGATCAAGGTGTTTCAATTAAATTAGAATAGTTCAACAACACCAGCATAGCCAAATTCAGAAATACCCCACACAACGAAGCAACATCTAGCTTTCCCTCCTACTGAACTATAATCACCTGGATTTCATATTAAAATTGGTTCACTTGTCAACCTAACTCAAATTTACCAGTAGCGGCTGTTCTTCAAACAATTTAAAGCATTTCTAGATGGTCTGATTTGTCTACATGAAAGACAATCTCAAAGCACTTGTAGTGTCCAATTCATAACTACAAATGAAAAATGTGTTTGAATTTACACTTGAACCATAAAGGATTTACCTAAATGGCTTTTCTTAAGGATCTCATAATGATAATAATGATGGCATTTGTTAAGAGTTTACTATGTGCTAAGCACTGTTCTAAGCACTGGGGTAGATACAAGGCAATCAGGCTGTCCCATGTGAGGCTCTCAGTCTTAATCCCCCATTTTAAAGATGAGGGTAACAGGTAAAGAGAAGTGAAGTGACTTGCCCCAAAGCAGACAAGTGGCAGAAACTGGATTAAAACCCACATCCTCTGACTCCCAAATCTGTTCTCTACCCACTAGGCTATGCTGCTTCTCTCATCTCCTGCTTTGCTATTTTTGAGGGGTTCTGGCACATCACGCTCTTCTCCAAATACATAAATGTAGAATACTGAAACCCTCATGTCACATTCTTACAACACATTCTTAAAGCAAATTACCATTTCCAATCAAAAGGCATTCAAAATATTTATCAGAATCACATCTGGCATCTATGACTCATCTGAAGACAGTGCATGGATGTCTTACGGAAGCCTAGGCTAGCAAATAGTAGCAATTCGGGGATTAATCATTTTCGCTATGGCAACCGCTCCAACGCAATCACCATAGTGACATGGACAGAATAGAAAACTCCAATGAAGAGCATTTATTTACTTGGAAGTACAGTGCAGACAAAAGAAGCATTCGCTAGTGAACAGTTAAAGCACTTCAGGTGATTGCATTCGCACTACAGATGTCAATTTTACAGTAAAATATACAGAGTCAGGGGAATCTACTTTGGGAAGCTCCCCTGTTTTAAATCAACCGACACACCAGAAAGCAATATAGCAAAGGACTGATGGAATTGGTAAGAACTGTGCTTATTTGCTTTCTGAACAAATTACAAAATAATAATAATGATGGTATTTGCTAAGCGCTCACTATGTGCTACACACTGTTCTAAGCAGTGGGGTAGATACGAGGTAATCAGGTTGTCCCACATGGGACACACAGTCTTAATTATTATTATTAATCCCCATTTTACCGATGAGGTAACTGAGGTACAGAGAAGTTAAGTGGCTTGCCCAAAGTCACACAGCGGACAAGTGGTGCAGCCCGTGACTTCCGGGCCTGTGCTCTACCCACTAGGCTACGCGGCTTCTCAAATTTGTCATACGGTGTTGGGATGACAAATGGCCAACTCGGTACACAGTAAGAGCTCAAATAACATTGCTTGAAATGTGGGATTCTGTGTACGCTGCAGTCTTCTCCTAGTTAGCTAGTGTGCAAGGTGACATTTCTGACCATGAGTCCCATAATGGACAGCAGGAGAGATCATTTATTAGGAGGCTTGCCAATTTTAACTGTGAAATGCAAAAAACTCTATTTTGTTGACTTGAGCTTTAGGATAAAACCCCAAAACTAATTCACCTGAATGATATAATTAAGTCCACGAAGTTATAACAACTAGACCTCTCCCAATTTTTTCTAGCATTCAATAATCATCACCTGTCTTTTGACGGTCTTTCTTCTATGATTTGTAAGATGGAAAATGAACATTCAATTATCACTGGCATTCAGGCTAAGTGTAAAATTTAAATTTTCATATATGGCTCATCTGGTTTATTTCCAATCAAGAAACAACTTCAATTTGCCAGACTGCCTACTGAACACCACTAATTGGTAAAACAAGGAAAAATATAATTGATATGACTGCTCTCTCATATTAAGGAATTGCTCTGCCAGAGTTGAACTGGAATTAGCACCTGGCATTTTACCAAAGCACCAAACAGGCTTCACAAAAATCATTTTTGAGATATTTTTCCAGTACACTGATGGAAATTTGAACCTGAAATTACTTAATTTCACCTCTCCCAACTAGTGGCTGACATTCTAAAAACTTTAAAGGGGCTATGGTGGCATTAAAAATGCTCTCAATCACTACAGATTCTATGTAGGTTTTGTGTAGAATGCACGCAGCATTTATGTTATTCATGAAAGGGAGGGGAGTCGGAGAAACAGAGAGGAGAGCTGGAGGATGGTGAGAAACAGACCATGATTGTGATATATGTGGTATGAAATTGTGTTAAGTGCTTTCCATGTGCCAATCCCTGAACTAGATGCTCAGGCAGCTATAATACGATCAGAAGAGACACAGTCCCTGTCCCACATGGATTCGCAGCCTAAGAGTGAGGAGAACAGGGGTTGAACCCCCAATTTTACAGATGAGGGAAACTGAGGCACATCAAAGTGAAGTGACTTGCCTAAGCGTGGAGTAGTGGATAGGGCCCGGGCCTAGGAGTCAGAAGGTCATGGGTTCTAATCCCAGCTCGGCAACTTGTCTGCTGCGTGAACTTGGGCAAGTCACTTCACTTCTCTGTGCCTCAGTTCCCTCATCTGTCAAATGGGGATTGAAGCTGTGAGCCCTGTGTGGGACAGGGACTGTGTCCAACCTGATTTGCTTGTACCCATCTCGGCACTTAGTACAGTGCCTGGCACATAGTAAGCGCCTAACAAATATCATCATTATTAAAGAGGAGATCGGAGCACGCACCTTTACACTCCTTAGTACTTTGTTCTGTCCAGAAGAAATACTCCATAAATACCACTGATTGAGAAAGGTTAAGCAATGAACCTCTTCAGTCACACCCAATTCACACAGCAATGGGTAAAACTCAGGGTATCCCTGATATTTATCATTTTGATTCAGTTTTAGGTGGCTCTTAGATACGGGGCTCAACAAAAGGTTAAGGGAATTTCCTTTTCTCAAAGGAGGCAAAGATGACTTATCAAATATCTTCTTTATCTTAGCAACAGGGTGTTAGATGAGGCAAACTTCTAAGGCACAAATAGCATGCACGTCATATAATGGGCTCAAGAAAATAGGCATACATTTTACAGGAGGACATGGTATTTATTAAGCGCTTACTATGTGCCAGGCATTGTACTAAGTACTGGGGTGGATACAAGCATGTCAGGTTGGAAAGAGTCCACATGAGGCTCAGAGAAGTGAAGTGATGTGCCCAAGGTCACACAGCAGACAAGGGGAGGAGACAGTATTAGAGTCCATGACCTTATGACTCCCAGGCCCGTGCTCTACCCACCACGCCTTGGGATAAATATACGGTGCACACAATTCTTCCAGATGGGCAGGTGTTTACTATGGGTTTTGGAGGGAATGCTGGTTGATGAGTAAAGGAATAATCTTTTGCCAAGGCGTTTCTCTCCAGATAGAACAAGATTGCGATGTTGGAAAAATCACTGGGCACATGAGAGTGGCACCGGCAAGTACTCACTTTATAACCCCCTCATTACAGGGAGAACTGAGTAGATTGAAAAAAGCGTATAATAAATAGAAGGACTGTGTTCCCTGGGAACATGGGAAGAAGCATAACTCAGTGGAAAGAGCACAGGCCTGGGAATCAGAGGACCTGGGTTCTAATCCCGCCTCTGCCACTTGTCAGCTGTGTGACTGCGGGCAAGTCGCTTAACTTTTCTGTGCCTCAGTTACCTCATCTGTAAAATGGGGATGAAGACTGTGAGCCTCACGGGGGACAAGCTGATTACCCTGTATCTACCCCAGTGCTTAGAACAGTGCTCTGCACATAGTAAGCACTTAACAAATACCAACTTTTTTTTTTTTTTCCTCTGAGCCTCAGTTACCTCACCTGAAAAATGGGAATTGACTGTGAGCGCATATGGGATGTGAGTTGTGTCCAACCTGATTAGCTCATATAATAATAACTGTGGTATTTGTAAAGTGCTTACTACGTACCAGGCACTGTATTAAGCACTGAGGTGAATACAAGCAAATCAGGTTGGACACAGACCCTATCCCACATGGGGGCCATTTTACAGATGACGCACAGACAAGTGAAGTGACTTGCCCAAGGTCACACAGCAGACAAAGGGTGGAGTTGGGAATAGAACCCATGACCTTCTGACTCCCACGTCAGTGCTCTATCTCACTTCTCTTCATATCCACTCCAGCGCTTAGATACGTTTGTCATGATATGCATGTCGAGAAGTGGATACAGCATGGGCCTGGGAGTAAAAGGAAAACACTAAATACAAAACAAAAGTAAAAAACCAGTAACAAGTGTTCATAACAGGCACTGTAAGCACTTAAATACCCAAAGAGGAAAAGAAAACCCCCAAAACAAAACCAGTGCAGGTATTCACCGCAGATACTGTAGTAAAAACACTTGGGAGAGTACAACATAACAATATTTACAGAGCTGGTGGACACATGCCTTGAACCACAACAAGCTTATAGATTAGAGGGGAAAAGAGACATTAATATGAAATAAAGAACATTACGGATATGGACATACGTGATGTGGGGACATTTGCAGGGCCCAGCTGCTGACCCAGTGGCAAAGCGCCTCCTTGGAGAAAAAGGGATCTGATTCTAGTCTCGGTTCTGCCTGTAGCTGGCTGGGTGAAGCCCGCACACGCACTTCTCTATGTGCAGCTTCCCTGCCCTCTGGTGTAGTGGAGAGAGCACCGGTCTGGGAGTCAGAAGGTCACGGATTCTAATCTCGGCTCTACCACTTGTCTGCTTTGTGACACTGGGCAAGTCTCTTCACATCTCTGGGCCTCAGTTACCTCATCTGTAAAATGGGGACTGAGACTGTGAGCCCCATGTGGGACAGGGACTGCGTCCAACCTGATTTGATTGTATCCATCCCAGCGCTTAGTACAGTGCCTGGCACACAGTAACCGCTATACAAATACCACAGTTATTATTATTACCTAGCTCACTGCACTCTGTGTCCCAATCATCAGCATCAGTGGTATTTATTGAGCACTTATTGTGTGCAGAACACTGCACTTAGCACTTGGGAGAGTATAATACAACAGAGTTGGTAGACATAATGGCAGAATGGTAGAACATCACTGAAAGGGATGAGACAGTGAGCTTGGTGCTGCTAAAGTTTCAGGACCAAGTCTAATCCATCCATTCATTCATTAATTCAATCATACTTATTGAGTGCTTACTGTGCATAAAGCATTGTACTAAGCACCTTTCCTTATATGGTGATTCCTTCATACATTTTCATTCCTGTAGATGATAAGCTCCTTGTGGACAGGGATTCTTTCTACCAACTTTTTGTACTGTACTTTCCCAAACACTTAGTAAAGTGCTCTTCACACAGTAAGTGCTTAATAAATACCACTAATTGATCGTTAGTTGACCTCCCCCACGCCAAAGCAATATTTATTTATAAATTGATACATTTAGTTCAAAGATTGCAGGAGATTGTACTACAGTACATAGAGGTCCTTGGAGGGAGGAAATCATAAACATCCTAAAGATAAATATATAAATATGCTTGTTAACCTCTATATAGGTTCCCTATACCTATATCTAGGTCACGTATAGGCTACCTATACCTATGTTACCTATTTTAGGTAATAGATGAGCAACCTCTATATTGGGAGAAGCAAAGTGGCTTAGTGGGAAGAGCTCAGAATTGGGAGTCAGAGGACATGGGATCTAATTCCGGCTCTGCCACTTGTCAGCTGTGTGACTTCGGGCAAGTCACTTAACTTCTCTGTGCCTCGGTTACCTCATCTGTAAAATGGGAATTAAGACTGTGAGCCCCACATGGGACAACCTGATTACCCTGTATCTACACCACTGCTTAGAACTGCACATAGTAACCACTTAACAAATACCATTATTTATAGCATTGTCAAAAATCAGAAAGGTTGGGAGAGAAACACAAGGAATAAGAGAGGGTAGGAACAAAAGAGAATATTTACGAAGCAACAATTATTTATTGGTACTTATTGGGTGTTTACAGTGTGCAGAGCACTGAATTAAGCACTTGGGAGAGTATAAGACAAGAGATTTGGTAGACTCAATCCCTGCCTTCAAGGGGTTTATAGTATAAGCGCCAGTGCACTAAATGGTAACTTAGGAATGTGAAAAAATTCTTAGAGAACTTCATCTATACACTCCACTTGGTAAGATTTTAGCTGCCAAATACCTGGAAAAAGTACTAAGTTTATTTTGGGTAAATAGTAGTAGAAAGAGTTCTTTTCTAACACTGTTGGAAATCACTCTTCTTAATTAACCTTAGTATAGTACACTGACTTCACTGACACAATTCTCTGGTGGCTGGAACAAAGGAGTGCCGAGAACCTTATTCTGTCGGTTTTAAATAGCACATGATTGATTATTTTCTTTCTATTGGAAATACCCCTTTTGAAATCAGTTTTCATTCCTTTGGCCGTAGCAAAATGACCTGAGATTAAATTAGAGCACCTTGGCATATTTAAAAATTCTTTAGGTGTAAGAGTTGAAACCCTATTCAGATCTCCTTTGAGAGCTGCAAAAGTAGGTCTTTCAGGAGCCTGTTTTTATAACACAGGCTTGCTTCTTCGCTTACATTTAAACTTCAGTTTCTAATCGAGGCTGTAAGACACATGCTGCTGAAAAATATGTTGATGAATTCAGGGATAGTCAAAAGGTCCTTAATTTTCTGAACTGGGCAACTCTTATTCCAAATCTTAGGGAAGATGTTGTAATTTCTTAGACATTTTTAATGCCCATTGAAAGAGTTGTTTTTTAAGTAACTCAGCATCCTCTGGCAATATTTGTTACTTCCATTTTGGGGGAAAAAAACATACTTCTCAAAGGAAATATAAGTTCGCAGGCAGTATGTATTATGTGCTTATTAATATTCATGATATTATTCAATGCCATCTGCTTTTTGGAATCATTAGCCAACTTGTTTCTGACAACTCTTTATTCACCACTGGGACAATGCTAATCTAAAATTACATGAATACAGAAGGAAGATATAAAACTTTGTTAGGCACTGCTTTTTGATCACAGCTTGCCAGTTTATCAAAAATTTGTAAAGACCTTTTTTACTCTTGTCACACTCTCAAAAAACCTTGGTCTCTCAACCCCCAAAGAAGTAGCGTGGGCTCGTGGAAAGAGCAAGGGGCTGGGAGCCAGAGGACCTGGGTTCTAATCCCAGCTCTGTCATTTGTCTGCTCTGTGACCTTGGGCAAATCATTTAACTTTTCTATGCCACAGTTACCTCATCTGAAAAATGGGGACTCAAACTATGAACTCCCTGTGGGACATGGACTGTGTCCAACCTGATTTTCTTATATTCATTCATCCAATCATATTTATTAAGCACTTACTGCATGCAGAGGACTGTACTAAGCGCTTGGGAGAGTACAATATAACAATAAACAGACACAGTGCCTACCCACAACGACCTTACAGACTAGAGGGGAAGAAAGACATTAATATAAATAAATTAGAGATATGTACATAAGTACTGTAGGGCTGGGAGGGGGAATGACTAAAGGGAGGAAGTCAGGGAGACACAGAAGGGAGAAGGAGAACAGAAAAGGAGGGCTTAGTCAGGGAAGGCATCTTGGAGGAGATGTGCCTTCAATAAGGCTTTGAAGGGGCAGAGAGTAATTGTCTATAGGATGAGGAGGGAGTGCATTCCAGGCCAAAGGCAGAATGTGGGTGAGAGGTTGGTGGCGAGACAGATGAGATCGAGGTACAGTAAGAAGGTTGGCATTAGAGAAATGAAATGTGCGGGTTGGCTGTAGTAGGAGAATAGTGAGGTGAGGTAGGAGAAGACAGGGTGATGGACTGCTTTAAAGCCAATGGTGAGGAGTCTCTGCTTGATGAAGGAAGGGCAACCACTGGAGGTTCTTGAGGAGTGGGGACCAAACTTTTTGTAGAAAATGAACCAGGCAGCAGAGTGGAGTACGGACTGGAGCGGGGAGAGACAGGAGGCAGGGAGGTCAGCAAGAAGGCTGATAGAGTAATCGAGGCGGGAAAGGATAAGTGCTTTGATTAACATGGTAGCAGTTTGTGTGGAGAGGAAAGGAATGGCTTTGAGATGTCAGAAATTCAGAATTTATGCGTAAACTGGTACACAAAAGCCTAAGTGAAATATTGGACACTGATTAAATTTAGGCACAACACAAAAACGTTAAGACCTAATGTGCCAAGGCATTAGAACTACTGATCCTTGACTAAATATGGTCAAGTCAATATAAAAACAGAATGAAACAGGGCTTGTGTTTAAACGGGATTTTCACCTTGATTCATTTATAAGCTATTTTCGTATAAACATACTTTAGAACTGCGGCAGTAGCACAAAATGTGTGTTCCTTGAATTGCCAATACTTCTCAAGCATAAAATGATTTCCTACAACCCTCTGGAATACTAACTCCTCTGGATGTGAATTATTTATTATCATTGTGAGATAATTAATGAAGATCTTCAAACACATTCTCTGGGAAAAGAGCTTCTCCCCCATGAGTTACGATGGTGCTCGACATGAGGGACACCAATCTTGACAATAAGCTAATTAAATATAGGACAAAAGGCCTCAAGAGTACCCCAAGCTGTGCTATTCTCTGATTGGATGAGATGATTACTAAAGGCCCTCACAGACACCGGATGATCCCTTACATGACCTGCAAGTTAAAAGATGCCTTCCATGTTCCATGAGCATTACCATTCATGCACTGAAACAACATCACACGGATGCTTCGGAGGAAGTTTGCAGAACAGAGGGTGTTTCTCCAAAGAGCCTCTGCCCCGTCTCCTCTGCTACTGATTCTTTCAAATGTGAAATCCGTCTATTTCATCGTGTGACTGGATGTTGGAAAGGGTTGACGATTCATGCCAGAGGCAGAATGGAGGGCAATCTATGGCGTGGCTAAGAAAGGCATTTTATTTTTATAAGCGCTCTTATAGATTGAATGCGTTTAAAGTTTGGGATGACAGCGAAACTGATTTGAGTCACTTCGCTTTTATTCACGTGACCTATGTAAAATGTGCAAAATGAAGGAGACACCAAGTTATGTGAATTTAAATTCTAATTTCTCCTGAATAAAAATTACTTCACCCATGAATTAAGTCTTCCCGCTGCTTTATAGTAAGAAATAACTAAGCCTGGCTGGAGTCTTCATAAATTCATAGATTGATTGGGAAAAGAAGTTTGATTCACATTTTGCTGGAACTAATTTTTCAGTGGCTATAAATTTTATGGGAATTGGAAACAAGACCTTAAAAATTTTACACAACAACATAACTGTTGATAATAACCTTTATGCAAGAATAAGAAAAAGGTTGTTAATCCAGAATTACTTTCATTTTTTGAAGACATCAATACTAAAATGATAGGACTGATGGAATGAAGAAAAAGTTGAAACACTAGTGAAATTAAAGGACGTTTCTCACGCATGGAAAAATCATCTTGACTGAAATGGAGCTGGAGAGGTAATGGCTCTTAGAAAGCGAGTAAAGAGGTATAGAAACATTTTTTTATATGGTATTTGTTAAACTCTTACTACGTGACAAGCACTGTATTAAGCCCTGAGGTAGATACAAGTTAATCAGGTCAGACACATTCCCTGTCCCACATGGGGTTCGAAGCTGAAGTAGGAACAATTATTGAACCATTTTACAGTTGAGGAAACTAAGGCACAGAGAAATGACCAAATGGCAGCGTTAGAACTGGAACTCAGGTCCTTTGACTCCTAGACCTTTGTTCTTTCCACCAGGCCACGCCGCTTCCCACTGCAGAATACTCGGCAAGTTAAGAGATTTTAGCCACAGTAAAGTAATGATATTTGTGGTATTCGTTAAATGTTTACTATGTGCCAAGTGATGGGGAAGGTCAAATACAATCTGACCGAACCCAGGCCCTGCCACTCATGGGACTAACAATCTAAGGGTGGGGAGAACAGGGATTTCATCTCCATTTTAAATGTGAGGAAAATGAAGCACCAAGTAGCAGTATGGTAGGAATGGTATTTGTTAAGCGCTTTACTGTGTGTAGAGCACTTTACCAAGCACTAGGAGCGAATTCACAGGTGGGAATTAAACATGGTAACAAGTTAAGTGACTCATCCAAGGTCACATGAGAGGAAAATGGGAAACCATATGACCTAAGTGGAAAGACCAATGGTGCCTGGGAGTTAGACGATCTCGGTTCTTATCCCAGCTCTGCCACTTGCCTGTTGTGTGACCTTGGGCAAGTCACGCAACTTCTTTGTGTCTCAATTTCATTATCTTTAAAATGGGGATTAAATCTTACTCCCTTCTACTTAGCCTGTGAGACCCATGTGGGAAAGGGTCTTTGTCCAAGCTGATTATCTTCTATCTCAGAGCTTAATACAGTGCCTGGCACCTAGTAAGCACTTAACAAGTATCATTAAAAAAAAAAATGGCAGAGCTATGACAGACCAATAGCATTCTTATAGCAATTCCTATTTGCAAATATTCCTGTACGGATTTAGACAATATAGAGGACAAGTCCAAGTCCCTGTCCTGCTTGGTGCTTGGGAGCATATGATAAAAGCAGAAGACATAATCCTTGCCTTTGAAGTCACAGAAAGGTACACACATATAGGAAATAAACTAAAAAATGGAATGAATCTGGGTTGTATTTGAACAGGTTATTTTACCATTTATTTTTCTGGTCAGTAGCTAACATGTCCAGTTCTTGAGTTTACTAAAGAAAAGTTAGATGTTCACCATGGCTTACTCTATTAAAACTCATAAAAATTACAACTGTGCTGAATTTAAAAAAATTGAAAATGAAAAGCACAAATCTTGCTTTTGTTTGTTAGTTCATTTATTTCCCAAAGGTATCTGACCACAGTACTAAATTATCCTATACCGCCACTGGTAGCACTGCATATTTAAATTCTCACGAGGGGGCTTCCTTGGAATACTGGAGTCATTTTCCAGGATCATGATCCTGGGGTTAGGTCAATGATCAGAAAAGAGACCAAAGGGAATCCTTGGACCCTAGAACCCTGTACTTTCATCTGAGAAGCAGCATGGCCTAGTGGAAAGGGCATGGGCTTGGGAGTCTGAGGACCTGAGTTCTAATCCTGATTTGCCATTTATCTCCTATGTGACCTTGGGTGAGTCACTTCATTTCTTTGTGCCTCAGTTTCCTCCCTTATAAAATGGGGAGTCAATACCTGTTCTCCCTCCTACTTAGGCTTTGAGCCCCTTGTGGGGCAGGGACTGTGTCCGTTCTGATTGTCGAGTAAGCACTTAAAAACCATATTAATATTATTATTATTGGAGCTTAGAGACTATTATAGCTTGCCTCCTGCCAGAGTCTGGGGGTTTGAAGTGATCTCCAGCTCCATCTCACAGTCAGAAAAGGGACGCAGAAAGCCTCTCCTTCCCTCTTTTATACACAAAGACAATTGGGTACATATCACCTTACCCCTCCACATTACTAAATACCGTGTAATCTAAAAATGCACTCATTGTAAAATGATAATATTCTAAAGACTTTATCATTTCACCATGCTGGAATAATGGTAGAGTTGATTTTTTGACAAGGTATGAGAAAAAAAAACTAAGGGAAATGAAAAGATTAACTCACCAAAGTCCGCAAATGCTGACTGTCCAACCACCACCATATCTTTAGGTTTTTGTGTTATGTAACTGGCAGTGGAGAAATTTCCATCCTGTGAAATTTAGAAAACAAACTGTTAGAATGTTATAAAATGTCCACAAAAATAGGAAAAAAGCAACTGAATTGAGAAAACAGCCATGTAAAACTGTGGAAACATGGATCCAAGAACCTCGACTGAGACTTCGTTAGAATGTTTCATCTTTTAAATGATATATGAGAAAACCAATCAGTCCTTTCACATCTTTTTTTCTAGTTTTGTTTCTTTGTTTTATTCCCTTCTTTGCAAGCAGAACTCTCTGGGATTTTGACAAACCTCAAATATACACCTTTACAGCAAGCTAGGAAGTAAGACTCTAACTTCTGCCTGGAGATGTATTTTATAGCTATTTGATGTATTGTAAGATAAGTGCAATATAGAGGCTACAAAAACTGTAGTCACAGCTGCTAAGCAGAGAATATACATACTATATTCAAACTCACCAGGAAAAGGACACTAAATCAAACCTGCCGTTTCAGACCTTCTTAAATAAAGTAATACTATGCAATATTTATCTCTGAAAGCAGGAACACTAAAGAGATCCTTTGATCATAGCTTTGCCCTACAACTTCAGACTTTTTCTACATGGAAGGAACCATCTAAATGAAGTTTTTTACCCAGTTTATTTTTATTATCAATGATATCTCAATTTATTCATTTATTCACTCCACTTCTTATCCAGCACATACTCCAAGCTTTTTTTTTTCCAACTCCACCCCTATACGGTGGGTGGTTGGCTTCTAAGTCACTTTCTTGCAGAATCAATTCTGACCCTCCTGCAGCATGTCATTATTTAAAACGACAGCTTGGAGAGCAAAACTTACAAGCCAAGAAAAAGCGTTAAGGATTTGCCTTTGACCGGATAACAGAGCGGCAGCATGGCACAGTGGACAGAATATGGCCCTGGGGGTCAGAAGGTCGTTGGTTCTAATTTGACTCCGCCACTTGTCTACTATGTGACCTTGGGCAAGTCGTTTTATTTCTCCGTACCTCAGTTACCTCATCTGTAAAATGGGGATTGAGAGACTGTGAACCCCCAGTTCACATGGGACAGCGACTGGGTCCAACGCGCTTTGCTTGTATCCACCCTAGTGCCTGGAATGTAGTTAGTGCTTAGCAATACCATAATTATATTATTATTCCAAGTGCTCAAATAGGGCTGAATACAGATGCAGAAACCAACTCACTCACATTCTCCTCACTTCCAGTATCTAATAACTTTGATGTACTTTCACTGACGGCTTTTCTACAGCCTTCTCATCAGTGAAACATTTCACTTAAACTCAAGTGTACTCTGAAAGGACTTCCCCTCTTGCCAATGAAAATGATCTCTCGGAAAATCCTAACTTTCCAAGCCTATTTCTGCTGAATAAAATGCTTCATTTCTGTCAATTGCCTGCTAACACAAAAACACTTTTTTGAATATAGTTACAAAGGACAAAAAACCCCTAAAAGCTCTCAAATTATACTAAGTTTAATCGGTGGAATTTTACCATTCAAAGCTGTTAGGTGTCATAGACTTGTAGAGCACATATTAAAATAAATACTACCTTTCTATCTTGCACTCATTTCTAAGATTACATTCATGTTATTCAAATCTGAGAATTTGTATTTGTTTGCTATTAATGCATCTAATTCCTTGTAATTCATCAGGCTGAAGAGCGATATGAAGCAACTCTGTTTAAACTTGGGTTTTTATTCTGGTTTGCACAATATGAATCAATGTTGAAATAGAAAAAAGAACATTATTTTCACTGAAATTACAGATAAGACATGATAATAATAATAATAATTGTGGTATTTAAGTGCTTACTATGTGCCAAGCACTGTTCTAGGTGCTGAGGTAGATATAAGGTAGTCGAGTCAGACAGTCCCCATCTCACATGGGGTTTGCAGTCTTAATCCCCATTTTACAGATGAGATAACTGAGGCCCAGAGAAGTTAAGTGAATCTCCCAACATCACACAGCAGACACACAGCGGAACCTGGATTGGAACACATGTCCTCTGATTCCCAGGCCCGGACTCTTTCCATTAGTCAGTCAGTCAGTCATATTTACTGAGCACTTACTGTGTGCAGAGCACTATACTAAGCGCTTGGGAGCATACAATATAACAATATAAAAGACATTCTCTGCTATAAGAAGCTTACATGGAAGACTTTGTTAACACCAGGTCTTAATAAATTCCCAGGTGGAACATTCATTTTGGGCTCCAATTACACAAGTGTTTTTTGACTTTTACCAGTTCAGAACTGGTATCTACCAGGATAAGTTTTCTTTCACTCCCAGCAGGCCCACCGCCAACTCTTCTAAAGTGATACACTAACTACTGAGAGAAAGAAACAAATTAGGTAACTAGCTCCAAATTCCATTCACTGTAAAAACAACTCCTCTCCCTCATTATTTTCATTTTACGCCGTCGGGTCTTCTGCTTTAGATCAGCCTCATGGATAGAGCACAGGCCTGGGAGTCTAATTCTAATCCCAGCTCCTCCACTTGTCTGCAGTGTGACTTTGGGCAAGCCACTACATTGCTCTTTGCTTCAGTTACCTCATCTGCAAAATGGGGATTAATACTGCTACAGGTTCTCATTATATCCTGGCTAGACTACTGTGTCAGCCTTTTCTCTGATCTCCCTTCCTCCTCTCTCGCCCCGCTCCGGTCTATTCTTCACTCCGCTGCCCGGCTCATCTTCCTGCAAAAACGTTATGGGCATGTCACTCCCCTTCTTAAACACCTCCAATGGTTGCCTATCGACCTCCGCTCCAAACAAAAACTCCTCACTCTAGGCTTCAAGGCTCTCCATCACCTTGCCCTTCCTACCTCTCCTCCCTTCTCCCTTTCCACTGCTCTCCGCCCACCTCCTCACCGTCCCTCGCCCTTCCCTACCCGCCCTCCTTCTCCGCTTTCCTGGAACGCCCCTCCCTCCTCACCTCCGTCAATCTAATTTCTCCTCCCCTTCAAAACCCTTACTTAAAGCTCCCTCCTCCAAGAGCCTTCCAGAGGCTGAGCTCCCCTTTTCCTCTGCTCCCTCTAACCCCCCCCTTCACCTCTCCGCAGCTAAACCCTCTTCTCTCCCCTTTCCCTCTCCTCCCACTCTCCCGTCCCACCCCCTCAGCACTGTACTCGTCCGCTCGACTGCATATATCTTCATCACCCTATTTATTTTATTTTGTTTAATGAGATGTACATCACCCTGATTCTATTTATTTGCCATTGTTTTTAAGAGATGCTCTTCCCCTTGACTCTATTTATTGCCATTGTTCTCGTCTGCCTGTCTCCCCCGATTAGACCGTAAGCCCGTCAGAGGGCAGGGACTGTCTTTATCTGCTGCCGATTTGTACATTCCAAGCGCTTAGTAAAGTGCTCTGCACATGGTAAGCGCTCAATAAATATATTGAATGTATGAATGAATAATACTATGAGTCCCAAGTGGGACATGGACTGTGTCCAATCTAATTAGCTTGCATCTACCCCTGTGCTTAGTACAGTGCCTGACACATAGTAAGCGCTTAACAAATACTATTGTTTGTTATAAAAAAGATAGGCATACATCCTGAAAGGAGTAGCTGATTTTTCCTAAATCATATATCAATCAATGGCATTTATTGAGCGCTTACTCTGTACCAAGCACTGTACTTGGCGCTTGGGAGAGCACAATACAACAAAATTAGCAGACAGGTTCCCTACCCACATTGAGCTTACAGTCTAGAGGCCATAATAAGTCTCAACATCCCTCCACTTACTAGAGAGGCACCAGGCTGCTTCAAAGCAGCAGTGGGAAACATTCTATAAGTTCCTGCAGGTTCCACATTCTGATCATTAGGCAGGGAACTACTCTGAAACGGAACTTCGTCTAGCCACAAGCCACCCTCCAAACCACATCTGGGGGGAGGGTAGCCAGCAAGCATAACCAGATATTCTCAGTGGGCACCAGGAGCCATAACAGACCCATAACGGACCCACTCCAACAATCTTCTCTGTAACGACTGAACCTGTGCCCGCCACCTGAAGACCTAGTAGCTGTAGAATCACCTGGAACCAGGGAAGAATGTGGAAATGAGTTGGAGGAGGCCCTTCCTCCTCTTCGTGCTGGGAAAACACATTTCCTAGCATGGTGTGGGTGGATCGATACTCAAACTTTTCTGTCCCATTTTACTTTTCTAAATGAGGAGTAGTCGAAGGGTCGAATCATTCATTTTATAATTGCTTTAGAAGCACTGATGTCCAATAAAAAGGGTGGGAAAATAAACGGTGTCAAGACCCTTCTAGCAACAATACAACCATGCAATTTTATCACAATATATGTAGCAGGAAACTCAAAATAGAGCTTATCAGAGCTCGAAAGATACACTCAATCTACTGGTCAACGTAAAGTAAAAAACTAAAATCGACTTGAATTATGGTATTCTAATGTCTAATTAGCAAATACAGCTGTGTGAGGTAGAGAGATATTGATAAACACTTAAGTGAAGTAGCACAAACTTGCAAAGGCAGATTCATTTGACTAATGAACAAAGCCAATATCTGTGTAGTCCTGACAACCTCATGTATTTCCCGTATAACGAAAAAGGGACCCTACTGGGCTAGCAGAAACTCCCACCCCGTTGTCATCCTTCAGGTGAAATGGCTACGATCACTTAGATATAGCATTTATTAAGTGCATACTGTGTGCCAAGCACTGTACCGAGAGAAGCAGTGTGGCCTAATGGACAGAACATGGGCTTGGGAGTCAGAAGGACCTGGGTTCTAATGCTAACTCCGCCACTTGTCTGCTGTGTGACCTTGGGCATGTCACTTCACTTGTCTGTGCGTCAGCTCCCTCATCTGCAAAATGGGGATTAAGACTCTGAGCCCCACGTGGGACATGGACTGTGTCCAACCTGATTGCCTTGTGTCCACCCCAGTGCTCAGAACAGCGCCTGGCACATCGAAAGCACTTAACAAATACCATAAACAAAACAACAAAGAAAACAGTGAAGTAGATATCAACATAATGGATCAAGCCAAGATCAAGCCCAACAGGGAGCTCACAGTCTAGGTGGTTGCATTCAGACAGGGACACTGGCAACAACAAGCAGTAACAGAGACAAACAACAATAACCAGGAAGAAAGCCAAGCCAAGACAACTACATCATGACAAGACAAAGGGTGGATTTTTGGAGGTGGGAGTCCTCAGACACCCCACTGGTCCAGGTAGCAATCTTTAGTTGTGATAATAATATTACTAATAACAATAATTATGGTGTTCATTAAGCGCTTTCTATGTGCCACGTACTGTACTAAGCACAGGGCAAAGCAACAAGCAAATCGGGACGGATCCAGTCCCCCTCCCACATGGGGCTCATAGATGAGGGAACTAATCCACTCTAGTCTATACTTTTTTCGCTGCCCGGATCATTTTTCTACAAAACCATTCAGGACATTTTTTCCCACTCCTCAAAAACTCCAGTGGTTGCCCCTCCACCTCCACATCAAACAAAGCCTCCTCACACTCAATCGCCTTACCCTCTCCTACTTCTCACTAGTCTGCTATTATAATCCAACCCGCACACTTGGCTCCTCTAATGCCCACCTACTGACTGTACCTCGATCTCGCTTAACCACATCTTTCACTCTCCCTACCTTCAGTGCCTTATTAACACCAACTTCCCCCACCAAGCCCTCATTTTCTTCTTCTCCCACTCCCTTTTGCATCACCCTTTTATCTTTTATTCACCCTTCCCTCAGGCCCATAGCATTTATGTACATATCCCTAGTTTAGTCTATTCATATTAATGTCTGTTTCGCCTTCTAGACTGTAAGCATTTTGTGGGCAGGGAATGTTTCTACAAACTCTCTTATACTGTACTCTCCCAAGTGCTTAGTTCAGTACTGTGCACACAGAAAGTGCTCCATAAATATGACTGACTGGTTGACTGATTGATTAGTCGGGTTTTTTGCATGTGGGGTCCTGAGGAGTTGTAAGAGGCTTTTCTGGGCACATGTGATAGTCCCTGCCCACCTCGTGCCACGCAGAGTAGAGTCTTCCGGCCCACAGTGTCTAAAGGAAGCTACGGCCGCTGCCCCGGGCTTCCCCATTTTCTAAAAGCGTGAAAGGCTTCATGCTGCCAATTCATCCTCCCCTTGCTGAGCTGTAAAAGGGGCTTCTGGTAGTCTGGATTGGGTGGAGCTGAGTGGTGTCACTCTGGGCTAACAGGCCTCTGGTGTTAAGGAGCAACCCAGATCAACTGGAATTGAAGCATGATTTTTTGAGTTTGACTTACTGAAACACTAAGGATATAAAAGAAGTTCTTCCTCTTTTAGAGCCTGATGACTGGCTTGGACTTAAAAATATTCCCGATTGTGTTAACAAACTGCGACAGTATTTACAGAGCTTCCAGTTGAAGGTTTAGACCCGTAATCAATAGGGAGAAATTATTTAAATCCAATGAATTAAGCAGTTGAGTTTATCCTTTTTTTAAGAATCTGTTGCCCTTCAGTCCCTTACGACTTTTTAGCCACGTTTAAAACCCGACTAAAAATATCTCCGGCTGGAGGCAACAGGGAGAATTTAGTCCTTTAGAAAGCTTTTTCTTCATAAAGCATCACGCTGACAAATTAAATGACGGCAACCTCTTACAACAGCTGACAACACCACGGGAACCCTGTTAACACGTGCATTAGGGCAGAGTGATTGGTTTAATTGGCAGGCAAGCTGAAAACCTACAGAGGAGTTGATGCTGAGTGAATCACTGCCTTCAGAAGTCTTCGGTAGGTGGAATGCAACAGTGCAATTGGAATCTCTTCATGCCCGTTCTATTTATTCTTGAAACCAATATCTTCAGATAATGACTTTATTAACATATCTTATACTGGGTAGCACTGACTGAAAGCTGTGATTTTAACATGCTTAATTTACATCACCTTACCTTATTCTCCCAAATTTCAAACTGAAAATCACCGGAACTTGACAATGTAGTAAGAAACAAATCTGTAGGGGGAAGAAGAGATCAAACTCTAAGTCTTGGATAGTGCAATAGAGTAGAAATATATACATATGCATACATATACACACATCTCTTGTACATTTATTGATCACAAAACCTGAATCACTTAAATTTATTTAAAATTAATTTGAATAAACATGGTTATATGAAGCTTTGATATATTCTTGATAGGATATTGGTCTGAGTGGATCAATTCATGATTGTACAATATTTAATATAATGGCATTTATTGAATCTGATGCACTGTACTAAATACTTAAGAAATACAACAGAAGTACAAAACATATTTCCTGCCTACAAATACAGTATGCTGGTATAGTATATAAACAACTAAATCAGATCTATTTAATTTTGTCCCAAGATAAACATTTGACAGTTAAAAAAATTAATGTTAGTAATGCACTGGCAAATAACATAATCAATGTGGCCACTTTAAATTTGTCTAATTTTATCAGAAAGTAATAGTAATAATGAGATAATTCTAATAATATCATAATAATTCTGGTATTTGTTAAGTACTTACTGTGTACCAGGCCCCGTACTAAGCGCTGGGGTGGATACAAGCAAATCGGGTTGGACACAGTCCCAGTCTCACTTGGGGCTCACAGTTTCAATCCCCACTTTATGGATGAGATAACTGAGGCCCAGAGAAGTGAAGTGATTTGCCCAGAGTCACACAGCAGACAAGTGGTGGAACTGGGATTAGAACCCATGACCTCCTGATGCCTAGGTCTGTGCTCTATCCACTACGCCATGCTGCTTTGAAGATGGGGAGAATTTAGGACTGGCAGATTCGAAAGAGGAGGGAGATCCAGACAGGAGGACGGTTATGGAATATGGGTCAGAGTTAGGAGAGATGAGAATAAGACATGGTGGGTGGGCTACCTCCACATGGGCAAAGAAGGAGAAATCTGATACAGTGCCTTGAAACCAAGGGTCAGGGATTTTTGCTTGATGTAGGAAGGAATGAGTAACTGATGAAAGGTTTTGAGCGGTGGAGGGACAGGTGTAGAATGATAATTTATAGAATAATTATCTGTGCAGCAGAATGAAGTAGGGGGTTTAGGGGGGAAGAGACTGGAGTCTGATGAAGTGGTAAGCTGCCTGTGAAAGTAAATGTAAATGGAGAAGAAAAAGAGGCCTGGAAAAGAACTTTGAGGAATGCCAATTAGAGAGTGAGAAAAAGAAGAATGGATGGTGAAAGACAAGTGATAAGAGGAGAATCTAATAGACAACTGTCCATATGCCCAAGTACCTTCAAGGAGAAGGAAGTGGTAAAGACACCTGGCAGGTCACAGAAGAATAGGATAGATGACTATTCATAAACAATAACATAATTTATTGATATTACTAATCAAGATGCTCCTTGCAGTTTTTTCTGCTCAAATCCATTTTTCTCTTTTTCACTGAAAACTCTGAATTGAATGACTTTGATTTGGCAAGTGAAGTCATTGGAGACTCTGGAGGGATCCATCCCAGGGTAGTGAAGGGATGTGTTGGCATTTGTTAAGTGGTTAGTAAGTTCCAGGCATCGTACTAAGCACTGGAGGGAGTGGTGTTGGTGGGGGTGGGGGAGAAATACAAGCAAATCAGGTTTGACAGACACAGTCCCTGTCCCACATGTGGCTCACAGTCTTAATCCCCATTTTACAGATGAGATAACTAAGGCACAGAGAAGTGAGGTGACTTGCCCAGGGTCACACAGCAAATGAGTGGTGGGGCCGGAAATAGAATCCATGACCATCTGACTCCCAAGTCTGTTCTCTATCCACTAGGCCACACTGAGGCTAGAAACTGGACTGGGGAGGTGAAGAAGGGGGTGGAGGTAGGAGTTCATTCAGCTCATTCGAGGAGCTTGGATGAGGAATGTGAGAAGAGAGAAGGAGTGACAGCTGGAGGATGCAGTGGCATCCACAGGAGGTTTTTTGAGTGTAAGGAAGATGGGATCATGTTTTAAGACAAAGAGGTGTCATCACAGAGTGTGTGTGTTGAAGATGGTGGCAGAAGGTCCAAAGCTGAGGTAGTGTCAAACCTTCCTCTGGGCTGGGAGGCCTGGAAATAGTACAGAAGACACATTTGGCAGCTCCAGCGGTTTCATCACAGTTCTCTGGGAGCCTTTAATGGCAGGACATGATTTCCAAAAATGAAATTTTAAGAGGTAAGATTTGGGGGGAAAAAATGCTCTGGAGTCAGCAGTAGACAACCCCCTTTTTGGCAGGAAGTGTGTATTGGGCAGAAGGGGTGGTCCTCAGAGTGGGTTGCCTTGGTAAGTGCCCGAAGGTAGATCTGGAGCTAATGTACTATTTACTAAAAAGGGTAAAGTGATCCTGGCTGGAGGGAATCATATGTGAATGTGCTTGACTGCTTTTTGATCATTTTAATAATTCTAACTCTGAGTTTAACTTATATTCTTACCATAGAATATGTAGTAGCTGATGATCAAGATGGGTTTCACTTTGTGGGGGGGGGGGGAAGGCCTGTATAGAGTCAGCTGAACACTAGTTTGGGAGTCAAGACACTTTTTAAAATGGCTTTTTTTAATGGCATTTGCTAAGCGCTTACTTTGTGCCGGGGATTATATTAAGTGTCGAGGTAGATACAAGCAAATCAAGTGGGATACGGTGCAAGACCCAAATGGGGCTCAGAGTCTTAATCCCCATTTTACAGATGAGGTAATTGAGGCATTTAACTGAGAAGTTAAGTGACTTGGCCAAGATTGCATAGCAGACAAGTGGAGGAGTCAGAATTAGAACCCAGGTCCTCTGACTTTCAGGCCCATACTCCTCCTGCAAGGCCACGAAGCTTCTTTGGTTTTTCAGTTCAGTTCCCCAAGACCTTGAATGCTTTAGAGGTCTGGCATTATTTAAGCCCAAGCTGCATTTTTTTTAATTAAAATCATAGATTTCAATGAAAAAGAGATGTGGATTTGAGTAGAAAAGACTGAAAGGAACATCTGGTTTGGTAATATAAATACACTCTATGGATTCCTTCAAGCAGTATACTTCATAATTTTAAAATCATTACTTCTATTTTTTCTACCAACCCCAATCTTTATCTGAAATCAATCTAAATTATATTAATGTATCTTCAGAGTCAGATGGAAGAAAAGTTGCTCTCTCCCTCTTACCAATTTCCCTTTTCTTCCTATCCTACAATTCTTCCTCCTTTTCTCTATATTATTTCATGTCTGTCGCCTCTGTTAGATTGTAAATGTCTTCTGGTCAAGGATTGTGGCTTCTATCGGACAACGACTTAGTACAGAGCTCAGTAAATACTACTGATTGATAACGCTCACCGTACCTGAAAGGATAGTGCCTCTTTTTTTCCTCCCAAACCAGTGTGTCTACAATCAATCATTTGTACTCATCGAGTGCTTATGTGTGCAGCGCACTGTATTGTACTGAATGCTTGGGAGAACACAATACAACAGAGTTGTTGGCATGCTTCCTGCCCACGCCGAGTTTAGGCTATATTAAAAACTTTAAACGTTCATATGAAATGGAAAATATTTTATAAGCTACTGACCTCTTCAAATTTTGTGATCTCTAAGACAGTTATGTTTCCAGTGTGTTTTTTGTGGAAAAATTAGAACTTTAAAAATAATACTTTGCAAAACAACAGCACAGTTAACAGTTGAAATCAATAAGTAGTCTAATAAAGTCAGGGGTGAGTGAATAGAAAAATCAGCCTGGTAGCTTATTTACTATAGTGTTACACTCATTATCCATTCCTCTTTGCTTCCGATAGAAATTCCCGGCCATTGGCTTTATGGTACTCAATGGGCTTAACGTCACTCACTTTCCACTATATCCCAGCTCCCAAGCTTCGTTCCTCTCAAGCCAACCTATTAAAACTCCTCCCTCTTGCTGCAACCTCTTGATCATACCCTCCCTTCTAACTGGAACTCCTGCTCCCTTCACATCTGGCAGACCACTGCTCTCTCCACCTTTCAAGTTCCTTCTGAAATAACATTGTCACTAGAAGACCTGCCCTGATCTCTCATATTTCCATCTTTTTCATCGCCTTTCTGTCACTTAAGCACTTTCACAATTGTTGAAAGTGAAATTGTTGAAAGTGAAAGTGAAATTAAGTGCTTGGATACTCACAATTCTCCATCTGCTACTGCACTTATGTACATATCTTGAATCCAATTGCTTCCTCCTACCCGTAATTAATTTTAATATCTAAATTCCTTGCTAAATTGCAAGCTCCTTAAGGGCAGGGATCGTGCCTTAACTATCACATTTCTTCCAGGATGCCTTCCCTGATTAGTCCCTCATCTCTCCACACAACCTCTCCCCTATTAATATCAGGAATTCGGCGTCAATCAATCTCTTCGATACTCTACCCCCACCCAACTTCTGGTAGCACTTATGTTCATATTTTCAACTCTGTTCTTTTCTCCAACTTGTAATTTATTTTAATGTTTGTCTCCCCCGCTAAACCCTAAACTCCTTGAGGGCTGGGATCATCTCTGCCTACTCTACTGTACTCTCCCAAGAGCTAAATACAGTGCTCAGTAAATGTGAAATACATGCCAGTGATTGGTTTTATTTTTTAAAATGGTATTTGTTAAGTGCTTACTATGTGCCAGGCACTATACTAAGCGCTTGGGTAGAAACAAACTACTCAGGTTGGACTCAGTTCCTGTCACACATGGGGCTCACAGTCTTAATCCCCATTTTACCAATGAGGTAACTGTGGCCTCGAGAAGTTAAGAGACTTGCCCAAGGTCACACAGCAGAGGAGTGGCAGAGCCGGCGTTAGAAGCCATAGCCTTTGCCCATACCCTAGGCCATATTGCTTCTCTGAGCTACTGAACTCTCCCAAGACCTCAGTACAGTGCTCTGCAGAGAGTAAGGACTCAGTAAATACTATCGATTGACTGACTGATTGGATAGCACCATTGTGGAAAATTTTATTTAGTGCATGTTAGGTTTTTAAATGATTATCTGACTCACTGGAATATTAAGAGTACATTACTCTTTATGATTTTTAAATGAAAATTAATCAAGGGTGATGAACAAATATGTGAAAGCCAGATCTGGTTTAAAATTTCTTTCTTTCATCAACGGTATTTACTGAATTTCCGTACAATTATTTTGGGAATTTGGGTTGGGGGGGTCATGGGTTCTAATTCTGGCTCTGCCACTTGTTTGCTGTGTGGCCTCGGGCAAGTCACTTCACTTTTCTGTGCCTCATTTAGCTCATCTATAAAATGGGGATTGAGACGATGAGCCCCACGTGGGAGAGGGACTGTGTCCAACCTAATTTGCTGGTATCCACCCCAGCAAATACAGTGCTTGGCACAAAGTAAGCGCTTAAAAAATACAATTGGTATTGCTATTATATCGACTGTCGAAAGGTCAGAGATGACTCCCAGCATTGATGGGCCAGTCCACGACCGGAGGCACTGGGCCAACTTCTGCGGCTTTTTGGTCGGTGCTGGTGCCCTGTGCGGAGGGCAGCCCTGCATATTGTAGGGTGGTCAGTCCCTCAGGTCCCTCAACCCGAGGTCCTGGGTGGTGATTTTACATGCCTCACTCCCCTCTCCCTGCCTCAAGAGTCAATTTAGTTTCACGAAGATCCATATATAGCTCCTGCGTCACTTTGAACTTAATATAAGCTGCAGAAGGTGGCCCAAGGCCTCTGGGCGTGGACTGGCCCATCGATGCTTAGAGTCATTTCTAACCTTTCGAGCTCTTTATCTTCCCTCCCAAACCCTGTCCTCTCCCTGACTTTCCCATCACTGTAGACGGCACCACCATCCTTCTCGTCCCACAAACCCGTAACCTTAGCGATATCCTTGACTCCTTTCTTTCATTCAAACCCACTTATTCAATCCATCAGCAAATCCTGTCGGTCCCACCTTCACAACATGGCTAAAATCCACTCTTTCCTCCCCATCCAAACTGCTACCGCGATATACGGTCACTCATCCTATTCCGCCTAGGTTACTACATCAGCCTCCTTGCTGACCTCCCAGCTTCCTGTTTCTCCCCAACTCCAGTTCAGACTTCACTCCACGGCCTGGATCATCTTTCTACAAAAACATTCAGGACATGTCACTCCCCTCCTCAAAGATCTCCAGTGGTTGCCCATCTACCTCTGCATCAATCAAAAACTCCTCACCATTGGCTTTAAAGCAGTCCATCACCTTGCCCCCTCCCGCCTCACCTTGCTTATCTCCTTCTACAATCCAGCCTGCACACTTCACTCCTCTATGCTCACCTTCTCACCGTGCCTCATTCTCACCCATCTCGCCAGCAACCCCTGGTCCATGTCCTGCCTCTGGCCTGGAACGCCCTCCCTCCTCAATCCGCCAGTTACTCTCCCGCCCCGTTCAAAGCCTTATTGACGGCACATCTCCTCCAAGAGGCCTTCCCAGACTAAGCCCTACTTTTCCTCATCCCCCACTCCCTTCTGCATCGCCCTGATTTTGCTCCTTTTGCTCTTCCCCCTTCCCAACCCGACAGCACTGCATATATACGGATGTGTATATATCTGTAATTTTATTTATTTGTACTTATGTCTGCCTCCCTCCCTCTAGACTATGAGCTCATTGTGGGCAGGGAATGTCACTATTTATCGTTGTATTTTACTTTCCCAAAGTGCTTAGTACAGTGATCTACACACAGTAAGAACTTAATAAATATGACTCAATGAATGCATATGGCAGATCCCGTCCTAGATTCTGCTGCTTCGACTGAGTGAAAATTCAGACCTCATGAAGATTTTTATTCTCCAGAAGCCATACACACATATTCAGATAAGTGCACAAAACAGTAATGGCTTATGCTTCAATTATCTCTATGTATAGCAAGCAAAGATTAAGCTATCACATTTTAATCTTTGCCAAATGCAGTACAGCACTTGGTTCAAACGATGAACTCACTGGTTAAAGACTTCAAGAAAGTTACTTCCTTTTTTTAAAAAAATGATATCCCCTAAATATCAGAACATATAAATGCAAAGCTGTGGACAGTGTCAACCAGCACTATTATACAGGTCTCATCAAATAGTGGTGGGAGAGGAAATGCCTCCAGTCTTGGAGGCAGAGGGGCCAGAGAAAAACCTGGCCGAGGGAACCTTAGCCCTCTGCTGAAGTGGGAAGAGGCTAAACTGAGGGGAATAGGAGAGACTGGAAGAGCCTCCTCTTCTCTGGGTTTCTCCATAGCTGCAGATTCCACTCTTTCCCCAAGTTCCCCTGAGACTTCCCTCTCCTTGACCCATTCATTGGCTGCTCTAGACTGTAAACTCACTGCAGGCAGGGAATGTGTCCTTTTATTGTTATACTGTAGGCTCTCAAGTGCTTAGAACAATGCTTTGAGCATAGTAAACGCTCATTAAATACTATTGAATGAATGCTGCTTAGGTCAAGATGGTGACAGGTCAGACTTTTAATTCATTCAATAGTATTTATTGAGCGCTTACTATATGCAGAGCACTGAAGTAAGCACTTGGAATGTACAAATTGGTAACAGATAGAGACAGTCCCTGCCCTTTGATGGACTTACAGTCCAATCGGGGGGAGAAAGGTAGACAAGAACAATGGCAATAAACAGAATAAAGGGGAAGAACATCTCATTAAAACAATAGCAAATAAATAGAATCAGGGTGATGTACATCTCATTAACAAAATAGGGTGATGAAGATATAAACAGTTGAGCGGACAAGTACAGTGCTGAGGGGATGGGATGGGAGAGGGGGAGGAGAGGGAAAGGGGGGAGAAGAGGGTTTAGCTGCGGAGAGGTGTAGGGGGGGTAGAGGGAGCAGAGGGAAAAGGGGAGCTCAGTCTGGGAAGGCCTCTTGGAGGACGTGAGCCTTAAGTAGGGTTTTGAAGAGGGGAAGAGAATTGGTTTGGCGGAGGTGAGGAGGGAGGGCGTTCCAGGACTGCGGGAGGACGTGCCCCAGGGGTCAACGGCGGGATAGGCAAGAACGGGGGACCGTGAGGAAGTGGGTGGGAGAAGAGCGGAGGGTGCGGGGTGGGCAGTAGAAAGCGAGAAGGGAGGAGAGGTAGGAGGGGGCAAGGTGATGGAGAGCCTTGAAGCCTAGAGTGAGAAGTTTTTGTTTGGTGCGGAGGTCAATAGGCAACCACTGGAGGTTTTTAAGAAGGGGAGTGACATGCCCAGAGCGTTTCTGCAGGAAGATGAGCCAGGCAGCGGAGTGAAGAATAGACTGGAGCGGGGCGAGAGAGGGGGAAGGGAGGTCAGAGAGAAGGCTGACACAGTAGTCTAGCTGGGATATAACGAGAGCCAGTAGCAGTAAGGTAGCCGTTTGGGTGGAGAGGAAAGGGCGGATCTTGGTGATATTGTAAAGGTGAAACCTGCAGGTCTCGGTAACGGATCGGATGTGTGAGGTGAAAGAGAGAGCCGAGTCAAAGATGATACCGAGGTTGCGGGCCTGAGAGCCGGGAAGGATGGTCGTACCATCCATGGTGAAAGGGAAGCCAGGGAGAGGACCGGGCTTGGGAGAGAGGATGAGGAGCTCAGTTTTGGTCATGTTGAGGTTTAGGTGGCGGGCCGACATCCAGGTGGAGAGGTCCAGGAGGCAGGAGGAGATACGAGCCTGAAGAGAGGGGGAGAGGACAGGGGCAGAGATGTAGGTCTGTGTGTCATCTGCATAGAGATGATAGTCGAAGCCGTGAGAGCGGATGAGTTCACCGAGGGAGTGAGTGTAAATGGAGAACAGAAGAGGGCCAAGAACTGACTCTTGAGGAACTCCAACAGTTAGAGGATGGGAGGGGGAGGAGGCGCCAGCGAAGGAGACCGAGAATGACCGGCCAGAGAGGTAAGAGGAGAACCGGGAGAGGACGGAGTCCGTGAAGCCAAGGTGAGATAAGGTATGGAGGAGGAGGGGATGGTCGACAGTGTCAAAGGCAGCAGAGAGGTCAAGGAGGATTAGAATGGAGTAGGAGCCATTGGATTTGGCAAGAAGGAGGTCAGGGGTGACCTTAGAGAGAGCAGTCTCAGTAGAGCGGAGGGGACAGAAGCCAGATTGGAGGGAGTCCAGGAGAGAATGGGAGTTAAGGAATTCTAAGCAGCAAAGAATTTGAATTCTAAGACAAATTCTAATTTGTCCAAATTAAAGCCATCCATTAGATAAAAATACAAGAGAAGGTGGAAATGAGACCAGCTTTTCAAAATGTATCAGTTTTAAAATGCCTAAACTATTTTTCTGAGATCACATTTACACTTACTTATAAGCTAAAACTGGGATTTCTCCAGTTAGGTCTTTTCAGTTCTCAATGACAACTCCAATAGAAAAGTTTTCCAGAGGGGAGTGTTCTGATTTTGAGTGAGCAGCCAGGGAGAATTTTAAAGAGCCTAAAGTGGCAGCAAGTCATAGATTCCCCAGGGAAAAAGCCTATTCGTTGGGTGGCGTGATTATCAAAATTTCCATAGGAGGAAATTGGTGGGTTTTTTTTAAGAATTTTTGTTGATTTTAATATTTTTTGAGTTTTCACAGCTTATTAGAGCAGCATCATTTCCTGGTGATTTCCACACTTCTGCGTTAGGGATTTTACTGCATTTTAGCTTCAGGGTTTTTGTTTCTTTTGGAATGTGCTACAATTTTCATGAAACCTTAATATGAGATTTTATGAACAGGACCTTAATTTTAAACTTTTCCCACAGGTCTAAACCAACTGAGTACAAGGTCAAAATGTTATTAAAGCCATCATCACCATCATCAACAACATTGAGTACCTCCTTTGAGGAGGACACTGCACAAGATGTTTGGAAAAACACAGTATCAGTCAAAAACATGGTGCAATGCGACAAATTAACACACTAAGAGAGTAGGAGTGAAGATACAAATGATAAAAACAAAAGTGAGTTTACTGAATAAAATAATAATCTGATGTTTCCCTAAATTCCAAGAGGATTGATGAGGTGACATGGTCAGGAAAACAGGATTTAATCTGGGAATATTTTTTGGAGATGACAATTATTTTGGAATGCTTCTAAGCTGGAGAGAGATGGAGTTTCGAGGATATCTGAGGGAAGGGAGCTTCAGAGAGGGGAAGGTCTGAGCAGTGGGGTCAGAGACAGGAGAATTGTGAATGTGCAAAAATTGGTAGGTAATTCATGGGACAACTAATTTTTGCTTAAATAATTCAGACAATTACTCAATTACCTATTGGCTAAAGGAGAACTAACCAATCTCTACCCAGATCCGGGTAAGGAAAGTCAGCCAAAAATGCTATTCTTTGTGCCTTGGTTTAATACAGGTGTAGGAGAAAGGTGGCATATAATAATAATAATGATGATGATGATGGCATTTGTTAAATGCTTAATATGTGCTAAGCAGTGGGGTAGATACAAGGTAATCAGGTTGTCCCATGTGGGGCTCACAGACTTCATCCCCATTTTACAAATGAGGTAAGTGAGACACAGAAAAGTTCAGTGACTTACCCAAAGTCACACAGCTGACAACTGGCACAGGTGGGATTAGAACCCATGACCTCTGACTCCCAAGACCATGATCTTTCTATTAAGCCATGCTGCTTCTCAGGGCTGGGCATTTTCCAGTTCTGTACTTTCCATTTCTAAGAAAGGGGTGTCTGAGTCCCCTAAATATCATTATAATGTTTCTAGCAGTCTGAGTTTTCTGTTCCCATTTTTCAATCTACAAACAAATAAAGAAACACAACCAAACTGCTTGGAAAGTACACTTGTGGGATCAAGTGGGAGGCATATGGGACTGTTTATATATATGCACACACATCTACGTATACAAAATATGTATATATATATATATATATATAAAATTGAAGGCTCTCAAATTTCAGCTTACACGTCTAAAACATGCACACAAATTCTGCCAGGAACATAGTTAGCTGATGGATTCCATTAACATTGTTAAACACCCACTTCTCATTTATTGGAAGAAGATAATTCAACACATCAAGTCTAGGTGCCTAGAGACAGCTGAAAACAACTTTAGTAAACCAAAAGCCTCATCTACACAGGCAGATATTACTGCAACAAGCAAAAAGCTAGATCATTTTTAGATTTTTGTGTGTGAACATGGAAAATCTTAGCCTGGAGCA
Source organism: Ornithorhynchus anatinus (assembly GCF_004115215.2). Lineage (NCBI taxonomy): Eukaryota > Metazoa > Chordata > Mammalia > Monotremata > Ornithorhynchidae > Ornithorhynchus > Ornithorhynchus anatinus. Next base: position 24,772,575 of record NC_041738.1, on the reverse strand, counting down.
ATAAACCCCAAGTAATTGGTTGTTAGCTACAAACAATGACTGGATCGTTAGTTAATTGCCCTGAAAAGGAATGCCCAAGATATTCATAATTTTATTTTTATGAGGACTACTCCCAATGAAGAATGTTTGTTTTCTAATTACTGCATTTTTAGCATAGGCAACTTATTTTTCTAGTTTAGTGCTGGAAGAGAAATGTAGCCACCGTAATTATGGCAAGTTAATGATCCTGCAAAATTGAACATTATCTTAAATTTCAGCATACATGTGTCTAAAATCTAGATGTATTATATACTCTTCATACATGTATTCCAGTTTGGAGCCTAATAACCTAATGTATTTAGTCAGTAAATGGAACAGAAAAGGATCATTTTCAATCAATCATCTGTTGGAATTTTAATACTTTCATTCCTACAAAGCCTTCTTTTTAAGAATTTTTATACGCTTTAGTGCTTTATGAACAATAATTAACTTCACCATCAGGGAGTCCCTTGGATTTGGTATAGATGGGTAAGACCTCTGAGCTTGAAATCCCAGGCTCCAGGCAGTTCTTTCTTCCTGGTTTTTCCATTTCATACCAGATTCTGCACTTGCATGAATTTAAACCCAGAGGGAACAGGTAGGGTACGTAACTCTTCTGCAATGTATCTGATAGGCTACTTGACCTGTGGCTGAGAGTCAGTTCAAGGGAATCTGGCCTACTGGCTATGTAGAACCATCTGCCTCTAAAAGCCCCTTCCATTTCAAAGGCCTGACCCTCTCTTATCCTTTTCCCCTGAGTTTCTCTGAGACAAAATTTATACATTAAATTCACTAACTCTTAGGCAACCCCTCAAGCTGCCATTGATATTCAGGAATGGATCTGCAATAGCTGAAATGCGGCATGTTAGATTTCTACCCCAAAAATGATGGGTTTTTTTAAGAGTGAAAAATGTATCACTAACTGCTCTGAAGCTAAAGGACATGGAAAAAATGACAATGTTTAGAATTTCTTACACAGTTCTGCCTCATGGCAAAAGAACTGCTTAGATTTTTACCAGTGAAGTTTGGAAATCTCCCATACTGTGGGTTCTTCAGCAAGAAACACTTAAACAATTTATTCTACTCAGACGTTATGCCCTTGAAAACTTTATTGACTGTGCAGTTGAGACTTCATGTTACCGTCAAGGTAGCAATTTCTTTGAAATACATAGAAATCCATTATTTCTTACATCGGTGCATTCCCATTCAGTACACAGCCTACCTCTTGAGGACTATGATGGTGTCATTTACTTCTAGGCTCCCTAGTGCCTAGAATATTGCTCGGCAGCACTTATGCACATATTTTTGTACTTGGTTGCTTTCCCCTCTTTTAATTTATTTTAATACCCATCTACTCTGGTAGATTGTAAACTCCTTGAGGACAAGGAATCTGTTCACTTACCCTACTGTACTCTGGCAAGTGCTTAGCACTCTTCTCTGAACAAAGTAAGCACTCAATAAATGCCACTGACTGGTTGATTGAACTCAAGTCAATGACAGCTAGGCCTTTCTGGGGGGATGGGGAGCAGAGGAGGTGGAAAGGTGAAACCCAAGAATCAGAAAGATCCAACTGAAATGGAGTGACATTTCCCTGCTCCATGATCACTCTGTCCTCATTTTGCCTTGAGGCTTGCTCTTGCAGAAGCAAAGATTGTTGAGAGATGGGGTGAAGGGGAGGAGGAGGGATGGTGGGGTGTCACCATTTCTCGCCCCCCCTTCCCAGTTACACCTCACAGCACAGCTTAGGGGGAGGCTCCCCACGAGCAAGCAAACATACACCCCGCACCCAAGAGGCACCTCTGCTCTACTGAGAATTCTGAGTCCCCACATAATCCTCCAACATCCACACTTAAAACATACACACTTCTCCACTCTTCTATTCACTTTCCTCTTAATGACCTCTCCAAAACAAGAAATCAATAAGGTTCCTGCTGAAGGCACAGAGATGAAGAGCTAAGGGTGAGGGTGGGTGATTAGCATCTATTTGTGTTAATCACTACCGTGATGAGAATGGGGAGGAAGATGAGATTGAAAATATTTTACTGGAACTCCTGGGGATACGCAGGCTGTTTCTTGTCCTGCCCCATTCCCTGAAATTTATTATCAATATTATTAATAATTAGAACCCGCATCCTCTGACTCCCAAGCCCGTGCTCTTTCCACTAAGCCACGCTGCTTCTCTAGGCCATGCTGCTTCCTGTTCAAATCAATCAACGGTATCTACCTAGTGCTTTATTCTGTGTAGAACATTCTACTAAACGCTTGGGAGGTATACACTAAGAGTTGGTGCACATGTTCCCAGACTACCAAGGGTTTATAGTTTAGAGGGGGGTATAGATATTAAAATGGATTACAGATATGTACAGAGCTACAGGGCTGAGGGAAGGGTGACTATTCAGTGGTTGAAGGGTATAGATTCAAGAGGAGGTGACACAAAGGACTGGAGCAAGGTAAATGAGGGTTTAGTTGGGGAAGGTCTCTCGGAGATAGTGTGATTTTTGGTAAGCATGCTTTTGATGATGATGATGATGAAAAAGACTTCTGTTAGATCTTCAGAAACTTTTTAAGGTTATATATTTTGAGACTAAATGAGAAAATTGACACCAAATAATACTTTTATGAGTCTGCATAAGTACCAAACATTTTAAAATCAAACGTACAGAAATATACTTCAAAGAATGATGATAATTTCAGTTAATGTTGACACATCATAAACATTTGGAGTTTAATGCCAGGATAAAAGACACTAGGAGCAAGCCTGGAAATGCAATTCCAACTGAGATTTTAGGGTCATTCTGGACCCTTGGAGTGAAACAGAATTTTGGGGTGGAAGTCTTATAGCAGCCATTTATCATCCCACATCATGGGTCAATGAAGTCTGTGACAGAGCACAGAAAAATGTGAATAGGGGATGCTTTGAAAAATAAACTAATCTAGGAGGGCCCAAAGCGGTAGCTTTGGGGCTTCTCTGCATTCTAATTAATGGGTGGATAAAAATGATTTTAAAGATTTAAAAAAGGCATGACCATGTGACAAACTGAAATAAGCTTGAAAGGCAAGTTTGTTTTTTGAGGATATTGTCTAATATTTTTGGTATGTTTCAAATGTTGGCTGCATAAGAAACAATCTCAAAGAAAAGTAGATGAATACTAAATTAAATCAGTTGATGCCAGTAAACTTAATGCATAAATTACTTTTGTGTTGTGAGGATAATACTTCCTACATAGTGTTGTACAGATATTAGCACAGTCAAAAGCAAGTGGTTAATAATCTTCTTTGATGTATGCCATACTGCCGTTCTAGAACCTAAAATTTAAGGTTGAAATAAGTATTTTTAAAAGTATTTATCTGGAAAGAGAAATTTTAATATCAAATGAGTGGCCACATTAGGAACTATCGAAGTTGTACAAGACCAAATTGGGCATTAAGAGGGGTCATGCTTTTACAATCAGTTCCATCCCAGTAATAAAAAGGATAGGTAGATAATTTATAAAGTGTAAACTTTCCCCGCAATTTTAAATTGACTTCTATTTGACCTTCTTGATCATATCTTTTTTTTTTTTTTTACTCTGCTTGTTGTAAATGCAAAATGCTATTTTAAGTCATGCCTGAGTGTCCCCTTCACTAAGACCAACTTAACCTTTACATTTAAGGTCAAAGGGCTTTACGTGAGAATTGAAACCTTTGGCATTTAAAATTGTAAATCTCAATCAGGCATAAAGCTGAATGTGTCCAAAGAATGGTCTGTCACAGGTAAGAGTTTAAAAAAAAAATTCAAGGTTGTTTCCAAAATTTAAAACCTAATGAAATTCAACAGATACTCTTTTTTTGGTTGTTGTTGTTGTTGGATATCAGGAGTTCCTGGCCAATCAACATGCAGCAGGATTAGGATTTAGGAAGAGGACTGAGGAAGAGCTGGTAGATGAGGGAGGAGTTTAGAGGAGATCGGGAATGGGGCTGGGAAGAGATTTAGTTTACCATGTCCAAATTCCTCTCTAATCCCTTGACCACACCACCGTCTCCAAACCAGCTTCTGCACCACTGCTCTCTGGTTACTTCTGACATGTTCATTTTGCGGCCCCCACTTTGGCACCCAAATTCCAAAAGAAAGAAGCACTGTGGTCCAGTGGGAAGAGCAAGGGTCAGGGAATCAGAAGACCTGGCTTCTAATCCTGGCTCTGTCACTTGTCTGTTGGGTGACCTAGGGCAAGCCACTTCACTTCTTTGTGCCTCAGTCACCTCATCTGGAAAAGGGGGATTAAAACTGTGAGCTCTGTGTGGGACACGGACTGTGTCCAACCTGATTACTTTGTATCTCCCTCAGCATTTAAGTGCAGTGCCCGATGCCTAGAAAGTGCTTAACAAAGACCATTAAATAAAAGATACTAACTAGCTAACAGCTACATGTGATTTATTCTAATGTATTTTACTTTGCTGAATATGGTTATATTAACCTTGTCAAATCCATTTATGAGAAATCTAAATTGATGGAATGATTGCAACACTGCTCTGCCACTTGTCTGCTGTGTGACCTTGGGCAAATCACTTTACTTCCCTGGGCCTCAGTTACCTCATTTGTAAAATGGGGATTGAGACTGTGAGTCCTAAGTGGGACAGGGACTGTGTCCAACCCAATCTGCTTGCATCCACCCCAGTGCTTAGTAGAGTGCCTGGCACATAGTAAGAGCTTGACAAATACAACTATTATTATTATTACCATTATACTTTAAGCTCCTTGTAGGCAGGGATCGTGTCTATCAACTCAATTCTACTGTCCTTTCCCAGGTGCTTAGTACAGTGCTCTGCACACAGTAAGCGCTCAATAAATACGATTTACTGACTAAATCTAATACCTTATGTAATCAATCGATGGTATTTATTGGGCGCTTACTATGTGCAGAGTATTCTCCTAAGCACCTGGGAGGCTAAAGAGATATTTGTATATCTTGATTAATATTTTCACTTATTTTTATAAATGTTAAGAGCAAATGTGTAGTTGAAAAGTTTTAATACATATGAGTGAATGTCGACATTTCTAGGAATTCTGAGATCGAGTTAATCAGCAAATATTTTTCTTTACAAAAGAAGACTGCCAAATTGGCCCTTTCATAATATTTGGGATTGTTTTCAGTGAGTTTCTTTTTAGTGTGATTTTCCAAATTTTAAGAGTAACAATGGCATCATCAATGAAAACTTTCATTGAATACTTCAACAAAGACCACGATAATTATAACAGATTCAAACAAACATTTAGCTATTGTACTGCCCCGATTAAAAAGGGGCCTAAGAAACCTGCAAATTAACCCTCCAGCATAATTTAAAATATACAGCTTTTAATTTAATTTTCTAAATTAGGTTCTTGATTATGTAAATCAACTAGGATTCACCCTTTGGGATTACACTGAAAGCATGTTGATCTTCACACTGAAAACCCCATTTGATATCAGTGTCTTTCTCCCCCTCTAGACTGTAAACTTGCTATGGGCAGGGAATGTTTCTGCTGATTCTGTTGTATTGTACCCTCCCAAGCATTTAGTACAGTACTCTGCACATAGTAAGTGTTCAATAAAAACCAAAAAAACAAAAACTACTGCCCTAAGCAAGGAGAGAAAACCTACCTTCCATCACCAAACTTTACAAGTTGATTATTCTTATGTTTGGCACATCATAAGCTAAATGTTTTTATGGGAGAAACAATGGATGCATTTTGTTCTTCATAGTAATAAACAAAATAAATTCCATTTGGAAGGATGGAACAAAAAGTCAAGTCCAACCTAGCTAAAGGCAAAATTATCAAAAATATCAGTTATCTGCTTGACAGAACTAAAATAATCCTTATATCACATCCACTGGGGAAAAAAAAATGGTTAGCATATTTCAATGTTTGTTTTGCTGTCTGCCTCCCCCTTTTAGACTGTGAGCCCATTACTGGGCAGGGATTGTCTCTGTTGTCGAATTGTACATTCCTAAGCGTTTAGTACAGTGCTCTGCACACAGTAAGTACTCAATAAATATGATTGAATGAATGAATGAACCCAAAGTATTAGTTAGACCCAAATGGAGAAATAGGCCCTAAAATATGTAAAGCTCACTGCCTCACCTGCAATTTCTAATTTATGATCCATTTAAAAATCTGTGGGGTTTCAGCTGCAAAATCTTTCATACTAATAACATGTACAAACTTAGAAGAGCACAAAGTCTAGATTATTAGAGAAAAAAATGCCAACTACTCCAAACTGCCCCTCACCCCTAAGTCATAAAAGCAAATCAAATCCCTGTACAATTCAACCACGATCTCTCCTATTGATTTCCTTCTGCATTTTATTAATTTGAAGCAAGTCCCATTAACTAGAAAATATTTGGGTTCAAGGGACATATATATTCAATTTTGAGACTCTTATAAAACACTTGAGTGGTAAGTATTACTGTCTGAGCAGCAATAGGCCTTCTTTACAAACATTTTTAATTACATTCCTTTTGCTGATAACCTATGAAGTTGCCAAGAGAAACACATTTATGATAGAAGTCTCTATAATACTACTTGCCATTGTTATAGACACATAAAAAACATTGAATAAGCAGGCAGGACTAGGAACAGTTAGTTTAATTTTGTAATACACAAATCAAAGAGCAGCTACTTACATTTTGTATTTCTGTTAATGAAAATGTGGGCTACATCTTATTTCCAAGGTTAGAAGAATTCTAAATTAACTACCGTCGTGGAAGAATAAACTTAATACAGTAAAAGATATGACAATATGCTAGTTCTTCAAGATTTTTTTTTTACTATTCCAAACTTCAGACAAGCAGCATGGCTAAGTGAAAAGAGCCCCGGCTTGGGAGCCAGAGGTCATGGGTTTGAATCCCGGCTCTGCCACTTGTCAGCTGTGTGACTGTGGCCAAGACACTTCACTTTTCTGTGCCTCAGTTCCCTCATCTGTAAAATGGGGATGAAGACTGTGAGCCCCAAGTGGGACAACCTGATCATCCTGTATCTACCCCAGCGCTTAAAACAGTGCTCTGCACATAGTAAGTGCTTAACAAATACCACCATTATTATTCAGACATTTCCTTCTTGATAATATACTGGACAGTTCCTAAGCATCAGGAATAATGTGCACCTAGAGCCACCAGGAATGATATTTCTGAAGCTTTCTGGCATTAGGAAAATAGAATTCTTACCATGAAAAATAGACACCGCCATAGCTTACATGATCTGAACTAGTTTTTAAAAAGACCTAAACAATTTGAGAAACTGATCCTTCTGGGGAAAAAAGTGTCATCGAATGCTTCCCCATATTTCTTTTTATCATGTCCTTATGCTATATATGGTGTAGGGATCCTTATGGAATTTAGGCAGGTGAGACTAATGAAACTGCATTTGTTGAGAAAAAAAGGTTTCCCTTTTTCAGCCTACAACGAAAACATTCACAATCCTTCCCAACCAGCTACAGGATCCAATGACAAAGCCAATAGTATGTACTGTTCACAAAGTGTTTAAAAGGGAAAAGCAATTGCTGAGGAGCAGGGACTACACAAATTATTAAGGATGCCTGTGATTGTCCTCATGATATGGTCTTCTCAATAAACAGCTTGAATAATGATTTAAGCTTTTTCCATCACTATTCACGTCAGAAATTAAGATTAAAAAGAGTAAGAAAAGACTTCTGTAAATTTGTTAAGGTTTTTAGTTCTTTCCCAAGTAATGCCTTCAAGTCTAACATACTTGAGTCACTGATATTTACTGAGTGCTTGCTGTGTTCGGGGGACTGTTCTAAGCATTTCAGGACCAAAATCACAAGGGTTTTGTTTCTGTTATACTTTTCCAAGCACTGACTGCATTGTACTCAATGGATACCAGCATTAGCATTATTCCTTTCTGATGTGCTAGACGGATTAGTTATATTTGATATCTCTTCCTCCCCGGAGATCCTTAAGATTTGCAATTACTTAGATTTCAAGTCCAGGATCACCACTGCTGTCCAGTGACTCAGTTTCCTGAGAAATGAGATAAACACCATCTGCCCCTCTCAGGACCCACGTTCTAGGACACAATTGAAAAGGAAAAAGGAGACAACATACTCTGCTAATTTTGTTGTATTGTACTCTCCCAAGTGCCTACTACAGTGCTCTGTACGTAGTAGGCGCTCGATAATTATGATTGATTGGTACATCAAAAAAAGGGAAAGTGAAACACCAAGGGAGCAGCATGGTCAGGTGGATAGAGCACGGGCCTGATAGTCAGAAGGATTTGGGTTCTAATCCTGCCTCTGCCACTTGTCTGCTCTGTGACCTTGGGCAAGTCACAACTTCTCTGGGCCTCAGTTACCTCATCCATAAAATGGGGATTAAGACTGTGAGCCCGGTGTGGGACAGGGACTGTGTCCAACCCTGATACGCTTGTATTCCCCCCCCAGAGCTTAGTACAGTGTCTAGCATATAGTAAGCCTTTAAATACAATTATTATTATTATTACATAAGGCAGGGAGGGTGAAGAGAGAAACAGGCACAGAAATTTGTGTGGATTCACATGTTTGCAAACTGATTAGCTTGTATCTAACCCGACGTTTGCGTGTAAAAGGCAAAATGGAAAGGAGAAAGCGATTGAGACATCATTACTACCTAACAGATGATGATGATATTGATGATAACTATGGAGATGGTTATAGCTACATCGGAGAAAGGGGGAGAAGTGGCAGGCATGGAGAGGATAAAAGGCGGGAGATTGAATAAAATGAGGAGTGGAAAAGTGACTACTTTTTATGGTATTTGTGAAACGCTTACTATGTGTCAAACACTGTTCTCAAAGTTGGGATAGGTACAAGTTGAGTAGGTCGCACACAGGCCCTGTCTCACATGGGGCTCACAGTTCATTCATTTGTTCGATCATATTTACTGAGTGCTTACTGTGTGCAGAGCACTGTACTAAGCACTTGGGAGAGTACAATAGAACAATAAACAGATGCATTCCCTGTCCACCTTGAGCTTTCGGTCTAGAGGGGGAGGCAGACATTAACATAAATAAATAAATTACAGATCTGTACCTAAGTGCTGTGGGGCTGGAAGGAGGGATGAATAAAGGGAGCAAGTCAGGGCGGTGCAGAGGGGAGTGGGAGAAGAGGAAAGGGGAGCTTAATTAGGAAAGGCCTCTTGGAAGAGATGTGCCTTCAATAAGGCTTTGAAGGGGTGGAGAGTGATTGTCTGTCGGATTTGAGGAGGGAGGGCATTCCAGGCCAGAGGGAGGACGTGGGCGAGGGTCGGAGATGATATAGGCGAAGTCGAAGAAAAGTGAAAAGGTTACCATTAGAGGAGCCAAGTGTGCGGGATGGGTTGTAGTTGGAGAGAAGTGAGTCTAAGCAGTCTAAGTAGGAGGAGAACAGGTATCCCCATTTTATATTTGAGGAAAATGAGGCACAGCGAAGTTAAGTGACTTGCCCAAGGTCACACAACAAGGGATTGGCAGAACTGGGATTAGAACCCAGGTCCTTCTGACTTCTAGGCCCATGCTCTCTCCACTAGACCACACTACTACAAAGGTTTTTCCAAGTTTTACTATTAGTATTTGGATTTAGGGTTTATTTTCTCCCTGTTCGTAAATCCCATTCTCCAAAATCTCAATCACAGGTCTCCCTCCTAGTGATATGACTTGGAGAGAATCTGCCTAGCCAACTCTGAGAGGGTTGTCTGATCCTGGCTCCACTGAATATTGAGAGCCCCAATATTGAATATTGGGGCTCTCATATAAATTAGGTTGACTCTCTGGAGCTCAGGACATTTTATAAATCATCCATTTCTACATGTCACATTCCAAGCTTACAGAAGGCTTTATTTTCATATGGCTGAAGATACAGTACTACTGCCTGTTTCTTAATGTCATCAGCAGAAAAAAAATCAACCAGTTATGAGAGCTTACTGTATGCAGAGCACTGTACTAAATGGTTGGGAGAGTACAAATTCAACAAATATAACAAAGTAGACATGTTCCCTACCCACGACAAGCTTACATTCTAGAGCTTACACACCTATATTCAGAAATCGGGGTTAATGAAAGAGGAAAATTAAGCGACATCATCCGCTCTTAAATATCTGCTTCTTGAGGATAGGATGTCAAATGCTTTGGACACTTGATATTCCTTCAGATAGCTTTCGAGTATAACAACTTTGCTTCCTTCCTTGTTTCAACAACAGGCATCACTGAACTTTCCTCTACCCATTTGCAGAAGGCAATTACGGGTTTGTCAAATTGAAGAGGAGCTAATGTGTACTCGCTCCTGGCATATTATGAGAATAGTGCAGATCAGCAGGATAGCGAACAACTACTCTCAGACTCTCACCATCGAACCGAACCATAGGATCGCCTAGTGCCACGACTCGCACGTATCAATTTTCCTGGCTTTTAAGAACTCTCACCGAAAAACATTTGGATTTCAAATTTTTCAACAAATTTAAGCCTTTTTCCTCTGCAAGAAAGCTCTTGCGGGCTTGTACCTTTTGCAGCTGTTGTATAATCTGGCTCGGTTCTCTTCACTCAGCAGTTATTTTACGTACGGGTGGCACTTCGTGAGCAGCATGAATATTCTTAAAGTATATAGCGAAACCTGATCCGATTGCTTTTACCATCTGCCCGCGTACCACTGAACAAGGCCACTGAGGCAATACAGTTTATCCAAATGAAAAGCTAGGTCCCTTTACTAGATCAAGCACAAGCCATTTATAAATTTTCTGTTCCCACAGTAACAAAACATCATGTACGGTGGAAGGTTAAAAAAATAGTCTGCAGTTGAAGTGATAGGAATGGAATTTAAGTCCGGTTGTGTTAAGGTAGCTTTGTATGTATGCAAAAGTTGTGTAGATGAGATGGAGGCCGAGGTCAGGAGGTGGGTTAATGCCCAAGTGTGGGGAAAGTTTAGTGCTCTACATCCTCCTGGCAGATGTGGAGCTGCTGGGAGATGATGGAGGTAGGCAGGAGGAAATGAAAGATAAGAAGGGAATGCAAATAGGATGCCAGCAGCAATAACCATCATCCTTAGATAAACAGCAGAGATTCCAGCTATTGCTTCTGGTGTCTCATTTTTAATTCTAAAGGGAAGCTGAGAACACGCCAGTTTAGGCTCTATTAGTTGTTTTTGTTTTTTTTTTTGCTTTGTTATTGTAGATAGAGACATGACATAACACTGGTGTCATTTTTTGATCTAAAGGGAAACTGAGAAAACATCTGGTTAATGCTGTACTTTTTTTTTTTTTTTAGGTAGAAGCCCAGTGTGAAATGACATGAAACCCATTCTTGCCACCCAACCTATATTGGATCCACCACCTGCCCCTGAGAGACACTGTCACCTCACTGACGGGGGCCTGAAATCACAGACTTGACTATTGGAAAGGAATGTAATTCCTTCTCTGAAATGAAGAGTATTTACAAGATCCTTGTTGTTAACACTATTTACCAACTTCAGAATGGGGGAGATTAGCCGTGACATTTAACATGAGCTTCCATCCACTGGTTATTTTGAAACTGGATAGTTATGAGCGACAGCTTTTCCAGTCACCTTTTGGACCAATACTTCCCAACTCTTATGTTTGGAAAGGCTTTCAACACCCAAAAAGTGGCCCTGGGCATTCCTTTTGTGGGAGCTGGACAGGACATTCAGACAACTCGTGTGCAGTGAGACTCTTCTGTTTCGAGTGAAATGGGCCTGTCTACATAGATGAATGCTTTTAATCCACAATATCGGAACACAACAGGGAAGTTTCCAAACCCTACAGGATGCTGTGCCTACCAGATGGGAACTACTCACAAAGTAGGATGTTAAGAGGAATCTCCTGGCCTTTTCTGACAGGTCTGAATGACCATCAGTACTGAATACTTAGGTGTGATGACGGCATGCAGTAGAGAATTAGATCATCTTACGTCTATCTAATATACGTTAACATCCTAAATAAATGCATCTGTGCCGAAACAGATTTACCCTCACACATTTTCCTTCTCCTTCTTGGGGCTTCAAACTTTCTGAATTAAGATTTTTTTCCTTTCTTTTTTCCAGACACATGTAGGTGTGCATCTACACATAACAGAGATAAACTGGGAAAGCGAGTCTTTAACACAGAAGTATGTCAATTCAACTAAAACACACTCATTCTATCCTGCCTGGATTAGTGCATCAGCATGCTTTCTGATGTCCCAACCTCCTGTCTCTCCCCGCTTCAGTCTATACTTCACTCTGCTGCCCGGTTTAACTTTCTACAGAAACGTTCTGGGAATGTCACCCCGCTCCTCAAAAATCTCCAGTGGTTACCTATCAACCACCGAATCAAGCAAAAACTCCTCATTGTTGGTTTCAAAGCTCTCCATTACCTTGCCCCCTCCTACCTCACCTCCCTTCTCACCTTATACAACCCAGCCCGCACACTTTGCTCCCCTGGTGCTAACCTTCTCACTGTGCCTCCTTCACGCCTGTCCCACCGTAGACCCCTGGCCCACTCCTACCTCTGGCCAGGAATGCCCTCCTTCCTCAATTCGCCAATCACACTTCCCCCCCTTCAAAGCCTTACTGAAGGCTCATCTCCTCCAGGCGGACTAAGCCCCCCTTTTCTTCCATTCCCCCTCCCCTACCCATCGCCCCAACTCGCTCCCTTTGCTCTATCCCCTTCCCGTCCCACAGCACTTGTGTATATATCTAGAATTCTATTTATTTATATAATGCCTGTTTACTTGTTTTGATGTCTATATATATCTATAATTCTATTTATTTATATTGATGCTACTGATGCCTGTTTACTCGTTTTGATGTCTGTCTCTCCCCTTCTAGACTGTGAACCCGTTGTGGGCAGGGATTCTCTCTCTCTGTTGCTGAACTGTACTTTTCAAGTGCTTAGTACAGTGCTCTGCACACAGTAAGTGCTCATTAAATACGAATGAATGAACAACCATAACAAACACCTTTCAAGGATGGAATGAGCAGTAATGATATTGACTGAGTAACTTCAGAGGGCAACACATTCTCAGGGCTGGAATTACCACTTGAAGTTAGACCTTTCTACTAGGGTGCCCTTTGTAACCTCCTATTTGTTGTATTTCAGCAAATAATAGATCAGGAGAGAATACACTACAGGGGTGCCTACATATCACTGGAAGAACAATCTGAACATTTCTGTAATGGCTACAGGCATGCTGCCAGATACTTTCAAACTGAAACTGAATGAAGATACCTTCCTTCCATGAATTCTGGTTAGGTTTATTGCTCATTAACAAACAGGTGATTGCAGGAAAGGCCAATTAATTTTTCAATGCACCTGATAAAATTAACCTTTTTATCACTATGACCCTCCTATTAACATTTTCGTGCCTCTGAATTTCCTTCTCCTTGAGCATTAAGGTAGATTTTAGTAGCCCAGTAAGAAGCAAATAGTGACAAGATGAGATAGAGTTAGTATTTTCACAATTAAAAAGAAAAATCTTTTAGAATGATTTTCTCAGGATTAAAAACATCTGCACGTCCTAAAAAGTTGGCTTTCTTGTAAGAAAATACAATTTTCCGTTTTTTTAAATTTTCTATTCCCTCCACCTGCCCACCCTCTTTTATCCTTATCAGTGAGTTTAATGATAACATCATTTAATCAGGAAAGTTTTTGCCTAGCTGGTCTTTCATCTTCAGAGATAAAGATCAACAATTGTTAAAGCCAGAACTTCTATCAGTGAAACTCTCAAAGAGGGGAGTTGGGAAGTGAATATAAGCTACACTTCAGAACTAGTGCTGAAGTGGTATATAAATCCAGGTTTCACTTAGTTTTCCAAAAATGTGGGGGTGACATTTTTGACAAACCTCAAGTTAAGGAAAACTAGTGTTATATTATAAGCGACTTGAATGGCAGAGGTACCCATTTCTTCCAACATGCATCATGTTCTCTCTAAACCATTTGATGTTGGAAGAAAACCTCTAATTCCCTAAAATATTCTATCCAAAATGTGCAGAGCACTGTACTAAGTGCTTAGGAGAGTATAATACAACAGAGTGGGCCGCATGTTCCCTGCTGACAGCGAGCTTACAGTCTAGAGGGAGAGACAGACATGATTATAAACATATAAATTACAATGTATAATCAAGGATATGTACATAAGGGCTGTGGGGATGAGAGTGGGGCAAATATCAAAGGCCCAAAGGTCACAGATCCCTAGACAACGAAGACGGGAGCTCTGTGGCTCGGAAGCAGCACCTGCGTGTCTGGCATCATCATCATAATAATAATAATGTTGGTATTTGTTAAGTGCTTACTTGACCAAGTAAGGAGGACCTGGGTTCATTCATTCATTCAATAGTATTTATTGAGCGCTTACTATGTGCAGAGCACTGTACTAAGCGCTTGGAATGTACAATTCGGTAACAGAGACAATCCCTGCCCTTTGACGGGCTTACAGTCTAGTCGGGGGAGACAGACAGTCAAATCCTGTCTCCAACAATATGTCTGCTGTGTGACCTTGGGCAAGTCACTTAACAACTCTGGGCCTCAATTACCTTATCTGTAAAATAGGGATTAAGAGTGTGATCCCCATGTGAGACAGAAACTGTGTCCACCCCATTTAAATCTACCCTGGTGTTTACAACAGTGCTTGGCACATAATAAATGCTTAACAACCACCATTATTATTTATTATTTGGCAAAATCCATAAAAACTTTGGAAAAATTCATCTCTCTTACGACTTATATGTCTTTGAGAGATAAAATACAGTTATTTTTCCCCATCTTTTTTTATTAGTTGATTCCTCTCTCATTCTATGCTTTTTCACATTTTACCTGTCTAAAACCTGATTGGGTGTTTTAGCACTATTACTGAAAATTCCATTTTAAGAGCTTTTCCCACTCCGATTTACCAAGTTTCAGGAAACTTGTGTTGGGCTTGGAACAACCTTGAGATTGAAAAGATTATGACTCAGTTACACTTTCATAAAATATTCCTCAGTTAATGCTTGTATCAAAACATGCTTTTTCATGAGATCATTAAAATTCAATGCTTCAGGCAAGTAGGGCAAAGAAAATTTTCCATTTTAAAATACTGTTAGTTGAAAGATGAGCAAGGAGAAAATTTAGATTTTCAAATTGTCAAAATCTCAAACAAATTGTGTGCAGTGATGAATGTTCCAGAAGGGATATTTATCCCACCTCAAGTTTTTTTTTAATACTGTAATTTGTTACTTTGTACAAAGTATTTAAAACATATGCAGCTGACTGCATCCACACCTTCCATTCACTACACAGAAGAATGGTGAAAATGATCAAACCTCACCCAAGTTCCTCTAATAGCTAAGAGGAATTTTCTTGGTTTCAGTTCTCCTGTTAGCACATTTTTATACACTTTCTTATTCAATCACTAGATTACTCATCTACTTTACTCAAGGCTACTGTATGGCAAATGAATCCCTTCATAGTCCCACCAAGAAATTTCTAGACTCTGGAATTCCAAGTTCCCAATCAATCACTCTTGATCTTCACTGAATAGAACTAGAAGAGTTAGGAGATAACAGTCATGTGTAACTTCGGTATCAAAAGAGTGCCCCAAGGGAATGTGTGTAAAGTGAGAAGAGGACAGAACCTGATTACCTTGTATCTACCCCAGTGCTTAGAACAGTGCTTGGCACATAGTAAGTGCTTAACAAATGTCATTATTATTATGATTATATTATATATTATGTATAATTATAAGCATATATAATATAATGATATTAATAATGATGGCATTTGTTACTATGTGCCAGACCCCGTACTAAGCGCTGGGGTGGGTACAAGCAAATCGGGTAGGACACAGTCCCTGTCCAGCATGGAACTCAGTCTTAATCCCCATTTTACAGATTAGGTAACTGAGGCACAGAGAAGTTAAGTGACTTGCCCGAGGTCACAAAGCAGACAGGTGGTGGAACTGGAATTATTCATTCATTCAATCGTATTTATTGAGCACTTAATATATGTAGACCACTGTACTAAGCTCTTGGAATGTACAATTCGGCAACAGATAGAGACAGTCCTTGCCCAACCCATGACCTTCTGTCTCCCCGGCCTGTGCTCTATCCACTACGCCATGCTGCTTCACACTCTCCTTCCCCTCCTTCGAAGCCCATATCATTCGCCTCTACCACCCCCTCCAGATACTTGTCGCTGTCATCTACCGCCCTCCCGGTCCCACCTCCGACTTCTTCAACCACCTTGACCCCTTTCTCACCTTCCTTCTCTCCTTCTCTCTGCCCACTCTGATCCTCGGAGACTTCGACATCCATACGGATGTACCCGACGACTCCTCTGCCGCCCGCCTGCTATCCCTCCTCGACTCTGCCGACCTGCTGCTCCACCATACCGCGCCCACTCACCGACTCGGTCACACCCTCGATCTTGTCATCTCCTACCGCTGCACTATCTCTTCCCTCACCGACTCTGAAATCCCTCTCTGACCATAACCTTGTCAACTGCCTCATCTCTCACACTCCCTCCCCCTGCAAATCTTCGCTACTGCCCCACAGAGACCTCCGCTCTCTCGATCCCATCCATCTTTCCAAAAGCATCTCTCCTCGCCTTGCCGCCCTGTCCTTACTTCCCACTCTCGACGATCAGGTCTCCGCTCTCAACTCCACCCTCTCTACTCATCTCGACTCTCTCGCCCCCCTTTCCCTCCGCCGCTCTCGCTCCACTAACCCACAGCCCCGGATCACCTCCTCCGTCCGCCTCCTACGCTCCTATGCTCGAGCTGCCGAGCGCTGCTGGCAAAAGTCCAAGCACCAAGCCGACCTCACACACTTCAAATTTATCCTTTCCTGCCTTAACTCTGCCCTCTCCTCCGCCAGGCAAAACTACTTCTCCTCCCTCATCGACACCCATGCCCGTCACCCCCGCCGATTGTTCCGGACCTTTAACTCTCTCCTTAGGCCCCCTGTTCCTCCCCCTCCCCCATCTCTCACCCCCAATGATCTGGCCACCTATTTCCTCATGAAAATCAACACAATCAGGTCTGAGCTCCCCAAAGTCACTCCTCCCCCTCTCCCCTCCGCGCCACCAACCCTCTCCCCTACTTTCCCATCCTTCCCTGCAGTATCCTCAGAGGGGATCTCCTCCCTCCTCGCAAGTGCCACCCCCTCCACCTGCGCCTCGGACCCCATTCCCTCTCACCTTATTAAAACCGTCGCCCCTGCCCTCCTCCCTTCCTTAACTTCTATTTTTAACCACTCTATCTCCAACGGCTCCTCCCCCGCTGCCTTCAAACATGCCCACGTCTCCCCCATCCTAAAAAAATCCGCTCTTGATCCCACTTCCCCCTCCAGTTATCGCCCTATCTCCCTACTACCCTTCCTTTCCAAAATCCTAGAATGAGTCGTCTACAATCGATGCTTAGAATTCCTTAACTCCCATTCTCTCCTAGACCCCCTCCGATCTGGCTTCCGTCCCCTCCGCTCTACCGAGACTGCTGTCTCTAAAGTCACCCGTGACCTCCTTCTTGCCAAATCCAATGGCTCCTACTCCATTCTGATCCTCCTTGACCTCTCTGCTGCCTCTGACACTGTCGACCATCCCTTCCTCTTCCATACCTTATCTCACCTTGGCTTCACGGACTCCGTCCTCTCCCGGTTCTCCTCTTACCTCTCTGGCCGGTCATTCTCGGTCTCCTTCGCTGGCGCCTCCTCCCCCTCCTATCCTTTAACTGTTGGAGTTCCTCAAGGGTCAGTTCTTGGCCCTCTTCTGTTCTCCATTTACACTCACTCCCTCGGTGAACTCATTCGCTCTCACGGCTTTGCCTACCATCTCTACGCAGATGACATGCAGATCTACATCTCCGCCCCTGTCCTCTCCCCCTCCCTTCAGGCTCGCATCTCCTCCTGCCTCCAGGACGTCTCCACCTGGATGTCGGCCCGCCGCCTAAAACTCAACATGAGCGAGACTGAGCTCCTCATCTTCCCTCCCAAACCCGGTCCTCTCCCTGACTTCCCTATCACCGTGGATGGCACGACCATCCTTCCCGTCTCTCGGGCCCGCAATCTCGGTGTCATCCTTGACTCGTCTCTCTCGTTCACCCCACACATCCTATCCGTTACCGAGACCTGCCGGTTTCAACTTTACAATATCGCCAAGATCCGCCCTTTCCTCTCCACCCAAACGGCTACCTTACTGCTACAGGCACTCGTTATCCCGGCTAGACTACTGTGTCAGCCTTCTCTCTGACCTCCCTTCCTCCTCTCTAGCCCCACTCCAGTCTATTCTTCACTCTGCTGCCCGGCTCATCTTCCTGCAGAAACCATCTGGGCCTGTCACTCCCCTTCTTAAACACCTCCAGTGGTTGCCTATCAACCTCTGCTCCAAACAAAAACTCCTCACTCTAGGCTTCGAGGCTCTCCATCACCTTGCCCCTTCCTACCTCTCCTCCCTTCTCTCTTTCTACCGCCCACCCCGCAAGCTCCGCTCCTCTGCCGCCCACCTCCTCACCGTCCCTCGGTCTCGCCTATCCCGCCGTCGACCCCTGGGCCACGTCCTCCCGCGGTCCTGGAACGCCCTCCCTCCTCACCTCCGCCAAACTGATTCTCTTTCCCTCTTCAAAATCCTACTTAAAACTCACCTCCTCCAAGAGGCCTTCCCAGACTGAGCGCCTCTTCTCCCTCTACTCCCTCTACCGCCCCCGCTTCACCTCTCCGCAGCTTAACCCTCTTTTCCTCCCATCTCCCTCTGCTCCTCCCCCTCTCCCTTCCCATCCCCTCAGCACTGTACTCGTCTGCTCAACTGCATATATTTACATTACCCTATTTATTTTGTTAATGAAATGTACAACGCCTTGATTCTATTTAGTTGCCATTGTTTTTACGAGATGTTCTTCTCCTTGACTCTATTTATTGCCACTGTTCTTGTCTGTCTGTCTCCCCCTATTAGACTGTAAGCCCGTCAAACGGCAGGGACTGTCTCTATCTGTTGCCGACTTGTTCATTCCAAGCGCTTAGTACAGTGCTCTGCACATAGTAAGCGCTCAATAAATACTATTGAATGAATGAATGAACTTTGAGAATCACCCACAGTTAGAGGGTAGGAGGAAGGGAAAGATCTGGTGAAAGACACTGAGAAAGAGAGGCCAGAAGAGTAAGAAGGTTATTAAATGAGAGAGAAATGCATAAGGTATAATATACAATCCATCATCTCATTTCCTTTTGGGGTTAAAACTGAGCTCATCCATTCATTTATTCAATAGTATATACTGAGCGCTTACTATGTGCATAGCACTGAAATAAGCACTTGGAATGTATAATTCAGCAACAGATAGAGACAATCCCTGTCCAATGATGGGCTCACAGTCTAAACGGGGGAGACAGCAAAGCAAAACAGAACAAAACAAGACAACATCAAGATAAATAGAATCAAGGAGATATACACCTCATTAACAAAATAAATAAGGTAATAAATACTATATACAAATGAGCACAGTGATGCGGGGAAGGGAGAAGGGGGGGAGGGGGAGCAGAGGGACAGGGGGAAAAGTAACATAACCTTTGGCCACAACAAAACATCAACCTGGGGTACCTCAATTCTCTGACAGATCTAATGTAACTTTCTATAGACACTAATAATAATAATTATGGTATTTCTTAACCTTTAGACTGTGAGCTCGTTGTGGGCACGAACTCATTCATTCATTCAATCGTATTTATTGAGCGCTTACTGTGTGTAGAGCACTGTACTCTCCCAAGAGCCTAGTACAGTGTTTTGCCCACTGCGAGTGTGCAATAAATACAAATGATGGGCTTACTATGTGCCAAACACTGTTCTAAGTGCTGGGGCAGTTACAAGTTAACCAGGTTGGACACAGTCCCTGTGCCACATGGGGCTCACACTCTAAATCACCATTGTACAGATGAGGTAACTAAGGGCCAGAGAAGTGAAGTGACTTGCCCGAGGTGACACAGCAGACGTGGTGGAACCGGAATTAGAACTCAGGTCACCTGACTCCCAGACCTGTGCTATCCAATAAGCCATGCTGCTTCTCTATAGATTGACTTTCATATGGATTATTTTACACACTGGTTTACCCTAAAACCCTCTAGAATAGCAGATGAAAAAACATGCAAAAAAGTCATACTTGATAGAGCAGAGAACACAGGGCAGGTTCTACCCTGACCTTTTCAATCACACCTGCACAATACAAAAATGTCCCCAATAGTGGACATCTTCAAGTTCAAAGGACATATATCAATAAATGGTATTTATAAAGTGCTTCAGTGTGCAGAGCTTGGTACTAAGTACTTGGGAGAGTACAACAGAATTATCCGACAAGTTCCCTGCCCCTAACAACCAGCAGTCTAGAGGGGGAGAATTCCAGGAGAGCCAGGGTAGTCTGTTCTCTATTTAAGGGTTTTGCCCAATTGATCGACTCATATTTCCAGATGATTCTGGAAAATGTAGTTCCCATTTAATCACATTTAATGAGCACTCACTGTGCGCATAGCACTGTACTAAACGCTTGGGAGAGGACAATGTAACAATCAATAAGCAAGCACTCTTCCTACTTTCCTTTAACCTCTTGATCAAGGGTCCACCTCCAATGTAATCCTGAATATTATCATAGCCAGGCCTTGCCAATAGTTTGGAAATCAATTTTATTGAAAACAGTTAAGCATCTTGATGGCAGAGAAAGCCAAGAGGGAAGTGGGTGGAAAAGAGGCACCTTCCCCCAACACTTCAGCCTGGAAAATGGACTTTCTTTTCATTTTAAACTCCCATTGCTTCATTTCATAATTTAATCATTTTCAAGCTATTCCTGAACAGCCCCAGCTGGAATACTCATCGAGTCAGATTTTAAGTCAGTAACATGGATGTTTGGTCTCGGATCTTACTGACACACATTAAAAAATGAATCCATCAATTTCTGGGGAGTCAATCAGAGTCAATTGTTTGTCTTTGAATCTTAAAATGTATGGAAGGTGATGGGAAATTATGGAATAAATTCATGTTGGTTTATCACTATCAACTGCAAGGGCACAGTTAAGTCATGGGGACACTAATGTCATTGTAATACAAAATGTGATTAGATGCTAGCTTTCCCATTTTCACCTCTTAATTAAATTCAGAGCTAATCCATGGATGTAAGGATTTATTTTTGTTTCCCTGTAGGTGTTAGTGGAAATCAGAAAGACCATTTCAGAGACACTGCTCTCTAACATTAGACTAAACACTTGATCATGGAACATTGTCCAGAAGTTAGAGGGAATTTTCTTTGTAGATTCAGTCAAAATGTCACTGTTTTCTGCAAGTCTGATGCCAAATCAGTTTTACTAAAAAAAAGTACTGCCAGAATAGCATACTGCTTTTTCCTTCCCCTGACCTAAATATCCTCTCGAGTGGCAGAATCTCGGAATTATGCAAAATGTCCAATTTATGAGTGTTGCATAACCTTGAAGTAAGACTTGAATAATATCCAATAATGAAGCTCTCTAGGTTAACTGGATAATCTTACTAGAAACCTGCTTCAGAAGTTTAGGCAAAAGAATTAATATCGAACACAAAAATATTTCAGAAATATAATTTTTTTCTAGAATATTTTCAATTAACTCAATATTTTCAAAGTTAACTTTATTTTAATAGTCGCAGAGTATTTTAGAAATCATTTTAATTGCAACTCCCCAAATTTCACAGTAATTTGCACTCACCTGCCGTAAAATCTTTATTCAAATCGATAAATGCATGTGAATGAGGTATCCGCATTTTACTCTGAGTATGCAGTGCAGGATGCCATGAGAGATTCCTAAGACAAAAATAGAGAGAACACCTTCTTAATGAAAACATGAGTTTGTCTAAAAATTCTACATGAAATTCAAAATTCAGAGTACTTTAAGCCATTTTATTTTGTTTTCTACATTTTGATAAAGCACCAGTATTTACTGTGCACTGCACTAGGAACTTGGAAACAAATGAATAAAAACAAGGTCCATGCTCCCCAAGAAAATTTAATGAGACAGAGCACACATTTTAAAAAAACAACAGGTCAAATATTCGCTAACATGAGATCTATGACCCAACGTTTTCAAAAATTATAGCCATTTCACCTCTCAGCTGAAACCAGTGAACAGAGTTAATTACATGATCCAGTAAAAGAATCCCTTAAGTGCTCTAGATTCAGCTAAGTATCCACTATTTGTTTCCTTTCTCTTAGAAGCAGCTGAATGAACTCCACAGCTATAGTTGTGCTGTTTCTCCAATAATATGAAAGGAAAACTTTAAAAAAAATCTTTACTGAACTAAAAGCTGCAACTGTCTGCCAAGTGCTGGCTTTATTAACCTGACAAGAGAGTGTGGGGCTCAAGTAAGAAGGCCTGGTGGTGGTAGAGAAGCTGATGAAAATTGTCACTCTGCTGCTGTAGTGCAACTCTTTCCCTAAATAGCGAGAGGAACTGCCCAAGATCTCTCTCAGGGTAGCACCTGGAGAGTTTCCAGGACTGAACCAGTCTTGACTATGGGAGGGAGAGTCAAGCAGAGGCCTACCCATTCCAACTCTAGCCTGGGCAGTGGCTAGCGAGGGGAAGGCAATATGCTACACGTCAAAACTCACCTGTGCTGGCAGCAGCATCACGGGAGAGAGACGAGGGCGGAGACTCAAGTTTACTGCACGGACGGAGGCAATGGTAAACCACTTCTGGATTTTTACCAAGAAACTCTATGGATCCACTACCAGAACGACTGCAGATGGAGGTGGGGCGTTCTGGGAGAGATGTGACCATAGGGTCACTATGGGTCGGAGATGACTCGACCGCACAAGATGAGCCAAGATGCCCAAGTCCCTGGGTGGGGATGACTGGTCAGAGCACTTACACATCTCAACCGGTTAGATTCTTCAATCTGTTCTCTTCCTTAGAAAGCCTGACTAGAGAATATGAACTTCTAGACTGTAACTTCATTGTGGCTAGGCAGAGTGGCTACCAACTCTGTTATACTGTAATGATAATTATGGTACTTGTTAAGGCTTACTATGTTATTTCAATTCAGAGCTAATCCAAGGATGTAAGTAGGATTGATTTTTCTTCCCCCGATAGCTATTGGTGGAAAAGATAAAGACCATGTAAGAAGCATGGTTCTAAACCTTGTTGTAAGCTCTTGGGTAGATACAAGATAAGTGGGTGGGACACAGTTCCTGTTCCCCAAGGGCTCACAATCTTAATATCCATTTTACAGAGGGGGTAACTGAGGCACTGAGAAGTTAAGTGACTTGCTCAAGGTCAAACAGCAGGCACGTGGTGGAACCGGGATTAGGACCCAGGCCCCCTGACTCCCAGGCCCGTGCTCTTTCCACTAGGCCATGCTGCTTCTACTGTACTCTGCCAAGAGGTTGGAACAGTGTTCTGCACACAGTAAATGCTCAATAAATTCGATTGATTGACTTTTTGTTCAGGTCTCATCATTTCTCGTGGTTCAGTGGAAAGAGCCCAGGCTTGGAAGTCAGAGATCACGGGCTCAAATCTCGGCTCTGCCACTTGTCAGCTGTGTGACTGTGGGCAAGTCACTTAACTTCTCTATGCCTCAGTTACCTCATCTGTAAAATGGGGATTAACTGTGAGCCTCACGTGGGACAACGTCGTTACCCTGCATCTATCCCAGCGCTTAGAGCAGTGCTCTGCACATAAAAAGCACTTAAATATCAACATTATTATTTCTAAAAAAAACTCACCCAACGAAGAGAGAAAGGTCTTTGGTTTTCAACAGCCAGCTAATATGGAGCAAAAAACTGTCAGCCTGCTGGGCACCCGGCAAGTTTTTGCTTTCTGAAGCACCAGATAAAGACGTTGTGGTCTGCGTTCATTACTTATCAGCCTGCTAGCAGTTTCTTAATATAGCTGTAAGCTTGGTTCTACAGGGATTTAATGCTAGCTGGGTTACGATGACAACAGTTTTGCATTGCATCTTCTCAGTTTAAACACTGTCAATCTACAGTGATAGGACATCCAGCTTCAGGCAAGAGGTTCTCTTTTCCTCCCTCTCTCCTCAGCCTCCTCTCTCCACATCCCTTCTCCTGTTGTCTACTTTTCTCCTCTTTCTTTCCCTTCCCTCTCCCTCCCCAATCCTGTCCTGAACCCCTTTTCTTCCCGGATTGACAGCTGAAGCTCCATCCTACAGCCTCGCTTAGTACCGAGCATCCTCCTTTAAGGTAGGTAGCTGTCCTAATTCAGGAAAGAATGCCTTTTTTCATTTTATTTCACTCCTGACAATTACTCGTGTCACCGGCAACCAACGTCATGTTCCTTGCCTTGTCAATTTTCATATAGTTAAGTTTGGCTACTCTCGCTGTCAAAAGGCCACGTCGTCTCCCATTTATTTGTGGTTTAAAGAGGAAGAAAACCCAAAATATGAGGCACTGCACTCTTAAGCAAAGCATTTAGTGTTCTTGGATTATTTGCAAATACCGATGCCTACACCTAGAGGTTTGCACGCACACCCATCGCTCCCCAGCACACTTGTCCTACGTTCCCTGTGATTTGAATTTACATAAATTCAGCCTTTAAAACTAAAAACGGTCAAATTCAAAAGGAAGTGGAACATGCCTGACTTTATTATACCATTTTAATCAAGTCAAAAAGTCATGAGTGCAAATATATTGAAATTATTCATGAAATTGTGAAGTACTCTGGAGTTTGCTGAAATAGAATCCATGCCAAGCGATGGAATTGATTTTTCTTCTGCACTACGGCTCAGGACTGAAAATCTTTAAAAGTATTTCAATGGAATAATTGCTGACTTGCTTCTGTCAAGGTGTGCAGTTTTGCAAATTACAACTGACTACACCAGAAAAGTTACTTAGAAACATTTTGGTAAAATCCATATTAGAAATTGTAGTAAATTACATGGGCAGAATTGCCAGAATGACACTCTTAAATTCTCAGAAAAATCGGCCAATAAGCAATATAGGAAGCATTTGTTACTTCTAACACTCCCTGTCAGTTCCTTAAAAATCTGTAACTATGGGGTCAGGATGAAATTAATCAAAGAACACAATTTTTTTCATTCTGGGGGACAGAGGAAAAACAAGTCACTTTCAACATGTGCCAAAATTGTCCACCAGTATGTCACTAATCTTATTCCACACAAAATCAGTTTTTCTACTATAGTACTGGACTACTATAAGCCCTCGAACCCTAAAATAACTTGCTCTAAAAGCTCATTTCCACTTAGGAAAAACAATCTGGCATTAGGGAAGAATCATTTATTTTGTAGACTTCAGTAGCTGTATTAAAAATTCAAGTATCTCCTTCTCATATACACATATCACCCATTTTAGATTTTACTTTTAGAGGGCAAAGATGTTTATAGTTTTAGTTTATTTTCTGTCTAGTGCCAAACTCCTTGTGGGTAATGATTGTGTCTACCAATTTTGCTGTATTCTACTTTCCCTAGCACTTAAGTGTTCTGTACTCAGCAAGTGCTCAATAAATACTACTAATTGGTTCTCTAAATGCCTGCTAAGTGCATAGCACTGTACGGGAAGCAGCATGGTGTGATGGACAGAGCACGGGCCTGGGAGTCAAAAGGTCATGGGTTCTAGTTTCAGCTCCGTCACCTGTCTGTTGTACAACCTTGGGCAAGTCACTTCAATTCTCTAGGCCTCAGTTACCTCATCCTTAAAATGGGGCTTGGGACTGTGAGTCCAATGTGGGACAGAGACTGTGTCTACCACCATTTGCTTGCATCCACCTAAGTGCTTAGTACAGTGCCTGGCACATAGTACATGCTAAACAAATATTCATTCAATAGTATTTATTGAGCGCTTACTATGTGCAGAGCACTGTACTAGGCGCTTGGAATGTACAAATCGGTAACAGAGACAGACAGTCCCTGCCCTTTGATGGGCTTATAGTCTAATCGGGGGAGATGGACAGACAAGAACAAAAGCAATAAACAGAATCAAGATAGCAATAAATAGAATCAAGAAACAAATACCATTATTATTATTATGAGGTACCTGGTAACAGAAAACAGAAGTAAAAATCATAGTCCCTATTTTTGAAAAGCTTGTATTTCTTCCACTGTATGTAAAAAAGGGCTCTTGATAGTCTTATTTCTGGCCTAGCCCAAATAACAATAATAATTCTGGTAGTTAAGTGCTTACTGTGTGCCAGGTGCTGTACTAAGCACTGGGGGGGGGGGGGGGGAGATACAGAAAAATCAGGTTGGATGCAGTCCCTGTCCCACAGTCTCAACTCCCATTTTACAGATGAGGAAACTGAGGCCCAGAGAAGTGAAGTGATTTGCCCAAGGTCACACCGCACAAGTGGCGGAGCTGGAATTAGAATCCACAACGTTGTGATTCCCAGGCCTTGCCCCCTCCCACCTCACCCTGCTATTCTCCTACTGCAACCCGGTCTGCACATTCCACTCCTGTAACGTCAACCTACGTTACCACAGGTTGGACAACTGAACCTGTGCATGCAAACTGTATTACGAAATAACTGTCACAGCACAAGGAACAGAGGACACACAACTTAGCCCACGTATTTAGTCTAGCATGTTAGATTGATGACATTTTTCCACCGATTTAAGAGAAACTTAATTATCAGCTTCTAAAGGAAATACAATAATGTCAAGGTACACTCTATGAATGTTTTTGCCCTTTAATATAAAGATTGCCATTTACCAAAGGGTGAATTTACATCCACTGCAGATGTTTGGTTGCCTATGGTAACTGCAACTCTGAAATGATTCCAAATTCACACCCACTCCTCAGTGCCCAATTTATACAAAATCAACAGCATCTTGGGGTAATTACCGGGGATCTTTTGTTTCTTTGTAGCAAGTGCAAAATTATATTAGAGCCCCAAAGCAACTACTTCAAGAAATGGTGTTACATATTTCTCTCCAGAATGGTGCATAATGGGCCATTATTATTATTATTATTATTATGGCATTTGATAAGCGCTGATTATGTCTCAAGCTCTGTTCTAAGTTAATTGAGTTGGATACAATCCCTATCCCACCTGGGACTCACAGTCTAAGTAAGAGGAAGAACAGACACTGAATCCCCACTTTACTGAGGGGGGAAACTGGGACACAGAGATAATAATAATAATAATGTTGGTATTTAAGTGCTTACTATGTGCAGAGCACTGTTCTAAGCACTGGGGGAGATACAGGATAATCAGGTTGTCCCACGTGAGGCTCACAGTCTTAATCCCCATTTCAGAGAGGAGGGAACTGAGGCACAGATAAGTTATGTGACTTGCCCACAGTCACACAGCTGACAAGAGGCAGAGCCAGTTTAAGAATTCAGGTCAACCAATTGTATTTACTGAGTGCTTACTGGGTGCAGAGCACTGTGCAAAGCTCTTGGGAGAGTAGAATATGACAGAGCTGGGAGGCATATTCCCTGCCCATGACGAGCTTAAAGTCTGGAGGGGGATGTCCTCTGGTTCCCAGGCCCATGTTTTTTCCACTAGGCCATGCTGCTCTCCTGCTAGTCTAGGAAAGTTTAAATTAGTACAGCAGGCACTAGGAAAGAACAAACCGTGCCCCCTATCATTTCCTGAATTGACCCTTGGGGGCTACAGGGGTTTCCCTGCAGCTGGCTTGCAGGGCTATTCCTGGATCTGGATAGAAACCCTGTCACAAACTCATTAACGCTGACACTGGGGGGTGGTTGGATGTTGAGGAATATCCCTGGGATGGCACTAACTAAATTGAGATTTGGCTGAGGAGTCACGAAGAAGTGAAGCATTTTCATTAGATGGTATCTTCTTAAATGGTTGAATTGGTTTATCCCAATAAGGTGATTCCAGGATCTTGGGGATCCTGTTTTCATTCTTAGAGAAGCCTAAGGGTGGGCTGAACTGGAACCTGGGTTTTGAAGTCTTTGCTTGTAATCAGCACTTTCACTTCAGGTGCCTCACAAAGACACAGGCCGCAGCTGTAACTGGACGAGGTTGAAATATAAGCGTGATTCCATGAACAAAATATAAAAAGAACAGACTTTTAGCTGGATTAACATCCATTACGTTTGTCTTTTCCTCTCGCCTTATGACCCTCTCCATTTAGTCGAAGGCTAAAGAAAGGACAGAGGAGAAAGGGGTAGGGGGGAGATCCTTTCCCTCTTCGAGAATGACTGTCCACAACCATGAGTCAGAAAATTGCTATTGACAATGAAATCGAATGCTCACGAGAGCCTCGACTAACTAAAAAGTGAATTAGAGTAAGCAATCATTGGTGCAAGTCCATTTTCTTGTAGCTGAATAAATAATAAGCTTCATTTACGGCCCATACTCAGAAACAAATGTCAAGACAAGAACGCATGGGATGAAGTATTAGAATGCAGCCAGTTTCTTAGCCTCCAAGAGAATAATAATAATAATAATGATATTTGTTAAACACTTATTATGTGCCAAGCACTCTTCTGAGCGCTAGGGGAGATACAAGGTAATCAGGTTGTCTCACTTGGGGCTCACCGTCTTAATCCCCATTTTACAGAGGGGGTAACTGAGGCATAGAGAAGTTAAGTGCCTTGCCCAAGATCACACAGCAGACAAGTGGCAGATCCGGGATTAGAACCCATGTCCTCCGACTCCCAAGCCCATGCTCTTGCCACATGAGTGCGGGTGGGGCTGAAAAGTCCGTCAGTCAGTCGTATTTATTGAGCGCTTACTTTTTGCAAAATACTGTACTGAGTGCTTGGGAGAGTACAGTACAACAATAATCAGACACATTCCCTCCCCACAACGAGTTTACGGTATGTAGGGTTGTCTGCAGTCCCATCCCCATCGTGCACACAAAAGGACAATTTCTTGTAGTGTTACTTCTGAGGTCTGTCTCTCCCGGGGCCATTTTCTCTTTGGCCTCCTAGTCTCTTGTTCCTGAAAATGAGCCACGCTTTCTCCTTAAGAGTATGCCCAGTTTTCAGCTGGGATGCTGCATATTTTGAGGCTTTGCTTTACCCGTCCTTCAAATGTTTTCCCTCCCCTCCTTGCTTTAGGTTTCCCAGTTTTGGTTCTCCACCCCACAGTCGCTTGCTTGGGCTTCCGTAGTTCAAGTCCCAACCGGTGTAGCTGTGTTGAGGAGAACATAACTTTTTTTCTTTTTTTATGACATTTGTTAAGCGCATGTTATGCGCCGGGCACTGTACTAATAGCTGGGGTAGATAAAGGCTACTCAGGTCGGACACAATCCATGTCCCGCATGGGGCTCACATAATTAATCTCCATTTGACAGATGAGGTAACTGAGGTCCAGAGAAGTGAAGTCACTTGCCCATGGTCACACAGCAGACAAGTGGTAGAGCTGATATTAGAACTCAGGCCCTTCTGTCTCCCAGGCCCATGATGTATCCATTAGGTCATGCTGCTTCTCTGAGAAATGGTGTGCTGAGAAGCAGCGTGGCTCAGTGGAAAGAGCACAGCTTGGGAGTAACAGGTCATGGGTTCTATTCTGGGTAAGTCATTTAACTTCTCTGTGCCTCAGTTACCTCATCTGTAAAATGGAGATTAAGATGGTGAGCCCCATGTGGGACAACCTGATTACCTTGAATCTACCCCAGCGCTTAGAACATTGCCTGACATATAGTAAGTGCTTAACAAATACCATCATTATTACTATTATTATTATTCTCTTGGAAGTTAAGAAACTGTGCTAAGAATTAACACATTCATTACGGATTCATTAAGAGTTAAGAATCGCTTGCATTCTTGTCTTAACATTTGTTTCTGAGTATGGACTGTAAATGACAAAGCTTATTACTATTTATTCGGTTACAAGAAAATGGACTTGCACCAATGATTGCTTATTCTAATTCACTTTTGAGTTAGTCAAGGCTCTCGTGGACATTCGATTTCATTGTCAAGAGTAATTCTCTGACTCACAGTTGTGGACAGTCATTCTCGGAGAGGGAAAGGATCTCCTCCTTACCCCTTTTTCCTCTCTCCTTTCTTCTGTAGCCTTCAACTAAATGGAGAGGGTCAAAAGGAGAGAGGAAAAGACAAATGTAACGGAATTAGTCCAGCTGAAAGTCCATTCTTGCTTGGCACATAGTAAGTGCTTAACAAATACCATCATTAATATTAAAATTACCATCAGTGGTCCCTTGACAAATCCAAAAAGCTATTTTATATATAATACCTCCAGTACTTCCAGTTCTTCTCTAACATTTGTTTTCATTATAAATTTTGGATAGAATGCTGTTAGGAATTTCTTTCTGATGTTGCACATTACTCTGGAGAGACTATGATGTGACCTTGGAAGAAACAATTGTGTGTGTTCATGAGGCAATCAAGGCATGCTTACTATGAAGCAAACTTTCCTTGATGCAGGATTCGTCAAATAGGAAACTTCTGATTAGAGGAGAACTTACTATATTACTGCATCTTATCCTGACTGCAAAGTTAAGCCATACACAATTTTATGTGATTTTTCTGAGTAGGATCCGTATATTACTATACTGAAAGATATTGCTTCAGAGAATAAAATATAGATTGATTTAACAAATCATTATGCAGATGTACTAGCATGGATTTACGATGACCATGCCAGAAATAGGAAGGATTTGCAAATCAATCTGTTATAAATCATCTCCCAAATCATTTGGTAAATAGAAATTAGCTTGGCAGGTAAAATCACAAAAATCCATATCCTAAACATAAGCTACCAGGAATCTAAAACCATCTTCCAAGAAGACCACTAACTTTCTTACGCAAGGTTATTATTACTTCATAATTACACTTTTTAAAAATAGTTCTTACACGGTACTAAGCACTGGGCTGGATACAGGTAAATAGGGTCGGACACAGCTCCTGTCCCATGTGGGGCTCACAATTTTAATACCAATTTTACAGATGAATAAAAATAATAATAACTGTGATATTTGTTAAGCTCTTACTATGTGCCAAGCACTGTATGGGGTGGATACGAGCAAACTGGGTTGGACACAGTTCCTGTCCCTTGTGGGGCTCACAGTCTCGATCCCCATTTTGCAGATGAGGTAACGGAGGCACAGAGAAGTGAACTGAATTGCCAAGGCCATACAGCAGACAAGTGGCAGAGCCAGGATTAGAACCCAGGACCTTCCAACTCCCAGGCCCATGTTCTATCCACTATGCCATGCGTGCTGCTTTAAAGAGCCACTGATATAGTAGAGCACATTTGTTCATGATATTAACTTTTTTTTTCGTATTGGTTAAGAGTTTACTATGTGTCAAATACTGTTCTAAGCGTTGGGGAAGGTACAAGTTAATTAGGTTGGACACAGTCTCTTTCCTGTATGGACCTCTCAGACTCAGTAAGGAGGGAGAACGGGTAGCCCCATTTTACAGTTGAGAAACCTGAAGCACAGAGAAGTTTAGTGACTTGCCCAAGGTCACACAGAAAGTTACTGGCAGAGCCAAGATTACAATAATAATAATAATAATATTTGTTAAGTGCTTACTATGCGTCAAGCACTGTTCTAAGCCCTGGGGTAGATATAAGCTAATCAGGCTGGACCCTGTTCCTGTCTCTCCTGGGGCTCACAGTCTTAATCCCCATTTTACAGATGAGGTAACTGAGGCACAGAGAAGTGAAGTGATTTGCTCAAGGTCACACAGCAGATAAGTGGAGGAGCGAGGATTAGAATCCAGGTCTTTCTGATTCCCAGGCCCTGCTCTCTCGACCTAAGCCACGCTGCTCCTCAATCTTAATCAAAGTTGCATAGAATAGTAGTAAAAACGTTAGACTCCACCATATTTAAGTTTGTAACAGATTTAGAAAATGAACAGATGCTTCATCGAATTTCAAACCTTAATTTAGTGCTTTACAAAAGTTAAAAGACAACTAACAACACCTTTTCAAATACAATGATTCCCTTTGTAAAGAAATTATGACATAGCATTAAACATTTCCTTGCCTAGAAAAATCACTCATCCTGCTTTTTCTACAAGAAGGGTGATAATATCTTTCCGTATAATCGATACAAGGTTATAGTCCTGAACACCCTTGGGGAACTGGGGGCTATGTTCCAAAAAATATACGATTTAAATAAAAGTCATCATGATGAAATTCAAGTAAAGATTAATAGTCAAAACCATTCACTTTACAAGGGCACAAAAATTTCCATCTCACATTCAGGCTTAACAAAAACAAACCAAAATCTAAAACAAAGCCTGTGCACACATAACCACTATAAATCAACACAGCCACTCAATGGGTTTTGGTCAGCTACCCAAAATCCACCTTTGACTGGACTGCACAGAAAACGAATTCTCTGCCCTTGAATGAGAATGGAAGGTCATTTAGAACCACTAAAGTTTTCATCAGTTCCTCATATGATATTGTGGGGCAAAAAAGATGCATTTTCATGGTAAATCAATTTAGAGATATATAGATTATTCAGGTATAATTAAACATTTCAGTTGGGTCTAAAAATGTTAGAAAACTGATTTTGTTTCTATGGTAAAAACCTGATTGACTCTTCAAGTTCTAATAGGTTCTCTTTGACACAATTGCTACCAAAATATCCCTAGGGGAATATAAAACACTTCAAACACATTTTTTGTTAAGCTAATGAGAACTAGTGCTGATTACATACAAAGTCTAACAGCTGTCTGGAGGATTACCTACATCTGGATTTACTTGGCACTGTAACACAATATATTTCCATATTACTATGGATTTCTAAAAATAGGATCTCACATAGGTAATGTTACAAATCCTCGTATGCAAAACATACGTTGTTTATTCCTCACTAGGCCAGCAAACTAAAATTAGCCATAAAAATATAGTGCACTAAAATGTGTTAACTAAAACCACATGAATTCCAAGCTGCCAGATAAATTGTCTAACCTCTTAAGAGGGAAATTACGTACATTTTAGTTCCAAGTGTCTAATAATGAAAGGAACGACCAAAGGTTTTTCAGATAGAAAAGAAGCCTCTCCAAGTCCACCCATGTTATGTTTTACAAGCTATCCTAGCAAATCAAGGAGAATTTAACTGACCAAGAATTTAACTAACTGTGACCAATCAATCAACCATATTTACTGAGCGCTCACTCTGGTACCAATGGCCTAGTGACAAGAACATGGGCTTGGGAGGCAGAGGTCATGGGTTTTAATCCCGCCTCTGCCACTTGTCTGCTATATGACCTTGGGCAAGTCACTTCACTTCTCTGTGCCTCTTTTACCCCATCTGGAAAATGGGGATCAAGACTCTGAGCCCCATATAGGACAAACTGACTACCCTGCGTCTACCTCTAGTACTTAGAACAGTGCTTGGCACATAGTAGGCGCTTACCAAATACCACAATGATGATTATTATTATTACTAAGGCCTTGATCCTTGCCCTTAAGGAGCTGCCAATATAGTGGGGGTAACTGACTGAAGTAGGGAACGTTACATTTTATGACTTCTGTTTGATTCTCCTGCCCACAACAAGAAACTCACACATTCCCCAGGTGTGAGGAGGAAGAAGACTCTTCATTGCCTCATTCCCCTGGGGTTAGTAGCCTTGTGAGAAGGAGATCCCTTCGGGGAACCTGGGCTTTCGGCTCGGCAATAAATACAATTCCTAGGAGTAGGAAGGGCCCTCTTCGCACTGGCTGAGGGAATAATCTAGGATCCTCTCTGGTCACACTTTCGCCCCTCCCTGCTGGGCTCTGACTAGCAAGGACCAGGTGAAGTGTCCGTGCCTGAGGAATGGGGAGGAGATGTACTTCCTCCGATTACACATAAACGGGTGCTGGCTAGTGTCATTCACACTCATCAAGGAAGGCTTCTGGGAGGGAGATGTGCCTTCAGAAAGACTTTGAAGTCTTACACTGTGGCTGGGGAGTCATCTCCAACCCATAGCAACACCATGGACACATCTTTCCCAGAACTCCCCATCTCCACCTGCAATCGTTCTGGGAGTGTATCTGTAGAATTTTCTTGGTAAAAATCTGAAAGTGGTTTACCACTGCCAACTTCCACGCAGTAAACTTGAGTCTCCATCCTTGACTCTCTCCCAAGCCGCTGCTGCCCAGCATGGGTGAGTTTTGACTTGTAGTAGATTGCCTTCCACTTGCTAGCCACTGCCCAAGCCAGGAATGGAATGGGTAGGCCTCTGTTTGACTCTCCCTCCCATAGTCAAGAATGGTAGAGATCTAGAAACTCTCCTGAGAGGGGAGGACTTTGATGATTTTGAAGTGGGGGAGAGCAATTATCTGTCTGATATGAGGAGGGAAGGAGTTCCAGTCCAGAGGTAGGATGTGAACGAGAGGTCGGTGGCGAGATAGATGAGATGGAGGTAGAGTGAGAAGGTGAGCGTGAGATTCGGTGACTCGGGACGGGTTGGAAGATGCTGGAATCATGCTGGGAGAAGGCAGCCTAGCTGGACGGTGCAGGAGGGGAGGGTGAGCTGAGGTCAAAGGTAAGACAGAGGGGAAAGACTTGAGGATGGGAGGTTGGTGAGGACGCTGAGGCAGTACCTGAGTAGGGAATGACAAGTAACTGGACCAGTGACTTAGTTTTTAACAGTAAAAAACCTCAACAGGTCATTCACAAGCACCATAGCTTTTCATAGGAGACGATGTGTACATATCTATGATTCTATTTATCTATTTTGATGGTAGTGATGCCTGTCTGTCTGTTTTTGTCGTCTGTCTCCCCCTTGTAGACTGTGAGCCCCTTGTTGGGTAGGGAATGTCTCTGTTGCAGAACTGTACTTTCCAAGCGCTTAGTACATTGCTCTGCACACAGTAAGCGCTCAATAAATACGAGTGAATGGATGAATGAAAGATTCTTGAGGGAGAGACTGAAATCAGCAGTTTTGTAGGGCCTTAAAAGTCTACAGATTGATTGAGTCTGACTAGAAAATAGCACACAGTACAAAATCCAAAAACCCTTGTGGAAATTCAGCCACAGGAATTTTTAGGGGAAAAACATTCTGGACCAAAGAAGAACACCTAACTGTGGGAGTCAGTTCAGTTCTGGGTCCCCTTGTATTTTCTATGTACACCCATTCCCTTGGAGAACTCATTCACTCTCATGGCTTCAACTACCACCTCAATGCATATGATACCCAAATCTTCATCTCCAGCTCTGATCTCGCTCCCACTCTGCAGCCTCGCATTTCCTTCTGCCTTCAAGATATCTCTACTTGGATGCCCTCCTGCCAACTCAAACTTAATATGACTAAAATTCAACTTATTTTCCCACCCAAACCCTGTCTTCCCCCCACTTTCCCATCACCGTAGACAGCACCACGATCTTTCCGGTTTCACAGACCCGTAACCTTGACATTATTCTTGACGCCTCTCTCTCTCATTCAACTCACATATTCAATTCATCACTAGGTCCTATCGATTCCACCTTCATAACATCGCTAAAATCTGCCCATTCCTCTCATTCCAAACTGCTACCATATTAATCCGATCACTTATCCTACCCTGCCTTGATTACTGTATCAGCCTCCTTGCTGAACTCCCTGGCTTCTCTTTCTCCCCACTCCAGTGCATACTTCACTCTGCTGCCCGGATCATTTTTCTACAAAAACAGTCAGGACATGTTTCCCCACTCCTCACGCAACTCCAGTGGTTGCCATCCACCTCCGCATCAAACAAAAACTCCTTACCACTGGCTTTAAAGCAACCACCTTGCCCCCTCCTACCTCACCTCGCTACTCTCCTACTACAACCCAGCCTGCACCCCTCGCTCCTCTAATGCTAATATTCTCACTGTACCTTGATCTCGTCTATCTCACAACCGACCTCTCCCCGACCTCCTACCTCTGGCCTGGAATGCTATCCTTCCTTGTATCTGACAATTTACTCTCTCCCCCTTCAAAGCCTTATTGAAGGCATGTCTCCTCCAAGAGGTCTTCCCTGACTAAGCCCTTCTTTCCTCTTCTCCCTCTCCCTTCTGCATCACCCTGACTTGCTCCCTTCATTCATCACCCCGCTCCCAGCCCCGCAGCACTTATGTACACATCTGTTCATTATATTAATGTCTGATTCTCCCATCTAGACAGTAAGCTGACTGTGGGCAGGGAATGTGTCTTTCCACTGTTATATGATACTCTCCCAAGCGCTCAGTAGAGTGCTCTGCACAGAGTCAGCGCTCAATAAATATGACTGAATGAATTTCTCAGAGCTTTGAGAAGTCGTGTTTCTAGCCATTTTCATTACCAGGAGTATCATGTGTTTGAACCAATGAAATGCATAATTTTGGAGTGGGCAATAAGAGTACCCAGTGCCAGGAAATCTCTACGACAAATGATTGTTCACCAGTCTGGGCAAATTGTATTTTGATGTGTTACCAATTAATGCTTGCAATTAGTGTGTGGTGGTTTCTCAGATATAAATTATTTATTCATATTGATGTCTCCCCCTCTAGACTTCAAGCTCGTTATGGGGCAGGAAACACATCCACTATTTCTGTTGTACTGTACTCTCCCAAATGCTTAGTACAGAGCTCTGCACCTAGTAAGCGCTCAATAAATCCAATCAATTGATTGATTGATAATTAGCCTACTTAGTGATTACTCTTCAATAAAGACTTAACCTGCCCATGGGTTAATTTAGCCCATCATTAGAAGATCCAGAAATCCTGTATTCAAAAAGTGCCCTGAATTCCCAAAGAACATAACCCATTTCATCTCCTCATTACAAAGGAAATCCAATAAACTTGTTGTGGGCAGGAAACATGTCTACCAACTCTGTTACACTGTACTCTCCCAAGCAGTTAGCACAGTGCTCTGCATGCAGTAAGCCCTTAATAAATATTGATTGACTGAAAAAATACCCAAGGTAGTCTTGGACCAAGGAATTTCATATGATGATCAACTTTCCTGAGAAACATATCCTAAAAACTATGTTTTGGCAGGGGGCTAGAATCATTCAACAATACCCCGACCACACAGATGTTGCCATAATGTAATTAGCATTTCCACATGCGTTTACTTACCCTCCTAACAGAATCTGTGGCTGGCTCGATTCATTTGTGACCCCAAATACATCAGGAATTAAATCGCCATTGAAGCTGAAATGAAAACAATTGAGACAAATTGAATAGCTTGTCACCTGATATTATGAGACCTCAATTCAACCTTCCGAAAGAAAGTCTTTATTTGATTCCTCATGGGCATTTAAATCACTGGCTCAACTCTTTCAGAATTCTAACGCCATCTATTTTAGACAGAGGGGGTGGCTAAAAATACTGCTAGCAAAGCCGTCTTCAGGATGGCTCCAAAGGTGTGGCCTAAAAGAAATCCGAGAACCCACAAAATTGTGAACCGACGCTCACTACCACCAGTTACATTGTTATTAACAATCAGAGAAGCAGCATGCTGTAGTGGATAGAGCACGGGCCTGGGAGTCTGAAGGTCATGAGTTCTACTCCCGGCTCTGCCGCTCGTCTTCTGTGTGACCTTGGGCAAGTCACTTCGTTTCTCTGGGCCTCAGTTCACTCATCAGTAAAATGGGGATTGAGACTGGCAGTCCCACGTGAGACAGCGACTGTGTCCAACCTGATTTGCTTGAATACAGTGCCTGGCACACACTGCGTGCTTAACAAATATCATCATTATTATTATTTGATGTGAGGCTGGAAGGCCCCAGAGATAAGATCATGGCCCCATACTCCTCTGTCTATTGCGTTATCCATCGGAACCATTCTATACCCAGTTACCGTTGCCCCCTGCCTTGTCCTTCCCACCTCCTTCCCCACCACCTTGGCCAACTATACTGAAAAAACAAATTCAGTGAGGTAGACATTATCATCATCTAGTTAAGTAATAGTTTTCAAAAAGCAAAAACTTTGCAACAAGGAAACAGATTTGTCTCAGTTGCTAATCTAGTCCTTTCTGATTCTTGGGGCTGAGGAAAAACACAAAACAAACTCAGATTTTTCTTTCCGTCCGCTATTATCTCATTTAGCTTCTTTTTATTTGAGCATCTGTGCCACCACGATGAACAAAGCATTCCACCAGATTCATTGACAGCTGTAGAAAAGCTCCACTCTTCTG
The DNA here is from genome assembly GCF_004115215.2 of Ornithorhynchus anatinus. Lineage (NCBI taxonomy): Eukaryota > Metazoa > Chordata > Mammalia > Monotremata > Ornithorhynchidae > Ornithorhynchus > Ornithorhynchus anatinus. The sequence continues at coordinate 24,734,615 of NC_041738.1, read as the reverse complement.
TCCCTCATCATTTCCCAACCTGTCAGCTTTTCAGTGCTTTGTCACTTTTGGTGATCCAGTGGCTGGAATTCAGGATTGAATATACAAGACTTTATATTCAACAATACATCAGCCTCCCACAGCTTTTGTTTTAGAGGAGGTTCAGTGACTAAGCTATTTGGAAACATTCATTCATTCAATTGTATTTATTGAGTGCTTACTGTGTGCAAAGCACTGTACTAAGCACTGGGGACAGTAAAATTCCACAACAGACACAACAGACTCTGCCCACAAGAGACTCTGCCCACAACAAGCTCACAGTATAGAGGGGGAGAGAGACATGAATATACATACATAAATACATTACAGATATATAAAATATCGATTTGGGAATCAGCTTTATTTTTTAAAAAGTTATCAACTTTTCAAGGAAAGCCGAAGTCCATACTTACTCCATAATTAGTGGTTCATCCAAAAATGTTCTATTTAGCACAGTCTTATGGTTAGGGTCTAGAAGGAAGAAAATTTGGAATGAGACAAGATACTGTGTGTCATACTTGGACGTCCGGCTTTCTTCAGGGGTTTTCCTTAATTTAGTTGGACTATAATTATCATCTCAACACCTCTGGATAATTTGTTATCAGAAAATGTGACTACACAGGATCGTGGTCCAAGGTCAATAATAATAATGATGACAGTATTTGTTAAGTGCTTTCTATGTGCCAAGCACAGTTCTAAGCGCTGGAGTAGATACAAGTTAATCAGGTTGTCCCAAGTGGGGCTCACAGTCTTCGTCCCCATTCTACAGATGAGGTAACAGGCACAGAGGAAATGAAGTGACTTGCCCAAGGTAACAGAGCTGAAAAGTGGTGGAGTTGGGATTAGAACCCACAACCTCTGACTCCCATGGCCGGACTCTTTCCACTAAGCTACACTGCTTCTCCAATGCCAATGGAGGTTCAACGATTAAGGTATCGTGACTTTTCTATAGTGGTTAGAGCATGGGCCTGGGAGTCAGAAGGTCATGAGTTCTAATCCCAGCTCTACCACTTTTCTGCTGTGTGGCCTTCGGCAAGTCACTTCACTTCTTTGGGCCTCAGTTATCATCTGTAAAATAGGGATTAAGACTGTGAGCCTCAAGAGGGAAAGGGGCTGTGTACAACCCGATTTGCTTGTATCCACCCCAGTGTTTAGTATAGTGCTTGGCACATAGTAAATGCTTAACAAATACCACAATTATTATTATTAATATATGGAGCATTCCCTAAGTGTATCTCTATGTCTACTTGACTCAGAATCATAATTAAGCAATATTTCTGTATAATTACAAAACATTATACACTTCAAAAACTTCACACCTCCTCAATATCCATCTATGAATACAGCTGCAAAATTGTCTTATTCTCCCATATTTCCTTTACTTTTGCCTTTTTTCTCACTTATATAACAAATCCATGTCTAATTATAATTAAATTGCACTTTGACAAATGTAATCTGTGCGTTGAATGAGAAATGACATCTTTCTGCTATCAGAGAAATACTCTTTAAGGGGTAGATTAATCTTTCAACAACCAGTTCATTCAACCATTCATTCATTCATTCATTCATTATTTATTAAGCACTTACTGTGTGCAGAGCACTGTACTAAGTGCATGGGAAAGTACAATAAAACAATAAATAGTGACATTCCCTGCACACAACGAGTTCACAGTTTAAAATCTGGCAATGAACAGAGTAAAATCTTACGTAATGTTTGATTTCGTCCCCAGAAAATAACAACTAGCAATTCAGAATTGACATGATTTTTGGGAAGATATGTCAGCAGGACATCCATTTGCGAATCTCCATCATAATCCCCAGGAACTACACTGGTAATCACAGCGCTCTGATTCCTAAAATAAAAAAAGTTAAAAAGATGTGTTAAAAGTCATGTAAGAATATTTTCATGATGTGAATGAATATTCCATAAAGCCCTTCTTTGCCCATCAGAGTATTGCCCTATAGCTAACTGGACCTATTTTGAAGGAAGCAGAGGTCAAGAGGAAGAAGAATCAATCCATCAGTGATGCTCACTGAGAGCTAACTATGAAAAGCACTTCACTGAGTGCTTGGGAGAATACAACAGAATTTGCAGGCATGTGCCCTGAAAAATTAGCAAGTTTAAGGAATGAGGAATATCACAAGAGAAAGTTCAGTTTGATGATTAAGAATAATGAGCACATCTTTGAAGGAATCAATCAATTGTATTGATTGAGCACTTTCGGGGAGTGTAATATAACAGAATACAGCAGAATATACAACAGAATACATGTAAAATAGCCATATTTTCTGCTCGCAAGGAGCTCATAGTTTTTAGGGGGAGAGAGACATTAAAATACATTAAGAATGTGTACGTAAGGGTGCGGAGCACTCTACTGAGTGCTTGGGATGGTCAATATCATCATCATCAATGGTATTCACTGAGTGCATTCTGTGTAGTTAGAACACAGTACTAAGCACTTGGGATGATACAACAGAGTTGGTAGAGACATTCTCTGCCCATAAGAAGCTTACAGTCTAGTGAGGGAGTCAGATATTAATATAGAGAAATTTACAATACATGATTTATAGATATGTATATAACAGACACGCATTAACATAGAGAAATTTACAATATATGATTTATAGATATGTATATAAAAGAATTGGTAGGTTTGTTCCCTGCCCACGAGATGTTAAAGCAGCATGGCTCGGTGGAAAGAGCCCGGGCTTGGGAGTCGGAGGTCATGGGTTCGAATCCCGCCGCTGCCACTTGTCAGCTGTGTGACTGTGGACAAGTCACTTCACTTCTCTGTGCCTCAGTTACCTCATTTGTAAAATGGGGATTAACTGTGAGCCTCACGTGGGACAACCTGATGACCCTCTATCTCCCCCAGCACTTAGAACAGTGCTCTGCACATAGTAAGCGCTTAACAAATACCAACGTTATTAGAGTGGGCTAACTTCTCAGTTCACTCAATGAGACATTTTTGTGCTCCTGATAATGTTAGCAGTGTACTTTATGCTATCTTAAGGCATCTGCAAACATCATTATACATTATTCAGATTGCAACCCCATAAACGATACACTTGAAACTGGAAAGCTTGCACTCTTCTGCAAGTCAAAACCCAGGAACTCACAGCACTAAGGAGAATCAAACATAATTTAGTCCATTGCAAACCAAACTTCCTCATGGAGCTATGGAAATATACACACGCTTGATGTTCAGAACACCAGTTTGTCTGTTCGTTTGCTGGTGGTACTTGTTAAGCACTTACTATGTTCCTGGCACTGTACTAAGTGCTGGGGTAGAAACAAGCTAGTCAGATTGGAAACAATCCATGTCCCATGTGGGATTCACAGCTTTACCCCCATTTTACAGAAGAGGTAACTGAGGTGCAGAGTAGTTGCATAACTTGACCCAGGTCACACAGCAGATGCGTGGTGGAGCCGACATTAGATCCCAGGTCATCTGACTCCCAGGCCTGTGCTCTATCCATCACTAAACAGAGAGCACCTGAACATATCCACTGTGATAATAATAATTAGCATTATTATCATTGTGGAATTTAAGTGCTTTCATTCAACAGTATTTATTAAGCGCTATGTGCAGAGCACTGTACTAAGCGCTTGGAATGTACAATTCGGTAACAGATAGAGACAATCTCTGCCCATTGATGGGCTTACAGTCTAATGTGCTTCCTATTTGCCAGGCACTCTACTTAGCGCTAGGGTGGATACAAGCAAATCAGGTTGGACACAATCCCTGTCCCATGTGGGCTCGCAGTCTCAATCCCCATTTTACAGATGAGGTAACTGAGGCCCCGAGAAGTTAAGTGACTTGCCGAAGGTTACACAACCCAAGACCTTCTGACTCCAAGGCCCGTGTTCTATCCACTACTTCCATGCTGCTTCTCAACCCTCATCAGGGGCACAGGGGACAAACCGATGCTAAGAACTATGTACCCCCGGTGGCAATCCATAGCCCCCCTACTGCCCATCAAAGAAGCGCCATGCTCAAAGTGGAGTATATTTGGGGCTATGCCTCGAGCAGGGGAGGAAGGTGGGAGGTTGGCAACCATCTCTACGTGAGCACAACGCCATGCAACCAAGCAACAGGGTGCCGGAAATAAGCACTGGGGAGGGAAGGACTGTGTGGACCATAAAGCCCTGCTGGAACCCTTGCCAACTTTGGCAGCTCTTGATTATGGCACTCCGGATGCCTTAAACTTGTTCAAAATAGAAACCCATGGGAGGCTATATAAAGTGGCCAGAAGAGAGGCTGAAGACGTACAGATTGCACACGCCACGTTGTAGCTTAATCTAGCCGGGTTTCCAAGTTACTGGGCTTCCCACTTCTCAGTTTCATTGTCATTCAAAAATAACGGAATATGCTCAACTGAAATGGGAACTCCAGTATTAAATGGAGGGGAAACAAATCATAAGAACATTTACCTAAACCACACTTTCCTTAGGCCAGGTCCTGTACAAGTTAAGGTACTCCAGCATGATCAAAAGATGGATGTGGGGGAAAACCTGGTTAATGCACTTAGAGAGGGAGCAGACCGACTAAGTACTTTGAAGTCGATGGTAAGGAGTTTCTGTTTGATGCAGAGAAGAATGGGCAACTGCTGGAGGTTCTTGAGGAGTGAGAAAACATGGCCTGAAGGTTTTTGTAGAAAAATGATCAGGGCAGCAAAGTGAAGTATGGACTGGAGTGGGGAGAGACCGGAGGCGGGGAGGCCAGCAATGAGGCTGATGCAGTAATCAAGGCGAGAGAGGATAAGGGCTTGGATCAATGAGGTAGCAGTTAATGTTATGAAGGTCAAACTGACAGGATTCGATGACACTCCGAATATTTGGATTGAATGCGAGAAAAGCTGAAGATAAAACCCAGGTTATGGGTTTGTGAGACCAGGAGGATTATGGCACTGCCTACAGTTACGGGAAAGTCAGAGGAAGTTCAGGGTTTGGGTAGCAAAATGAGGAGTTATTATGTATCTATCCCAGTGCTTAGTAGTACAGTGCTTAGCACATAGCACTTAACAAGTACCACTGAATTGTAAAATTCCGGGACTTGGAAAAAGACCACTGGTACAGGTGCAAACAACAACAACAAACTGTCTCACACAACTTATAAATTATCTTAGTGACCTTTGATTATGATTTTTTTACAAAAAGATAGTATCAGGATGTAACAATGATGTGTTATCTTTTGATTCTAAATATAAGATTTATCTGATTTAAAAGTTGGTGGTGTTTTGGTTTTTTATGGGATTTGTGAAGTGATCACTATGTGCCAGGCACTGTACTAAGCACTGGGGTTGATACAAGCTAATCAGGTTGGACACAGTCTGTGTTCCACAAGGGGTTCACAGTCTTAATCCCCATTTTATAGATGAGGTAACAGAGGCAAAGAGAAGTTAAGTGAATTGCCCAAGGTCACACACAATAGACAAGCAGCATAGCTGGGATTAGAGAAAGTACAGTTGTGCCCCAGGAAACTGCCTTGATGTGTTCCTCAAAATAATAATCATTATGGTATTTGTTAAGCACTTACTATGTGCCAAGCACTGTTCTAAGCACTGGGTAATCAGGATGGACACAGTCCCTGTCCCATATGAGCCTCACACTCAAAAGCCTGGTGTATCCTGAATGGCTGTATTAGGGGATACGTTTCCCCACAGACCGACTTGCAATTTATTGGGTTCCATTCCAGAACCAGCCCTGACATGATGACTAGGCTTTCTAAGTAAAAATTACACTAGTAATTCTTCCCCCTCACTCCTCTCCTCTCATTTATTCTTCTCCCTTCATTCTCTAGCCTGTGAGTTCACTGTGGGCAGAAATGTGTCAGTTTGTTGTTATATCGTTCTCTCTCAAGAGCTCAGTACAGTGCTTTGCACACAGTAAGTGCTCAATAAATACAATTTCCTAGGGTTTTTCCGATTCCCTGTACCTGGGCTCCTCTTCTCATTTCCCCATCCCTATCCCGCCCCCATCTTCCCACCTTCCAGCCCCACATCCATCGCCAGCCAGGAAGGGAAAGGGTTGCGGGGGGAGAGAGTTCAGTTGTTGCTCCCATCCTGCTTTTGTCTATTCCCGTACCCATTTCCCTGGCTGAGAAGGAGCAGTGGAGACTCAGTAGGAGCTGGGAGGTGATGCTAGGCTGGAAGTGATGGAGGTGTGAGGAGAATGGCACTCACTGGCTTGGAGCCAGGGGAGAATATACTCTGGCTGTGCTTGTGACGGGATTCTAGACTGTGAGCCCGATGTTGGGTAGGGATTGTCTCTATTTGTCCCCAAATTGTACTTTCCAAGCACTTAGTACAGTGCTCTGCGCATAGTAAGCATTCAGTAAATAAGATCGAATGAATGAATGAGCATGGACAGGGGCAATTGGCTTGAGTACCTAGGGGCTGCTGTGGCCACAGATGGAGTGGCTGAGGAGGGCTACAGTCAAGGCTGGAGTGGCTGAGGAGGGCTACAATCATGGCTGGAGTGGATGTAATTGCTGTGGCTAGAGTTGGAGCGGTTGAGGAGAGCGACAGCCATGGTCGGAATGGCTGAGAATTGTGACAGCCATGGCTGGGGGCTTCTGCAGGCAGACTGGAAAGCTGGGCGAGAGGGTAGAGACGGGGGGGCGGGGGCAGCTGGGCACAATTCCTCTACTTCACGTGAAAATCAGAACAGGAGTGGGTTAGAAAAGGTGGGGACTCCCCACCAGCTCAGGATGACAACTTCCACCTTCTCTGTCCCATCCCCGGCTCTGATTTCTGAGAAAGAAAGGAGGGAGAAAAGTAGTGTCTAGCTGGATCTGGTGACTCTGCCCAGGTATATGATTTTCAAATCCCCGACTGGAAAGCAGCACAGCAGAGGCAGAGCAAGGAGAAACAAGTGTGTGAGAAGGAATGTAATTCCCTGCAGCAACTGGGCACAATAGTTTACACAATATGGTCATTCCCAATAGAGGTATACCTGCCTATATTTTAGACAAACATAAAGCAGATCAATGCATAAATGTCTGCTTCCCATCACACATTTCTTCACAATACAATTCTCTTGAAAATTCTGCTCTGTGTCCCCGTTTACACATATCTGAGAGATTCACAGCTCTCGGACACATTTTCAACTCCTTCACTATCTGGCCTAGAAATTCCTTCCTAAAACTCCTAAACTCTCACAGAAAATCATATCATTTGCCCTACCATTTACTCCCCCCAACCCACTCTAATTCTACATATTTTTATTTCTTTCACCTTTGCTCCATTCACATTTAGCTACTGAAATAGCACGTCACAACTTTCTAACTTCTTGGGATATTTTGCTTCAATACTTTCCTGACCTCACATGGTACTCGCTGTGTAACTGGAAACAAAACAGGGCTCCAAGAATAAACTCTGCACAAATTGCAGTCCATCTTGTAGTCCATCTTAGGCTACAAAAATGCTCACATATACCTGCCTGTGTTTCTCAAGTGAACCTAATACTTCTTAGACTTCAAATTCTGATTCTGGTGACCCCTCCAGGAAACTCTTCATAAGATTGGCTAAGAGCATCAACAAAAGTCCTAGACACAGAGATCTGGAAATTGCTACCTAGGAAAGGGCCAGAGGCAACCGCACAAAATAACAACCAGATGATTACGGACCTCTTTGCAAACTCAAGGCAGCCCTACAGCCTGAAGACATTCAACAGAATGTAAACCAACTCCCCAGGGAATTGAGCATACATCTAAAGATCTTCATCGACCCCATAGAACTGCATGCTGTCACAGAATTGTATCTTAGGAACGCATTAAGCAAGACCACCAGAACATTCTTTGGGAGACCGCATTGACTCAAGGATCACCCCAAATTGAATACCGACAGAGTTGTAGTGTGTTCAATTTTCTATACCGTCCTGAGACTTTGATTTGTCACAGCCCTATCCGATCTAGGGAGATCAATTAATCAAGCAAATGGCATTTTTTGAGCCATTACTGTTTGCAGACCCCTGTATTAAGCCCCTGGGAGAGAACAATGCTCGTTGTGGGGAGGGATTGTGATGGCTTACTGATGCAGCGCACTCTCCCAAGTGCTCAGTACAGTGCTGTGCGCACAGTTAACATTCATTAAATACGACTCAATGGATGAACAATGCGATCCAGTTGGTAGACACCTTCCCTCCTCACAAGGAGCCAGAGGGGGAGAAAGACATTGAGGGAATGTCTTTCCCATAGATGGGAGGCGGGAAAGGCAGAGTATAAGGATTTATACAAAGTGTTGTGGGGTTGGTGGGGGGTATGAATAACAACTGAAAGGGTACAGACCCAAGAGCATAGGAGACCCAGAAGGCAGTATATTCCACACTCAAGATAAATGGCAAGACAGGATCTCCAAGAAGGACCTGAAGAGAAATTACTCTACCAGTTCTGGAGCTATACCTGCCTCAATCCAGCTTTTTGAACAGGGCTTCATCAAAGAAGGAATAAGATACAGAAACAGTCGTGGTGAGCTAAAATGCAGTGACAGAAAAAAACTTGAAAGACAATAAAGCTCGGGTTCAAACAGCCAATCGATGGTATTTACTGAGTGTTTATACTACGTGAGAAGCAGCCTGGCGTACTGGATAGAGCGAGGGCATGGGAGTCAAAAGGTCACAGGTTCTAATCCCAGCTCCACCACCTGTCTGCTGTGTGACCTTCGGTAAGTCACTTTATTTCTCTGTGCCTCAGTTATCTCATCTGTAAAATGGCGATTGAGACTGTAAGCCCCATATGGGACAGGGACTGCGTCCACCCCGATTTTCATCCCAGTGCTTAGTACAGGGCCTAACTCCCGGTAAGTGCTTAACAAACACCACAATTATTATGATGATGCAAAACACTTTACTAAGTGTTTGGGAGAGTATAATTCAACAGAGTTAGCAGAAACATTCCCTACCCAAAGGAGCTTAAGATATGCCAGCTGAACTGGGGAAGACAACTGAGGCAAGCAAAAATGTTACCTGACCATAAGGAGCTTACGATATGCCAGCTGAACTGGGGGGGAGACAACCGAGGCAGGCAAAATATGGGCCGCAATCACCAAAACTTAAGTTTTTGAACAGCTGCCCCGAGAGGAGGCCGAAGCGAAAACAGTGCCGGGCAGTGAAAACAGGAAACGTGTCAGCACAACAGACAGAGAGACAGACTTCGATGGGTCTGGTATGAAAAGGACTCAGATATTCAGCCACCTGTGCATCCATGGATAAAATTCATAGGTGGTGTCATCTTAATAGAGGTAATTACAGAGATTGATGCCAAAATCTCCCCCAGAGGGAAAAAAATGCCCTTCTTTGAGTTATTTGAACACTATTTGAACCCAAAAGATACCATGTGCCATGGACGAGATACATACAGCAAACAAAAATCACATTCCATCGCTTCACCAATGACCCCATTTGCTAAAATACGTACTTTTTAACTTATAATGTTATACTTACTTCATTGATAGTTTCACTTTGGGTTTGAAATAGGGGGCCTTTTGATCTGCCAGAAAGATGATTAAATCATTTCCTAGAAGAGGCAAATGCATGGAATTAGAGAAATACAGGAGGCCAACATATCACAAGAACACCCCTGTGACTTTAAGCGTAACTTCTTAGTAGTTTAGTACAAAGAGTGGAGCTTTCACCTTGGAAGGTGAGGCAGGGAGGGGCAACAGGGAGGGATTCAATCTATTTGGCTTCACTCCCTCATTTAAGATCTTCAAAGGGTCCTAGATTTTATGAGCTGCGGTACACTGTGAGAAGCTGGCTAAGCAATCTGAGACCTCTCTGCCTCCCCTGAAGAAGCACCCACTGCAGCTTTGGGGAACACGCAGAGAGAGCGCATTCAGAACAATTGACATTAGTGAAAAATATCAGCACTCAGGGGTGGTAGGCAAGCAGATGCCTTCTGCTTGCCTAGGAAGGCTTTATGGACAAGTTGTTCCAACTGTTAGCGTTGTTTGAGGGTTTCCTGCTTCATCTTATTGGTGTTGTGTTTCTTGTGGAGTTGCTTTCCTCTTCTTCTCCCTCCCATCCCAAGAGACAAATGACCTCAGTGCCTGTGAATGCGCATGAATTCCTCACAAGGATTTCAGCCACTGATACCCTTCATCTGTGGCATAACACTGTATTCATTCAATCGCATTTATTGAGCGCTTACTATGTGCAGAGCGCTGTCCTAAGCACTTGCTATGGGAACAGTGCAATGGCAGCCAAGAAAGTGGGCTTGGTGACACACCTGCTTCTTTTACTATAATCAGCTCATGGGCAAGTTATTCAAGACTAGTACGGTCTATTATGTCTACAATGGATGTTTCAATGGGCCAACTCCCACACAATTCCCATGGGTTGGAGAATCCTTTGGATTCCACCGAAACAAAGTTATGGGAAGTAGGGCACCATAAAGATTTTGAGAAGGGATAGCACAGATAATGCCGATAACAATATAATTGTATTAGTGCTTACTACACGCCAAGCATTGTACTTGGTGATGGGGTAGATACACGATAATTAGACTGAATAAAGTCCTTGCACCTCTTAGGGCCTGCAGTCTAAGTAGGGGAGAGAACAGGTACTGGATCCCTATTTTACAGATGAGGAAACTGAGGCACCGAGAAGTTAAGTGACCTGTCTAAGGTCACACAGCACGGGGCGGAATCAGGATTAGAAATCACGTCCTCTGGATACCAGGCCTATTCTCTTTCTACCAGCTCAAGACGCTTCCCTAAAATGTCATCTCTAGGGAATTAACTAGATTTGAGTTGCAAAGGAGGACTAATACTGTGATCCAATACACAGTTACTCAAAACGGCTGCCATTCCATAATGCTTAGTTAGCCACTCCTGGAAAGCACTATTCTCACCACCCTCCCCAGGTTGAAATCCAGGGATGCTGTTCCATGCATGCTGGGGACATTAGTCGTCATTTGCCCAAAACCAATACGAGTTGCTTTTCTCCAAAACCAGGAAGCCTCCGACCGAGGTTGGTCCCAGGCCTGTCACTGCTGAGGAGGGTGAGTGGGTGCTGGGGAAAGCAGGAGCAGCAAGGAAGGTTCGGGGGAGGGGGATGGTGGTAGGGCAGCATTCATTCGTTCAATTGTATTTACTGAGCTCTTACTGTTTTGAGGGCATTGAATTGAGCGCTTTCTGTGTTTAGGGCACTGTGATGAGCACTTGGGAGAGTACGCTATAACAACAAACGGACACATTCCTGCCCACAACGAACTCACGGTCTTGAGGACGAGATAAGCATTAATATATAAAAATAAACAATTAAATAAACACCCCAGGGCGGGATCAGGGAAACCCCCAGCCTGCTTCTGGCAAATCCCCTCTGCCCACCTTTCCCGGTGAAGTAAGGGGAAAATCAGGATAGGTCCGGGGGTAGAAAGGGAGAGCAGAAGCAGGTGTCATGACTCCAAAAAGGAAGGGAAGAGGTGAGGCCCTAACAGGGATTCATTCAATCTCATGTATTTAGCGCTTAGTGTCTGTGGGGCACTGTACTGAGTGCTTGGGAGAGGATAATACAACAATAAACACACTCCCTGCCCACAACAAGATCACAGTCTAGTGAGGGAGACAGCCATGAGAATAAATAAATAGATGGATAGATGAATAAAAAGAAGACACACCCTGGGGTGGGATCAGGGGAGTCCCCGGCCTGTTTCTTACAAATTACTTCTGCCTATCTTTCCTGAGGGAGTAAGGGGGAAATGGAGATGGGTCTGGGGGCATAAAGGGTGAGCAGGAGAAGGTATCATGGTGTCATGACTCCAAAAGGGAGGGGAAGAGGTGAGGCCCTAGCGGGGACTCATTCAATCGTATGTACTGAGCGCTTACTGTCTGCGGGGCACTGTACTGAGTGCTTGGGAGAGGACAATCCAACAATAAACAGACACACTCCCTGCCCACAAGGAGCTCACAGTTTAGTGGGGGAGAGAGCCATGAATACAAATAAATGAATAACGACAGGAAACACCCCGAAGTGAGATCAGGGGAGTCCCCAGCCTGCTTCTTACAAATTCCCTCCGCCCATCTTTCCTGGAGGAGTAGGGGGGAAATGGGGATAGGTCTGGGGGCAGAAAGGGGGAGCAGGAGCAGATGTCATGACTCCATAAAGGAGGGGAAGAGGTGAGGCCCTAACAGGGATTCATTCAATCATCTGCACTGAGTGCTTACTATCCGCGGGGCACCATACTGAGCGTTTGGGAGAGGACAACACAACAATAAACAGATACACTCCCTGCCCACAGGGAGCTCATAGTTTGGTGGGGGAGACAGTCATGAGTATAAACAGATTGATAGATAGATAGATAATGAGAGGACACACCCTGGGGTGGGATCAGGGGAGTCCCCAGCCTGCTTCTTGCAAATCCTCTCTGTCCTCCCCTGGAGGAGTAAAGCAAAAATAGGGATGGGTCTGGGGGCACAAAAGGTGAGCAGGAGCAGGTATCATGACTCCAAAAAGGAGGGGATTCATTCAATCGTATGTATTGAGTGCTCACTGTGTGCAGGGCACCATACTCAGCGTTTGGGAGAGAATAACGCAACAATAAACAGACACACTCTCTGCCCACAATGAGTTCACAGTCTAGTGGGGGAGACAACCATGAATATAAATAAAGAGAGGAAACAGCCGGGGTGGGATCAGGGGAGTCCCCAGCCTGCTTCTTCCAAATTCCCTCTGCTCACCTTTCCTGGAGGAGGAAGGGGGAAATGGGGATGGGTCTGGAAGCAGAAAGGGGGAGCAGAAGCAGGTGTCATGACCCCCCAAAAGGAGGGGAAGAGGTGAGGCCCTAGCAGGGACTCATTCAATCGTATGTATTGAGAGCTTGTTGTCTGCGGAGCACCGTACTGAGCGCTTGGGACAGGGCAACGCAACAATAAACAGATACACTCCCTGCCCACAAGGAGCTCACAGTCTAGAGATGAGGGAGGAGGAGAAGGAGGAGGAAGAGAAAGACGAGGAGGAGAAGGAAAGGACAAGGAAGAGGAGGAGGAGGAGAACAAAGAGAAGGAAGAGGAGGACAGGCAAAAGAAGGAAGAGGAGGAGGAGGACAAGCAAAAGGAGAAGGAAGAGGAGAAAGAAGAGGAGAAGAGGAGAAGGAAGAGAAGGAAGAGGAGGAGGACAAGGAAAAGGAGAAGGAAGAGGAGGAGGAGAACAAGGAAAAGGAGGAGGAAGAGGACGAGAAGGATAAGGAAAAGGAGGAGGAAGAGGAGGAGAAGAATAAGGACAAGGAGGAGGAAGAGGAGGAGAAAGATAAGGACAGGAGGAGGAAGAGGAGGAGAAAGATAAGGACAAGGAGGAGGAGGAGGAGAAGGAAAAGGAGAAGGAAGGGGAGGAGGACAAGGAAAAGGAGAGGAAGAGGAGGAGGAGAAGGACAAGGAAAAGGAGAAGGAAGAGGAGAAGGACAAGAAGAAGGAGAAGGAGAAGGAAGAGAAAAGGACAAGAAGAAGGAGAAGGACAAGGAAAAGGAGGAGGAGGACAAGGAAAAGGAGAAGGAAGAGGAGGAGGACAAGGAAAGGGAAAGGACAAGGAAAGGAGGAGAACAAGGAAAGGAAGAGGACAAGGAAAGGAGGAGGACAAGGAGAAGGCCAAGGAGGAGGAGGAGGAGGGCTGGGACACTGACTTTCCCGGATGACGAAGAGGTCCGTCTGCTTGTCCGAGTTGAAGTCCCCGAAGGCGGCGAGGGCTCCCCAGGCCTCGGGTCCGAAGAGGTCTGCGGTGACATTGCGCAGGGCCCGCGCGCGGCCGGAGCCCAGCAGCAGCAGCAGGACCAGCAGGCAGAGGCGCAGCAGCCGCCCCAGGCCCAGCGGCCGCCGGACGCCCCAGCCCATGGCCGGTCCCGCCGCGCCTTACGGCCGCCCCTTGCCGCGCCTTACGGCCGCCGCCCGCCGCCCCCCGGCCCGCCCGCCCGCCGGCCCGCCCCCGCCCCCGCCCCCGCCGGGACCCCCTCCGTCCCCCCCGGCCGCTCGGTCGGCGGATCGGGGCCGCGGCGCCCTCCCGGAGGCCGGGCTTTTGCGACAGTGTCGCGGCGGCCGCGGCCGGGGCGGGGATGGCGGCGGCGGCGCGGATGGCCGACGCCGGCTGGAAGCTGTTGGAGCGCCGGGCCCGCTCCAAGCGCTCAGGTCTGACCCCGGGACCGCCTCCCCTTAATCCCCCTCACCACCGTTATGCTCCTAGGAAAAGCACGGTTCACGGGGGCTCTTCGGCGCTTACTATGTGCCGAGCACTGTTCTGAGCGCTGGGGCGGGGACGAGCTCAACAGGGTGGCCCACTTGGGGCGCCCACTCTTCCTCCCCATTTTAATAAGAATAATAGTCATGATGATGGTCGTTGTTAAGCGCTTATTACGGGCCTAGCACTGCCCGAAGCGCTGGGGGGAGATCCACAGTCAACAGGTTGTCCCACCTGGGGCTCCCACTCTTCCTCCCCTCTTTAATACTAACGATAGGCATGATGATGGTCGTTGTTAAGCGCTTACTACGTGCAAAGCACTGCTCTAAGCGCTGGGGGAGAGCCAAAGTCAACAGGTTGTCCCACTTGGTGCACACAGTCTTCCTCCCCATTTTAATACTAATGATAGTCATGATGATGGTCGTTGTTAAGCGCTTACTACGTGCACAGCACTGCTCTAAGCGCTGGGCGAGATCCAAAGTCAACAGGTTGTCCCACTTGGTGCACACAGTCTTCCTCCCCATTTTAATCATAATAATAGTCATGATAGTAATAGTCAGTAATTGTTAAGAGCTTACTACGTGCCGAACACTGCTCTAAGCGTTGGGCGAGATCCAAAGTCAACAGGTTGTCCCACGTGGGGCTCCCACTCTTCCTCCCCCTTTTAGTGGAAAGAGCACGGGCTTTGGAGTCAGGGCTCATGAGTTCGAATCCCAGCTCTGCCACTTGTCAGCTGTATGACTGTGGGCAAGTCACTTAACTTCTCTGTGCCTCAGTTCCCTCATCTGTAAAATAGGGATTAAGACTGTGAGCCCCACGTGGGACGACTTGATTCCCCTGTGTCTACCCCAGCGCTTAGAACAGTGCTCTGCATATAATAAGCGCTTAACAAATACCAACATTATTATTATTAATAATAGTAGTCATGATGATGGTAATTGTTAAGCGCTTACTACGTGCCGAACACTGCTGTAGGCGCTGGGCGAGATCCAAGGTCAACAGGTTGTCCCACGTGGGGCTCACACTCTTCCTCCCCATTTTAATAATAATAATAGTCATGATGATGGTAGTTGTTAAGCGCTTACTATGTGCCGAGCACTGCTCTGAGCGCTGGGCGAGATCCAAAGTCAACAGGTTGTCCTACCTGGGGCTCCCACTCTTCCTCCCCATTTTAATAATAATAATGATAATAGTCATGATGATGGTAGTTGTTAAACGCTTTCTATGTGTCGAGCACTGTTCTGAGCGCTGGGGCAGAGCCAAGGTCAACAGGGTGGCCCACTTGGTGCGCACAGTCTTCCTCACCATTTTAATAATAATAACTCATTCATTCAATAGTATTTATTGAGCGCTTACTATGTGCGGAGCACTATACTAAGCGCTTGTAATGTACAAATCGGTAACAGATAGAGACGGTCCCCGCCCTTTGACGAGCTTACAGTCTAGTCGGGGGAGACGGACAGACAAGAACAATAGCAATAAATAGAATCAAGGGGATGAACATCTCATTAAAACAATAGCAAATAAATAGAATCAAGGTGATGTACATCTCATTAACAAAATAAATAGGGTAATGATAGTCATGATGATGGTAGTTGTTAAGTGCTTACTGCGTGCCGAGCACTGTTCTGAGCGCTGGGGGAGAGACAACGTCAACAGCGTGGCCCACGTGGAGCTCACACTCTTCCTCCCCATTTTAATAATAATAGTCATGAGGATGGTAGTTGTTAAGCGCTTACTACGTGCCGAGCACTGCTCGAAGCGCTGGGCGAGATCCAAAGTCAACAGGTTGTCCCATGTGGGGCTCCCACTCTTCCTCTCCATTTTAATAATAATAATAGTCGTGATGATAGTAATTGTTAAGCGCTTACTACGTGCCGAGCACTGTTCTTAGCGCTGGGGGAGATCCAAGGTCAGCAGGGTGTCCGACATGGGGCTCCCAGTCTTCATCCCCATTATAATAATAATAAGAATAATGGTATTTGTTAAGCGCATACTGTGTGCCGAGCACTGTTCTGAGCTCTGGGGGAGATGCAATGTCATCAGGTTGCCCCACGTGGGGCTCACAGTCTTCATCCCCATTTGACAGATGAGGTAATTGAGGCCCAGAGAAGTTAAGTGGCCTGCCCAAGGTCACACAGCTGACAAGTGGTGGAACCGGGATTAAAACCCATGTCCTCTGACTCCCAAGCCCATGCTCTTTCCACTGAGCCACGCTGCTTCTCCAACTCTGCCTCCCACCCCATCAGGGCTCTTGCCACTAAGCCACGCCACTTCTCTAACAATACCACTTGTAAGCACCTACTATGTGCCAGTCCCGGTACTAAGCACTGGGGCGGAGGCAAGCAAATCGGGTTGGGCTCAGTCCTTGTCCCACGTGGGGTCCACACTCTCCACCCCTGTTTTACTGATGAGGGAACTGAGGGCCAGAGGAGTGACTTGCCTAAGGTCACACAGCAGGCGAGCAGTGGAGTCAGGATTAGAACCCATGACCTTCAGACTCTCAGGCCCGGGCTGTAGTCTCTACTCCACCTTGCTTCTCCATCTCTGAAAAGGCTGGCGACTGGTCCTGATCCCCAAAATCGGGCAGCCGGCCTTGTCCCCCCAAGATGAAAAAAGGACTTGCTCCTCCTTGGGAAATAAATGTTGGGGTGCAGAGAAATCCACCTTCTTCTCCCCCACAACTCTGCTTTCCATTGCAGACAGCCTCTCCCCCCCTCATTCATTCAAGCATTCTTATGGAGCGCTTACTGTGTACAAAGCACTGTACTAAGCGCTTGGGAGAGTGCAATGCAACAGTAAACCCATTCCTCACTCCCCCGCTTCCTTTCCGCTTTGACCTGGGGTGGGAACAGGAGAAGACTTGGAGACGCAGTGCTGCTTAGAGGATAGAGCATGGGCCTGGAGTCAGACGACCTGGGTTCTAATCCAGCCGATCGCTTTTGTGACCCTGGGCAAGTCACTTAATTTCTCTGTGCCAGTTTTTTCCCCTGTAAAATGGGGAATCAATACTTCTTCCCCCTCCTCCTTAGACTGTGAGCACCAGGTAGGATAGGGACTGTGTCCGGCCTGATTGACCGGTACCTACCCCAGGGCTTAGAATAGAGTTTGACACCTAGTAGACACTTGACAAACCGTAAAAAAAGAAAGGCTGGGATTTTCCCGAACCCAAGTGAACTTTGCAAGTCCCCAGAGGGTGAAATCCCTTCTTCTTCCTCTCTCTTTTCCTTCTGGCCCTGCTCGCTTTGGCTCAGATCAGAGAATCCCTTCCCAAGCCTGGGTGGGGTGAGGGGGAAAGTCCACGGGAGCCATTCCCAAGGATCCTTCCTCCCTCGTCCTACTGGCTCAGGGAATCCTTCCCGTCCCCTAATCTAGTCTTTTGGAGTTCAAAAAGGAATGCCTAGTTCCCAAATGCCAGAGCCCCAGAGGGCACAGAGTTGCAAGTATAAATTTGGCCGATTGCTCTGCCGGTGGCCCAGGCTTGGTGGCGAGATTCTTCCGGGAGCCGGGATTTAAACCGTTATTAATGTTGCTTTTCTCCAGGCTGAAGCTTGCTCTGTTTCCAAATGCAACCGTAAAAGGAATGTGTCGAGCTCTCTGGTCTCCCTACTTGGAAGCAATCTGGAGATGAGTTTGGCAGCCCAAGACCCCAGGAGGGGAATTGGCGTAGAAAAAGAATTTGCCGTTTGACCGCCCTGATCTGTGAGATTTGGAGAGATAATGAGAGGGGGCATCCCATATTCTTGTAAATAGGTCTCTCATAAACTAGCCCTATTTTGGGACTGATGGTACATTTCCCTTTTGCAGGCTTTTTTTTTTTTTAATAATTGCACTATTGTCTAAAGAGTTAGCTGCATACTAGTTCTGAGAGAATTTATGGAAGAAAACAGTTGAATTGCGTAGATGTATACTCACAACTTTGCACTTTTAAAAATAATCATCAAAAAAAACCAAACATGGTAGTGGAACAGCATGGCTTAGTTGAAAGAGCAAGGGCCTGGGAGTTGGAGGACCTAGGTTCCAATTCTTGTTCTCATTTGCCTGCTGTGTGACCTTGGGCAAATAAGTCACTTCTCTGTGTCTGTTTATTCATCTGTAAGATCAGTCATATATTGGTATTTCTTAAGCGCTTACTGTGTACCAGGCACTGTTCTAAGTGCTGTGCAGGGCACTGTACTAAGCGCTTGGGAGAGTACAGTACAACAGAATTAGCCCTTATGTTATCTGTCTGTAAGGGCCTTACAGTCTAGAGGGGGAGACAGACATTAATATGAATAAAATGGGAATTAAATAACTGTTCATCCTCCAATTTAGACTGTGAGCCCCATATGGGTCAGTGATCATGCTCGGCATTATCATCTTGTCTCTACCCCAGCACTTAGGACAGTGCTTGGCACCTAGTAAGAACTTAAAAATATTATGATTTAATTCCATTGAGATAATTATATGTAAATATATGTATTTGAAATGTTTCTGATGAAGCTTTGTCTGGTCTGATTTTGAGAAACGTTTCCTTCTTTTTTCAGAATCAGTTAATATCTTAGTGCAATTTTTAACTGCATATTTGATCTCAAACATTAAGTGCCGTTTAGCAACAGTGATATTTAGAGTGCCATTACAAAAAAAAACAAACCATATAAAACTTGGAAATATTCCCGGGGTATATATTGACATAGAAAATAGCCAAAGCTATCTCTACTTTAAAGTATGTTCCTCATTCTGAAGTTGGCTTTGGTTATTTTCTGTATTTATTTCTGCATATTCAATGGGTTTCCCCTCCTTTTATTGATGTGCAAAACATTAAAACGTAGTTTTGGAAATTCCAGTTCTCGCAGGCACTTAAAATTTTAGGCCTTTTTCTTAAATAATGGATTCAGTTGATCAAATTGTATTCAGCAGATTTAGACAGCAGGTGCTTACGGTTAGTTTTATATCCAACCTGAGTCAGCAAGCATCAGTATCGATTAGGTGTTCTTAAACTAGATACCAATTCAAGACATTATCTGAAGCGTTAATTATTTTGCCATTCAGATTCCCGAATAGGAGAGGATAAAGGTCTTCCGATGCAACTCTTTCTTGTTATACTTTACACATTATCGAGTTTAGCATGATTGATTCGTTCAAAAGGTTGAGTGGATGTTTTGCATTTGGGCTAATTTAAATCTCGGGTACTAGAGTAATAGCGAGTGTTATATAGCAACAAACAAGGATTTCACCTCACAACAAAAAGTTTTACTTGTTTCACTTTTAATAAGTGGATATCCAGTCTACCTAGTTTCATTAAGTCGATAATAGTAGTTCATTCAAATTATAGAAGTATAAAAGGCACAAAAATCACATTATCATGAACCCCAATCATCTCAAAGATTGTGCCCTGCATCGAGGTAATAACACCGCTAACCTTGCATTCGCTTGATTGTTGCTTAATTAAATCTAACCTTCACTAAACAGTTTTGAAAATTGTTATAATTTAGCCTGAGACGTATGTGGTTAGAGACAAGATTTTGAAATGGCCAGTTCGGACAATGAGGCAGCCTCAACTTCCCGTGCTTTCTTAAGGTCTGGTAAGTGTATAGACCCAGAAGGGTTCATTTGATATATTTTAATTATTTAAATTTCTCTCTTTTCTCCATTGCTGTTTTATATAGTCTTTTTTGCATATATATATATATATGAATATATATATGTCCATATATGTATAAATCCATACATATATGTATCATATAAATGGAGCTATTTTGTGGGAATAGATTTTGTGGATTTTAAATCTTAGACTTGTTTGATCTGTCTTTTTAGTTTAGTCATTTGTCTTTTAACTGGTAAAACTGTAGAACTTTACAATTAGAACACCCAATCGTTCAGGATTTTAAGTTGAGAAACTCGACTTTTAATGCACCATTCAGGCTTCCTGCCTTTTGAGGGTTTTTTTCTTTTCCTTTTTGATGTTATGAACATTATTACAGTGGTGTTAATTGCGTCTCCAAAGGCCTTTTCACTTGTGGATCTAAATGTACTGTTGCAAAACTAAGAAAAATACTGTAATCATTTGGAAAAGAAAGGATATTGGCAAAGTCAGCTGCCTCGATCCAGCCAGCTGGGCATATTCCCAGGATATCAGGCCCCTGACTGGAGGGCTTAGGGCGGAGATTTCTAGGGGTTGGTTGAATCTGGCAGAACATCCCAAAGGAATGAGGTTCCGGCAGGTCAGCGGTCCGCTTTTCCTTCCCCAATCCTTAGGAAAAATACCGCTGTCTCCAGGGCAACTGAGCGCCTGCATTCCCTTCAGCCCCAGTTGTTGATCATGCTCCTAGGAAAAGAAACACAATTAAGAGAAAACGAAAGCGTAGCTTGCTGAGGCAATTAGCTTGAATTTTCTAAGTCTGGTCATCCTTGGATGAAGAACAATAGTGTGAAGAATTAATGCCTATTCCACTTGACAGAGGTTATGTTGAAAGGATGAAGTTTCAGCTAAAAATCCTGAAGCCCCACCCTGACTTTGAGCATCCAGAATGAACATAGATCTAGAAAATCTGCTTCCATATAATTCTGAATTGATCGTTGTATATATTATAGCCTGAGTATGTGCTTGAGGGTTGTTTTTTTTAACCTGTTTCCTTGATTGGATTTGGAAAGTCAGATCTTGAAGTGAGAATTACTATTGATGAGTTTTGCCTTCTGATGGATTTAGTGTGTTCTTAAGTGAAAAATGGTTCATTCTAACATCATCATAATTGTGTTATTTGTTAAGCATGTACTGTGTGCTATGCACTGGGTAGATACAAGATAATCAGGTTAGACTTAATCCACGTGTCCCCTGGGGCTGAAGGTATGGGGTGCGGAAGAGCAGGTATTTCCCCATTTTACAGGTGAGTTAACTGAGGCACAGAGAAGTTAAGTGACTTGCCCAAAGTTGTACAGCAGGCCAAGCATGAAGCTGGGATTAAAATCCTGGTCTCCTGATTCCCAGGCCCACTACTGTTTCTCAGTACCTGGGTTTCCAGGGGTTTGTTTTTTTTTTGTTGTTGTTGTTTTTTAACAATGTAAACCAGAGCACCTTTTGAGCATTAAAAAAAAGCACTGAAAAGCTTTGATCTCATAATGAAAGCACAATGATAAGCACAGAAAGCCAAACAATATACCATAAAGTAGGTTGCTTCACATCCTAGACAAGACAGTTAAAATTGCAGTAAGTGGAGGTGAGTTATCAAAACTCAGAGATTGCATTATTTTGTGGGTGAGGTGGGAAATGTTGTCATCTTGTAGTCGTCTTTCTTTTTATTGTTTGGGAGGAGGTATTTACCGTTTTTCTTACTGAGCGGTCCTTCCGGTGTCGCAACTTTCGTACAGGGAAAATTCCATTAGAACTAATGCCGCTTAAGCAAAAGGCTACACGATGAAATTGTTTCCCGAAACCTGACCTTCCTCCCTTTAACCCGGATGCGATTACAATCCCTTTAAAATGAATCTGCATCTCTTTACGACGAAAAACTCTTCTGAATCCAAGCACCTTAGTAAAGCCCTTAGTACTCTGCACACAGTAAGTGCTCAAGAAATGCCACTGATTGATTAATTGATCTTATGCACGATCATTAATTCCGTTTTGGCCCTTTGCTGGAAAAAGAAAGCTCAAGCAGAGGATCAGAGTTTTTGGTCTTCTCGAAACCCAGCCCGGGAACGGAAACAATTCCTGATGAGACAGAAAGGGTCTGTTAATAATAATAATAATGTTGGTATTTGTTAAGCGCTTACTACGTGCAGAGCACTGTTCTAAGCGCTGGAGTAGATACAGGGTTATCAGGTTGTCCCACATGAGGCTCACAGTTAATCCCCATTTTACAGATGAGGTAACTGAGGCACAGAGAAGTGAAGTGACTTGCCCACAGTCACACAGCTGACAAGTGGCAGAGCCGGGAGTCAAACCCATGACCTCTGACTCCGAAGCCCAGGCTCTTTCCACTGAGCCACACTGTTAATAGCGATGGTCCTTGGTCAGATGGACCCTGACACTACCTGATTGGAAACTGCCTTGGTTAACATAGATTGGGCAGAACTTTTGCAACCCATCATTATATTTTCCCCTTGCAGACACTGTCCACTTTTCATTGGAATTTTCTGTTGTTTTTCTGTTGTTCACTAAGGCTTATTCCACAATAAGCCTTTGAACTTTGTTGTTAGACAGTCAGGCCTATGTGGGACAGGGATAGTGGTTATCTTGTATCTACCCCAGTGCTTAGACAGTGCTTGACATATAGTAAGTGCTTAACAAATACCATAATAACAGTCAAGAGAATAATTAAGGGAACAGTGCTTGACACATAGTAAGGGCTTAAAAAATACCAAAATAATAATAATTAAGAGAATAATTAACACAATCAGCAATGTAACTTTTGTCACATAGAGCAAAGTCATTTTACCGAAAGTCAGATCCAGCATTTTTTGTGGGGGTCATTTTTTTCCCTTGGCAAAAATTTAGATTTTTTCACCCAGGGGCCTTCTTCCATAGGATGATGCAAGGGTTAGAAAAACCCATCCTTTTCCCTTTTTTAATTTGCCTACTCTCTCTTCGTTTAATAACTCTATCCTACCAAGTACAATAAAGCAAATCAAATTGTCCACTGGATTATGTACTCATTATTTATTCCCTTTTGTAAGTGTTGTAGCCAGACAGTACGTGTTTCCCGTTGGCCTGTAACTTTTAGCCACGAAGGTCCCTTGTTCAGAGGACCTTAGATACGATATTTTGATTAAATAAGGGAAATTTTCACCTCAAGTATATCTCTCACAAATATCCCACTGTTACATTGTCAATAAACAAAACAAAAATTTCAAAAGTAGAGTTAATGGTAGTTTCTATGGGAACCACCATTGAAGACATGTGAGACTCAGCAGGGTTTTCACATACAGTGCTTTTATATATTTGCCTTGTATTAGCTATTCACATGTTCTCTGTGCTTAAATCTAGGATCTTCTGCAAACCACTTTTAACTTGTATCCAGCTGGGTGCTCTCATGTGTCCCTAGGAAATTCTGCTCTCCGATCTGAGCAGGTGCATTAAATGGGGACATGTGATACAACCCAACTATCCTGCCATGAATTTTGTTGACCTTAAAGAACACTTTCTATATATATATCCTTTGCATAGAGGAAGCTTCAGTTAAAATGTTGCAAGCTGAAAGATTTCATCATGCAAAAGAACTGTCTTTGTTCTCTCACAAGAAGATCCACATTACTGTCCTGAAAATGGTTTCTCCCCCCACCCATCTACTTTTTTCATCTTCGTTGTTCAGTCACCATAGCACACACACCAGCTTTGTTCATCAACTTTGTTTCTGGGAGTACAAAGTTTATTGCTCTTACAGTTCTAGTGATGGTGCTTTTGTAACCCCTTTCAAAGCCGTATTGAAGGCACATCTCCTCCAAGAGGCCTTCCCAGACTAAGCCCCACTTTTCCTCATCTCCCACTCCCTTCTACATCACCCTGACTTGCTCCCTTTGCTCTTTCCCTTCTTCCCCCCAACCCCCCAGCACTTATTTATATATCCGTAATTTTATTTATTTGTGCTGATGGCTGTCTCTCCCCACACCACCCTGCCAGACTGTGAGCTCACTGTGTGCAGGGAATGTCACTGTTTGTTGTTGCATTGTAATTTCCCAAACATTTACTACAGTTCTCTGCACACAGTAAGCACTTAATAAATACAATTGAATGAATGGATGAATGAATAATCGTACTTATTTCAGTGCTTACTATGTACCACGTACTTTGTAACACTGAGACAGATATAGTTTATATCATCAGTGGAATTTATTCAGTGCTTACTGTATGTGGAGCACTGTGCTCAGCTCTTGGGAGAGAGCAGTACAAGAGTTGGTAGAGGAAGCAGCATGGCCTAGTGGCAAGAGCATGGGCTTTGGAGCCAGAGGTCGTGGGTTCTAATCCTGCCTCCATCACTTGTCTTCTATGTGACCTTGGGCAAGTCACTTAACTTCTTTAGTTACCTTATCTGTAAAATGGGAATTGAGACTTTGAGCCCCAAGTGGGACAACCTGATGACCTTGTATCTACCCCAGCACTTAGAACAGTGCTTGGCACACAGTAAACACTTAACAAATACCATAATTATTATTATTATTGTTATGTTCCCTACCTCCTTTGAGCTTACAGTCTAGAGGATGTGTATTTATACTCTCTGTTGAGTTCAAATTTTAAGTCACTCAGGAAATGTTTTATTCTTAGTGTTTTGTCATGTGTGTAGTTGATCCAGAGCTTTTCAGGTTTAATCACTATTTGCTATGACCTGATTAGCTTGTGTCTTTTCCAGAGCTTAGTATGGTGCTTCCCACATAATAAGTGCTTAATAAGTACCATTAAAAAAACCCAAAAAACCCTCACTCTTCATTCCTTCCAAACCACTCCTTTTCTACTCACCAGGCTCAGTACCCTCACCCATATTGTTTCCTGGCCTGGAATTCCTTCCCACAAGTCTGACAGACCATAGCTCTCCCCGCATTCGAAGTCCTCCTAAAATCCCACATCTTCCAACAAGCTTTCCCCAATTAATTAGCTAGCAATCTAAGCCATATAAACTCTTCAAACAAACTCTGAACTTAAGAGCATGTACTACAAACTTACAGCAAATCTCCTCACTAATGTATATTCAACTGTACATTCAGTTATATTTTTCTGTCCGTCTCCTCCATTACGCTGTAAGTTTATCGTGGGCAGGGAGTGGATCGCTTATTTCTCCCACCCTTCCTTCCCAAGCACCTAGTTGAGTTTACGACACCAAATAGTCACTTCAGTGTGATGGGCTTAATAGGGCATTTTGGCAAGTGAGGCAGTCAAAGCCTCAGCCCTCCCAACATTTTAAAAGTTTAGCCCTCACCCTCCTGGCTGGACAAGGAATCTACAGGAACCCTGTTGTGGTGGGGGAGGACAGTGTTATTTCTATTAATGTCCATCTCCCTCACCCCCATCTAGACTGCAAACTCATTGTGGGCAGGAAATATGTCTGCTTATTGTTGTATACTCCCAAATGCTTACTATGGTGCTCTGTACACAGTAAGAGCTCAGTAAATATGATTGAATGAATGAATGTGTCTCCCGCAGAACAGGCCATTTAGAGCAGGGTGGCTTGGTGGAAAGAGCAAGGGCTTGGGAGTCAGAGGTGGTGGGTTCTGATCTCAGCTCTGCCACTTATCAGTTGTGTGACTTTGAGCAAGTCACTTCACTTCTTTACGCCTCAGTTGCCTCATCTGTAAAATGGGGATGAAGACTGTGAGCCCCACGTGGGACAATCTGATGACCTTGTATCTACCTCAGGGCTTAGAACAGGGCTTGACACATAGTAAGCACTTGACAAATGCCATCATTATTATTATTACTTAGTTGTCCTTTCTAAGTATAGTTTGTGAAGAATATATCTACTTTTCAAGAATATATCCATGAGAGGCAGCATGTACTAGTGGAAAGAGCATGGATCTGGGAAGCAGGGCATCTGGATTCTATTCTCTGCGATACCACTTCAATCCATCAGTGAATCAGTGGTGTTTATTGAGTGCTTATTGTGCGCAAAACACTGTACTGAATGCGTGGATCAATCAACCAATGATATTTATTGAGCACTATGTACAGACCACTGTACTAAGCTCTAGGGAGAGCCCAATGCAAGAGAATTAACACCGTAGGTGGGTAAACATCCCCATCCTCAAGGAATTTACAACCTAATGTGGAAGACACATCATAATAATGATGCTATTTGTTAAGGGCTTACTATGTGCCAAGCACTGTTCTAAGCAGTAGAAGCAGCATAGCAAAATGGATAGAGCACGGGCCTGGGATTCAGAAGGTCTTGGGTTCTAATCCCGGTTCCACCGCTTGTCTGCTGTGTAACCTTGGGCAAGTTACTTCACTAGGCCTCAGTTAACTTATCTGTAAAATGGGAAAAACCTTGCCTTCATCAAAACTCAAGTTCTATGAGGGTGAAAGCTGAGCCATGTATCTATCAATTAATGAGTGGTATTTATTGAGCAATTCCAGTATGCAGGAGAACTATACTACGTGCTTGAAAGAGTACAGTACAGCAGAGTAAGTGGACATATGCCCTGCCCACAAGGAGCTTACCATCCCCAGGGGGAGACAGACTTCAAAATAAATTTCAGATATATATGCATAAGGGCTTTGGGGATGAGGCTGAGATATTTAAGGGTACTTGAGGGGTTTTTGAGTTTCTTTGTTCTTGAAAGTAAGAAATCATCTCCATCTGAGTTTTGTGCTTGTTTGATCTCTTAGGGGAAGCCCGCTCTTGTGGTTTCATAATAGATGTCATAGTTATCATATCTCCAGTGAAGCGTACTTTAATGTAGAATTAAAACCACAGCGGGGTTTCAGGATTAGAGAAAATCTATAAAAAAAGGAAATCTGGAAGATGTTTTTGAGGGTGTAAGAAATATATGCATTTTTCAGGAGGTGCTATTCTCCTCGAGTCTGAGGTGTGCATCTTTACAAATGACATAACAGTTTTTAGAAAGATTTTTGATGGGCCAAACTTGTCATTATTAAGCATTATGCTAATTTACTGTTATTGGACACTGACCATCATTTTCTTCTCTTAATCAAATCTTTTTTTAACATGACTCTCTTAAAGGTATTACTTTGCTCTAAACTATTAGAATGGGGTCTGTATTTTTTTAAATGCAGTAATAGTTTCTCTTTTTTCCCCTTGCTACTGAAGGCAAATTTTCTGGTAAGTACCACTGAGAGAGTATTCTTTGAAGTTGAAACTTGCTATAATAATCTGAATGACTGAATGTACGCATTTCCAGGTGTATAAGTTTTGTCGATCATTGCGAAGAGTCTCTTCTAGGTATGTGTTCGCTCATTTCTCTGAAATCAAAGAACTCACCTAATCAGTTCTACTTATTCCTCAGCAAATAAATCCACAACCTCAGTAATAATCCTGCCTGAGAACTGCAATAATGAAAGTCATATAAAGTGGAGGAAGTTAAGAATTACTGGAGAGGGCTGCAAATGAATTACAGTTTCTGTTTTGAAATTGCCACTAGATTCTTTTTCAACCTACTGCTGCATATATGTGTATGTGTGAGAAAGAAAGCTTATGTTCCTTATTTAAGAACCTGAAGATGAGGTCATTGGCAAAGTCCTATCCGTGCATCCGTCTTTCACTGAAGAGAAAAATGAGGAATCCTATTTTTTATGTTCCTTCTGCGCCGATGTGTTTACCCATTACTACAGAAGCTATCTGCTTCTGAAACTGTCAGCGTACTAACTTTTGGAAAGCCTCCCCTCAAGGAGGGCGATTTTTCCTTTGATTGTTGTCAGCCAGTCAGTTCCATTTGCTGCGATATTCTCCCAACAATACTCTGCTATATAATAATAATGTTGGTATTTGTTAAGCCCTTGCTATGTGTAAAGCACTGTTCTAAGCGCTGGGGGGATACAAGGTGATCAGATTGTCCCTCATGGGGCTCACAGTCTTCATCCCCATTTTACAGATAAGGTAACTGAGGCCCAGAAGATTGTGCTCCATTTTCTTCTCTTTGTTTGCGTGTGAGCCCCTTTCTCTGTACCGTCTCCCGGCTGCCCGGGGACCCCCCTATTTTCCCCCCCTGTCAGTGAAGCTTTGAGGCTGAGAGACGTGCCCCAGCTCTAGCTAGCTGACTATGTGGGAAGAGGTGGTTCTTGCTTTCTGATGCGTTTGGCTCATAGGCTGCGCTGATGAAACCGTTAAATGAGTTGGAGGTGTCTGTGTATATCCACATTTTATTGCCATGTCAAATGGGTCCTGCCTTAAAGCCCTCCCTTGTCGAGGATCTGTCCGATTAGCAACAAGACTTCTGTGGGCCTCAGTTACTTCATCTGTAAAATGGGGATGAAAAGTGTGAGCCCAGTGTGGGACAAAGGACTGTGTGTGTGAGCTCAGTGTGGGACAGGGACTGTGTCCAACCTGATTAACTTGTTTCTACTCCAGTGCTTAGAACAGTGCTTGTCACATAGTAAGCATTTAACAAAGTACCATACACTGCTATTATATTATTATTATTGTTATTATATTATTAGTAGTAACACCTGGAGAGTTCCCAGTTCTCTATCAGTTTCGGGAGGAAAGAGTCAGGCAGAGGCATATCCATTCCATTCCTAGCTTGGGCAGTGGCTAGCTCTAGTGGAAGGCAATTGGCTAGAAGTTAAAACACCCCCGTGCTGGGCAGCAGTGACGTAGGAGAGAGTCGAGGTGGAGAATCAAGTTTACTGCACAGAAGGAGGCAGTGGTAAACCGCTTTCGTATTTTTTCCAAGAAAACTCTGTGGATAAACTATCAGAACGATTGCAGATGGAGGTGGGGGGGTTCTGGTAGAGATGTGTCCATGGCATCGCTATGGGTCAGAGACGACTCATTCATTCATTCATTCAATAGTATTTATTGAGTGCTTACTATGTGCAGAGCACTGTACTAAGGGCTTGGAATGTACAAATCGGCAACATATAGAGACAGTCCCTGCCCTTTGACGGGCTTACGGTCTAATCGGGGGAGACGGGTAGACGAGAACAATGGCAATAAATAGAGTCGAGGGGAAGAACATCTCATAAAAACAATGGCAAATGAATAGAATCTGGGTGATGTATATCTCATTAAACAAAATAAACAAAATAAATAGGGTGATGAAGATATATACAGTCAAGTGGACGAGTACAGTGCTGAGGGGGTGGGACGGGAGAGGGGGAGGAGAAGAGGGAAAGGGGAGAGAAGAGGGTTTAGCTGCGGAGAGGTGAAGGGGGGGTAGAGGGAGCAGAGGGAAAAAGGGGGGAGCTCAGTCTGAGAAGGCCTCTTGGAGGAGGTGAGCTTTAAGTAGGGATTTGAAGAGGGGAAGAGAATTAGATTGACGGAGGTGAGGAGGGAGGGCATTCCGGGACCACAGGAGGACGTGGCCCGGGGGTCGAGCGGGATAGGCGAGACCGAGGGACGGTGAGGAGGTGGGCGGCAGAGGAGCGGAGCATGCGGGGTGGCCGGTAGAAAGAGAGAAGGGAGGAGAGGTAGGAAGGGGCAAGGTGATGGAGAGCCTCGAAGCCTAGAGTGAGGAGTTTTTGTTTGGAGCGGAGGTTGATAGGCAACCACTGGAGGTGTTTAAGAAGGGGAGCGACATGCCCAGAGTGTTTCTGCAGGAAGATGAGCCGGGCAGCGGAGTGAAGAATAGACCGGAGCAGGGCGAGAGAGGAGGAAGGGAGATCAGAGAGAAGGATGACACAGTAGTCTAGCCGGGATATAACGAGAGCCCGTAGCGGTAAGGTAGCCATTTGGATGGAGAGGAAAGGGTGGATCTTGGCGATATTGTAAAGGTGAGACCGGCAGGTCTCGGTAACGGATCGGATGTGTGGGGTGAACGAGAGAGCCTAGTCAAAGATGACACCGAGGTTGCGGGCCCGAGAGACAGGAGGGATGGTCGTACCATCCACAGTGATAGGAAAGTCTGGGAGAGGACCGGGCTCGGGAGGGAAGATGAGGAGCTCAGTCTTGTTCATGTTGAGTTTTAGGTGGCGGGCCGACATCCAGGTGGAAACGACCCGGAGGCAGGAGGAGATGCGAGCCTGAAGGGAGGGGGAGAGGACGGGGCGGAGATGTAGATCTGCATGTCATCTGCATAGAGATGGTAGTCGAAGCTGTGAGAGCGAATGAGTTCACCAAAGGAGTGAGTGTGAATGGAGAACAAAAGAGGGCCAAGAACTGGCCCCTGAGGAACTCCAACAGTTAAAGGATGGGAGGGGGAGGAGGCGCCTGCGAAGGAGACCGAGAATGACCAGCCAGAGAGATAAGAGGAGAACCGGGAGAGGACGGAGTCCGTGAAGCCAAGGTGAGATAAGGTGTGGAGGAGGAGGGGATGGTTGACAGTGTCAAAGCCAGCTGAGAGGTCAAGGAGGATTAGAATGGAGTAGGAGCCATTGGATTTGGCAAGAAGGAGGTCACGGGTGACCTTAGAGAGCAGTCTCGGTAGAGCAGAGGGGACGGAAGCCAAATTGGAGGGGGTCCAGGAGAGAGTGGGAGTTAAGGAATTCCAAACAGCAAGTGTAGACGACTCGTTCTAGGATTTTGGAAAGGAAGGGTAGTAGGGAGATAGGGTGATAACTGGAAGGGGAAGTGGGGTCGAGAGAGGGTTTTTTTAGGATGGGGGAGACGTGGGCATGTTTGAAGGCAGAGGGGAAGGAGCCATTGGAGAGTGAGTGGTTAAATATAGAAGTTAAGGAAGGGAGGAGGGCAGGGGCGATGGTTTTTATAAGGTGAGCGGGAATAGGGTCTGAGGCGCAGATGGCGGGGGGGGCACTTGCGAGGAGGGAGGAGCTCTTCTCTGAGGATACTGCAGGGAAGGATGGGAAAGTAGGGGACTCGACGGCCTAAGGCAAGTATTACTGTTACTTTGAGAAATTTGCTCCTGTGCCTATTAGATTGTGAGCCCCAGTGGGACCGTGACAAATTCCCACTTGTATTTTCTCTCCCAGGGCTTAGTACAGTGCTCAGCACACAGGAAGCATTTTATAAATGCTATTACCACTATTGCAGAGGGAGAGGATAAACCAAAGTAAAGCTGTGACACACTACGTGGCTATTCTTCTGTGACTAAGCAGAAATGGTTGGAGAACAATCACTCTTCCCCGCTCCCAAACCCTACCGAAGGCTCACCTCCTCCAAGAGGTCTTCCCAGGCTAAGCTCTCCCCTTTTCCTAAACTCCCCTTCCCCTCCGCCTCACCTCAACTCGCATCCTTTGCTCTACCCACCCCCCGCCCCCCACAGCACTTGTGTGTATATATGTACATATTTTTAATTTTATTTATTTATATTGATGCCTGTTTACTTGTTTTGATGTGTATATAGCTCTACTTCTATTTATTTATATTGATGCCTGTTTACTTGCTTTGATGTGTATACATCTCTAATTCTATTTATTTATATTGATGCCTGTTTACTTGCTTTGATGTGTATGCATCTCTTATTCTATTTATTCATATTGATGCCTGTTTACTTGCTTTGATGTCTGTCTCCCCCATCCTAGAGTGTAAGCCTGGTGTGGGCAGGGATTGTCTCTCTTTATTGATGAATTGCACTTTCCAAGCATTTAGTACAGTGTTCTGCACACAGTAAACTTCTCAGTGCTTCAGTTTCTTCATTTGTAAAATGGGTATTCGATACCTGTTCTCCCCCCTATTTAGATTGTGAGCCCCATGTGGGACAGGGACTGAATCCATCCTGATAGTTGCATTAACCACAACTCTTAGAACAGTGCTTAACACATATTAAGTTCCAAACAAATACCATAAAAATTATTATGATTTAGCTCCTGGTGTTTGAAGCTTCAGACTGAATTAGTAGGCCCTCTTCATAATAAGATTGTAGGAAATAGCTTATTTTTTCCCTTATCTATTCACTATGGATTTGAAAGTGCCTTTTTTTCCTCCCAATTAGTTGTAATTCCCTGAAGGCTAATCAAAATTTCTGTCTCACTATTCATTTGATGGAGCTCTTTCAAGGAATTTTCAAGTCGCAAGTCAGATAGCTGACCAAAGTTAGCAGCTAACAAATTAAAGTTATTGACTTAAATTGTCGAGTATACACGTGGCTTAGTGGAAAGAGCACGGGCTTGAGGGTCAGAGGTCATGAATTTTAATCCCGGCTCTGCCACTTGTCAGCTGTGTGTCCTTTTATTCACTGTGGTTTTTTTTCTTAGGGAAAAAGAAAAACTTTGGACTATTTCACAAAGATACTAGGAACAAACATCTTACTACTCGTATTATCAAGTTTCTACTCCTCAGATTGGATTTTTAAGTTTAGATCTTTGGTGGCAATCCTCAGATTGGGAAAGAGAAGGAGTTCAGGTAGGCTGATGAATTCAACTAAATCTAGTTTTAGGAAAGAAATGGAAATTGTGCCTCAATTACCTCGTCTGTAAAAGGGGGATGAAGACTGTGAGTCCTCTGTGGGACAACCTGATTACCTTGTATCTAACCCAGTGCTTAGAACAGTGCTTGGCACATAGTAAGAGCTTAACAAATACCAACAGTATTATTATTATTATTATTATTAAACCAGTTGTCAGCTGTGTGACTGTGGGCAAGTCACTTAACTTCTCTGTGCCTCAGTTCCCTCATCTGTAAAATGGAGATTAACTGTGAACCTCACTTGGGACAACCTGATTACCCTGTACCTACCCCAGCGCTTAGAACAATGCTCGGCACATAGTAAGCGCTTACAAATACCAATATTATTATTATTATTATTAATAAACACCTCTTCAAACAGGACAGGCCCCTCTAAAGGGAGTCATCATGAACTACAGTATATTTAGGGTTTTTCTGTGTGTGAAGACTCTTTTGGCTATGAAAGGTGGACTTCACCTAAGATAGCAAGAACCTTAAAATTGGCACTGCAATTTTGTTTGAAATGTGGTTGTAAGAGTGAATAAAAGGAGGAAATATTAAGGAGGAAAGAAAGAAAATTTCGGCTTCCAAGATTCACAACATAGAATAGATTGAAAAACTTCTAGAAACAGACTTGAGTTGAAATATATTTCTGAAAATTGAAGTTTACTTTTGTGTGATTCAAAATTTATTGGAAAAAAGAAAATTTCTTCAACATTGAAAAATGCATGAGAGAACATGTTTTAGTTTTTCTGCATTTTCATTGTGTCATTTAACAGTCTGGGCCTCACTGCTTTAGCTGGTAGAGAAGAGAGAAACTCTTTACCCTTGTTATGAATTCATAAGTTGCTTAAATAGAAAAAGGCAAACATATACAGTATCAAGGGGGATTATGTTAAGATTTTGACAGTTCAACAACTTATTTACATGGCAACAACCGAGAATAAAATGTTTCAGTTCAAACCTGATGTGTTTCCCCAGATATTTTATTAGCTATCCACTGCCCTGCTTGGAATAGTCAATTGCTGACAAATTTTCTACTAACTTTAAATCTGGATCATTATATTATCAATTTATTTTTTTAAATAGCTAAGTTGTTATTGCAAATAATGTTTTTTTTTCCCATCAATGCCTCTCCTGGTTTCTGATCAAAACCCCAAACTTAGTTTAATCACCGTGTGAGTGTTTTTGCCAATTTCCATTTCTTCCCTAAAACTAGATTTAGTTGAATTCATCAGCCCACCTGAACTCCTTCTCTTTCCCAATCTGAGGATTGCCACCAAAGATCTAAACTTAAAAATCCAATCTAAGGAGTAGAAACTTGATAATACGAGTAGTAAGATGTTTGTTCCTAGTATCTTTGTGAAATAGTCCAAAGTTTTTCTTTTTTCCTAAGAAAAAAAGCACAGTGAATAAAAGTAAGGTAATTCTGGAATCTATTTTCATGTACAAAACAGAACTTCTTATCTTCCCGTCCAAGACCTGCCCTCCCCCTAATAATAATGGTACTTGTTAAGCGCTTGCTACGCGCCAAGCGTTGTTCTAAACATTGGGAGAGATACAAGTTAATTACATTGGACAGGGTCTCACAGTCTAAGTAGGAGGGAGTAGGATTTAATCCTCATTTTACAGATGAGGTAGCGGGGGCACAGAGAAGTTAAGTGATTTGCCCAAGAGCATACAGCAGAGATGTCTTTCCCATCATTATAGACTATATCTCTATACTCCTTACCTCACAGGCCCATAATCTTGGCGTTTTCCTCGACTCATCTCAGTCATTCAACCCACATATTCAATCTGTCATTAAATCCTGTCAGTTCTACCTTCACCACATCACTAAAATCCGTCCTTTTCTCTCCATCCAAACTGCTTCTCCGCTGGTCCAAGCGCTTAACCTAACCCACCTTGACTATTGTGCCTGCCTCCTCCCTGACTTCCCTGCCTCCTGTCTCTCCCCACTCCAGACCATACTTCACTCTGCTGTACAGATCTTTTCTCCAAAGAAAAAAAAAGTGCAGTCTATGCCTCCTCTCTCCTAAAGAGCCTCTAGGTTGCCAAGGAACTCCTTCCCATTAGCTTTAAAGCACTCAGCTTGCCCTCTCCTGTCTTATCTTACGGATCGCCTCCTCCAGCCCAGCCCGCACACTTTGCTCCTCAAGCACTGTGCCCCGAACTCATCTGTCTCACCGCTGACCCCTTTCCCGTGACCTTCCTCTGGCCTGGAACTCCCTCCCCCTCCATGTGCACCAGACCACCACTCTCCTTACCCTCAAAATCTTAATAAGGTCACACCACCTCCAAGAGGCCTTCCCTGATTAAGGCCTCTTTCTCCTAGTTCCCTCTCCCTTCTTTACTGTCTATGCACTTGGACCTTTGTGCGTTCGGTATTCACCCCTCTCTCAGCCCCACTGCCTTCGTGCACATATCTATACATTATATATTATAAATGATTTATTTGTATTAATGTCCGTCTCCCCTCCTAGACTGTAAACTCGTTGTGGGCAGGGAACGTGTCTACCAGCTCTGTTTCGCTCTCCCAACTGCTTGGTACAGTGCTCGGCCACAGTGAGCCGGCAATAAATACCTTTGATGATGAAAGCCTGTCTCCCCTTCTGGACTGTAAGCTCACTGTGGGTAGGGAACATGTCAAACAACTCTTAGTACGGTGCTCTGCAAAAGTAAGCGCTCAATAAATACCGTTGCTGGATTGATCCTTTTACATGTGCAAATATCTATATGCCTAGAGATATTAGTTATTATGGTATTTGGTAAGCGCTTACTACCTGCCAATCACTGATCTAAGCACTAGGGTAGGTCCAAGGTAATCAGATTTCCCACATGGGCCTCACAGTCTTAATCCCCATTTTACAGATGAGGTAACTGAGAAACAGAGGAGTTAAGTGACTTGCCCAAGGTGACACAGCAGACAAGTGGCATCTGATAAAGAGTCCGTTGGCAGGAAGATGTGGCACAGGGCAAAGGTCAGCCTGGGGATACCATTTGCCCATTTGACATTTTAGCCCACACCATCACTTTTTCGTTAGCCGGGGACGGATTATCCAATCGATATATTAGCATTGCTGCTGCCTCTCTTTTGTCTAGATTTTTTCCCCCGACACTCGTTTCACTGCTCATTAGCAGCTCCTTCTGGGGAAAACAAGAGGTGAAGTAGGTTCAGTAGTCACTGTTGCTCCCTCTTATCTTGTCTTATGCCCTCGAGGCATATCCGACCCTTAGCTGCACCACGGACACATCTCTCCCAGACGCCCCGCTCTCCATCTGCGATCGTTCTAGTAGTTTATCTGTAGAGTTCTCTTGGTAAAAATCCAGAAGTGGTTTACCATTGCCTTCTTCCACCTGGTAAATGAGTCTCCGCCCTCGACTCTCTCCCGTGCCTCTGCTGCCCAGCACAGGTGAGTTTTGACTTGTAGCAGATTCCCTTCCACTCGCTGGCCATTGCCCAAGCTAGGAATGGAATGGACAGGCCTCTGCTTGACTCTCCCTCCCATAGCCGAGACTGATAGAGTGAGAGGAGCTCCTTGTTAGGAGCTCTAAAATACAAGTGAGGGAATGAGATTGAAACAGGTTTGTGATGTCTCAAGGTTTGGTTTTATCTGTAATTATCTACTCCACAGAATCGTGAGTTGATTATATTGTCAGACTTACGAATAGGGTAAAACGGCAGCATGCTGAGGTTAGGTAAAGTTCGAAGCTCATCAGTAGAAAATGCCCCCCTCCTAATATTAAAGATTAACATGAGTAATTTTTAAAAAATATTCATTCATTCATTCAATAGTATTTATTGAGCGCTTACTATGTGCAGAGCACTGTACTAAGCGCTTGGAATGAACAAGTCGGCAACAGATAGAGACAGTCCCTGCCGTTTGACGGGCTTACGGTCTAATCGGGGGAGACGGACAGACAAGAACGCTGGCAATAGAGTCAAGGGGAAGAACATTTCGTAAAAACAATGGCAACTAAATAGAATCAAATAGAATCAAATAGAATCAAATAGAATAAAATAGAATGGCAACTAAATAGAATAAAATAGAATCAACAAACATATATCCAAATTCTCCCCTCTCAAAATTAAAAAAATCAGGTTACAAATGATCTGTGAGTAGCTTCCTGAATTAGGTAGAGACAGCTCTGATGGAACTGATGGTTCTTGAGTTTCCTGCTTGAATGCTGCTCTTTAGTGTCTAAGCCCTCTTTTCCCCCCTTTCCCTCTGCTCCTCCCCCTCTCCCTTCCCCTCCTCTCAGCACTGTACTCGTCTGCCCAATTGTATATATTTTCATTGCCCTATTTATTTTGTTAATGAGATGTACGTCACCTTGATTCTATTTATTTGCTGTTATTTTAATGATATGTTCATCCCCTTGATTCTATTTATTGCTATTGTTATTGTCTGTCTGTCTCCCCCAATTAGACTGTAAGCCCATCAAAGGGCAGGGACTGTCTCTGTTACTGACTTGTACTTTCCAAGCGCTTAGTACAGTGCTCTGCACATAGTAAGCGCTCAATAAATACTACTGAATGAATTAATGAAACTTCCTTTAAATTTCCTTTCTCTTTTCTGTGCTGCAGAAAAAAGATGAGAGAGAACTCCTGATGGATCGCTCTCTGAGCTTCGTAGAAATGTTTGGTGTTAATTGGTAGCATCTGAAGTCTTGTGTTAATTGGCTGACAGATAAGATGAATAGGGAGACTGAATTGGGGACCCCTTCATCTTTTTTTTTGGAACAGAAAAAATAAGCCTGGTTTAATTTAGCTGTTTATGTTCAAAGTATTTTTATAAAGCTAATATACTTCCAAAAAATCCTGATTAGGGTGGGTCTTTAATTTTTAGACTTGGAAGCCTCCTATGTGGCTATTCTATGTACACAGCGTGGCTCAGTGGAAACAGCACGGGCTTGGGACTCAGAGGTCATGGGTTCTAATCCCGGTTCCGCCACGTGTCAGCTCTGTGACTTTGGGCAAGTTACTTAACTTCTCTGTGCCTCAGATACCTCATCTGTAAAATGGGGAGTAAGACTGTGAGCCCCACGTGGGACAACCTGATTACCTTGTATCTCCCCCAGCGCTTAGAACAGTGCTTGTCACATAGTAAGCACTTTACAAATACCATCATCATCATTATTATGTTCATTCAATAGTATTTATTGAGCGCTTACTATGTGCAGAGCACTGTACTAAGCGCTTGGGATGAACAAGTCGGCAACAGATAGAGACAGTCCCTGCCGTTTGACGGGCTTACAGTCTAATGGGGGAGATGGACAGACAAGAACAATGGCACTAAACAGCGTCAAGGGGAAGAACATCTCGTAAAAACAATGGCAACTAAATAGAATCAAGACGATGTACAATTCATTAACAAAATAAATAGGGTGTCATCAAGGTGCATTTGAAAAGACTGCAGGCAACAGTGAGGCTGGAACATTTTAAGCAGGTCTATCCCAGCTCTGCATCTTTTCACTTCCATCTGTTTTCCAAACAAGAAAGTTCTCAAGATGAGGAGCAAATCCAAGGAGAAATCAATGTTTTGCCCAAATTTAAAAGTATGATTAATCGGCAGAAATCTCAGTTCATATTGTCCTCTCTCAAGCTCCTAGTACGGTGCTCTGCACACAGTAAGCGCTCAATAAAGGTGATTGATTGGTTTGTTTTCATTTGGCAGTAGATATTCTTTGAAGATTCAAATGCACTTTGTGTGTATTTTCCTAACAACTGGAACAAATGTACCCAATCTCTCAGACAGTTGTCACACTAATAAATATGGAGTTCTCCCGTATTGGAGCCGGGAAGAGTGGGGTGGTTATGTTCTTGAAGAATTAGCATCTTAGAGAAGGTGGATGATTTGACGGTACCATCATGCTTGACACTTTTTGATATAAATTCCTATTATCTCCACCACTAGCAGAATGCTTTACACCACTGTCATGCATTATTTTACTCTTAAATATTGCAGAGTTGTAAAATCACAAAGGAAAAATACAGAGGACTTTACACAATACAGAACAATAAGGCAGAATTACTAGTATCTTTTGAGCACTTATTCGGCAGAGCACTGTAATAAGCTCTTGGGAAAGTAAAATGGATTTGGCAGACATGATCCCTGCCTCCAAGGAGTTTACAATCTAGTGGGAGAAAAAAATGTATAGAATAAATTCCAGGTAAGGAGAAGCTGTGGAGTTCAAGGATATTTACAGAAGTGTGATTGATTGATAAATGCTAATGAGAAGTGGGAGTGTGGGTGGGGGGAGTTGGAGGTGACTATCCAAGTGCTTAGTTGAGAGGAAATGTCAATAGGGTGGGGAGAGGAGAGATTAAATAGGCAAGGGCTCCTAGGGGAGATGTGATTTTAGAAAGGTATTCATTCATTCAATAGTATTTGTTGAGAGCTTACTATGTGCAGAGCACTGTACTAAGCGCTTGGGATGTGCAAATCGTCAACAGATAGAGACAGTCCCTGCCCTTTGACGGGCTTACAGTCTAATCGGGGGAGACAGACAAAAACAATAGCAATAAATAGAATCAAGGGGAAGAACATTTCATTGAAACAATAGCAAATAAATAGAATCAAGGTGATGTACATCTCATTAACAAAATAAATAGGGTAATGAAGATATATACAGTTGAGCGGATGAGTACAGTGCTGAGGGGATGGGAAGGGAGAGGGGGAGGAGTCCAACCCGATTATCTTGTATCTTCCCCAGTACTTAGAATAGAGCCTGGCACATAGTAAGCACTTAAATGCTATTATCATTATTATGATTATTATTAAAATGGGGAGAGAAGTAGTCTGCCAAATGTGAGGGCAAAGGAGCAGGAGGCCATGAGCAAGAGACCAGCAAGTGAGGCAAGAAAAGAGGCACAATGCATCGGTTGGCTTGAAAGGAGCAGAGCATGTGAGCTGGAGTGAACGAAGGGGAGAAGGGAGGATAATAGTGGGGACAGAACTGATGGAGTGCCTTCAAGTCATTGGTCAGAGTGTCTGCTTCATGCCAAGAGGAATGGGCAGCTGTTGAAGGAGTGGATTCGGAGCAGTGCATTCATTCAATCATATTTATTGAGCGCTTACTGTGTGCAAACTGCTTAAGTGCCCCGAATGATGTTTTAGAAAAGGAGGGGCCAGGGCAATAGACCGAAATCCAGACTGGAGAGAATGGAGGCAGGTTGGAGTTGTTCTCTTTTATAATGGTTCTCTGTAGGCATATTGGTCTCAGGGTGTGCCCAGGGGTTTTCTGTAAAACCACCTTCTTCATTTCAGCATGCAGAGTTCAAGCATCTATAACACTTAACTTCTCTGTGCCTCAGTTGCCCCATCTGTAAAATATGGATTAAGACTGGATTAAGACTGTTGTCGAATTGTACTTTTCGAGCCCTCTGCACACAGTAAGCACTCAATAAATATGACTGGATGAATGAATGAATGAAGACTGTGAGCCCTCATGGGACAACCTGATTACCTTGCATCTATCCCAGCGCTCAGAACAGTGCTTGGCACGTAGTAAGCGCTTAACAAATACCATAATTATTATTATTATAAGGATCCACCCCCATCCCTGTTCATGCATCCAGCACCTCATGCTGTCCATTTTAGTACATTTGCAGCGCAGAGAGGGGAGTGAACTAAAATGAGCAGGAAAAGCCATAAGCTCCATTGAGAAGCCGGGCTTGCGCATGCAGAGTAGAGGGAGGCCAGGTCATTCGTTCCAACAGTCTCTGGTCCTGCTCGTATCTTCGTGGTAACATGGCTCCCCCACCATTTTGCCACCTCTCCATTGCGGTGCTTTGACTCTGCTAAAGTTATGAAGGGGAAAAAACAAGAAAGAGAGATGAAGGTTGAGTGAGAGGATCAATTAGGGAAGGATCATTGCAGAAGTCCTGGTCCAGAGAGCTGAGAAAGTGGCTTGAGTAAAAGAGACAAGGTGATGCAAGATTGTGGACTGTAAGATCCTCGTGGGCGGGTATCCTTTCTCCTAATTCTGTTGTTTTGTACTTTCTCAAGCACTCGATAGAGTGCTCGGCACACAGCACTCAGTAGAGAAGCAGTGTGGCTGAATGGAAAGAGCGCAGGCTTGGAAGTCAGAGGTTGTGGGTTCTAAACCTGGCTCCGCCACTTTTCAGCTATGTGACTTTGGGCAAGTCACTTAACTTCTCTGGATCTGTTACTTCATCTGTAAAATGGGGATTAAGACTGAACCCCCCGTGGGACAACCCTATTACCTTGGATCTCCCCCAGCGTTTAGAACAGTGTTTGGCACATAGTAAGTGCTTAACGAATATCATCATTATCATCATTATTATTATTAATAAGAAATACCATTGCTCTGCATAGTGATGATGGTAATGATAATGACACTTATTAAATGCTTACTATGCGCCAAGCCCTGTTCTAAGTACCATAGATCCAAGTTAAATGGGTCGGACGCAGTCCCTGTACCACGAGGGGCTCACGTTCTGTGTAGGAGGAATTGAGTGCTCAATAAATGCCATCTATTGATTGCAGGGGGACCCTGGTAGTTCTGTTTTGTTTGCTCATCCTGAGCATTCTATTAGTTCAGCACTAGCCCTTCTCTAGTGTCTTGTGTATGACCAATGAATGAATGAATTAATTAATTAATGGTACCCGTTAAGCGCTTACGATGTGTCAAGCACCATTCTAAACGCTGAGATAGATATGAGTTAATTAAGTTGGACACAGTCCCTGTCCCCCATGGAGTTCACACTCTTAATCCCCATTTTACAGATGAGGTAACTGAGGCCCAGGGAAGTTAAGCGACTGGCCCAAAGTCAAGCAGACACGCAGCAGACATGTGGCAGAACCAGGATTAGAACCCAAGTCCTTCTGACTCCCAGGCCCATGCTCTATCCACCAAGCCACACTGCTTCTTAGCAGCTACATCTGTCTTGCTTATCGATCCTAGCCAAGTCATAGACATGGCTCTCTTTTCACCGTGCAGCTTTTTAAAGAATCCCGGGTGATGTTACCTAATGGCTGTCTCCCCTTTCAGAGTTGCCGTATTTAAGTAGAAGATAGTCCAAATGACTGAATGAGAGCTGTTTGTAATATTGAAATTTACGCAGCATTTATTTGAGCAACTCAAGTATGGTTGACTAGAAGAGTTCTCTGGGCACCTGTGGGATGAGTGCCTCAGTTTGTAGTCTTTTCAGGCTGTCCTTCATTTCACGATCAGAATAATGTGATGGAAGTAAGTGCCGGCCTTCTGCTGCGTTTGATTTTTGGGTTTTTTTTGTTTTTTGCCTTTCTCTCGCGTTCTTGTAAGACTAGATTTAAATGCAGAATGAGCATGGGAATGGGAGGTGGTGCTTCAAATGAAAGAATGTAATTTCCTTTGCATGGAAAGGAAACAAGAAGACGTCCTCAAATTATCGACATCAAACCTCCGAGAGCGTGAGACTGATTTTCATTATGGCTGCTTGATATGAAATTGGTTTAGTTTCATTTGGAGTGGGCACTGGTGGAGGCTGAATAACTGAAATATATATTGCTTTGACTTCAGTTTTCAGTTCAAGTTTTTCTAAAGTAAAATTCCCGAAATAACATTCTAATGCAAATAAAACTCCCGAAACTTTGAATAATCTTTAATGCTCACCTGTAACTCACCTTTTTCAGACATTGAATACCACGAAAAACTAATACTCCGTGAGGAAGTACGGTAAAATTAAATTGCAGTTTATGAAAGAATAGCCAAGGGCATTTTTAAGCCCAATTGTAAGGTTTGAATAGTTTATCATTTCCCTGGAATTCAAGAAGTATATTAATAATTAGGGATAGTGGTGATATAGAATCATTTTAAATATGTATGCTGAAAAAGCGATGAGCCTTGGATGACAGTGTCAGTGGAATTTATTGAGTGCTTCCCATGTGTAGAACACTGTACTAAGCACTTGGGAGAGTACAATACAACAGAGTTGGTATAAATGCTCCCTGCCCACAATGTGCTAACTGTCTAGAGGGGGTGACAAACATGAATATAAGTAAATAACTTACGGATTTGTGCATAGTGCTGTGAGGCTGTGTGTCAAATGAATACCAAATGCCTAAAGGGAACAGAACCACTCTCTCAGGATCGCACCTGGAGAGTTTCCAGTACTCTACCAGATGGGAGGAAGAGTCAAGCAGAGACAAACCCATTACATTCCTAACTTGGGCAGTAGCTAGCGAGTGGGAAGCCATCTGCTACGAGTCAAAACTCCCCTGTGCTGGGCAGCGGGGACACGAGAGAGAGTCGAAGGTGGAGACTTAAGTTTACTGCGCAGATTTTTCCATTTTTTTTACCAAGAAAACTCTAAGGATGCACCACCAGAATGATTGCAGATGAAGGTGGGGATTCTGGGAGAGATGGGTCTATGGGTCAGAGGTGACTCCACAGCATAAGACAAGAAAAAGTATGGATCCAAGTGTATGGATGACACAGATGGGAGGGTCGCTTGAAGAAGAGAGGACTTCACTGGGGAAGGTTTCTTAGAGGAGATGAGACCTCAATAAGGCTTTGAAGGCGCGGAGGCCAGAGAGAGGAAGTGGGAAAGGGGTTGGTGGTGAGATAAAAAGGATCAAAGTGAGTAGTTGATAGAGGAGAGAAGTGGGAAGTCTGGATTGCAGTAGGAAATCAGGGAGGTGCGGTAGGAGGGGGCAAGCTGATGGAATGCTTTAAAGCTGATGGTAAGGAGTTTCTATTTGATGGGGAAATGGGTGGGCAAACACCGCATGTTCTCGAGGAACGGGGAGATGGACTGAACTTTTTTTTGGAAAAACACGAACAGAGCAAAGTATACCCTGGAGTGGGGAGAGGCAGAAGGCAAAGAGGTAAGCGAGTAGCCAGATGCAGTAAAGTTGGGATAGAATAAGTGCTTGGCTCGACATAGTAGTGGTTTGGATGGAGAAGAAGGGGTGGGAGTTAGCGTAGATGTGAAGGTAGAACCGACAGGATTTAGTGACGGGTTGTAGGAGAAAGGTGAGTCAAGGACGGCACCAAGATTTCCAGCTTGTGAGATAGGAGCGATAGTGGTATTGTCTACAGTGATGGGAAAGTCATGGGGAAGACAGGGTTTGGGTGGGAAGGTAAGGAGGTCCCATTTTGGACATGTTTAGTTTGAGGTGTCTGTGAGACATCCAGGTAGAGATGTCCTGAAAGCAGGAGGAAATAGGAAAATGCAGGATGAAGTTAGTTATTGTCATGACAAAATATGATCCTTTTTGTAACAGAAACCCCTCTCTCAGGCATGTGTAGCACAGGATAAAACCTGACAGCAGCCTTACCCTTTCCTCTGCTCTCCATTTGCTCCAAACTGTGCTCTTCTTTTGGTTTTCAGAATTTTA
The DNA here is from genome assembly GCF_004115215.2 of Ornithorhynchus anatinus. Taxonomy (NCBI): domain Eukaryota; kingdom Metazoa; phylum Chordata; class Mammalia; order Monotremata; family Ornithorhynchidae; genus Ornithorhynchus; species Ornithorhynchus anatinus. The sequence goes on along the minus strand of NC_041738.1, from coordinate 24,691,158 downwards.
AGATATATGTACAGTAGCAGGCAAAAAGCTAACAAAAAGCTGGGCTATGTTATCAGAGAAAGGTTGGAAAATTAAACAAAAGGCCCAGTTTTGATCTGACAAAGAGCCATGGTACACCATGGAGAAACAGCGTGGCTTAGTGGAAAGAACCCGGGCCTAGGAGTCGGAGGACTTGAGTTCTAATCCAGCCTCCGCCACTTGCCTGCTCTGGGACCGTGGCCAGATAACGTAACTTCTCTGTACCTCAGTTACCTCATATGTAAAATGGGGCTGTATTACGCATTCCCCATCCTACCTAGACTGTGATCCCCATCTGGGGCAGGAGCTGTGCCCAACATGATTGTCTTGTAACTTGGTAGTTCTGGTCACTTCATCTTGGGAAGGCCATAGAGCTGGAGAAAGCACAGGGTAAGATGAACAGGTACTGGGTTCACAAAGTGGGCAACCAGGAGAAGTCCAGGCAAGATTAGCAGGGGATGGAAAAGCTCTGGTGTATGTGGGGAGGCTGAGAAGATTAGTATGTACAGGTCTTGAAAGACAGAGGCTGAAAGGAAGTTAGTAAATCCCATAACAACAGAACAAAAAGGTACCCTTTGCAGGCTAAAAAGGGTAGATTTAAAACAAACAAAAGAAAATAGTTCTTTATGAGGCAGGTGATAAATACGTTTGTGGATTTTATAACCACAGGTAGTGGTAGAGGGTGAACATATTAGAGTCAAGACACGTTTGAATAAATTCCCACATATGTTTGCTGTCAGTGGTGTCATCTTTGAGAACTCGAGTAAGATGACCTGAATTATGATCAACTTTGGTGCATTGGGTATAAGGTCAAAGGGAATGAGGTTGAGGGGTAGAGATGAATGAAGAGGGAAAGATAGTGGGGAGAGAGGAAGGGGCCTTTATCTCCAGCTGCTGCTAGGACAAGAGAAACTCCATTCGTGCACTGCCCACCACTGCATTCCAGGCGGTAGAAGTGAGGGTTCCCAGAGCGCAAGTATTGAGCTTTCCCCAGCACCATCAAATTTACTAGAAATATTGCAGGAATCTCTGGCTGCACTAGAAACTGGGTGGATGCAGAGACTGCTTCTGCTAAGGAAGAGACTCCACTCCTCTAATTAATAATAATAACAATAATATATTTAAGCGCTTACTACATGTCAAGTGTGAACTAAGAGCTGGGGTAGATACAATATTGTATTGAGTGCTTACAGTGGGCAGAGCACTGTACGGAGAACTTGGGAGAGTACAATACAGCAAGCGTTGTTAGACTTGTTCCCTGTCAGATTGGGCTCACAGTCTAAGGGAGGAATTGTCTAAGGGAGAGTCTGTAATCTACAGATTACGTAACTGAGGCTCAAAGAAATGAAGTGATTTGCCCAAGGTCACACAGCAGTAAGTGGCGATTAGAACCCAGGTCCTCTGACTTCCAGAGCCATGTTATTTTCCCTAGACTACACTGTGACACATCCCTGCTGCTGCTTCTGGAATGTGTCCATATGGATGGATGGGTCCCCTGGGGGCACCCTACTGAAAATGGGATTTATTGGCCTGGGAAATATCGTGGCCTAGTGGAAAGAGCATGAGCCTGGGAGTCCGAGGACCTGGGTTCTCATCCCGCCTCTGCCACGTATCTGCTGTGCGACCTTGGGCTAGTCGCTTAACTTCTTTGTGCCTAACTTGTCTCATCTGTACAATGGGGATAAAAACTGTGAGCCCCATGTGGGACAGGAACTGCATCCAACCCCAGCGTTTAGAACATTGCTTGACACATAGTAAACACATAACAAATGCCCCAATTATTTTGGGTCTCTGCCACAGGTCTTTGTGAAACTGATGGAATCCTAAAATTCTTCACTAAGCCACCTAAAGAGGTATATTTAATCACATTCTAAAGGGAAAAGTAGGGATCTAGAGGGGAAATTTGATTAAAAGTAGGGATCTAGAGGGGTGTTGAATGCAACAGCTAGAACCAGAATGGTCAATGAGGGCAACTTTTAGGTTATTTCTTTAAGCTTTTTATTGCTTCTACCAGGGACAGATTACCAGGGTGGATGGACAATTGATTTGATCCAGTAATGGTCTCACTGATATTCTTAGGCAAGTGCCAGAAGGAGCCCAGAATGGGTCAGAACTAGGTTCCGGTAAAAGAAAAAGTCCTACAAGTAGCTTTTCTCATATGAAAATAGTGTAGTCATGGTGGCCATCATGTCCCTGCCCAGGCCGGCTCTGGTAACGGTGGAGCACTCATTCTTTCAATTCATTCGGTCGTATTTATTGAGCACTTACCGTGTGCAGAGCACTCAGCCCCAGCCCCATTTTCATTTGGTTGCCAGCGGCTGTGCCTCAGTCGATCAGTCAGTGGTATTTATTGATCGTTTACTGTGTGCGGAGCACTGTGATGAACACTTGGGGGCTCACAATAAAATAGAATTGGTAGACATGATCCCTGCCCACACGAATCTTACAGTCTAGAGGAGAAAAGTTATAAAATAAATCAATTATGGGCATAGGCGACTTGGAAGAGAGAGGGAATAGAAGAAAAAGTGGCTTAATCAGGGAAGACCTCTTGGAGGAGATGTTATTCTAATAAGGCTGTGAAGGTGGGCAGAGTGGTGGCCTGTCGTTCGAAGGGAAAAGGAGTTTCAGGCCAGAGGTGGGATGTGGGCACGGGGTTGCCAGCGAGAGAGATGAGATCGAAGTACAGTGAGTAGGTGGAAAAGGTGGATTTTTGGCAATGTTGTGAAGGTAGAACCAGAAGGATCTGGTGACAGGTTAAATATGTGGATTGAATGAGATGAGTTGAGGATAATGCCAAGGTTACAGGCTTATGAGATAGTGAGGGCAGTGGTATTGTCTACAGTGATGGGGAAGACAGGGTTTGGGTGGAAAGATAAGTTCCGAATAGCAGGTGAGGAGAGTGGCAGGATGAGACGTGACAGGAAGCTGGATGAAAATTTTGAGAAGTGAAGGAATGTGTGCTAAGCAACACTTCAGAAACATCATGGTTTAGTGCCAAGAGCGTGAATCTGGGAATCAGAGGACCTGGGTTCTATTCCCGGCTCCATCAGTTGCTTAGGTAAGTCACTTAATTTCTCTGTGCCTCAGTTTTCTCAGCTGTAATTGGAGGATTTAATGCTCATTCCCTATCCTACTTAGATTGCGAGCCCCACATGGGGCAAGTACTGTGTCCAACCTGATTAACTTGTATCTACCCTAAGATTTAGAGCAGTGCCTGACACATAGAAGATTAGGTTGGGTTTCTTTCCATTTTCAAGAGCCATTTTAGGAGATGCTTCTATTTGTGTTCATAGGCTCAGTGGAAAGAGCCCGGGCTTGGGAGTCAGAGGTCATGGGTTTGAATCCCGGCTGTGCCACTTGTCAGCTGTGTGACTGTGGGCAAGTCACTTAACTTCCCTGTGCCTCAGTTCCCTCATCTGTAAAATGGAGATTAGGACTGTGAGCCTCAGGTGGGACAACGTGATTACCCTGTATCTCCCCCAGCACTTAGAACAGTGCTCTGCACATAGTAAGCGCTTAACAAATACCAACATTATCATTATTATTATTATTATAGTAAGTGCCTAGCAAATATAAGCAGCCTGGCATAGTGGTTAGAGCACGAGCCTGGGAGTCAGAAGATCATGGGTTCTAACCCTGGCTCCACTACTTGTCTACTCTGTTACCTTGGGCAAGTCAATTCACTTCTTCTCTGGGCCTCAGTTACCTGTCTTTAAAATGGGGATTGAGACTGTGAGCCCCACGTTGGACAGGGACTGTGTCCAAACCCATTTGCTTGTATCTACCCCAGTGTTTAGAACAGTTCCAGGCACATAGTAAGTGCTTAACAAATACCATTATTATTATTATTAATAACATAATAATAAAAATGATTGATGCAATTCTGTGGAGTATAGATAGGGGTTGGAGAGATGCTGCATGCAGGGAGCCTAGAGAAAAGGCTGATAAACTAAGGAGGCTGAAATAAAATCCTTACCTAAAAAGCGGGACAATTCTAACTGAGCAATTAATTGAAAGAGCAAATCTTATTGATAACTTTTTCTGCCTTTAGAACTTGACTAATTTAAATTTTTGAGAATGATTTCCAGTTCTCTTGGTGAATGATTTTGTTCCAACTATGAGCTTAATTTGCTAATCCCCAGTTCAATAGGATTTTTCTAGTTAACAATCAGGGCTCTACTTGTTTTCATGTTCCCTGCACAAGTGTTTCTAAACTTTATAAATTAGAAGTAATGAATGTTCAGATTAAACATATTGCTGCGTTTTGACAAAGTGAAGCTAATGGATTTAATTAATTAGGATTAAAATGGTATTTCTAGGATCATTATGTGTCATGACTTAGAGTTTCTAATGAAACTGCACCATAGAAAGCCCAGTTTTGAATATCCATGTCATCAATCATATTCATCGGGTTCTTACTGAGGGCAGAGCACTGTACTAAGCACTTGAGAGATTACAGTGCAGCAGAGTTGGTAGACGTATTCCCTTTCCGCAATGAGCCTAAGATATTGAGGGAGAGACAGTCGTCACTGTAAATAAATAATTTACAATATGTAATGCATAGATAACACTTTCTTTAAAGAGGGAGGTTGATGGTACATTTCGGTGTTATTTATTGAGCACTTACTGTGTGCAGAGCATGGAACTAAGCGCTTGGGAAAGTACGGTACACTAGAATTGGTAGGAAGCCAAGTGCATAGGTGACGCAGAGGGGAGGGGAAATGAGAGTTTAGTCAGAGAAGACAACTTTTAGGTTCGTTTTGAAGATGGGGATAGTTATGAAGGCAGGAGGAAGTTCCAGGACAGAAAGACGGCAAGGTTAAGGAGTTAGTAGTGGGATATATGAGATTGAGGTACAGAGAGCAGATTGGTGTTAGATGAGTGGTGTGCAGTATGAGTTGTAGTAGGAAATGAGTGAGGTAAGGCAGGAGGGAAAAGAGCTGAGAGCCTTAAAGCCAATGGTAGGGAATTTCTGTTTGATGTGTAGGTGGATTGGCAACCACTGGAGGTTTTTGAGGAGTGGGGAGAAATGGAGAGTGAAAGGTTTTTCAGGAAAATGATCTGGGCAAGCAGAATGAATTATGGACTGGAGGTGGGAGAAACAGGAGGCAGGGAGGACAGTGAGGAAGCTGATGCGGTAATCAAGGGGTGGGGGGGGGGGGGGGGACATACGCATTTGGATGGAGAGGAATGAGCGGATTTTAGTGGTTTTTGTGAAGGTAGAACCGAAAAGGATTTTGTGACAGACTGAATGTTCTGATTGAATGAGAGATGAATTGAGGATCATTTTGGTTTTATTATTTTGTAGGAGATTATTTACCTGTGAATTGCCTCTTACAGTGTATTGTCATATTAATGTGTTGTGAACATTATAAAAAGATATCCTTTGGGTATATAAATAAAGGAAACAAAAGAATCAAGGGAGTTCAGTGCATAAAGTCAACACACAAGATGCCACCTTGAGTAGATTTTATAGACCCTATTCTTTTGTAAAGGTCAATGGAAGAAGTAATGCCTTTTTATTAAAAATACAACCGATATTGGTTTTGTGGCCTTTAAACATCATCCAAACAGGTTAGGTAGAATGTAAATCAACCTTTAGTTGGTGAGGAGTTGTCATTGTCACGCTTGCAATTTTATATTTTTTGTTTAATGACACCGTCTTTCGGAGTAGTCTCAAACTGGTCCTCATTTCCTTCTCCTAAGGAGGAAAAGTATTAAAGAATACTTTAGTAAAGTAAAAATAATCCATTTTACACTGGTTGTGTTGGCTGTGGATAGTCCAATCTATGTGATTCATACATTTCATAATATTTATTGAATCCCTGTGTGCAGAGAACTTTACAAAATTATTGGAAGGATGTAATAAAAAAGAGAAGACTTGTCTCTGCCCTCAAAAAGGGAGAGACCAACTGTATTCAGTGGGAACAAGAGGAAAGGCATAGATGTGATTGTTAGACTAAAAGTAAAGAAAAGATGAATAACTGAAATAAATAAATGGATATATGCATAAATGCTCAGGGTGACTGGTAGGATGACATGACCAGGGTAATAAGGATTAGGCAGAGAAAAGCTTTTGGCGGAGTGACTTCTTAAGAGGGTTTTGTAGGTGGTTAAGAGTAAATTTTGGTGAATTCAAAGAGAGGAAGCCCAAGTAGGTTACACAGTGGGCTGGAGATCAGAGAGCCAAGAGGAAGTCAGAGTTAAAAGGTTAACATGGGAGAAATCCAGAATACGAGCAAGAGTCTAGTGGAAGAACAAGGAGCATTTATTTCAAAAGTCAGGAGTTTGGTTGAAAAGAGAGTTACGTGCTGTTGGAAGTTTTTGAAGAGTGGAAGGGTGTGTTCCCTAGTGGTGTCTTAGGCAAATGATCCCGGCAGTAAAGCACAGGATAGATTGAGGAAGGGAGAGACTGGAGTCAGGAAAACCAGTTGCAGTACTGTCTGCTGTCTAGGGGATGAGGTGTGTCCCAGAGTGGTACCTCTAAGAATGGAGAGGTAGGGGAGGATAGGGGAAGTAACATAAACATAAGAATTTAGACACCATGGATTACATGTGGGAGATGAGTTGTTCCTCCTCTTCCCCCTCAAAAAATCCAAGTTGACATTTTCCTGGTCTTGCTTTAACTTTTTCAAATGCATAATATCTGGAAATTCATTGAGGAATAAATAAAAATGAATGTAAACCAATGTTTAGTTGCTAAGTTTTATTTTTTGAGAAAGTAATGTGCTTATTTGGATAATTCTTTGAAATTAGAGCAATCTGGGAACTAACAGAAAAAATAAAAAATAAAACCATGTTTTTTTTACTGTTGACCTTAAAGACCCTTCCAGAGGTGAATTATTGTACTATTTCCTTATCATTATGGTATTCGTTAAGCCCTTACTATATGCTGAACATTTTTCTAAGCGCTGGGGTAGATACATTCATTCATTCAATTGTATTTATTGAGCGCTGTCTGCAAAGCACTGTCCTAAATGCTTAGGAGAGTACACTACAACAGAAACATTCCCTGCCCACAATGAGCTCACAGTGTAGCTCACAAGATCATCAGATCTCACATGGGGCTCACAGTCTAAGCAAGAGCGGGAAACAGGTATTGAATCCCCCTAGATGAGGGAACTGAGGCACAGGGAAGTTAAATGACTTCCCAAGGTCACACAGCAGGTACATGGCAGAGTCAGGATTAGAACCCAGGTCCCCTGACTCCCAGGCCTGTGCTCTTTCCACTAAGCCTGCTTCTCATATTATCAGTGGTATTTACTGAATGGTTACATTGTGCAGAGCACTGTACAAAACGCTTGGGAGGGTACAATACAACAGAGTTTGTGGACACGCTTTCATTTTCCAGAGTAGGTTATTAAAATAACCATGCTTATTTGGAGGGAACAGATGAAGTCCCAACACATCTTTAGTGTTGATGGGCTTTGCAGAAGAGTTAGTCTTTGAAATTATAGCCCGGTGGAGGGACAGAGGAGAGCTGTTTGGGAAATGCAGGCAACTAGGCCAGTAAGCATATGGATAATAAGAAAGTTCTCCCGAATGCAGAGAATGAGTGGGTTGAACAGTGAGAGGCTGGAGGGAGAGGAACCAGGAAGGACAGTTGAGACTGGCTTTCTCCATCATGTGCCCTAAATGATTCATTTGACCCTGGCAAAGATTTCAGGAGACTCTCAACACTCAGTCATCCTCCTACCCCTGCCCCCAACTATTCTTTTCTGACATCAAAGCTCTAGGTAGTTTACTGTTGGCAGAAGTCAAAGAATCAAGAAAAATCGAACAAAGATATCCTTCAGGGGAGAAATGATGAAATTTCATTTTGAAATAGCCTGAAAATGAACTATACAGTCTCTTTATGAATTATATGACAATTACCACGCAGATTATTTTATTACTTTAGCTGTGGCACTGGGGGAAATGGGGAGCTCACTGAGATGGAATGTGGAAGGACTCAGAAGTCCATCATTAACATGTTCAGTGAACCCCACTTGTTCTCTTCGCTGGATTTAGAATGTGCTTGTCAGAATCTGTTTGCCTGTTTTGTTCCTAACTTTTAAAATAGTGATTGCTTAACATGTCCACTTAAATCATTTTCTGTAAAAGTAGTTATTCAGTATTAATTGACTTCAAAGGTTCCAGAAGTACAGTAATTAGAATTGATGAACCTCATCTCACTGAATCCCAAAGTTTACTGAAGTGTTAATAAAAAGCAGATGGTGGGCAGATTGATTCTTTCCTTGGGCCACATTTCTGCATTGACAAGTTTTGTTCATATTATTCCAAGATAGAGTATAGTGTTTACTTCAGTTTGGTACTTTTAAGAAAGAAATAATAATGCTGGTATTTGTTAAGCGCTTACTATGTGCAGAGCATTGTTCTAAGCGCTGGGGTAGATACAGGGTAATCACGTTGTCCCACATGAAGCTCACAGTTAATCCCCATTTTACAGATGAGGTAACTGAGGCACAGAGAAGTTAAGTGACTTGCCCACAGTCACACAACTGACAAGTGGCAGAGCCGGGAGTCGAACTCATGACCTCTGACTTCGAAGCCCAGGCTCTTTCCACACAGTCACCATCAAGTATCAGGGAGAGTGAATCTTTATAGTCAATATAGCTGTAGGCAAGGATTTTAATGCTGTTAACATTGTAATATAAAAAAGAGTGAGGAGTATTTAAGATATTAATAGATGCCATATCGACTTTGATCATATTGGAAATTAATTTGATACTTTCCTCCCGTTTCCAAGAACAAGCAAAAGATGTAATTGGGCTGAATGTCACATCACCCAAACAATGCTGTAAGTTGTAGCTTGTATACTTTTCTTAAATAAGATTTTTTTTAAAAAAGTTCAGTTGAGTATGGTAGTTTTTGAAATTCCTAATCTTTCCCTCAGTACAAATTTGTTATTCCTTCTTACCCAACACCTTACTGGTTTTGTTTTATAAAAACTGGATCAACCTGATGATTTGCTTGGTATCTTTCATGGAATACCCAGTAAGTCCTTTAAAATAATTTTAAACATGCTTATATCTCTCAAGGGATCATTTGCAATCACTCCCAAGTTTCTTTTATGAAACAATTTTCCAGTCGTATTAGTGTCATTTGAGAGGGTTAGGCTTAAGGGTAACTTAGTGATCTTTATTCATTATTACATTTTTAGTACATTTTATTATTACATTTTTCACTTAGAGCACTTCAGAGAGAAATATATGGTATACTCTATCCCTAAAAATGAAAATGTCTAATAGGGCAGAGTATAACTTTTGGAACTTTAAATACAAAATCTTATATTGTGACTTCATAATGGATAAATCTTACCATGCTAAAAATTAAGCATCTTAGATGGCTCTGAAAAAGTGTTAAGAAGCAGCATGGCCTAGAGAAAAGAGCAAGAGCTTGGGAGTCAGAGGACCTGGGTTCTAATCCTGACTCCATAACCTTGGGCAAGGCGTGGAATTTCTCTGGGCCTCAGTTTCCTCATCTATAAAATGCCTTTGCTCCTTCATACTTAAACTGTGAGCCCTCTTTGGGACAGGGACTGTGTCCAACCTGATTAACTTGTATCTACCCCAGCGCTTAGAACAGTTATTGACACCTAATAAATGCTTAGTAAATATCTTAATATAATAATGATTAAGGAATTTGTAGTTTTTAAAATAAAAGTACTTTTAAAAATGTAAATGACTCTTTTACTTTTAAGTTTTCTAGTAGCTTGATAGTTATAAACTTTTGTGAATATCTGAAGCTTTTAAACTTTGAAATTCCTAGTCTTTCCCTCAGGGCAAATTTGTTATATCTTCTAACCCACCACCATATTGATTTTTTTTTTATAAAAGCAGGTTCAACCTAATGATTTGCTGTATGTTTTTCATGGAATACCCAGTATGCCCTTTGAGATCATTTTAAATGTACCTTTCAAGGGATCATTTACAATCACTCCAAGATTATTTTATAAAACAATTTTCCAATCGTATTAATCTGAAGTTTGTAAATAAGCTTTTATTTTACATATTTTTTTCCTCGTAATGATTAATGAATTAATGACTAGTACCCAATTAAGCATCACTTTTGGAAAAATATATATTATGGCATTTTTACATGTGTCATGAAAAGACTAGTGAAAATCCTCACGGTGATTGAAATCTATGCGAAGCGAAGCCCGATTCTGCACACCCCAATGAAACGAAATTCTCTTGCTTTATTATCGCCCCTCCTCCTAAACCAGTGGGATTTTGTTAATGAGATGTACGTCCCATTGATTCTATTTACTGCTATTGTTTTAATGAGATGTGTATCCCCATGATTCTATTTATTGCTATTGTTTTTGTCTGTCTGCTTCCCCCGATTAGACTGTAAGCCCGTCATTGGGCAGGGACTGTCTCTATTTATTGCCGATTTGTACATTCCAAGCGCTTGGTACAGTGCTCTGCACATAGTAAGCGCTCAATAAATACTATTGAATGAATGAATGAAATCACCTTGAGGAAAACCTGGTCACCAGCCCCAGGTCTTTTCTGCTGCCTGCCCAAACCTGCTGGCCAACCGCCATCGCAGTCCAGTCCCAGCTCTTCCTTCTGCAGGGTTGGGGCAGTGGTGGGCCTGATCCCCGCCCTCGAGGAGGTGACACAGGCCTGAAAATAAATTATGGAGAGGAAGCATTAGGGTGTAAAGATATGGCTCCTGGTGGAGTGTGAGTATCCAAGTGCTTAGGCGACGGGTCAGTCTGTTATAGAGATGGGGGACATAGAAGAGATTAATCAGGGAAGGCTTCCTGGGGGAAACATGATTTCGGGAAGGCTTTCAAGATAGGGAAACCAGCGGTCTGTCGGGTTTGACAAAGGAGGACGTTCTAGGCAGAAGGGAACATGTGAGCTGCTGGTGGGCGGCAAGAGAGATGAGAATGGGGTATTGTGACTAGGTTGACTTGAAACTAGCAAAGCATGTGAGCAAGCTGAGGTGAAGTGGGAGAGAATCAAGGATAAGCAGGATGGCCTACTGGACAAGACACAGACCTGGGAGTCAGCAGGACCAGGGTTCTAATACCAGTTCTACCACTTGTCTGCTCTGTGACCTTGGGCAACTCACTTCACTTCTGTGCCTCAATTACTCCATCTGTAAAATGGGGACTGAGACTATGAGCTCCATGTGGGACAGGGGCTGGGTTCACCTAATTACCTTGTCACTACCCAGCACTTTAGTAAGGTGTCTGGCACATAGTAAGTGCTTAGCAAATACCATAAATAAAAGGAGAAAACTGGTAGAGTACCTTAGAGCCAGTGGTGAAGAGTTTCTGCTTGATGTGGAGAGGAATGGGCAACCATTGGAGGTGGTTGAGGAGGGGCATTCATCCAGACTCCCTCTTGTCTTAGTGTGTTATTGAAGAGCCTTTTCACTGGTTAAGACAAAGTCACTGTGCGGTCAAAGGAAAACAGTGTTTTCAAAAACTGATCTCGCAAGAGTGAAGGGTAGGCTAGGGAGAGGAGAGACCCAGAGATGGCAGTGAGGTTAACGAGGAGACCTATTCAGTAGTCAAATTGTGTTATGACAAGTGGCCTGGACCAGGGTGGTGCCATTTTGGATGGAGAGGAATGTGTGGATTCTGGAAATTTTGTAGGGGACGAGCCCATAGGCTTCAGTGACGGGCTGAATATGGAAGTCGAAAGAGAGGGAGAGGCTTGGGGAACTCTTTGGCGGTGTTTACCTGAAAACAGGGTCTTTCAATAACATATTGAAGTTTATTAAGCTTCAGTTGCCTAAGACTCTAACATTTTGACTCTACCTTATTGGGACATTGCCCTTTTTTCCTCTCCAGGTGTCATCATCACCCAGTTCCCTCAGTGGCATAGGTCTGAATATCGAGCCCTACACTTTTCTATCTAGACTGTAAGCCTGCTGTGGGCAGGGATTGTCTCTATTCCTGAGTTGTACTTTCCGAATACTTAGGGCAGTGCTCTGCACACAGTAAGCGCTCAAGAAATATGATTGAATGATTGAATGAATTCCCCAATAATCGATCATTTTTCCTCTTAAGTTCTTCATATCAGTTATTTTATTTCAGTCTTAATTATTGGTAGCTTTTCTTCATTTTGTTTCCTTTTGGCATTTTAATTCTCCACTGACTGCCTCTTTCGCTCCTAACTTTCATTGCCATTACTCCTCACCAAGTATCTTACTGTCATTAAAAAATATTTTCATTGATTATGTTATCTGAAATTTCATCTCTGTATTCACCACCATCAGAGTGACTTCTTTAAGTTTAACTAGAAGGAATAGTTTTATAAGGGCACAACTCCATGATGGTCAGTAAAATAAATTAAAATTCATCTTCCAAGTTAGTACTGAATGCCCTGTGGGTTTGCATTCAAAGTGTAGAAAATATTGATTCGTACCTCGATAATATCACTGAATTGAAAAATCATTTCTTTTTAGTAATCACCAGTGAATGTTGGGACTCTTCACAATGGCATCGGCAAATATGCTTTTATTCGTCATTGTGAGTTACGGTTTTAGTTATAACGTGCTAACCTTTATTACATAGTCCTCAATAGAGAATTTAACTGGGAAAATTTGAGGGTGAGTGTGAAAGAGATATTTTAGTTTTAAGCATCTTCATCTGGCTTTAGGCATTTTGTGCATGCATGAACTGCATGACCTCTGACATTTAAGTGTGAACCTTCCTATCCAGGTAAGCCAATCAGTGAAGTTGGCAGACCTGAAATCTTGCCTGGATGCTACACCTCAATGCATTTCACCTACCCACAGCCCTGGATTACACTTTCTAATTGTAATCATTCTCAATGATGTTTATTGAGTAAAGACCACTGTACTAAGCGCTTGGGAGAGTACTCTACGACAGAGTTGGTAGCCATGTTCCCTGCAGTGCCTCACTTGTTTGTGTAATCACTCCTGCCTGGACCCGATTGTGGGCAAAAGCCATGTAGCAGTTCCGTTTGATAACACACACTTTATTTGAAGGTCTGAACGGGCTGTTGTGCCTCGCCTGTCTTGCCAGTGTTGCTCGATTGTTTGTTTTTCACTAAGATTTCACCTAATGTCCCTCTATTCTCTTAAACTGCCCATGGGGAGCCTTCTCAGTGGTTAAAATCAAGTCATTTTGTTTCAAAATCATTTTCTACAAATCGTCCAGCCATCCAACACAAGATGGTGGGTCAGTTGTAGAGTTGTGTAGCTCTTTGCCTGCATTCAGTGGCTAGATATGCAAGTCAAAAAACCTTATTTTCTTTGCTAGAGAAGCTTTTGTTCATCTAAACATAAGATTGATTTTTCTCCTTAAATTGCAGGTTCCCGGGGGTTATGTTATGTTAGATTGTAGACAGGCCATTACTTGAAGTCAGAGGTGAATTAATTGTGGCCCAAAGATTTTTGAGGTATTTTGGAGTGCTTTTAACATGAAGTGATATGGTACTTAGACTTGTGACAGAACATTTAGATGACTTTTGTCCATTCAATGGGAAAATGAAAAGCATAGCAGTCAATGGGAAGTGAAAAGTATAGCAGTTTTGTACAATCTTGTTTCCATTTTGTGGCAAATCATCATTATTATTGAGTATTCTGAAATTTTCAGCAAGAGTGCTCCAGAGGCATTTCCTGGTAGAAGTGCATATAGCAGAGAGGCAGGCTTTATCCTTGCTTGGAATCCAAGAAATTGGGTGTAAGGACTAAATGCCAACAAAGAATATCAACTTGGAATATTTTATCATCTCCCGTGTTGGGTTTTTTTTTTAATTTCCCATCCAACTTTAGTTTTCTAGAACAGAACCAAGTGGAGAGGAGGGCTATATTGTTTGAATATTAAGATAAAGAGATGTCTCCTTAAGATGAAATCTAGAAAATATTTAGCTGATACACGGTTTTCTAGCATGAAATTTGGGGGCACTTCAGAGAGACTACAGCCCTAACTGATTGACTTTCCAGGCAAAGAAAGTCCTGCCCTTGGGCAGGTTGGATGGGAGGAAGAGAGAAACTGTGGCAAGAGCAGTGGAAGCCAGGATTGGGGCGGTGACTAGAGAGAAAGCTAGTCCAGGGAAGATTTAGGGCAAGATCCGAAGACAGATCAGTGTGCACTTACCAGCTGGCTCAAGAAATGTCCAGTTCGAGGGTGAGGGAGGAAAGGGCAGAACCTGAATGAATGAATGGAAGTCACCAAGGGCTCCCCTCGGCCACTGATGCAACCCAGATCGGTAGACGGGGTCACTGACGGGTTTTGTGGGCGAGAGGCCCAGCTGAAGAGTAATCAGCTCTACCGTTCTCTCCCCAGCTCCCCATACCAAAGTCACTCACCATTCTCCCCCCCGAATATCCTGGCAAAAGCTTCCCAGAGAGGCTCCCTCTCTGGCCCCGGGGCCTTTCAGCCACAGAGGGAACAGCAGGATGAAAATTGATTAGGCAGACTCTTAGCCTGGTGTCTGCACAGCAAGTGTTTTGGTTGACTAAGGTAGCAGATGAGTTATACTGGAAATTGGTGACTTAGAAAGATGAGAAGAAAATGGGCACAAGGTGCTTAATGGCTTTGCATCAGTGCTTTTACCAGTATTTTCATTATTGAACTTGGGATGATAATCTTTTACATTTTCTTTAGGCTCAGTTTATGAACCTCTGAAGAGTATTGATCTTCGGAGGCCAGAGGATGAAACTCTGTGGGATAAACTGGATCATTACTACCGAATTGGTAAGCACATTAGAGAGTGAATTATCTTTTGTAGTTAATTTACTGTAACTCTTTTTCCCTATTATTTCAGGGTGTTAATGTGGGCACCTGCCTGTTTTGTTTTCCGTGTTCCTATTTTTCATTTTTCAGACCAAAGTACCAGTCTTGGTATATTATGCCAAACGGATGAATTATCACGCATTCACACTTAGCTAAATCCAATACCAGATTGGTTTGTTTGGACTGCAAAAAAAAAAGCTCAAATTTTAAGTTCCAGGCAAGTTCCCCCAATCACAAGCACACTTGAAAGAGTTCACAGTCCACTCTCTCCCTGATCTACGGAAGAATGGGAGCCTCAGCCGAGCCGCATTCTTTGCCAGATGAGAGTTTAGCTCCCCTGGACTTTATTTGATGATTCCCTTACAAGTGAGAGCTTTATTTCCTTCTAACCAGTTGAATTCAATTCAGTCTAAGGAAAGGAAAGAAAAAAGTTGCTTGGCTGAGATCTCATAAGGGAATCTACTAACCCTACAAAATCTCTTTAGCTAAAGGAATCTAGGTTTAACTGGGTTTAATACAGTTTCAAGCAGTGGAAAACATTGGAAAGAAAATAAAAGAAAAGGCTGGATGAATTGGGACAAGCTATTTCAAATGTATTTATTCTCCCTTTTTTAATGTTCGTTGTTGAAAAGCAAAAAAGTGCTTCAGAATGATTTATGCTTTGGAAAAAGTCACACTGATAGGATTCACTGCTTAAGTGTGAACACCTGATAATTCACCTGTTCAGCATAATATATCAAAACTGGTACTTTGATCTGAAAAATAGGGCCACAGTGCTCCTGTCTATATATCGCCTTCCAGGAAATGAACACATTTCCAGGCATTTACTTCATTCATTCATTCAATAGTATTTATTGAGTGCTTACTATGTGCAGAGCTCTGTACTAAGTGCTTGGAATGTACAGTTCGGTAACCTGACAATGTTTTATGGTTCTGTAGGTTCAATGCTTTTGCCTTCCCTATGGAGTAGGTGGTAGTTCGATTTTCTCTTAGTTGTTGGCAATGGCAGTGGCAAGTCTCTGCTTCTCTTTTCCATTTGTCTACCTCAGAATCTTCTACTGGAGCTGATTAGTTCCCTTATTGGAAAAGTAATATTGAACTAATCTTCCTCTGCATACTTTGAGATAGGTTGTTTTTCCTGAATGTTTTAAGAAACTTACTGTCAGCCTAGTGGAAGGATCAAGGACCTGGTATCTAATCCTGCTCTGCCAGTTGCCTGCACTTCAACGTGTCTCAGTTTCCTCATCTGTAAAATGGGGATTCAGTGCCTGTTCTCCATCCCGTTTAGACTGTGAGCTCCACGTGGGTCAGGGACTGTGTCTGACTTGTTTATCTTATATCTACCTCAGTGCTTATTACAGTGCTTGACACGTAGCAAGCACTTACCAAATTCCACAGTTAAGATTTTTAAAGGCTAGCATAGTCATGTTAAATTTTTAACTGTGGGATCCATTGAGTTTGGAATATTAATATTGAGGAAGGAAGCAGGATGGCATCATGGTTAGAGCGTGGGCCTGGGAGTCAGAAGATCATGGGTTCTAATCCCGGCTATGTCACTTGTCTTCTGTGTGACCTTGGGCAAGTCACTTCACTTCTGTGGGCCTCAGTTTCCTATCTGTAAAATAGGGATTGAAACTGTGAGCCCCACATGGGACAGGGTGTATGTCCAACTCAATTTGCTTGTATCCACCTCAGTGCTTAGTACAGTGCCTAGTAGTAAACACATAGTAAACATTTAAGTAAACATTTAAGTAAACACTTAAATACTATTATTATTACTATATTTATTATTATGCTTGTTTTTCCACATATTTTGAAAGAGTTATCAACTCAGCATTACAAGTGGGGAAGGGCCAACAAAGTTGAAACACATCCACTCATTTAGTTGTGATAGATTTGCCCACATAATCTTAAAAGCCCTTCAGAAATTAGCAATATTGAAAATGATTTCTCTGTTTCAAAATAGTGCTCGTGATAGACTTGCTTTAGATGTATTCTTTGCCACTCATTTCCATTATAATTAGGGTTATCGTTATTATATTTATTAAGCACTTATGTGTCAAACCCTGTTTTAAGCACTGGGAGAGATACAAGTTAATCATGTTGGACACAGTCCCTGTCCCAAAGTCTAAGTAGGAGAGAGACTGGGTATTTAATCCTCATTTTACAGTTGAGGAAACTGAGGTATAGAGAAGTTGAAGTTGAAGGTCACACAACAAGCAAGTGGCAAAACTGGGATTCTTTTCAAAAACATCCAATATTCCTTCATGGATTCTTATTGACCATTGATCAAAGGAAAAAAAATATTGGCCTTTGTAGGAATTACTCAAGGAAAAAAAAACTAGTGTTGTCCACCTGGTGAGTAATTCCTTAGAATCATTTTAGAATGATATAAAGTTGAAAAATATAAATCTTTTGTAGATTGGTATGAATAATTGCTTATTGTTGGAGTGGCATTAACTCTTTCACTTCTCAGAGAGAGATAGGCCTTAACAAATCTTGACAAATCTCTTGGAATATTGCTAAGGATACCCAAAGAAATTAGGGTGGATTAAGAAAAGGATAAAGCCACTCTTGACTAAAGGAGATAAACAGAGACGGCGTTTCATTCTCGTTTCGGGAGGGAACGTATCTGCTACTTCCGTTGTATTGGACTGTCCCAAGTACCTAGTACAGTGCTCTGCACATGGTAAGCACTCACATAAATACCATTGATTGATTGATTGATTTGATTGGGTTTTCTGTTGCAGTGAAGTCGACGGTGCTGCAGTACCAAAGTCCGACCACTGGCCTCTTTCCCACCAAAACCTGTGGTGACAGTGAGAAAGCCAAGGTGCAGGATAGCCTTTACTGTGCGGCAAGTGCCTGGGCATTAGCGCTTGCTTATAGGTAAGCTTTTACGTTCTCCTTCTGTCGCGGAGTCCCATCTCCCTTTTCTTTCGGTAGGTTACAGCGGGTGTGAATTGCATTTGTTGGGGAATTCTCTATTCCTTACCCAACCAAATTGGACTGACCTTTTCCAGACATTTTCAACCTCACTCTTCGACCCCCTTTACCTGTCAGATGCCGTACGAAAGATTCACTACAGATAGTAGGCACCCCACCCCACCCTCTTCTATGCTGTCTTAGAATTTTTAATGCCCTACTCCTGCTTCCTGCCTCTACCTCGTCTTCTCCTCCGGTCCTAGAACAAGAGGCGCTGTTCTCTTTTGGAATGCGGTAGGATGCTCTTCCCACTGGATTGAATCTTCTAGAGACAGGGATCGTTCCTACCAACTCAGCTCTACTCTCCCAAGTGCCTAATGCAGTGCCGTGCACACAGTGATTGACCGATTGCTATTTTTGTGTGTGATATTTGTTAAGCACTTACTATATGTCAGGCACTGTACTAGGCGCTAGGGTGGATACAAGCTAATTGGCCGGGACAAACCGTGTATCCCACATGGGGCTGACGGTGTTAAATCCTCATTTTGCAGCTGAGGAAACTGAGGCATTTAAGTGACTTGCCCAAGGTCACACAGCAGACAAGTGGCAGAGACAGGGTAAAACCCAGATCCTTCTGACTCCCAGAGCTCTACCCATTAGGCTTGGTTGCTTCTTATTGGTATCTACCTCTTCCCAAATTTTCCCAAATTTTCCAGAGGTAAGACTAAGAGAGGCGGGAGATCAGGTCAAAACAGGATCTGCTTGGCCTCATCTTTGCTCTCTTCTTCTTCCCCCTACTTCTCTGGACCCTTTTCCTCTTTTAATTAACTTCCCTTAGTTAATCAAGAGGATTAAGCTGCAGAATCCTGGAGTCGCTCATCTGGAAGTTCTCAGCTTTTCCACCACATCTGCCTCCTACTCTCTCTTTTTTTAAATGGCATTTGTTAAGTACTTACTGTGTGTCACACATCGTTGTAAATTCCAGAGTAGATACAAATCAATCAGGTCGGACAGAGTCTTTGTCCCACATGGGATTCACATATTAGGAATAAGAGAAAGAACAGGTATTTAACCTGCATTTTACAGTTGAGGAAACTGAGGCACAGAGAAATTAAGCAACTCGACCACACAGTAGGTATGTGGGAAGAGCCAGGATGAGAACCCAGGTCCTCTGACTCTGAGGCCACTGCTCTTTCGTCGAAGCCACGCTCCTTCCTTCAACTTCTCATTCTGGTCTGCGTAACCCCCACCGACCCTTCTTTCTTTGTTCCCTTAAAGTAGTAGGAAGAACATAAATGCTTAATTGGGCAGCAGATTGTCTGAAATCAATAAAAATGGGATTCCCCTTGAACCTCCTAGCAGGCCTTACGGAAGTTTCCTTGGGCAGAGGGAATAGCAATGGAGATGTGGAGATATGAGGCAGTCCCTTTGTTCCCTGAGGTAGCTCAAGGGAGGCTTTCATTCTGTGAGAGAGGGAGATGAGAGAGAGGAGAAAGTTATTATTTCCCTTCTTCTCCATTAGAGGGTTGTTCGAGGGATTACTTGTCCAAACAAAGGATTAGACTTTGGGGTTGGTCGTATATATTTTCTTTTAATCCTAACTTTCATGTGCAAAGCTCCATTGTTATCTGAGGATCTTTAGCAGTAAAAAGAAAACCACTGAGATGTGAAAATGGCCATATTGAGACGGTTTTGAAGAAGGATACTGTAGTTGCTTTTCAGAGGCTTCCTTGAGAATTATGTCTCTCTGAACATAACCTAATTCTCTGATTTCTTTTGAAACTGTTTATTTGGTTGAAACAATGGGAGAAAATTTTGTATCGACTCGACCAACCAAAGAGCCAAGTTTCTTAGACTTAGTATAAGGTCAGGTTTCTACAACACCTGGAAATACAAAGCTCCTGCAAGCCTATTAGTATGACCACCAAATAGAGTGGAAAAGGGCAGCAGTGACCTCTCCTAGCAACTTAAAAGCTTGCAAATTCTTTCTGTAACGGGCAAATCATCTGTTCAGCAATTCCCTAGACATGTGGCTTTTCATGTATTGCGAAGAAGAGGTTTTCTTTGCCACTAGAAAGGGAAAAGTTGTGTCTCATTCATGAGAGGGAAAGGTCATGAATCTGTGTTTTTTCTCCCGGAATGAAAATTAAGCTTAACTTAATTGGACACATTTGACACAAGAGGTTTGTGGCCTTTGCTCCTCCATGATCATATAATTACAGGAAGGGTAATTTGATCATCAGCATCATCATCCATATTTCCCTCCTGTGTGCAGAGCATCATACTAAGCACTTGGGAGTCTGCAATAAAAGTAAAATCAATCAATCGTATTTATCGAGCCCCTACTGTGGACAGAAGAGAAAGAGAGTTACACAGTATATAGTCAATGAAAACGAAAGGGAAAACACATAAAATTGTAACAACAAGAAAAGCAGCGTGGTCTGTCCCCATGTGAGGACAGTGGATTTGAGGAAGGAATTACAAGTCTGAAACATCTGGTGCGGCAATGGGTAAGGGAGTCGATAAAGATGGAGAAGTATTCTTGCTTGACAGAAGAGAGGGTTAAAGTAGATGAGGATGAATTGAAGATGGATGAGATCAAGTATTTGTCTGGATTTTTTCCATTAATGTTCCACAGCTCTTATACAGGAACAGAGGAAGTTTACTGTAGAGGTGACCCAGTGTTGTGGGTTAGTGGTGCAAGATACTTTACACTTGCAATGTACTTGAAATGACGTTTGGTTTTTGTTTATTTAAGGGTATTTGTTACGTGCTTATTATGTGCCAGTCACTGTACTAACACCTGGGGTAGATACAAGTTATTGATGTTGGACACAGTCCAAGTCCCATCAGGGGCTCACAGTATTAATCCCCATTTTACAGATGAGGTAACTGGAGCCCAGATAAACGAAGTGACTTGCTCAAGGTAACAGAGCAGACATGTGGCAGAGCTAGGATTAGAACCCAGAGCCTACTGACTCCCAGCCTGTGTTCTATCCACTAAGCTATACTGCTTCTTTTGAATTTTTTTCAGCTATACTTGATATTGATTTTCTGAAAAAGGCAAACAGATCAATCAGTGGTATTTATTGAGCGCTTAATATGTACAAAGCACTGTACTAAGCGTTTGGGAGAGTAATAATAATAATAATAGTTGTGGTATTTGTTAAGCACTTAACATGTACCAAATGCTGCTGTGCATATAAACAATTCAGGTTGGACACATTCCCCATCCCAAATAAGGTTCACAGTCTCAATCCCCATTGTACAGATGAGGGAACTGAGGCCCAGAGAAGTGAGGTGACTTGCCAAAGGTCATACAGCAGAAAGTTGGGGAGCCGGGATTAGAACTCATGACCTTCTGACTCCCAGGCCCATGCGGTCTCCACTACACCATGCAATACAAAAGAATTAGCAGGCACATTCCCTGCCCATAACATGCTGACTGATGCTAGCATAGTGATATATTATCTAAAAATATCAATTTGAATACACATTTCTAGATTTTTCAAATGAATAGATTTGAATAATTTAACATATTTTACTATGTGATTAACCATGAAAGTTGTTTTTAATACCCAACCTTTAAAAACGTTCAGATTACTCTCTTTGTGACATGGGTTCATGTGCATGATTATGTGTCCTCTTTTAATATTGGCTGTTTTCCTTTTGACACCAGTATTGATTTCTTCAGTTACTGCGCAGTACATCGATTAGTCTTCCAAACTTAACTTCAGACTGGCACTAAAGGGTTCTGCATTAACCAAAATTATACTCCAGTTCTAAAATGAGGGTGTTCTTGATTGAAACTGAAAAATAAATATTTTCAAAGAAAAATCCAGAGTTTTATTTTTGAGGTAAAATAGATATCCCTAGGAAACTTTGAGCAAACAAAAATATTTCCAAGCTTCTCATCACAGTATACTTGCTTTTCCTTTCCAAAAGTGTGAAGATCAGCAAATCCCAGATTTGGGGCTGGTGTCATTTCTTGAAGGTTGTTCAGAAAAGATAGGCAGCAAGGAAAGCAAAGTGCTTTTGCCTTGTTCGCTAAGGAAATTTTCAGAGGCGTAGAGGTCCAAAAAACAGGCCAGGTGGTCTCTGTCTAGGGTAATCGAAGAGGAAAGCAATACGGATGACATCACGGTATGTTATTATAGGCCTTAGAACCAAGAAAAAAATGCAGTCTTCTTGGGGCAACTCACCAATATAATTTGGGGCCAGGATCTGGTAGTAGTAGGATGCTGTAAGTGTTGAGTTATTTGGTGGAAAACATTTGACAAGTCTTACGATGTCTAGCGAGATCTCAGATTGTATTGGGAATAAGTTTTAGGGCAGAAAATAGAGGAGTCAACTAGAAGTTTCCTTTACGGAGCACCTTTATTTTCAGTGTGCTTGGGAAAACACAGATGAGAATGTTGGTGCGATTTCTAGTTGAAAAGAATGTCACGAATCTTAAAACAAGCCTCGACAGAAATGGTCACACGTTGTTCATCATTATTTTCCTAAGGAAAATGAGAAACAAAGTCATGTAGATAAGCATATTTTTAGAGGCTGAGAGCATTGAAGCCCAGGGCAAGAAAGCATAAAGGTAATCACACTCAGTCAGTGCAGGAGCAGATCGCACCGGGGCATACGAAGAACGGATCCAGTCAGCTGACCCCAACACTAAAAGGAGATTTGAGGAACAAAATGGAAACTATAGAGAAGGAGGAAATTAAGCCGTCTCACTATAATGAGGAATATAAAGAATAGCTTAATTAGTTGCAACATTAGGAAAAATAAAGCCAGCATGGAGATGGGGGGGGGCAGCATAATGTGTAAACGTTTCTCCATCGAGTTAGGCTTGAAAAGAGGACGAGCGAAATGGGGTTAATTCTCCCATTCCTTCTACTAGGGAAGCAGTATGGCTTAGTGGAAAGACCCCAGGCTTGGGAGTCAGAGGTCGTAGGTTCTAATCCCAGCTCTGCCACTTATCAGCTGTGTGACTTTGGACAAGTCACTTCACTTTTCTGTGCCTCAGTTCCCTCATCTGTAAAACGGGGATTAAGACTGTGAACCCCATGTGGGACAAGACAACCTGATTACCTTGTACCTTCCCCAGCACACAGGACAGTGCTTGGCACATAGTAAGCACTTATTATTATTATTATTATTATTATTAGTAGGCAGGCAGGGAAAATAGTTCCTAGATAATTGGCTCTGGAAGGCAGTGATGGTCTGCCTGGCTTCTTTTGTGCTTTCCCAAGCTCATAGGTGCTTCACAACTAGTAGACATCCAACCAACACCATTGGCAGTGGTGATGATAATGATAGGGAAAAGATATTATTCTTCTTCCTTTTATTATTATTACTACTACTACTATTATTATTAATAGTAGTATTGCATTTATCAAGCACTGTTCTAAGCACTGGAGTAGATACACTTTACCCAAATGCTTAATACAGTGTTTTCCACACAGCAAGCTCTCAATAAATATGATTGAATGAATATACGTCAATCAGGTAGGACACAGTCCCTGTCCCACATGGGGTTTGCAGTCGAAGGGGAAATTTTGCAGTTGGGAAACTGAGGCACGGAGCAGTTAAGGGACTTGTGCAGAGCATTTGCCAGCAAACTATTGGCAGAGCCGAGATTAGAACGCAGGTCCTCTGACTCCAAGGCCCGTGCTCTTTCCAGTAGGCCTTGCTGCTAGAAGGTTTTTTTTCTCTTCTCACTTTAACAAAAAAAAAATGTATAAAAATAGTTTACCAGAGTAAGGCCTCATGTGGGCTGGAAGGTTGGAAAGCAGATGAGACGAAGAAAAAACTAGAGGAGCCACGAGGTGCAAATATTTGTTCCAGCCTAATGAATAGACTGTAAACTCGTTATTATTTCCAACTCTGTAATATTATATTGTACTCTCCCAACCACTTAGTACAGGGCTCTGCAATTATTAAAGGGCTCAATAAATATGATTGAATGATAAGAGCAAGGGCCTGGGAGTCAGAAGGACTTGAGTTCTAACCCCAGCTCTGTTACTTGAATTTCTGCTGTGTGACCATGAGCAAGTCATTTATCTTCTCTGTGCCTCAGTTATCTCATCTGTAAAATGGGGATCAAGACTATAAATCCCATGAGGGACATTGACTTTGTCAATCTGATTGTCTTGTACCTACATTGGTGCTTAATTCAGTGCCTGGGACATATTTAGCATTTAAAAAATGCATTAAAAAATTGTCCCTAAGGATTTGACAGGTCTTACTATGGAACCATCAGTCGGACTGTATTTTTGATAATTCATGGAGGGCAAAGAAAGCAACTGAGTTTTAGGTAAGGGCAAATGTACTCAACTTTGAAAATGAAAAGAAATGTAAAGATAACCTAAATATGTGCAAACTGCTTAAATTTACAAAGAATAAACCTTGGATTTTTTAAAAAAATAACGAGAAAACCTAATCAAACCATCTCAATTTGCAAAAAAACTTGCTTGAACATGAAGTTTAGTATCCAAGTGTTAATGGAGGAGGAGTGTGGCCTAGTGGATAGATCCCAGAGCTGAGAGTCAGAAGGACCTGGATTCTATTCCCAGTTTTGCCTCTTGTCTGCTGGGTGACCTTGGGCAAGTCACTTAACTTCTTGTGCCTCAATTACCTCATCTGTAAAATGGGGATTACAACTGTAAGCCTCATGTGGGACATGAACTGTATCCAACCTTGTATCTATCCCAGTGCTGAGTACAGTGCCTGGCACCTAGTAAGCGCTTAACAAATACCATAATATCAAGTATCATAAAAATTGGCTTTATGATATGGCTTTGGGCTAGGTCAACCTAATTTATTTCTTTGAAAGCATGAACTTAAATATAACTATTGACTATATTATACAATATGTATATATGTTATATATGTTATGCAATATATGTTATATAATATAACAATACATTGAACTTCCTAAAAACTTAGAGAGGGCTTCTGATTTTGACCCATATGTCATCCTCATTAATTGGGAAAGTATGATCTTCACCTTACCGATGCAGTCCAAGTGCATAGGCAACACAGAAGAGAGAGGGAGAGCCAGAGAAGATGGCTTAATTTTGGAAGATCTCAGAGACTCTTTTTTTTCCTCTCCCAATTCCCCATGCCTGGGGATCTTCACTCTCCCCCTTTGGTCTCCAAGACCTGTTGGGGTATTTTTGCACTCAAACTTTGAGCTCGTTGTGGGCAGGGAATGTGCCTGTAAAGTACTGTCCAAAGTGCTTAGTACAGTGCTTTGCACATAGTAAGCGCTCAATAAATATGATTGAGTGAGTAAATGAATATGATTTTTATAAGACCTTTGAAGTGGAGAGAGTGGTAGTCTCTCCCACTTAAAAGGGGAAGGGGGAAGACTTTGGTCAGGTAACAGCGTCCGGATAGATGAGACTGAATATGAACAGCCAGAGAGATAGGAGGAGAACCAGCAGAGGACAGTGTCAATGAACCCAAACTTGGATAACGTTTCCAGGAAAAGTTGGTGGTCCACAATGTCCAAGGCGGCAGAGAAGTTGAAGGGGAAGGAAGGAGCCCTCTAATTTGCACCTCTTGTATTTCATTATGGTTTTACTTCTTAAAAGGTAAAAAACCAAACCCAAAAGCTGTAGGGATCACGTTTCAAATTAATATTTGCAAAATGTTTTTTCTCACAGTCCTATGAGGCCAATCCATTCATTCATTCAGTTGTTTTTACTGAGCGCTTACTGTGTGCAGAGCACTGTTCTAAGCACTTGGAAAGTACAATTCAGCAACAAATGGAGACAATCCCTACCCAACAACGCGCTCACAGTTTAGAAGAGGGGAGACAGACATCAAAACAAATAAACAGGCATCAATAGCATCAATACAAATAAATAGAATTATAGATCTATCCACATCATTAATAAAATAAAGAGAATAATAGGTATGTAAATATATACACAAGTGCTGTGGGGCAGAGAGAGGGGATAGAGCAGAGAGAGGAAGTCAGGGCAATAGGGAGGGTAGGGGTAACAGAGGAAAAGGCAGTGCTTGGCACATAGTAAGCACTTAACAAATATCATTATTATTATTAAAAGAGGGGCTTTTATTGCGTTTTCTTTCTATTTCATTCTGTTTTCTTTCTATTAAATCTTCCATGTTTAAAGTTCTGTTGCCTATAGAATTTTCCATCAGCAGCCCCGTCGGCTCCTCCAGGGATCCGGCTTGGCTCTGGGTGGAGTGCGGGACTTCTCCACGGTGGAGAACGAAGCCGGGAGTGGTAAGGGGAATGACCTTGGGCAAGTCATGCACCCTCCCCTTTCTCCAGCCCTTTGGGCTAGCAGGATATGGCCCTTGGCCCAGACCGGACAATTGTAGGGTTCCATCATGACCCCCACTTGCCAGTGTGTTCAAAGGAAAATTTTCCGTTCACCCCAGTGAATCTACTGCATTGCCAGGAACTGGAACAACCTTTTTACTTCAAACCAATCCAAGCAAGGAATTTTGCTTGCGCTTGTTGAAGAGATAAACCAATTTTCTTAGACACAATTGATGTCTGGGGGAAAAAAAATCTGTTTACAAAGTTTCAACCTTGGATGTTCTTACCAAGTCTGTGCCCCTGCTAGAAAACTGAAGTTTTGCTTTAACGTGGGATTAACGGTATAGTTAAATACTTAATTATCAAAAGCGCTGCTGCTTTTTCAAATGCATTTCCAATTTGTTTCATATGTTATCTCTCTCACCCAGGCGTATTGATGATGACAAGGGAAGAACCCATGAGCTGGAGCATTCTGCTATAAAATGTATGAGAGGAATTCTCTACTGCTATATGCGCCAGGCTGATAAGGTAAAACATGGCACTGGGGACAGAAGCTCTCACTTAATTTTGAAGGATTAATTTAACTGTAAGAAAAAGCATCTTCTAAAAATGTTTAAAGGCAGTGCAAAATTATAGTGCAACCAAGTGGATGGGCATACAACTTGCCCTGTGAAAGAAGAAGCCGTGTGGCCTAGTAGATAGAGCACAGGCCTGGGAGTCAGAAAGACCTGGGTTCTAATCCCTGCTCTGCCACTTGCCTGTCTGCTCTGTACCTTGGGTGAATTACTTAGCTTCTCTGTCCCTCAGCTTCCACATCTGTAAATTGGGGATTAAGACTGTGAACGCCATGTGGGATATGGACGGTCTCCAGTTTGAATAGCTATATCTACCCCAGTGCTTAGCATGGTGCCTGGCACATAGTAAGTGATTAACAACCACTATTTGAGGAAAAAAAACAACATAAAAAAACCAGGCATTTCTAGCCCCAAAACAAATGAACAGTGTAATTCCAACTCTGCATCAGTGTTCTAACGTCTTTCATGTCAAGATGCTAAAATGAGAGTTCAGCAGAGAAGGCCAAGTTCACTAGCCTTCTTCAAAATAAATCATAGGTTCTAAAAGTGATGGTGAAAAGTGATTATGAAAATGTGAATTTGGGTGTGCGCATGCAAGGAGAAGAAAAAGGTGAAGGTTGGAAGCTGCTTTTAAGCACCACTGAGCCTAGCTAGGCAAGAACCTGAGTACTGATCCAAATGTCTGAATCTTAAAGTGGACTGACCTTCTAAATGGCCACTTGGTATTGGAGTGTTAGAGATGTACCAGCTAGTCTTTTAACGTAAGTGGGTCTGTGTGAGGTACTTGCTGAAATGGGCCCTTTTATGTAGACTTCTTAGATAATACAAGGTATCAGAGTCCCAGTTCAGCATCATACTAGTCTGTGAAAAAAGCACTTCCTTCGTGAAAATCACTGGGGGATTATAGGACCTGACCTTACTTCGCACACATTGGTCATTTTGATTTTACCATATTAAAAAAGAAAAAAAAAGACACGGAGGTAGCATAGGAGGGTCTGGGGTCTTGTATGATTTGTGACTGTAAAAGAATTCCTCTCTCTGGAGGATTTCTCGGTAGCGATAAAGATTCATGAATGCACCAGCCCTCCTACCACACAACTTAAGTATGCCTTCTAGCCCAGTGAACGTTTGCTCTCTTAGGTGCTTCTTGATTAGCCTGGGAAAGGCAGGAGGATTTTGTCTTTCCAAATGGCAGCAACTGCATAATGACTGCAGAGGCTATTTACTCTCCTCCAGAGCATTAATCCTGCGGCCATGATGCATTCCCTACTCACATTACATTGGGATCTATCGTTACATTTACCCCATGCAGATTTTGCTAAAACGGAGTTTCCCACATAAAACTTATTTTCAGAAAACATGCCTGCCCCATCCTTCTTTGCTTTGTGAAAGAAGACTAGAGCTTAAAAATAATTCAATACACTATTCCACTGTAAGAAAACAACATGAAAACGTTAGCTGACAGGAGAAATAAATTTATTCATTAGTTGATAGAAGAGATAGAAAGCCATAATATGTCTAGCAAGACTTGACACTACAAATCAAAAAAACTCCCAAAAAAATCCCTATATAAGTGTTGCTAGCCAGAACATATTGAAGTAACAGTTATTAAAGACATTTATCTGGTGAGAATTTATGTACAATCTGAAACTACAGTCTGACATGAACTTTGTTAAAGCAACTAAAAATTGGTTTTCTTATATCATGAACCATTTTAATTCTCTGCATTTAACTTCATAAATCTCAGCTGTGTTTTTTTTGCTCATTTCTCAAGAAAGTGTCAAAATACAGAATTCCATGTTTTTTCTTAACCACACAATTCTCTAGAATTGCACCTGAATGTTCTAAAATGTGCTGTGTTAACTTGACTTTCTCATCTTTTATTGTTTCCTTGTCTCCAATCTTCCCTTTCTTTTTTCCCTACCCCTTCACTTTTCCCTTTCTTTTCTCCACTTACTGCCATTGAGTTCCATTGGCTTGCTTGGTAAACTTACAAACATTTGTCTTCATTTTAGTCTTAAGACCTTAATTAAACTGGAACTGAACTTTTTCCCTCTTGACACAGGCCCTTCTTACCCAGGCAAGTGGATTTTTTTTTAACTGAAAATCTGGAACACAGTTCTGCACAGGAGCAAGCCTAATTTCCAGATTCAATGCCAACATTATCAGTTCCTAAACCTTGAAAACAAAGTGAAAATCAGGTGCCCACCTACCACTTAGCCCCATTCTTGTTAATGAGCCCAATCTTTAAACCCCTCTAGACTGTACGTTCCGTGTGGTCAGGGAACGGGTCTGCCAATTCTGTTTTATTGTACTCTCCCAGGCGCTTAGTACAGTGTTCTCCACATAGTAATTGTTCAGTTAAAGCCCAGTTCCCCACCATCTGAACCCCATAGCTTCTTGGGTGAAATCCACAGATCCAAACAGAGTGACATGAGTTGAAAAGGTCAGTGCAGAGTTGGCTGCTAGTATCCCCAAGCAATTGGATGGACCCTTGGGCCGACCTTGAAGTGTTTACAAGAATGCAATTCATTGTCAGCGCCTTCATATCTCTACAACCCCCTATCTCTACAATTTTTCAACCTATTTTGATGGACTGTTTCCTAAAGTACAAGGAACAATTCCTGGTTAACTGATGAATGTGATTCCACTAATGACATGAAGACACAGGGGGTTTCTATGAAATATTTTCAGTCTGCTCTTTAGTTTCCCCATACCTAGGTGTCCCTCTGGTTTTTTGCAAGATGAACTGATGCAAAAACCTAACATCCTTTTCTTCACAAAGATACACCAGGACAGAGTTGGGAATCATAGTTCTCCATTTATTTTCTATTATGTCTTCCAGGATGGCTGCCTATGCATGGCAATGTACAATTTTCATAGTCTATTTTGTTTTTGGTATGTGCTTATGCCATAATTCAGTCCCCACTCCCTAATACCCTCTTACACCTCCTTCATCCTTCCCTGCCTACTCTCGCAGTTGGATTTAGTTCCAGAAGTGGATTCTGGGGACTTTTAGGCAAAATAAGTCAGCTAAAATCAATTTGAAGTGTCTGAAACATAATTTTAACGGAGCATACTTACTTGCTTTGGCTAAAACGTTACATATAGCTGTTCTGTAGATGGAGAATTCATGCATAAGCTGAATGATATACTCCAAAATGCCTTAGCAATACTATGAAAATTTGCAACATCTATTGCATTAACATGAATTATTGCTGTGAATCACCTGTCTTTTGAACATGTGCCAACTACAGCTAGTCTCAAGCTTTTTTTTTTTAATCTAAATTTGTACACCCATCCTTGCATTTCTTGGGATGAGAGGGGGTAATTCCTGACACCATATTTCATTATGTGAAAAATACAAACTCTGTGGTGGTGATTTGATAATGATGACAGGCCATTTAGTAGATTCCCTGAAAAGTGTATTGGGAGGCAAAGGATCATTTTTATTTAAAGAACAGAAGCAAAAACCCTTCTGTGTAACTGTAACTGAAAATTTTCTTTTAGTTGTGTGTGAATTATAAATGTATGTAAATATATTCCATTCACTTTCTCAAAAGATGGGTTGTTTCCTTAGAATTCCAGATTTCCTGCAAAAGGCAAATAAAGTGTGTGTACTTTAGACTAAAATATGATTACCCTAATCATGATTTTCCTTTTTGTTTGATACCCAAAATGGCAAAACCTCATAAGTCCTCTTATTTGTGAATATTGCTTCCAAGGTGTTTCTTCTTATTTTTGAATATTGCTATGAAGTTGTTTTTATTCCCAGAAAACATTCCCCTTTAAGCCTCAGAGTTTATAGAACTGGAGTTTTATTTTTTCTGATTTTTTACATTAGTTATTTTTTACAGCTTCAAAACTCAAAGCACAGTTATGCAACTTTCTATTTAAGATTCTTCAATCTTTTATTAGGTGATAGGCCCCCTTCAAAGTGATTCCATTTATCTCCTTATGCTAGATTTTTATATTTTCTGAGGATGGATGTAAATGACAAAGTACCAAAATGTCAGCTGCAGAGATTATTAATGTGATAAGATTTTTACTCTTTTTCTCAAATGGTAGAAGTAAGATATTTTGCTGCAGTTCAATCATTTTGCTCCGAAGTACCGTGAAAGACCTTGGGAGAATATAACTAAAGGAATCCGAGAGGAGGAAACAAATTAGCTTCTCTCTGGGTATTTTAAAAGCACAAAATGTCCACTGTGGTTCATAATATGACAGTACAAATTTTTGGTAACTTTCTGGAAGTAAAAAGAAAAAATCCTCTCTTACCAAACTGAGTGGCACTGGGCTTGAGCTGTTGTTCCCAGCATGGCTCAGTGGAAAGAGCACAGGCCTGGGAGTCAGAGGTAGTGGGTTCTAGTCCTGGCTCCGTCACTAGTTAATTGTGTTGCTTCGGGCAAGGAACTTCACTTCTCTGTGCCTCAGTTCCCTCATCTGTAAAGTGGGGATTAAGACTTTGAGTCCCATGTGGGACAGCCTGATTACCTTATATCTACGCCGGTGCTTAGAAAAGTGCTTGGCACATAGTAAGTGCTTAACAAATGCCACCACTATTAATATTATTTATTTCCCCTTATTTCCTCAACTCATCTTACTCAATTCACATGTTCAGTCTAACACGAAATCCTGTTGTTCTGCCTTCATAATATTGCAAAAATCTACCTGGATTACTGCATCTCTGCGTAAGGACTCTCTGCGTCCTTTCTCTCCCCACTCCAATCCATACTAAATTCTTTCACTCTGCTGCCCAGGTCATTTTTCTGAAAAAAAGTTCAGTCCCTTCTCAAAAACCTCCATCCATCATCCATCAATGGTATTTACTGAGCACTTACTCTTTGCAGAGCACTGTACTAAGCACTTGGCAGAGTGCAATACAACATTAGTAGACATGGTCGCTGCCCATGATGATCTTGCAGTCAGAGGGGGAAGCCAAAATAGATATATGTAAATAACATATAAATTTATATCCTCTTGTGTAATGTACAGAAACTTCTTACCACTGGCTTTTAAGCACTCAATCAGCTTTCCCCTTCCTCTGTTAACTCAGTCATTTCCTACTGCACCTAGCCTGCTTACTTTGCTCCTCTAATACTTGTACTTAATTTTTTTTCATCTTGCCATCAACCCCTTGCCCACACCTTCCCTTTGGCTTGACCTTCATATCTGATGGATCACCACTCTCCCCACCTTCCAAGTGTTATTAATATCACATCTCCTCCAAGAGGCCTTCCCCTCCTAAGCTTTTATGTCCTCTCCCTTCTTTAAGCACTTGATATTCACCCAGCCTTCAGCTCTACAGCACTTTTTTTTAATGGTGTTCTTTAAGCACTTTCTTTGTGTCAGTCAATGTTTCATGCACTGGGATGATACAAAGAAATCAGGTTGGACACAATCCATGTTCCAAATGGGTCTTAAAGTCTTAATCTCCATTTTAAAGACGAGGTAACTGAGACACAGAGAAGTTAAGTGACTTGCCCAAGTTCACAAGCAGACGAGGGGTGTAAGCAGGATTAGAATCTAGGTCCTTCTGAAACCCAGGCCCATGCTGTATCCACTAGGCCATGCTGCTTCTCAGTACTCGTATACATATCTGAAAATTATTTCAATGTCTGTTTCCCCCGCTAGACTATAAACTCAGTGTAGGCAGGAAATGTGTCTACCAACTTTATTGTATTGTCTCCCAAGCCCTTAGTACACTACTCCGCACATAGTAAGTGCTTAATAAATGCCATGGATTGATGACACCTAGTAGATACTCAGTATTTGCTGTTGATTGATAGATTGAGTGCCTTTAACTGACTCAGTGCACTGTTAACACAAATAAGAGTTCTGTTCCTACTGTCCAGGAACTTATATGTCTTTACTATTAACAAAGTGTAAGACATAGAAGTTGCAGTTAATGAAAAGACTCCCAAGTATGGTTTGAAATCTACTTGTTCAAATGGAGCTTTGTTCATTTACGGTACTTTTGCGAGATTGAGCATACCCAGCATATTGGATCGTCACCCTAACTATGGCCTGAAACATTTTTCAGAGCAAATATTTTGTAAGTACAAAGTGCAAAGCAGGGGGACAGAATTGGCTGAAATTCCATGGAGGATTTCATGTGAGCATGTAGAACCTTATTTGATGCCAATAGGAAATAAAGTCTTAAATTTAGAAAAACCATTGCTTTTGAATTAGCTTGCACCATTCTAGATGTGTTTTGTTTACTAAATATCAATTAAATATTCAACTGACACCCTTACTGTTCATATGAAATGATCAATTATGAGCTCCACGTCTTGTAGTGCTCACTCTAGTAAACAGATTATATTTGTGTTCTTTATTTTGGTTTAGACCGTGCAACCCTCCTGCAAATCAGAAATGTCTTCCCAGGGAGGGTTCATTTGAAAAGTGAGGATCTGTGTGCTTATGGGCATCCGTAACTTGTCTTTTATTTTTGGCTTCTAGGTTCAGCAGTTCAAGCAAGATCCCCGTCCAACAACGTGCCTCCATTCTATATTCAATGTGCACACGGGAGATGAAGTCTTCTCCTACGAGGAATATGGCCATCTTCAGGTAAAGAAATTGCTGGAAACAATCCTGTGTCTAGTACTATTTGGTCATTTCACATCTTTTCTGCTCATACAGTATCTCGGTGATGGGTTTACCGATCGATGGGTTAATGATCATACAGATCGGAAAATGTTTGCTAAAACTTATTGCAGTGTGCTCTGATTCTCAATCAGCCAATGGTACGCATCAAGCCTTTACTGTGTGCAGGATATAGAACTCAGCGCTTTGGCAAGTGCAGTCTAACAAGAGAGGCAGATATCCAGGTCATGGAGTGATAAAGTATAAGGATCTGTCCACAAGTGCTGTGGAGTTTGAGTGAGAATCCAAGTGTTTAGGGCTTACCGTCCTCTAGACTGGAAACTTGTTATGGGTGGGGAACGTGTCTGCTAATTCCGTTGTACTGTACTGTCCCAAACACTTAATGCAGTGCTCTGCAGAGAGCGCTCAATAAATGCCATTTATTGATTACAGACTTTCATTAATTCATTCAGTCGTATTTATTGAGCGCTTACTGTGTGCAGAACTCTATAGAGAAGCAGCGTGGTTCAGTGGAAAGAGCCCGGGCTTTGGAGTCAGAGGTCATGAGTTCGAATCCCAGTTCTGCCACTTGTCAGCTGTGTGACTGTGGGCAAGTCACTCAACTCCTCTGTACCCCAGTTACCTCATCTGTAAAATGGGGATTAAGACTGTGAGCCCCACGCGGGACAACCTGATTCCCCTGTGTCTACCCCAGTGCTTAGAACAGTGCTCTGCACATAGTAAGCGCTTAACAAATACCAACATTAATATATTAAGCGCTTAAGGGCATAGGTGACACAGAAGGGGTAAGATTACTAATGGTGTAGTCTGTTATGCACTGATGAACTCTACATCCTGATTTGGGAACTTTATTAAGCCTATGTATCTCTACTAAAAGAACTAGATAAACTCCAACCTAAACTAATGGCTACTTCTATTTAAATCCTACTCCAAGTTGCTTGGGAGTCTTCATTGATAGTTGGATATTCTTCCTAAGAAGGCATGGGGGCATTTTCTGCAGTTCCTAGAGAGAAAACCCAAAGAGGAAGTCACTTGCTTTGTTCCTCAGGGAGCCACTGATAGGGCACTGATGACTCTCTCATAGTTACTAGAACACGCTGCTTCACGTGAAGAATTTCTTCTGCCAGGGATCTTCATCTTTGGCAGGGATGAGTTTCATGCCTGAAATGGGAACTCTGGGTGAACAGTGATCCTCCCTAAGTCAGTTTGGATCAGCCTGGGTTCCAGAAGTAGCCTGATCTTGTTAGATTCTCCCCCGGCCCAAGGAGTCATTGGTGGGTAAACACATGATGTCATCTAGGGCATTCAGCAATATCTTCAGCGACAAATGGGAGAAGGGCCCAACACCGAGGAAACACAAATTCCCATCATCATCTATTTAATGAAAGACCTTTTAAATTACTATTTCCAAACTGTGTTCTGGTGTTTTCTTGTTTCAAACTTCACTTTGGAAATCATTTTTCATGTTAAATTGAACATTTTTTATGTCCTTTTCTTTAACCACCCCCTTACGCATTCTTATAAAACTGTTCAGTAAAAATGATTTTTTTTCATTGCTGTTCCTCCAATTCTTTTGTTATGGCTCACCATATGAAGATGACAATCTCTAATAGCCCATTAAGCCAGAAGTTGAAAACAAATCATTTTTTTCATAAATATAATTTAAACGATATGCGGAACTGTTGATTAAAATTAATACTTCCCTGTAGGTGGTTGCATTAATGCTTTATTCATTGGGAGTCAGAGAGGATTTTTTGTTGTTTTTTTTTTTTTTTTTAAGATAGCTGCCTTACTGTTTATGCTATTACTGACAAGGTTCTATTGTCTTACTTGCCAGTAACTTTATCATTTACATAAATTTGAGATGGCTTGACATAATATAATTGCCTATGGACTAAAACTGTATTCCCTAGCAAATATGCTTTAAATCCAGAGTTTGCGAACAAGTCTTTGAAAACAAATGTTGTAGAAACAGTTGTTAACCACACTGCTTGCAGCAGTTTTCCTTACCCAGTATCTCCTCCCATCATTATGTTTCCAGTGCGTTTATAGAAGAGGCCCATAGCTCTCTTCTCTGAACCAAACCACCGGCTTGTATCGTAGCATAGAAGGAAACAGTCCGTCTAAGCCCCTGTTTTAAGAAATGACTTGCAGCTTGTTGTTGACTCAAGTGACTCTTCACCTCTCCTGACCTTTTGATTTTTTTCATTTTCCTTTAGATAAATGCCGTGTCACTTTACCTCCTTTACCTCGTGGAGATGATCTCCTCAGGACTCCAGATTATCTACAACACAGATGAGGTATTATTACCTGAATTCGTTGGCTCATAAAGTATATCTGAAGTATCCTCATTGTTTGATTTTATTTATTTTTTTGTGCATCGTGAAAGTGAGTTATCTCTTTGATTCGTGTAATCGGTCATCAAAAGATACATCAGAAAGCCCTTTATTTTTTAGAGCCAGACACTTTAAAGATAAACGAATGCGTAGCAGGTTGTAAGAGTTTATTGCTGCAAAGGCTACGTTTAATGTGCTTGGAAATGAAAATTTACAATTCGCCAAAAAAAAAAAATCAGCAGTGATAAAAGGGTAATGTCTTTAGCAGTTTTTCCTTTCTCTATTCTTTTAAGCTCCATCATTTTCATAGTCCAGGCTTTAAAAACTAAAAGCAATTATTTCAACTCATTGCAGCATTCAAGTAGTTGCTGTTTTTATTGACTCGAGCCCCAGCAGTGTGCTGTATCATTTAGAAAAAAACAATACTATGCCCAGTTCCTAGTCTTAGGTCCCTAATGCTTTTTCATCGTCTGGTGGTATTGTAAGTCCTTGGACTTACGCGATGGGTTCCTGAAAACTTTATCATAATCTGGAACCCACAGTCCCTTAAGGACGTGCTGGAGAGGAAGGCTTATTGAGAGCTGAGTGGCCAAATTCAACGAGTGCAGAGGGAGGAGGGATGTGGAGGGACCAAAGCTCAGGGAGGGGGCTTTCAGGGAAGGAACACGGGCCTAGTGAGGTATTTTTCGAGGGAAGGACTATTTGTAGAAGAAGGGGAAGAACCTGTGGCTCGTTTAATTCATCCATTCATTCAGTCATATCTATTGAGTGATTACTGTGTGCAGAACACTGTACTAAGCTCCTGGGAGAGTGCAGTAGAACAATAAACAAACACAGTCCGTTTCCTCAGTGAACTAATGTTCTAGAAGGGGAGACAGGTATAAAATCGGTGGCCCTTAGAAATAGACTGGGACAGAGTGCGAACCCCTGAAGTAACTATTTTGGATGAAATGATTTCTCTGAGGAAATCACTGGTCCACAGTACCTGCTGGCAACTCCTGCTACTGCCTGCTGCCGCCTCCATGACCTCTGACCCCCAGGCTGGCCTGAAGCAGGCCAGCGGAGGGGAGGTGGGAAGGGTGGGAGGAATACACTGTGTTGCCATCCTCCATTCATTCATTGTTGTATTTACTGAGTGCTTACTTTGTGCAGAGCACTGTTCTAAGTGCTTGGGAACATACAGTAAAGCAACAAAGAGTGATAATCCCTGCCCAAAAGGAGCTCACAGTTTAGAGGTGGGGAGACAGGCATCAGTGCCAATAAACAGACATCGATATAAATATATAAAATTACAGATATATACATTAGTGCTGTGGGACGGGGAAAAGGAGGAAGAGCAAAGGGAGCCGAAGGGAGTGGGAAATGAGGAAAAGTGGGGCTTAGTCTGGGAAGGCCTATTGGAGGAGATGTGCTTTCAGTAAGGCTTTGAATGGGAGAGAGTAATTGTCTGGCGGATTTGAGGAGGGAGGACGTTCCAGGCCAGAGTTAGGATATGGGCCACTGATTGGCAGCAACTCAGGCAGGGTTGAGATTGAGGTACAGTGAGAAGGTTAGCACCAGAGAAGTTCAGCATCCTCCGACCTTGGCAGCCGCTGTCCCTTAGGCTTCCCCAAGTCCAGGCCTCGGCTTAGCTGCCCTGTAAGAAGCCGGTAGGGACAACATTAAGTGGAGGAGGTAATGTTGGGGAAATGGCAGGCTGCTGATGGCGATATATTATGGGAATAAAGAGAAGACATACTGTTCTCCAAGGAACTAGGGCTATTTTTTGACTCTACTTACATATTTTCAGGGTGGTAAATAGTTTTGGGGGCCATACACCCTTATTCCCCTCACAGGATCACACCTGGAGAGTTTCCAGTACTCTACGAGTCTCGTCTACGGGAGGGAGAGTCAAGCAGAGGCATACCTATTCCAGTCCTAGCTTGGGCAGTGGCTAGCAAGTAGAAGGAAATCTGCTGCAAGTCAAACCTCACCTGTGCTAGGTAACAGTGGTATGGGAGAGAGTTGAGGGCGGAGACTCAAGTTTACTGCGCAGAAAAAGGTAACACCGAACCATTTCTCTATTTTGACCAAGAAAACTCTACGGATACACTACGGAAACGATTGCTGATGGAAGTGGGGCGTTCTGGGAGTGATGGAGTCCCTGGAGTCGCTATGGGTCAGAGACGACTCGACAACATAAAACAAAACAAGACACCTGTATTATCTTAATAATTCAATGCCACCTCCCTCTCCAAAGCTTTGGTCTGTTCAGTTGATGGTCACAATGGATGTAGGTGCCTTAAGCTCAAGCATTTTGTAGGTTCCGTTTAGGATACTAAGAGGTCGGAATTGCCGTGGAAAGCTTCAAGTACTATCCTTAGGGACTTGCTAAAGTAGTTTGGTGGCAAGAACCACTTCTAATCCCAATTTTGTAAACCTCTTGTCATGCCTTACCCTCTGACTGATGATGTTGGAGTCTGTCATCAAGAACAACAAATGAACCTTCATGGAGTAGTGGATAGAGCCCGAGCTTGGGAGTCAGAAGATCATGGGTTCTAATCCCAACTCTGCCACCTGTATACTATCTGTGACCCTGGGCAAGTCACTTCACTTCTCAGTGCCTCAGTTACCTCACCTGTAAAATGGGGATTAAGTGTGTGAGCTCCATGTGGGCAGTGACTGTGTCCAATCGGATCAGCTTGTATCTACCCCAGTGCTTAGAATCGTGCTTGGCACATAGTAAAGCATTTAACAAATCCCATAATTATTATTATTATTATTCAAGATCCAGAACTGGTGCCAAGAAATTATTAGGAGAGCAGCTTGTGCAATATCACTCTAAGACTTTCTTCTTTCCCAGTAGGGTAGAGCGTGCAATGAGTAGGTAAGCAGCCAAGGGTGCAGCCCACGAAGTCATGGGTTCTAATCCTGGCTCCGCTACTTGTCAGCTGTGTGACTCTGGGCAAATCACTTAACTTTTCTGTGCCTCAGTTGTAAAATGGGGATTAAGACTGTGGGCCCTGCATGGGACAGCCTGATTACCTTATATCTACCCCAGTGCTTAGAGCGGTGCTTGGCACATAGTAAGTGCTAAACAGATACCATCATCATCATAACAAAGTGCACACTGAGAGGTTTTGGGTTTTTTTACATTTGGGACCCATTTCTGACCAAAGTGATCACAGCGAGGTGTTAATACGGTGTCATAGTAGCATAACTCATCCTTAGTAGTTGCTTAGTATCTTTGTTGCCTGTGCTGGACAATTATACGTGCATATATACATTATATATTATGGTATTTCTTAAACAGTTATTGTCAGGACTCCTGCTGGACCTGCCCACCTTACAGAGTGCCTTAGATCGCGGGTAGATCAGAAACTCTAAGCATTGACGGCCCAGCCTCATGAGACCTTCCCCTGTTTGCAGACCAAGCCTCCCGACACCATAGGTCATCCCACTGGACCACAGCCAAGCTGACACTCAGGATACTCAAATGCTGGTCGTCACGGGGATGATGACATTGATCGTGATAGTGACCATTTTCCATACATTCAGTCGTATTTATTGAGCGCTTACTGTTTGCAAAGCAGGGCACTAAGCATTTGGCAGAGTATAATTCAACAACAGACACATTTCCTGCCCCCATGAGCTCACAGTCTGGAGGGGGAAACAGACATTAATAAACACAAATAAATAAATACATAAATTACACATATTTATTCATTTCATTCATTCAGTTGTATTTATTGAGTGCTTACTGTGTGCAGAGCACTGTACTAACCACTTGGAAAGTACAATTAGGCAGCAGATAGAGACAATCCCTACCCAACAACAGGCTCACAGTCTAGAAGGGGGGAGACTGACAACAAAACAAAACAAGTAGACAGGCATCAATAGCGTCAAATTAAATAAATAGGATTACAGATATAAGCACATCATTAATAAAATAAATAGAATAATAAATATGTACAAATATACATAAGTGCTGTGAGGTGGGGAGAGGGATAGAGCAGAGGGAGGGTGTCGGGCCAATTGGGAGGGGAGGAGGAGCAGAGGAAAAGGGGGGCTAAGTCTGGGAAGGCCTCCTGGAGGAGGTGAGCTCTCAGTAGGGCATTGAAGGGGGGAACTGTGCTAGTTTGGTGGAGGTGAGGAGGGAGGGCACTCCAGGCCAGCGGGAGGACTTGGGCTGGGGGTCGACAGCGGGACAGGTGAGAACGAGGCACAGTGAGGAGGTTAGCGGCAGATATTACATTTGTGCTGTGGGGCTGGGAGGGAGGATGAATGAAGGGAGATACGGTGATGCAGAAAGAACTGGGAGAAGAGAGGAGGGCTTAATTAGGGAAGGCTTCTTGGAGGAGTTGTGCCTTCAATAAGGCTTTGAAGTGGGGCAGAGCAATTAGCCATCTGATACAAGGAGAGAGGGTGTTCCAGGCCAGAGGTAGGATGTGGGTGCGAGGTCGGCGACGAGATTGAGGTACAGCGAGAAAGCTAACATTTGAGGAATGAAGTGTGTGGGCTGGGTTGTAGTAGGAGAGTTAGCGAGGTGAGGTCAGGGGGGCAAAATGACTGAGTGCTTTAAAGCTGATGGATATGTGGCTATTCATATAGACTGAAAGCCCTTTTGGGGTTCGGAGCCAGGCCTTTTCAGCTCTGTTTTTAAGTGCCAATAGTGTCCAGCTCATTCCTGACTGACAGTTGATAAAATAAGCTAATGAACATGGTGTGAACTGAGAATTTGTGTCATTGCTGCCAGATCTGGCATATGCTATGAAAATGAGGCAAGCTCTATACAGGAGCATTCTATTGTTCCAATTTGTCTTCCTTTGGAAACAAATCTGTATTTTACATTAAATTTACACCTAATGTTGTTAAACTGTTAACTGTTCTGGTCTTCCCTCTCCTAATAGAACTTACTTATTTACATATGAGGAGGGGAGGTGTTAGTGAGCTGCTTGATTGCATTCTGTAAACTAGCTTCTCCCCAAATGAATTGTCTTAACGCGAAATGAACAAAGCATTCAGAAATGCATCCACAGAAATCTGGTTTGAGAGAAAAGAGAGAGAGAGAGAAAGAAATAAAAAGTAAGTAAATTCAAAACCTGGGGCCTTTTAATTTTTTTTTAAGTTTGGGCTTTCTTTTCTACTTATAAAAATAGAAACTGTTAGACAGTTAATAGAAGAAACTGAATACCCAAAGGAGAAATTTATCAGCTTGTGTTAGGCCAGCTGGTTTATTTTCTAACTATAAAGGGATATTTATTCTACTAGTGCATTTTTAAAGATTATTTTTTCTCCTCACCCCTCCTTTATTTTGGTAATGGTTAAATTAAAAAAACTAACAATCTCCACATTTTTAGTTCTATATTTCCTAAATTTATTTGATAAGCTCCTTGTGGCCAGAATCATCTATTACTACTCTTTTGTATTGTTAATAATGTTGGTATTTGTTAAGCACTTACTATGTGCAGAGCACTGTTCTAAGCGCTGGGGTAGACACAGGGCAATCAGGTTGTCCCATGTGGGGCTCACAGTCTTAATCCCCATTTTACAGATGAGGTAACTGAGGCCCAGAGAAGTTAAGTGGCTTGTCCACAGTCACACAGCTGACAAGTGGCAGAGTCGGGATTCGAACCCATGACCTCTGACTCCCAAGCCCAGGCTCTTTCCACTGAGCCACGCTGCTTCTCATTGTTCTCTCCCAAGTGTTTAGTACAGTGCTCTGCATATAGTGTGTGCTCAATAAATACCATTGATTGATTGAGGGTGTCATTTGGCTCAGGATAAGATACCTCTCAACCCGTAATACCAAATGGAATGTTTTCCCTTGAGGGAGTTTCAATATAATCCTTGTTCTAGACATTTTTGAAAATGGAATAAAAAAAGAATAAATTTCTTAAGGCAGACTGTAGTTGTTCCTGCAGTAATGTAAAGCAGCGTGGCTCAGTGGAAAGAGCCTGGGCTTGGGAGTCAGAGGTCCCGTTATATCCCAGCTAGACTACTGTGTCAGCCTTCTCTCTGACCTCCCTT
This sequence comes from Ornithorhynchus anatinus, assembly GCF_004115215.2. NCBI lineage: Eukaryota > Metazoa > Chordata > Mammalia > Monotremata > Ornithorhynchidae > Ornithorhynchus > Ornithorhynchus anatinus. Next base: position 24,649,668 of record NC_041738.1, on the reverse strand, counting down.
CCATCTCTCTCACCCCTCTTCAAACTGATTCTCTTCCCCTCTTCAAAACCCTACTTAAAACTCACCTCCTCCAAGAGGCCTTCTCAGACTGAGCGCCTCTTCTCCCTCTACTCCCTCTACCACCCCCCCCTTCACCTCTGCGCAGCTTAACCCTCTTTTCCCCCCATTTCCCTCTGCTCCTCCCCCTCTCCCTTCCCATCCCCTCAGCACTGTACTCGTCCGCTCGACTGTATATATTTTCATTACCCTATTTATTTTGTTAATGAAATGTACATCGCCTCGATTCTATTTAGTTGCCATTGTTTTTACGAGATGTTCTTCCCCTTGACTCTATTTATTGCCATCGTTCTTGTCTGTCCGTCTCCCCCGATTAGACTGTAAGCCCATCAAACGGCAGGGACCGTCTCTATCTGTTGCCGACTTGTTCATTCCAAGCGCTTAGTACAGTGCTCTACACATACTAAGCGCTCAATAAATACTATTGAATGAATGAATGAAAGGTCATGGGTTCGAATCCTGGCTCTGCCACTTGTCAGCTGTGTGACCATGGGCAAGTCACTTAACTTCTCTGGGCCTCAGTTACCTCATCTGTAAAATGGGGATTAACTGTGAGCCTCACGTGGGACAACCTGATTACTTTCTATCTGCCCCAGCTCTTAGAACAGTGCTCTGCACCTAGTAAGCGCTTAACAAATACCAACATTATTAAAGGGAATTTGCTTTATGGAACAGCTTCAGTTGTTCAGGGCAAATGAGATCACAGGAAGCTTGGCAAGTCAGTAACTTGGTTAAGAGGGATTATATTGTTTTGTTAATCTCTATGAGAGAGGAGTTTAAGAGACCTACTGTGGTTTGGTGCCCTTGTTTTTTTCCCCAGAATTTGGATCACCTTGTCCCTGCTATCTTTAAAATTAGGTGCTTTCAAACATTAATTATGGTATTTGTTAAGCATTTACTATGTTTAAGGCTCTGTTGATGATGATGGTATTTGTTAAGCGCTTACTATGTGCTAAGCACTATTCAAAGTGCTGGGGTAGATACAAGGTAATCAGGTTGTCCCACGTGGGACTCACAGTCTTCATCCCCATTTTACAGATGAGGGAACTGAGGCCCAGAGAAGTGAAGTGACTTGCCCAGAGTCACATACCTAAGTGGCGGAATCAGGATTAGAACCCAAGATCTCTGACTCCCAAGCCCAGGCTCTTTCCACTCAGCCACGTTATTCTAAGCGGTGAGGTAGATATGAGTTAATCAGTTTTAGGAATAATTTTGCTTTTTCCTTATTTCATTTAATAAAGACTCTTTAAGGTTATGTAATAGAAATCCACACACCACAACCCCTCCATTCCCCCCCTCAAATTATGGTGATTTTTGCAGCTCGCCGTATAGATCTTGTTCTCTGAATTGTGAGATTCTTAAAGCTACAAATTGCTGAATAGAGCAATTTAATTCACTAAATGCATGCCAGGTTATGCTTCCAGTTTCTTTTTTCTTTCCAAAATCCAGTATTTGTAAGCAATATGAGAAAAATAAACTACTATGCTACTAAATAAGGCTATAAAACACTTAGGAAATAACCTATTCTGTTACACTTTATAAATGCAAAATCAGTAGTAAAAGTCAGAATGGGTGCTAGGAAGCTTGAGGATAGAACTACAGCATGGCAAAGTGGAAAGAACATGGGGCTTGGGAGTCAAAAGGTCAAGGGTTCTAATCCTGGCTCTGTCCTTTGTCTGCTGAGTGACCTTGGGCAAGTCACTTCACTTCTCCGGGCCTCAGTTACCTCATTTGTGAAAAGGGGATTGAAACTGTGAGCCCCATGTGAGGCAGGGACTGTGTCCAACCTGATTTGCTTGTATTCACCCCAGCATTTAGTTCAGTGTCTGGCATATAGTAAGCGCTCAACAAATACCATTATTATTATTATCTTTATTATTAACATGGTAAAGCATGACCTGTTGGAAAGAGCACAGGCCTGGGAGTCTGCCACTTGTCTGCCGGGTGACCTTGGTCAAGTGACTTCACTTCTCTGTGCTTCAGTTTCCTCATCTGTAAAGCAGGGTTGTATGGGACAGGGACTATGTCCAACCCGACTATCTTGAATCTACACCAGAGCTTAGAACAGTGCCTGGCACATAGTAAACGCTTAACAAATACCATAATTATTAGGACGTGGATTGCATCCAACTTGATTATCTTGTATCTATCCCAGTGCTTAAGACAATGCCAGGTACATAGTAAGCGCTTAGCAAATATCACATTATTATTTATTTTTAAGAAACGGGCATTCTCGTTAAAACCGTGGTGCCTTTTACAGGTTTGTTTCACGCATTAGGCTCGTGACAATAACCTCTTTTAATTACCTTCTTGGTCCGGCCTTTTAAATAGCTCAACCATTTTGTTTGTTATTCTCTAATACTCTGTGATATATGACCTTTAACAACCTTCAGAACCACATCCTCCCTTTCCATTTAATTTTCTTCAAGGATGAACTTTTCTTCATTCAATCTTATCTATGGAGCGCTTACTGTATTCAGAGCACTGTACTAAGACTTGGGAGAGTACCACACAACAATATAACCTACACATTTTCTGCCCAAAATGAGCTATCAGTGTAGAGTACTAAGGGAGAATAGAAAATTGTGTTTGGACTAACAAACCTGTTGGGAATGTTTCATATTTGTGTTTTTTTTACAATTGGTCTTCTCCAAATTTGACCAGATTTTTGACAGATGTTGGATTATGCATTGCATTAAAAAACCCCGCCTTGTCCTAATTTTACTTGCATAGATATCTGTATTAAATGCTTAGTACAGTGCTTTGCACACAGCGCTCAATAAATGTGACTTAAATGAATGTTTATAGATTATTCTACTTTGGCCAAGTCTTGAGCAGAACTTTGTAGATTTTTTTTTTTGAACAGTGGGAAAATTGGCTCCTTTCTTTGTTAAAAGAATTTTTCTAATTTCACTTAAAAGCTGGATTAAATAGCTTGCAGCTTCAGGAATTTTTCAGAGCTTTCTCTCTCTAGAGACAAGGCAAGCAAAAATACAAGAGGGAGGTCCAGTAATATTTTATTCATTCAGCATATAGTGGGTAGAACCTCTTTCTGCAAGCCTAGCTGGGGTTAAATTAGAAGTGAATTTGAGAGGTAGTGTAATTAGAGACAAGACCAAAGCAGCATATTTACTTCTCAATCTAAATATTTAATTATAAATATTCATTTTTTATGACTTATGAAAGCAACCAGTAGGTGTTTTTTCAGCAAACAACCCATAAAAGGGACATAACCCCATCTCTCCAAATTGTCAGCTGCAGATTTGTCATGGCTCTGGAAATGAAATAACATTTTTTCATATTTTAGCTGACTTTATTGAAGAAACCTGGCAACTATACACATACATTTACTAGGTATTGCTAGTTTTTTGTTGCCCCTACAGACACGGTCTCAGAGTAGCCAGGGAATGGAAGAAAAGCTGGGAAGGGCCATCAGTATATTCATTCATTTCTTACCAACCTGAAGGGGAAAAAGCATAACCTGTAAGTGCCTAATGCTGAGCAGTTTTAGGGGAGATTTTCAAGCATTAATTGAATGTCACATAATATCTGATCCAGAGTCCAATTCAAATTACAGTTTTGTTGTCACAATTCAGCTTCTAGCCCCTTCATCTTATCACTTTTTTTTTCTTTCCCTTCTGCGTTTGGCTAACAGTTGAAGCCTGCATCATTTCACTCCTAATTTTTACAAGGTTCCGGATCACTGATTCTGCATTCTTTCTCAGTGTCCCTCGGAGACAGTGACAGAGGAGTCCTTTCATTCAGGGAAGGCATCCATGGAGGTGGAAAAAGTAATGTTTTATGCATCAGCTTTTGGAGGTTGTGCTTCCAGGAGTTTCCCTGGTCGTTAAGCTGGAAGGTTTTCCTGACTACTTGCTAATGTGCCAACTGCAAATACAACCACAGGAAGGAGACATTTCCGTGGTGAAAAAGGATCTATATAGAGCAAATATGAAGAGATCTCTGACAGTTCGCTAACGTACCACATGGAGATAGACAAAAAAAAAAAAAAAAGTTTCCCAATTCCTATTACCCAATAAATTAAAAAAGTTAATTGGACAAATATAACGTTATAAAGTACAATACTATGGTGATTCATTACTTGGTTAAAAAGTAGTTATTGCACTGAAACTTGAAATATACTCCATAATGCTGGTATTTGTTAAGCACTTACTATGTGCAGAGCACTGTTCTAAGCGCTGGGGTAGATACAGAGTAATCAGGTTGTCCCATGTGAGGCTCACAGTTAATCCCCATTTTACAGATGAGGTAACTGAGGCACAGAGAAGTTAAGTGACTTGCCCACAGTCACACAGCTGACAAGTGGCAGAGCTGGGATTTGAACACATGATCTCACTCCCAAGCCCGGACTCTTTCCACTGAGCCACGCTGCTTCTCAGTGCAATAAGGAATAAATAATGCTTATTTAGCTAGTTTATTCCAGAGCAAAGAAGATAAACAAAATCACGGTGGCTCAGCATTCCTTTTATGTAGTCCAGTATGTTGTTCTACCGCCTGCGGTTACTGTTTGGAGCAGTGGAAGTGTGGTACAAGGAGCATAGCTGGGACTGAAAGAAGGGCATAACCCTACACTTTCTGGCGGTGGTGTTGGAAGGTCCAAGGTCAAAGGACAAGCTCAAGGATACCTGACAAAAACGGAGAGGCAGGGAGGTCAGAATTGCAGTGAGAGATCAAAGGAAAGATCTAGTATGGCAGGGAGTGTTGGGAGAGGGAATGTCCAAGGTAGCAGGGGAAGGAGACAGGAAGGGTCGGCTTCAGACATTTAATCTTCCTGATGCAGAGCCGAATATGTCACCCCACCACATTCCTCTTGACAACATTGGGTCACGCTGCATATATAACGTATTGCGATGATGCCTTACCCACAGCATTTCTCCACCACACATCATCCCTGGTCCAGCCCCCCACCACCGTTCAGCTGAGCACTCGGAACAGCTCAGATCTGAGACCCCCAATTTGTGCTCCACAAATAATTCCTTTGATCCCAACATCGTGTTTGAGGAGGGCCCTGATGGAGCCATCTGTGAGACAAGCCATATGGTGGCCATCTTTGAGAAATTCAAGGGGCCTCCATCTCTGAGAAGGATTTGGAAATAATCATTTTTAAGAAAAGCAACCATCTTTGAGGAGGGCATATGAAGTCTTCCCTGCTCATTGGACACGTGAAGTAGTCAGCCCTAGCTAGAGTGTGCCCAAGGAAGACAGTACAGAGAGTTGAGGGGAACTTTAAAATAGCCAGGGAAGGCCATTGAAGGGGCAGCAGGGGTGAGGGGCAGTGAGGAAAAACAACAATCAGAAAAGGTTACACATGGACGGGTAGGGAAGAGACTCTTCAGTTTTTTGCAAAATCTTTATGCGTTTCAGCTTATTTTATAGGCCCTGATTTCTGCGCATACTGCATTTGGTCTTGCACCTTAAAGCTGCTTCTAGGACATTTTCAGGAAGGAGTTTATATGTTCAATAGTTATTGTTTAGTGGAAATTAGTTTTTTATTTCAACCTTAATTTCAGAGGAGTGCTTTTGGAAAAGAGTATTTTAAAAGCTTCTTATTTTAGTTATTACCTTGAAATTGGCTTTATTTCTTACCAGCCAAATGACTGGATTTGTAGATTTTTTCTAAATTTGTGTCCTCACATCCTTAATCTAACTGGTTTTCATAGGTATCTGGCATACTTTTACAACATATCGTGTGTGCAGGAGAGATTATCTAGTTATTAACAGTGTGGGAGTGATTACAGAGTTATTGCCGTGGGAGAAACAAAATCACCCTCAAGTTGAACGTGCTTACAATATGGAACTTTATTAATCTGATATCAGCTTAGCTTTCCCTCTTCTCCTCCCTTTCATAGTTTTCATTATTTATACTAATCATGTTTAAATGTGATGAGTAAGTCTGTGATGTTAATGTTTATGAGTAATCAATCATTCATATTTATTGAGCACTTACTCTGTGTAGAGCACTGTTCTAAGTGCTTGGGAAAGTGCAATATAACAGAAGGTTTTTCATTTCACCAGCCCTGTTGCCTGCAAGGCATTTTCTAATTTAACTGATCAAGAGAAGCAGATTGTTTCTCTTTGGTTTTGTTTCGAGTTTCAAATTTATATCTGTCTGCACCTAAACATACTCAGTGCAGATACAGCCGTTGAGACCATAAACTCATCCTCTGGACTGTAAACTCGTTGTGGGCAGGAAAGTGTCTACCAACTCTGATGTTCTCCACTCTCCCAAGTGCTTAGTACAGTTCTCTGCACACAGTAAGCGCCCAATAAATACCATGGATTGATTGAATGATGTTAGCAGGCAATAATTAGGGACCTGGCAATTTTGCCACTGCAGGCTTTCAGTAATATTGTGGGGGGAAAAAAAAGAACACTGGTTTAAGCGATGACATTGATACCTTATGCAGGGTCATGCAAACGCTGGCAATATTTTGGCATTTGCCTGCTGCCTGTGGAGTAAGCTTTCATTTAGAGCTTTTCCAAGGTGAGAATGGAAAAGAGCAGCCTCTGTCCCTATTTAATAACAACAGTAATGATAATAATGATGATAGTGTTAAGCATTTACTGGGTCTCAACCACTGTTCTAAGCACTGGGGTAGATACAAGCTAATCAGGTTGGACACAGTCCCTGTCCCACATACATTCATTCATTCATTCTATCGTATTTATTGAGCGCTTACTGTGTGCAGAGCACTGTATTAAGCTCTTGGAAATTACAGTTCAGCAACAGATAGAGACAATCCTTGCCCAACAATGGGTTCTCAGTCTAGAAGGGGATTCCCTATTTTAAAAATGAGGTAACTGAGGCACAGGGAAGTTAAGGGACTTGCCCAAGGTCACACAGCAGACAGGTGGCAGAGCTGGGGTTAGAACCCAGGTCCTCTTGACTCCCAGGCCCAGACTCTATCCACCAGGCCATGCTGCTTCCCTACTTCCTGGTGTATTACAGGAGAGGCCCCTGAAGCCCTCCTTAGAAGCTTCATCCAGTGGTGTGGGAATGTATACAGCCTGTTGGTTGAAGGGGGTCTGATTCAGGTAAAAACCCAAAATGTTCTTGAATGAGGGAGTTAAGACAATTATTCTCCTACTGATCTCCCCCCAGTAAGGCAATTTATAATGAAAGTGATGTGGATAGTAATTATAATTGTGTTATTTGTTATTACTATTATTATTTGTCATATTTATTGAGTGCTCACTGAGTGATTAAAATAAGTCTAAGAAGATGAATGTCATAATTGCTTACTAGGTACCAGGCCCCGTGCTAAGCCTGTGGTTAGACTCAAGATAATCAGATCTACACTAGGTCAGCATGCCTTCTGTGAACATTTATTAAATGCTTATTCTGTCCCAAGCACTGGGTTAGATACAAGGTTATCAGACCGGATACCGTCTCTGCCCCACAATCTTTCTCATTTCCTACAGATAAGGAAACGGAGACCCAGGAAGGTTAAGTGGTTTAACTGAGGTCACACAGCAGGCCAGTGGCAGAGCTGGGACTCAAACCTAGGTCTCCTTGAATGCCATCCTGGGCTCTTTCCAGGAGGCCAGGCTGCCGTCCCAGAGATTCACCACATAGCTCAGTAAAGCAGATGGACTGCTAACGCTTCTACAGATAGGAACAGAATTGCGAGTTATGATCAATTCAAGAATTAATACATAAAAAATAGAAGACGTGATAGGGGCCAGCTCATGGTGGCATATTTTCCTGGAAACAGAACCCACAAACAAGAAGGGGAAATAATAGTAATAGTATTAATGGTATGGGAAGCAGCGTAGCTCAGTGGAAAGAGCACAAGCTTGGGAGTCAGAGGTCATGAGTTTGAATCCCAGCTCTGCCACTTGTCAGCTGTGTGACTGTGGGCAAGTCACTTAACTTCTCTGTGCCTCAGTTACCTCATCTGTCAAATGGGGATTAACTGTGAGCCTCACGTGGGACAACCTGATTTCCCTGTACCTACCCCAGCTCTTAGGACAGTGCTCTGCACATAGTAAGTGCTTAACAAATACCAACATTATTATTATTAGTAAAGAAGCAGCATGATGAAATGGAATGAGTACAGGTCTTGGAGTCCGGAGACCTGGGTTCTAATCCTGCCTCTGTCATCTTCCCACTCTGTGACTTTGGGTAAGTCATTTAACTTCTCTGTGCCTGTTTCATCACGTGTAAACGTTGGGTTAAGATCCCTGCTCTCCCTCCCCTTTAGACTGTGAGCCCTATTTGGGACAGGGACTGTGTGATCTCCTTATAGGGTATCTATCCCAAAGCTTAGTACGGTGCATGGCACATCATATACATTTAACAAAGACCAGAGATATTTTTTATTTGAGATTTTACAGCTTGAGTCGATTAAAATGGCCCGTATTTTATGTGTTATTAAAATAGAACATGAAAATTCAATACACTCCGCCTGGATCTCCAGCTGCCACTTCAACAACATTTTAAAGCAGCGTGGTGGCGCAGCATGGCGCAGTGGATAAGGCACGGGCCTGGGAGTCAGAAGGTCATGTGTTCTAATCCCGACAATGCCACTTGTCAGCTGTGTGAACTTGAGCAAGTCACTTCACTTCCTCTGTGCCTCAGTTACCTCATCTGTAAAATGGAGATTAAGACGGTGAGCCTTATGCAGGACAGGGACTGTGTCCAACACAATTTGCTTGTAACAAATTATTGCTTAACAAATACCATAAGTATTGTTATTTTTAAAATGAGCTCATTAAAGCCTTAGTTTCTCTTAGTTTTCTCCAGTCTGTGATAAAACTATCCTTTTTCTTCTCTTGCTCCTAACTTGGGAATCATGGTTAAAGTCATTCTCGCATTCCACCTCCACATTCAATTTTTCAAGACTTGACAATTTTCCCACAGCATATCTCATATATCCACCTCTTCCCTCCACTCTTATGATGTCAGCCCTAATATTAGACAGACTTAGTCCATGACTAGTTACTTTGATAATCTCCTTGATGGGTTCACTTTTCCTTTCTCAGGATTATTCTACCTACACAGCTGCAAGGATCCTTTTTCTCAAACGTTAAGAGGATCAAATAATAATTATACCATTTGTTAAGCACTTATGCCAGGCACTGTTCTAAGCACTGGGGTAAATACAAGATAATCGGGTTGGACACAGACCCTGTCCTACATAGAGCTTGCATTCTTCATCCCCATTTTGCATGACTGAGTCATGCAAAGATACACATACATCCAAGGCAAGAATTTGCTTCTATCTCTATTATTTCCAGATGGTGAGATGGAGGGTATTTGGGGGGCATTTTGAGGGAAGGGGCCCAGCAGTAAGTACCTTGTATGATGAAAGTTATTAGTTTGTCACAGCAGCGAAATGTTATAAACCTGGGATTTCTAGGGAATATTTTCAGATTCTGAGTCCTGCTTATTCTAATTTTATCATGGGCTCATTTTTAAATTTTTGTGGCATGTTGTTTAAAAATCATTTTGTAAATGAAGAAGCATGTTCTATATCCTGTAATTTTCTTACAAGACAGTGCAAGGTAGGTAACTCTTAAATACAAGTTGGTGAAGGGCTTTAAACCGAAGCCAGGCAGGGATGTTTCGAAGAGATTTGGGAAGAAGCATTGCCTAGTGGTTAAAGCAGGGGCCTGGAAATCAGATGACCTGGGTTCTAAACCCGACTACCCAACTTGTCTGCCATGTGATCTGCTAAGTGAGAAAGAAATGAGTCTTATAACTGGTTTTGCATACATAGTAGGACTCAGGTCAAAATGGCTTCTAGATAGTAAAATGATTTATAATGTAGGGCATAGATTAAATGTATTTATTAGGCATTTGAGTCACTATATCAAGGCCAAAAATTTGCAAATGCAGTTGCTTTGAGAAAATATTGCTGTAAGTACTGTATTTAGTAAACTAGCACCAACTTTTGTTTTTAATTTTTAATATGCATGTAGATTGTACCATTAATCAGTGAGACTGAGATGCCAATCACTTTAACATTTTAAGTAACTAGACCCTTAAGAGGATGAAGGATTCTTGCTTGGAAACTGCGTTGTTTCACAGAAATGTCTAATGAGACAGGAAGATGCTTTCCATAGTTAAAATAGAATTTACAGCCATTTGGGAGGTTAAAAAGGCATAGTACTTTTTTATGATGAAGGGTGTTGTATTAATTTAAGATTTGTGAGATGAAAAATTGATTTGCAGGATTTCCAAACCAACCTAGAAAAGCTTCCATCAGGTCAGAAAAGGGAACTCTTGAGACCTTCCTAACAAGTCCTAACTTTTTTTTTTCTCCACTCTTTAAATGGTCATTGATTTAAATTATGCTTAAGCAGGCTTGCTGCAGATTTCTTAGGGTGTTATGCAAAAAGGAACCATTTATAGTTACCAATGTGACAGGAAAGGTTGTTTACCAGTAACCCAAGTCATCTATTTTTAAACTCTTGTGTCTGCAGCAGTTCCAAGGCAATTTGAACATGTTCCTATCAACTCAAGACTCTCAACTGTAATGTGAACTTGGTCCTGATCACAGGTAATTGGAGAGAGCACTAAATTTAGCCTTTCAACGATCCATTCTGCTAAAAATCCACATGGAGATTAGTTGCTTTACTCTTTTGATATATTCTCCTTTTGTCGTGCGTTGTTCATCTTAAAGGAGCAGATATCAGATGTTGAGGGGAGCGAACATATATTGTCCTATGTAGCACCTTTAAAAGAAAAGCTTGTATGAACACTCTAACTCTTTTGATCCTATATGAGGTTCCCGTGGTGTCTTTTTATATTACCATGGGCTAAATATGGTGGAGTCTTTCTTTCAGTGAAGTTATGTTAGGGTCATAGAGGAAGAGGAAGGTGCTGGTTTGCCAGCCCTTCTCTTAGGCATGGAATTTCTCAGATGTGGTAGGGTACCACGTATGACAAGATTCCTGGCATAGAAAGGTATCATCATTCCAGAAAATTTAGAGTAGAGAAAATTGGGAGTCCGCGTATATTTTGGAACTTAATCGGGAGCAATTTTTAGTAATAGTAGTAGTATTGTTTGAGTACCCACTTAGTATGGTGCACTGTACTAGGTGCTTGTGCAAACAGCAGAAGCCGTGTGGACTAGTGGAAAGAGCACAGGCCTGGAAGTCAGAGGTTCCAGATTCTAGTCGTGGCTCTGTCTCTTGCTGCATGATCTTGGGCAAGTCACTTAATTTCTCTGTGCTTCACTTCCCTCCTCTGTGAGTCCCAGGTAGCACAGGGATGATCTGACCTGATTATCTTGTATCTACCCCAGTGCTTAGTACTGGGCTTTAAACATAGTAAGCATTTATCTGATTTGCTCTTTGCTAACAAAGGAAAAAATGGTTGTGGATCTAAAAGTGACTGGATCGCTTGGTGGAAGTGATCTGGAGAACATCCGAGAATCCGAGTCTCCTGACCGCCAGTCTCAGGTGCTTTCTACTGCACCACACTTCCTTATCATCATTAGGCACCTGCCATTCAAGTGGAGATCTCCTGGAGGCAAGAGGAGATTTGGGATTGGATTGAGAAGCAGCGTGGTACAGTGGAAAGAGCCCGGGCTTGGGAGTCTGAGTTCATGGGTTCCAATCCCGGCTCCGCCACTTGCCAGCTGTGTGACTGTGGGCAAGTCACTTAACTTCTCTGTGCCTCAGTTACCTCATCTGTAAAATGGGGATTAAGACTGTGAGCCCCACATGGGACAACCTGATCACCTTGAATCCCCCAGTGCTTAGAACAGTGCTTTGCCCATAGTAAGCACTTAACAAATACCACCATTTATTTTATTTTATTTTACTGGATTGTGGGGAAGAGGTCAGGCCTACAGAGGTAGTAGTGAGAGTATTTACTAAGTGCTTACAGCATGCAGAACTCTGTACTTACACGCTGGGAAAAAATACAGTGGTGGGAAGTAGACACCATCTCTGGTCCTCAAGAGATTCACAGTCTAGCATTATGCGGGGAGAAAGGCCTGGGGACAGGCGTATGAGGAAGGAAAAAGTGATAAAACACCAAAACTACCTAAGTGACAAGGGCAACTACACAAAATTAGAACTAAACAATCAGGAGAGTGCTGTGGCTAGAAGAGCAGAAATTCAGTCTTCTCATAGGCCAAAGCACATCTCCAGCCACAACAACCTCTGTAATAGCTTCCAGCCTTCTCAGGATTTTGTGGAGACCTCATGCTGGGGGTGCTTTTCTTTTTCCCACCGGGCTGGTGCAAGGCAGGATGGGATAGTGTCCCCTTGATGGGCTGGGCGAAAGTTACCAAGAGGCAGTGTGGCTGTAGGATAGAGGGGAAACTGAGCCTCACAGTGGCCGCTTTTCACTTTGAATGCAGGCATTTGCCTAGACATGTAATTTTTGTCTAAATGAAGGGTTCACCACTTGTTTATTTTTTCAATGGGCCTGGAGTTCTTTAAATAATCTTAATTTTTCTTCTATAATAAGGGGAGTCAGAACTGTGTAGTTAACAAGTTCTAAATTCCAGTTTTATAGGGAAATCCTTTCACTCCCAGAATCTCTTGTGGCACCCAAGCATTTTTTTTAAACTCCTGGTTCTAGTTGTATGAAGATTTAGAAGTACAAAATTGACCGTGATAAGAAGATAGTTTGACTTCTCATAGTAGGTTTTAATGCATTCTGGGAACATCAGCAGAAACACTGAGGTGCTTTTTAATGTTTGTAACATTTTGGAGATAGTAAGAACGGGTACATAGAGCCAGCAATTATCAGTAAGCCCATTTGGATTCCTTCTCAGGCTCCTTCTGGTTAGCAGTGGTTTTTGAAGTCTATATCATCGCCTGTTAGTAACGCTAGGAATCTTCACGGCAAGTTTTATTCATGCATTTTAAGACAGATGAAAGCGTGGACTGAAGGAGAAGGAAGAGGTATATCCCCAAGGATTTTATAATTTTAAATGTATTGTGGCCCAGGCCATCTTGCATTTTTCTACCTTTTTAATGAAACCTTCAGGGAGGAAAAATGCAATTTGTACTGAACTGCCCAGGCTGGCTGAGTCATACAAAACCTCAGTGGGACATGAAAGTGCGTTGAAGAACGCAGGGCTATGCTTGTTATAGACCTGAAAGAAGATAAGTAACACACCATCCGTGCAGCAGGAGAGAAGCTGTTCCCATAATTAGTTTAGATGACCGCCCCCACCCCCTGACCATGGGGGTTTCTTGCAGGTATGGGATTACTCTAAACAGGTGGGGTGTTTTAAATCTAGGCTGCTAAATCGGTGTTAACTTAATTTTTAACCCTCCATCGATAAAAGCAGTGAAAGGGCCTGATTAATAGCAGCTAAATATAAGTATAAGTAATATGGTCCTTTTGACTTCTTCCCACATGCTGGTCGGGGAAGTAGGTGAACTGCTTTAGCAATCGGTCTGACTGAAATTTCAGGCGGTGTATTTGTGACTCCTCTCTTCCTCTCCTGCCTAGAAACAGGAAACATTGGAATGTTCATTAGTGAATTTTCAGCAGGGTATATTTTTTTTACTCTCATCTTAATGTTTGCAAATTGTTTTTCACACCCATTAATAAACTATTATTGAATGACTGCTGCGGGCAGTCCAGAAAGTATCCCAAGTTACTTCAAAGAATTATTGCACTAGAGTGCCCAACTTCTTTGTAGGAAGTAACTTTGTACAGTGCATGGCACAGAGTGAAAAAAAAAAGTAATTTACTCACTGGCTGACTAGATAATGGCATTTTTTAAAAAATGGTAGTTAAGTGCCTGCTATTGACCAGGCACTGTACTAAACGCTGGGTAGTTACAAGCCAATTTGGTTGGACCTAGTCCATGTCCTGAGAAGCAACGTGGTTCAGTGGAAAGAGCACAGGCTTGGGAGTCAGAAGTCATGAGTTTGAATCCTGGCTCTGCAGCTTGTCAGCTGTTTGACTGTGGGCAAGTCACTTCACTTCTCTGGGCCTCAGTTACCTCATCTGTAAAATGGGGATCAAGACTGTGAGCCTCACGTGGGACAACCTGATTACCCTGTATCTCCCCCAACGCTTAGAACAGTGCTCTGCACATAGTAAGCGCTTAACAAATACCAACATTATTATTATGTCCTCCATGGAGCTCACAGTCTTCATCCCCATTTTACAGATGAGGTAATCGAGGCACAAAGAAATTAAATGACTTGCCTAAAGTCACTCAGCAGACAGGTGGCAGATCTGGGATTAGAACCCAGGTCCTTTTGACTTGCAAGCTCGTGCTCTATCCACTAGGCCATGCTGTTTCTCAAGTCAGTGCTGTTAAATGGTTTAAATTCTGTGATTGCCTCAGAAAATGTGCTTATTAAAGACTAGGCTAGTTGGCCTACAGCAAAGTGCTTGATTAGCACCACTGTTGGAAGTGTTTGAAAAGCATTATTGCCACCCAGTAGTGATTCTGCTGGGCTCTGGGGAGAGAATGGTTGTGAGACAACTCCCCCAGTCCAAAATTCTCCCTCCCTGCACTCTGTCTGGCGCCTGGGTTGGTGAGGAAGCATGTTTCACCCCCATCTTTGATAATTCCTGTAGTAGGACCTTTGCAGAAGCTTGTGGTAGACCCCTAGGTGGCATTGGTTATGGAGAAGGAAATGCCACCCACATCTCTCAGACCACATATGATTTCCCAAGTTATAGCTAATTCCTAAAATTAAAAAGGAATCACTATCATTTCCCTGTGTTGGTATTATGTGACAGATTGTGATAGCAGGGTGACTTCCAGCCTCCTGCCTCTCCTCACTCCAGTCCATACCTCTTTCTGCTGCCTGGATCATTTTTCTATAAAAACATAGAGGATATTTCACCCCACTCCTCAAAAAAACTCCAGTGGTTGCCCATCCTCCTCCGCATCCAACAAAAACTCCTCACCATTGGTTTTAAAGCACTCCATCACTTGTCCCCTCCTACCTCACCTTGCTACTCTCCCACTACAACCCAGCCTGCACACTTCACTTCTCTAATGCTAACCTTCTCACCGGGCCTCTATCTCCTCTATCTTGCTGCCGACCCCTCGCCGACATCCTGCCTCTGGACTAGAACACCCTCCCTTCTCAAATCCAAGAGCTACTCTCCACCCCACTTCAAAGACTTATTGAAGGCATATCTCCTCCAAGAGACCTTCCCTGACTAAGCCCTCTTCTCCCTCTCCCTTATGCATCACCCTGACTTGCTCTCTCTGTTCTTCCCCTCTTCCAGCCCCACAGCACTTATGTACAAATCTGTAATGTATTTATATTAATTTCTGTCGTCGTGTCCCCACTCCCGCCCCGCGTCTAGACTGTATGCTGATTGTGAACTGGGAACATGTCTGTTTATGGTTGTATTGTACTCTCCCAAGTGCTTAGTGCTGTGTTCTGCACACAGTCAGCGCTCGGTAAATGCCACTGAATGAATAAATGAAAATAAAAAGTTCCAAGAGAATTTAATCCTACAGTTCTATCCTATGGAATACCTCATCTTTTGGCTTCCTGCAGAGTTCCCAAAGTGGTGTGCTGGAAGCCATGGAGATCGAGACCCTGTTTTATCCTTTTCCCAGCACCCAGATGGAAATGGGAGAGGGGTTAGCCAGAGAGCAGGGGCATGCAAGGTGAAAGGGAGAGGAGAGGAGAAGACATTATCTTCTGGATTTGTTAGGACCTTAAAAGGGGTTGGGCCACCACAAGAGATGTAGATTGGTTGCATCTGACTAAAGTTGGGAAGAGTCTGTTGGAGAGTCCAGTTATTCAGACTGTCTTGGGTATTTCCATCGCTCTTCAAATGATAAATATTTGAAGAGCTAAGGGGATGTCTTTACTCTTTGGGGGATCTATCAATGGTATTTATTGAGGCACTTTTGTGAAGAGCCCTATACTAAACACTTGGGAGAGTACAATACAACAGAGTTAGTAATAATTGTGGTATTCATTAAGTGCTCCTCTAAGCACTAGGGAACATACAAGATAATAATGTCAGGCACAGCTCCTTTCTCACATGGGGCTCACAGTAGGAGGGAGAACAAGGGCTTAGTAAGTACAGTGCTCTGCACACAGTAAGCACTCAATAAATACAATTGAATGAATGAATGAACAGGTATTGAATCTCCACTTTACTGATGAGGGAACTGAGGTGCAGAGAAGTGAACTTCATTCATCCAGTCATATTTATTGAGTTCTTATTGTGTGCAGAGCACTTGTACTAAACACTTGGAAGAGTATGGTACAACATTAAGCGGACATATTACCTACCCACAATGAGTTTATAGTCTAGAGCTAAGTAACTCACCCAAGTTCACAAAGCATTAGTACAGTGCTCTATACATAGTGAGTGCTCAATAAATACTATTGAATGAAAGCAGCACATGGCAGTTCCAGGATTAGAACCGAAGTCCTCTGACTCTCAGGCCTGTGGTCTTTCTATTAGGCCATGCTGCTCCTCAGATGAGGCAGGCACATTTCCTGCCTACAATGAGGTAAGCCAAATGTTACTGTGAGCTCCATGCCCAGTTCTTGTTGTTTTTGTTGGACCTATGCCTGCCAGCTAAGGACACAATTTACCGAAGAATAACTTATGCTACTCATAATGTAATTCTCTAATTGTGTTTTTATGCATTATTAAAAATGTATGTGGCCTCTGGTCAGTGAGACTTGATAGTTGGAAAATTCTGGGAGCTTTGTTTCTGGCTGTGAAAAGACTTTAAATGTGTCATTTTCAGGGTTGCACTTAGAAGTTTGGGCAACTAGGATCACTTTAGATAAAAAATTTTCCAGTGTACCACTGCTAGTAGCTTACTGTATTTAGGAGTTAATGCACGTCCCCCAAATAAGCCATTCATTCAGCTGATCAAAAAACTAGGGTCCCTTTGGTATTGAATCACTAAATCTGCCCTTTGCTCTCCATCCAGGCTGCTACCACTTTATTCCGGGCACTTCTCCTGTTCCACCTTAATTATTGCAACAACCTCCTTGTTGACCTCCCTGCCTCCTGTCTCTCCCCACTTCAGTCCATACTTCATCTGTTTCCCGGATCATTTTTTCTACAGAAACATTCAGTTCAGGTTTCCGCATTCCTCAAGACCCTCCAGTTGTGGCCCATCCACCGCCGCATCAAACAGAAGCTCCTTATAGACTTTAAAGCACTCAGTCACCTTGCCCCCTTAATAATAATACCAAAATTATTATTACCCCAGTGCTTAGAACATTGCTTGGCACATAGTAAGCCCTTAAATACCATTATTATCATTATTAATAGGTGTTGAACACCCATTTTGCAGATGAGGGAACTGAGGCCCAGAGAAGTAAAGTGACCTGCTCCAGATCACCCACAGGAGTAAATGGCCGAGCCAGGATTAGAACCCAGTTCCTCTGACTCCCAGCCCTGAGCTCTTTCCACTAGACCACTCTGTATCCTTGGGCTCCATACTTCCTGGCTGTCATTTATAAAGTACCTGTAACTGAAATCAGCAGCCAGCAGTGGAACTTTCAGTGGAGCTGCAGGATATGTTCCATAGTGTCCCAGGCACTAGAGCACCACTCTGATGTGAAACGTGCCCCATCTCAGCCCGGTAGATCTCTACATATGATTGAAACCTCTCCTCAGCTAAGCCCTCTTTTCCCCGCTTTCCCTCTGCTCCTCCCCCTCTCCCTTCCCCTCCGCACTGTACTCGTCCGCTCAACTGTATAGATTTTCATTTCCCTATTTATTTTGTTAATGAGATGTACATCACCTTGATTCTATTTATTTGCTATTGTTTTAATAAGATGTTCATCCCCTCAATTCTATTTATTGCTATTGTTCTTGTCTGTCCGTCTCCCCCAATTAGACTGTAAGCCCGTCAAAGGACAGGGACCGTCTCTATCTGTTACCGATTTGTCCATTCCAAGCGCTTAGTACAATGCTCTGCACATAGTAAGCGCTCAATAAATACTATGGAATGAATGAATGAATGAAACTCTCTGGGTTGGATTGATACAAGTTGGCCGTGGTTGGCCTCAGACCCACTGGAAGGGAAGCCCAAACAATCTGGCTATGGCGGTGCCCCACACTGCGATTAATTCTGGGCCAGCTCAGTGTGAAGGGGCCAATTCTGGGCTGGGTAGGCCCCAGGCAGAGCTCTATCAGCTGGCTCCAAAAATCCCAAAATGGTCAGAGGCTACAGGAGGAGAGGCCAGCTGGGCCGCAACAGAACAACAGCCAAGGCCCGGTGAATACTACTGCAAAAGGGAGCCCTCACTGCATCTGCAAAAAGAGAATACTCACTGCGGAAAAAGATGAAAGGAATTTGAACTGCCTAAGTTCTCTTTTTACCTCACCGTTGGCTTTAAAGCAGTCAGTCACCTTGCCCCCTCCTGCCTCACCTTGCCACTCTCCTACTACAACCCAACCTGCACACTTTGCTGTCTAATACTGGCCTTCTCACTGTACCTCATTCTTATCTCTCTCACCGCTGATCTCTCGCCTGCACAGTACTTACGTATAAGTCTGTAATTCGTTTATTTATATTGATGTCTGTGTCCCCCTCTGGACTCTAAGCTCACTGTGGGCAGTGAATAAGTCTGTTTATTGTTTTATTGTATTCTCCCAAGCACTTAGTTCAGTGCTCTGCACACAGTAAGTGCTCAATAAAAGTGATTGACTGACGGAGTCCTCTTACTATCTGCATTTTTGTTGTGGGCATGGGAGTCAGAAGGTCATGGGTTCTAATTCCGGCTCTGCCACTTGTCTGCTGGGTGGCCTTGGGCAAGTCACTTCACTTCTCTGGGCCTCAGTTACCTGATCTTTAAATGGAGATTGAGACTGAGCCCCATGTGGGAGAAGGGCTTTGTGCAGCCCAATTTGCTTGTTTCCACCCCAGTGCTTAGTACATTGCCTGGCACATAGTAAGAGCTTAAATATTATTATTATTACAGGTCCACAGAATCCCACTGGTCAGTTTGGTGGTACCCCCAGGGTACAGGGCCTGAGGTTGTTCAGATTGCTTGTAGAAAGCATGGAGCAACTGGCTTCACATGTGACTGATGCCTATCACCGAGGGTGAGAATTTAAGGAATTGAAGAGCTTAGGTTTGGGGAAGAACAACATTGTTCAGAGTGTCATGTGACTCTAGCAATACAGTAGGAAATTTACAATGTAAGAATGAATGTAAGCGGTGTTTATTTGAATGTATTTCAGGTAAAGTAAGCTTTAAAACTCACAGCAGCCATTTGGAGGGAAAAAATCTAACTGCACTGTTAATAGATAAATCATAAGATATGTTAAAACTCCCATTCTTTGTTTTGTTTTTTTATTCTAGGTGTCCTTCATTCAGAACCTTGTGTTTTGTGTGGAAAGAGTCTACCGGGTACCTGACTTTGGTGTCTGGGAAAGAGGAAGCAAATACAACAATGGCAGCACAGAGCTACATTCCAGGTAATTTGCAGAGCTCTAAGTGCTTTTTGATTTAGCAGGGCTTAATTTGAATTTGAATAGGAAATCAAAGGAGTAGATCAGAATAATGGTTTCTATGGTAATTTTCCGACCCATTTTGATATCCATAATGAGGGTGAAGTTCACTTACAGTGAAACCTAGAGTGCCAAGTTGATGGCTCTGGCAGCTGAAGTCCAATGTCTTGAGACCGATTTCACCCAGGGAGCTGCAGTTTGGCCCAGCCTCCCCTTACCTCGGCTTCAAAACAAATGGACGTCATTCTCCACGGTCCTTTCAAGCCCTTGACCTTTCTGCCAAAGCCACCAAAGTCATTTTTTTTTCTCTTTGCAATTACCTGTCTTGAAAAGCCAAAGAGAAGCAGCATGGCCTTGTGGATAGAGCCCAGGCCTGGGAGTCAGAAGAACCCTGTTGTGTGACCTTGGGCAAGTCACTTAACTACTCTGTGCCTTAGTTTCCTCATCTATAAAATGGGGATTAAGACTCTGAGCCCTACATGGGACAGGGACTGCGTCCAATCCGATTATCTTGTATCTACCCAGTGCTTAGTACAGTGCCTGGCACATAGTAAGCAAATACCACAATTATATTAAAGAGTTATTTCAAAACCCCAAACTTCATGGAATCTGTAGTCTCTTCTGACATTGAAAAAGCATGGCTCTCCATCACCTTGCCCCTTCCTACCTCTCCTCCCTTCTCTCTTTCTACTGCCCACCCCGCAAGCTCAGCTCCTCTGCCGCCCACCTCCTCACCATCCCTCGGTCTCGCCTATCCCTCCGTCGACCCCCAGGCCACGTCCTTCCGCGGTCCTGGAAGGTCCTCCCTCCTCACCTCTGACAATCTAATTCTCTTCCCCTCTTCAAATCCCTACTTAAAGCTTACCTCCTCCAAGAGGCCTTCCCAGACTGAGCTCCCCCCTTTTTCCCTCTGCTCCCTCTACCCCCCCTTCACCTCTCCTCTGCTAAACCCTCTTCTTCCCCCTTTCCCTCTCCTCCTCCCCGCTCCCGTCCCACTCCCTCAGCACTGTACTCGTCCGCTCTACTGTATATATCTTCAGCACCCTATTTATTTTGTTTAATGAGATGTACATCACCCTGATTCTATTTAGTTGCCATTGTTTTTATGAGATGTTCTTCCCCTCGACTCTATTTATTTCCATTGTTCTTGTCTGCCTGTCCCCCCCAATTAGACTGTAAGCCCGTCAAAGGGCAGGGACTGTCTCTATCTGTTGCGTCCAACCTGATTAGAGAAGCAGCGTGGCTCAGTGGAAAGAGCACGGGCTTTGGAGTCAGAAGTCATGGGTTCGAATCCCGGATCTGCCACTTGTCAACTGTGTGACTGTGGGCAAGTCACAACTTCTCTGTGCCTCAGTTACCTCATCTGTAAAATGGGGATTAAGACTGTGAGCCCCACGTGGGACAAACTGATTCCCCTGTGTCTACCCCAGCGCTTAGAACAGGGCTCGGCACATAGTAAGCGCTTAACAAATACCAACATTAATTAATTAATTAATTTGTATCTACCCCAGCACTTACTACAGTGCCTGGCACATAGTAAGCGCTTACCAAATACCATTAAAAGAAAGTGGCCAAGCGATTGACTAGAGACAAGAGAAAAGTAATATGTCTACACCCACAGATGTGGTTGAAGGTGAATACTCTGAATTATGAGATTTTAGGGAATTGGCTTTGAAGCAAGGCAACAGATTCTTTGAAAAGAGCAGTCAATTCCTTCAGACATGTATATTTTATAATATGATAGTTCCAGCCCAATTAATTCTATAAAAGCATTAATGTGCATCCTGGTTTGGAATATAGACCCCCAGAAATAATTTATTAATCAGTCAATAAGTGATATACATTGAGTGTGTACTGTGTGCAAAGTACATGGGAAAATGCAGTATAATGGATTTAGTTGGTAAACAGGATCCCAGCCCACAAGGAGCTTACAGTCTACAGGGAGACGAATCGCCTCAAAGTGCTGAAAAATTGATATTCAAATTTAAACTAATTTTGTCAACACCAAACCAGTTTAAGGTAATATATCTTTAGAACCTGCATGGCCTAGCAGAGCACGGGCCTGAGAGTCAGAAGGACCTGGGTTCTAGTCCTGACTCTGCCACTTGTCTTCTGTGTGACCTTAGGCAAAGCACATAACTTCTCTGGGCCTCGGTTACCTCATCTGTAAAATGGGGATAGAGACTGTGAGCCCCGTGTGGAACAGGGACTGTGTCCAACCCGATTACCTTTTATCTATTCCAGCACTTATAACAGTGCCCAGCACATAGTAAGCGTTTCACAAATAACCACAATTCAAGAGACATTTAATTCCTTTTCTGCAGAATAAAGTCATATAGATAATGGAAAGCTTATTTTGGTAAAAATAAAGGAATTAGTAGATCCCTCCAGAGGAGAATCACATTTATTAGCAGTCTCAACAAATTCCGCTCACAGAAGAAATCATTGTTCGGGAAATTATCCTCAGACATTTAGCAATTTTCGCCAAATACAAAAAAATCTTGAAGTAATCCTATTTTCTGAACATCACCCTAATTAAGTTGTCAACCTCCCGAATTCGGTTGACAAACAAATTACTATGAGAAAAGCAGTTTGTCAGATTAAATGACAAAAAATAATTTACTCTTTCAGTATTTATGAAGAATGTGTTCTTCAACTCCGATACCATCAGGCCATTTAGTATGAATTGATATATTTTCTCACATTGGTTTGGTTAGAAAATATTTGGGCTTCTGACTTTTCTGTCTCCCTCTGATGTACTTGGAGCGAGGTAGTTAAAAGCGGAAAGAACCATCCGTAAATGTTGCCATCAGCCTTACAGAGCTAGTGCGTCATAGTATCCCAAGTGAAAAATATGAACTCGTTCTGGTCTGTTGTAACAGCTGCCAGTCTTTCCACTTCATAAATGACCTTCCTTTATGGTTTAGCAAATCATTAGTGTTCCTTTTTTAGTTACCTTTTACTTGCAGTAACAATTTCAAATGCAGCAGACCATTTTGAAGGTTGCACTTTTTCTCTAAATGATATGTTTTATGTGTTCGACATTGGTCCGGCACTTTTTAGTGTTTGATTCGTCCTCCTTTTTTTCTTTTTTTTAAACAAAATTATCTGTGAGCTTGTGCACTGGCAAACACGTGGCTTATATTTATCCCGAAACCAATTAAATATGACAAGAAAATTGTAGGCCAAAATCATTACCACTAGTATATATTGAGAGTCTTCCGTTTGAGGAATGCCGTCCTTGGATACTTTGAATAGGAAAGGCAGGATCTCTGCCTTACAGGAACACAAAATCTAATGGGGAAAATGAGACGGCATAAATGACAAAAATCAAGAGTTATGGGTGTAAGGTAGATAGAAACAAAATATACAGGCGGATGGATAAAACAAGAACAAATATGAAATAAATTAAAAGATCAGTTCTTAGGGTGCTAATAGGAAGCAACCTTTTACACGGGATTCAAAAGATAGAAGGAAGGTGGTTTAGTAAACCCAAAATGGGGAGGATTTTCAGGAAAAGGTAAAGCTTTAGAGAAGCAGCCTGGCCTAGTGGAGAGAGCAAGGCAGCCAGAAGGATCTGGGTTCTAATCCTAGCCCTGCAACCTGTCTGATGTGTGACCTTGCACAAGTCACTTCACTTCTCTGTGTCTCAATTGCCTCATCGCAAAAATGGGGAAGGAAACCTTGAGTCCCATGTGGGACATGGATTGGGTCCCACCTGATTAGCTTGTATAATAATAATTATTATTATGGTATTTGTTAAGCGCTTACTTTGTGCCAGGCACTCTTCTAAGCACTGAGGTGGATACAAGCAATTGGGACACAGTCCCTGTCCCTCATAGGGCTCACAGTCGTAATCCCCGTTTTACACATGAGGGAACTGAGGTCCAGAAAAGTGAAGTGACTTGCCCGAGGTCACACAGCAGGCAAGTGGCAAATCTGGAATTAGAACCCATGACCTTCTGACGCCCAGGCTCTATCCACTAGGCTACGCTGGCCCTCTAAGGCATCATTTCCTTATTTTCACTGATCGGTCCAAGGACCGATTTCCTCTCCTGCTGAAAATTCAGGTCTTTCCTTTTGTTACCCTCAGGCTGATAGGATTTTGAAATGGTCGCCAGCCCAGTAGTGATCCCCAGCACTACAGCTGAAAAGTTAGTTGTCATCAGTAGAGTTCAGTAAGTTATATTTACCGCCTATTAAGGACCCATATTTCAGGAAGCTGCTGGCTTTACAGGCACTGAGGCCCTCAATTCACCACAAGGCAAGGCCCTCCACCCCCACCCCACATCTTGTTGTTGTCTTATGCTGCCACGTCGTGTCCGACCCATAGCGACGCCATGGACACATCTCTCCCAGAACTCCCCATCTCCATCTCAAATTGTTCTGGTAGTGGATCTATAGAGTTTTCTTGGTAAAAATCCAGAAGTGGTTTATCATTGCCTACTTCCGCGCAGTAAATGAGTATACGAAATCAGACAACTGCAGCATTAGCCTTTAAGTGATAGGTTTCTAAATGTTAAAAAAGGCTATCATAATATCCCCTGAAGAAAATCGTGGATTAACTCAGTTTCGGGAATCATTTCAAAAAATTTCAGGATCCTATAAAAATTAGTTGTGCCTCATTTTCACCTGTCTCCTCTTCCACATCCTTTACATAATGTGATAAAACTCCCCTCTCTCACTGAAGTAGAAGAGAAACACACACAAACGTATACTTTCTCACACAGAGTTTCCCTTGTCACCCAAACCGTGCAGTGAAGGTAAGGACCAGCTGTAAAGAAGACAGTGGAAATTTTTCATTTGCAGTCTGTCCCCAGGAGGTAATCAGGTTGGACACAGTCCCTGTCCCATATGGAGCTCACGGTCCTACTTTCCCCACTTTCCAGATGAGGTAACTGAGGCACAGAAAAGTGAAGTGACTTGCCCAAGATCACACAGCAGACAAGTGGGAGAGCTGGTGATTAGAACCCAGGCCCTTATGACTCCCAGGCCTGTGCCCGCTGCTTCTCGTGTATTTTATTCAGACATTTTAGGGACTCTGAACTCTGCTTTGCTGTACTCTCCCAAACACTTACTACAGTGCTCTGCACACAGTAAGTGACCAGTAAATTACATCGAGATCATGAGTTGAATTTCAAGCCTAGCGTTTGTTGGGAAGCTGTAAAAAAATAGCAAAGAAAAATGAAATTCATAACTGAATAAGTTTGGTGCATTATTTAAATAGAAAGTGAGGGAGTTCACGAAACATTGAGATGTAGAAGAGCTGCATATTAAAGAGAGCATAATTTGTTTCTTATATTGTTAGATTTTTGAGTACAAGATATAAAATAGACCATAGAGACAAAGAGAATGAACAGTTCCATTATTTAATTGAAGATGGTCTATATTCAGTTTTCTGTTTTTTCCCTTGATTTCTCCAACAAGGAAAATCATCAATCACTAAAGCATCAAACAAAGAACTGAATCTAATTGCATTTACACTCAATTTCAGGTACTCACATTGTCCATTTTTATTCCACACAATACTTACTGTTTAAAAAGGCTATATAGTATTTGTAAGTTATTTGGGAATTTTCAGGTTTGGGCTGGTTTTTCATGTTTCTCATCTTTTCCACTCCCTTTTCTGTGTTTAGTAGACTTCATGGTTGGTTTCCATACACCACTATGGTGTTGTAAAATACTTGCTAATTCAAGCTATAACTCTAATCACCCAAGAGAAAAATATACAAGGCACTGTTTGTAGAATAAGGATTATGTGATGTGCAAACCGTATTTTTTTTTTGCTGTTGATTTTCCCGCAAGGACTGTTGACTTTGTAGAGTGGTGGGCCTAGCGGATTTATAATCCTAAATACTGGTTCCTTTTATGGTATCTGTTAAGCACTTACTTTGTGCTAGGCACTGTACTAAATGCTGGTGTAGATGCAAACTAATCAGGTGGAACACAGTCCATTCTTAATCCCCATTTTACAAATGAGGCGACTGAGGCACGCAGAGAAGTGGAAGACACACAGCAGGTATTCATATTCCGTTGTGGGCATGGACTATCTCTATTTGTTGCTCAATTGTACTTCCCAAGTTCTTAATACAGTGGTCTGCACACAGTAAGCAAATACCAACATTTATTTTTTTTATATACTATTGAATGAATGAATGTCAGTGCCATTCTCCCCTTCTAGGCTCTAGGCTTGTTATGGACAGGGAGCGTGTGTAATTCTCTTGTATTGTGCTCTCCCAAGTGCTTGGTACTGTGCTCTACACGTGTAGTAACTGCTGAAAAAGACAGTTTATTGAAGTAGTAGAGCTAGGATTAAAACCCAGGCTCCTTGCCTCCAGGCTCGTACTCTTTCCACTAGGTCACGCCTGCTTTCAAAATGGGGGAGAACTGAGGGAGTTCCAGGCAGTGAGGGAAGTGTTGGGGGAGGATGAGCCAGAGAGTAGCAGTGGAAGAACAAGGCACAGTGAGTAGGTTAGCTTAAGAAGAACAAGGAATGTGAGTTGGGGTGTAGTGGGAAGACAGAGTGGTTAAGTAGGGGAAACAGAGAGAGAGAGAGAGAGAGAGAGAGTGAGTGAGCAAGCCGATTGAAGGCCCTAAAGCCAATAAACCTGGTCCATTGTAATCCACTTTTGTTTAATTCTTAGGCCAAAATGGAACTATCCCTATTTTGGTCTTCAATTGGCAGTGCTGAGTCCCATCATCCACAAGTCATGGGCCTTATTTCTGGGCCACAAAGACAATTGGATTTTATAGCCTTGTGGGAGTCTAGCTTCTCAGGGGTTCAGCACTCCCTCCCTCATGCACACACACACACAAAAAAAACCAACACACTTTCAGAAAGCCTATCCTGACTCCATATAGACCGTGTAACCTATAAAAAATAACCAAGATGCCCTCTTTGTAAGCGTAGATTTGTGGAGTCGGCACGAATCCATTGTCAGAAAAGTGACACTGAAATGGTGCTGGATCCATGAGCTAGCTGCTGCAGCTTGAAGCTTGGAAAGATCCCCAGGAATATTGACTAAATCACTATGGAATTTGTTTAACCTTTGGAAGCATCAAGTATTGGCTCCTGCTGGAAGCGAAATATCAGCCTCATGATCTGATTCATTATGGCAAGGACTTCCATTCATTTCTTTCCCACACACGATGATAATACAGGGTCCGATTCCTGGAAGTAAAGGTAGGCTTATCTTTTTGCACTTCGATAGGTTACAAAATATCTCCGGAAATGTAAATAAGGAAACATTTTGAAACATTGCTGGCTCTCCATATCGATAAATGTCCCTTTTAACTGGATTTCACCTCAGCATGCGCTACTCAAGGGAGAAGTTCTGAAGACCATAGAATCTAAATTTCAGACAACTCTACCTTCCAGACAGAAATAGCCCCAGTCCATTGCTCTGCCTGTGGGTAAATGGATTGTTCTGGTGTGAAAGCAAATGAAAAGTTAACATATTGACCATGTCACAATAGGATAAGTGTATTTTTTCAAAGTGGATCTATTCGCTGAAAAATCATGTTTTTACCTCAAACTGCCCAGTATCAAACATTTGTGGAGATTGCTCCCTGAAATCAATTGGAATGTTTTCAGTGTTTCATTCCGTTAATCCCTCAGAGTCTTCCCCGGGAACCCTGGCATTAGCATGTCTGCCCAACTTCCAGGCTGCATTTTGGGCTTTTCTGCCCAGCCTGCTTCCTTTCTCTGATGTCACTATAGGTATGACTTTATTCTTCTCAGAAAGAATTCTATAGCTACTTGATTATTCACTCTATTTAGCAAATAGGAAGAGTAAGATAGTGAAACTTAATGTCCTTCTTTTCTAAATGATTTTTTAATATCGCCAGCATCCCCAGGGGCAACAGCTATCAGTCAGATGGACTCAGTCAGGAACCATGAATAAGGAAGCATTTCTTCCACGGAGAGGGGGAAATCTTTGATTCATTTCTATGTACTGTGACAGGACGCTCCTTTCAGTATCTCATACATTCTGTTGGAAACCTAACTTTTATTTTCTGAAAAAGGGTATCTGATGTGTCTGGGTAGGCTTAGACATTTTGTCTTTCACTGTTCTTTATCAAACATTACCATAAATCACCCATTATTGTTTGAGAGCACTTTTTCTCAATACTAAAGGTAAATGCATTGACACCTAAAGAAAAGGGAGAAAGTATCCCAGTCCTCCAGGAATTTACAATGTGAGAGACACCACACACACACACACACACACACACACACACACTCATTTATTGAAAAAAAATAACCATTTGGGAAAGTAGAGAACAACATATGGCAAATGAAACTTGAAAAAATTCAAAACTAGTCCAAAGAAAAAGCAACAGCAACAGAACGTCTTGGTTTGGTTTACTATCCCAAGACTTTAGATATTCAGCCCTTTTCTTAACTGCATGTTTTTACAGTACTACTAATAATGATGATGATAATCATTAATGATGATAATAATTATTAATGATGATAATAATGATGATAATAATTGTGGTATTTGTTGAGCATTTACCATGTACCGGGCACTTTACTAAGAACTGGGGTGGATACAAGCAAATTGGGCTGGACTCAGTCCCCGTCCTACATGGAGTTCACTGTTTTAATCCCCATTTTACAAATGAGGTAACGGTGGGATAGAGAAGTGAAGTGACATGCCCAAGGCCATACAGCACATAAGAAGTGGATTAGAACACACATCCTCTGATTCTCAGGCCCGTGCTCTTTCCACTAGACCTCACTGCTTCCTACTGCCTCATTTTATCAATGAGTCAGTCAACGATATTGAGTGCTTATTCTACACAGAGTACTGTACTAAGCATTTAAGAGAGTACAATGAGAGTTGACATAATTCCCATCTACAAGGAATCTACAGCCTAAAGGTGGAGACATTTTAAAATGAATTTCAGATAGGAGAAATGGGCGAATTTAGGGATAGGTACTTAGGATTTCTTGGGATGAGGTGAATATCAAATGCTTAAGGGGTACAGATCCAAGCATATAAAAGGGAAGGTGAATTGGGGAAACGGGGGCTTGGTTAGAGAAGGCCTCTTGGAGGAGATGTGATTTTAGGACAGCTTTGGACATGAGAAGTGATGGTCTGTCAGATATTGAACGGCAGGAGTTCCAGGCTAGGAGGAGGATATGGGCCAGAGGTTGGTGGTGACAGCGAGAGAGTTCCAATGAGTAGCATGGCATTAGAAGAGGAACCTCCTCAAAAACCTCCATTGGTTGCCTATCAACCTTCGTATGAAGCAAAAACTCTTCACTCTTGGCTTCAAAGCTCTCCATCACCTTGCCCCCTCCTATTTCACCTCCCTTCTCTCCGTCCACAGCCCAGCCCGTACATTCCGCTCCTCTGCCGCTGACCTCCTCAAGGTGCCTCGTTCTCGCCTTTCCCGCCGTCGACCCCGGCCCACGTCCTACCACTGACCTGGAATGCCCTCCCCCCTCACGTCTGCCAAACTAACTCTATTCCCCTCTTCAAAGTCCTACTGAGCGCTCACCTCCTCCAGGAGACCTTCCCAGACTGAGCCCTCCCTTTCCCTCTGTCCCTCCTCTCCTCTCCACTGCCCCTACTCCCTCCCTCTGCTCTACCCCTTTCCCCTCCCCACAGCACTTGTGTATATTTGTATATAGTATTTATTACTCTATTTTATAAATGATATGTATATATCTATGATTCTATCTATATTGATGGTATTGATGCCTGACTACTTGTTTTGCTATGCTCTCGGTCTCCCTTTTAGACTGTGAGCCCATTGTTGGGCAGGGATGGTCTCTATCCATTGCCAAATTGTACATTCCTAACACTTAGTACAGTGCTCTGCACACAGTAAGTGCTCAATAAATACGATTGAATGAATGAAAAGAGCAAAGAAGAGTGTGGGGTGTTGGGTTTCGGTAGTAAGGTGAGGTCGGAAGGGGGAGAATTGGTGAGTCTTTTAAAGCTGATATTAATGGGTTTCTGTTTGACACCTAAACTTAACATGTCCAAAACAGAACCTAAGATTTTCCCACCCAAACCCTGTCCTCCCCATGACTTTCCCGTCACGGTACACACCACCATCCTCCCTGTCTCACAAGCCTGTAACCTTGGCATTATCTTCAACTCAACTCTCTCATTCAACCCACGTAGTCAGTCTGTCACCAAATCCTTTCGGTTTTATCTTTACAACGTATCGGGAATCCTGCCCTATCCAAACTGCCCCATACTGTTAACAAACATTTTTCCTCTCTCATCCTCACTACTGCATCAGTCTCCTCACTGATCTTTCTGCCTCCTATCTCTCCCCACTTCAGTTCTTAGTTCATTTGCCTATTCAGATCATTTTTCTTAAAAACCATTCAATCTACATCTCCCCACTCCTCAAGAGCCTTTAGTGGTTGCCCATCCATCTCCACATCGAACAGAAACTCCTGACCAGTGGCTTTAAAACCCTCACTCTGCTCACCCCCTCCTATTTTATCTTGCTGATCCCCTACTAACAGCCCAGGCTGCACAATTCAGTCTTGTATCCCCAGCTTGTTCAACGTGCCCCAATCTCATCTATCTCATCACAGAGCCCTTTCCCATATCTTCCCTCTGGCCTGGATTTCTCTATTCTTCCATATACACCAGTCCATCACTCTTCCCACCCCCTTCAAAGCCATATTGAGGTCACATCTCCAAGAGATCATCCTCAGTTAAGCCCTCTTTCCCCCACTTCCTTTCCTTTCTGTGTCATCTATTCACTTGGATCCAGGACCATTGATATTCTTAATCCCCACAGCATTTATGGATATGTATATATCCATATGTTATATATTTATTTTAGTGTGTGACTGCCCCCCTCTAGACTGTAAGCTTGTTTTGGGCAGGGGAATGTGTCTACCAACTCTGTTTTTAGTTTTTTCTTTGTTTTTATGGTATTTATTGAAGGCTTACTATACTGTACCAAGTGCTGTGGTAGATACAAGCTAAGCAGGTTGGATGCAGTCCACGTCCCACCTGGGGCTCGCGGTCTTAATCCACATATTACAGATGACACAGAGAGGTGAAGTGATGTGCCCAAGGCCACACAGCAGACAAGTAATGGAGCTAGGATTAGAACCCAGGTCTTTCTGATTCCCAGGTCGGTGCTCTATCCACTAGGTTACGTTGCTTCTCTGTTGTATAGTACAACTCTGTGTACTCTCCCAAGCACTTAGTGCAGTGTTCTGCACACATTATGCACTCAGTAAATACCACTGATCGATCAAGAGAAAGTATTTTGGGTATGTAGAAGAAATGGAGCATAAAGACTTTGGAAAATTGGAAGGGATCTAGGTTCCTATGGGAGAACAGGACAGTTTACCAGGAAGGGCAGGTGGGAGAGAAGGCAAGTGAGAAGATTTTATTTGGAGTGTGGAATTCCTGAGTTGGTGAGGTTAGAGATGATTAGATGGAACATGTGTCCAAGTTGGTGAGTTTGTGAGGTGAGGTGGAGCAGGAGGTCAGTGGAGTGGAAGAGTGAGTGGAATTGGGCAACGACAAGATCCACATAGATATTGAAGTCCTGAAAATCAGTGTGGGGATGGAGAGAGAGAAGGAATGTGAGATAAAGGATCAAGGGTTCAGAATAATAACAATAATTGTGGTATTTGTTAAGTGGTTACGATGAGAAGCAGTGGAGAAGCAGCGTGGCTCAGTGGAAAGAGCCTGGGCTTCGGAGTCAGAGGTCATGAGTTCGACTCCCGGCTCTGCCACTTGGCAGCTGACTGTGGGCAAGTCACTTAACTTCTCTGTGCCTCAGTTCCCTCATCTGTAAAATGGGGATTAAAAGTGTGTGAGCCCCACATGGGACAGCCTGATTACCCTGTATCTCCCCAGCGCTTAGAACAGTGCTCGGCACCTAGTAAGCACTTAACAAATACCAACATTTTTTATTTTTATGACCCAGGCACTATACTAAGCACTGTGGTGGATACAAGCAAATCAGGTTGGACACAGTCCCTGTCCCACCTGGGGCTCACAGCATTAATCCCCATTGTATAGATGAGGTAACCGGGCCACAGAGAAGTGAAGTGACTTGCCCAAACTCACCTCACTACTCTTCTACTACAATCCAGCCCTCACACTTTGCTCCTCTAATGCTAACCTTCTCACTGTACTTTGATCTTGTCTTTCTCCCTGCCGACCTCTTGCCCATGTCCTGCCTCTGGCCTGAACACCCTCCTTATATCCAACAGACAATTACTCTCCCCTGCTTCAAAGCCTTATTCAAGGCCCATCTCCTCCAAGAGGCCTTCCCTGACTAAGCCCTCCTTTTATCTTCTCACACTCCCTTCTGTGATGACTTGACTTGCTCCCTTTATTCTTCCCCCCTTCCAGCCCCACAGCACTTATGTACATATCTGTAATTTATTTATGTTAATGTCTGTCTCCCCCAGTTCTAGGCTGTAAGCTTGTTGTGGGCAGGGAATATTTTTTATTATATTGTACTCTCCCAAGTGCTTGTAAGAATAATAATAATTGTGGTATTTGGTAAGTGCTTACTACATGCTAGGCATTATACTAAGCGCTGGGGTGGATACAAGTAAATAAAGGTTGGACAGAGTCCCTCTCCCACGTGGGGCTCACTCTCAATCACCTCGGACTTTGTGTTCCCTCTGCTGGTCCTGGGAACCTCATCGTGATGGTGAAGAGAAGAGGGAGGCAAAAATATTGCGGTTATTCACTAGCTGATTTTATTTTTCTATTAAATAAATTCATAAAGTTTCATCCACTGAATTAGGGCTTTCTATCTGGGATCAAATGAAAACCCAGGTGAAAAAAATTAGGTTTAGCTAAACCTTACCTAGGCATGTTTAGAAAAATAGAACACCCACACTAAATCAATCCATCAATACCCTAAGTTGTAAATAATTCATGTGGTAAAATAGTTAAAATAAAAGCTACATTTTCTTAGGGAACTATTCATAGCAAAACATCAATGCAAACCTAAGTACCTTGTGGTATGAATGATTTAGAAAACTGCTAAATTGATGAGAAATCATTGATTTCCAAGTGATTACAGTGAAGTGTTTACTTGGAAGAAAGAATTCACCACAAAGCTTTATGCAGTGCAGGAGGGTTATGGCAAAAACTGGGCTTAGAGGGATTTAAAGCCAATAGTTTAGTATATGCCCTCTTAGGACCACACTTGGAGAGTTTCCAGTACTCTACCAGTCTTGGCTATGGGAGGGAGAGTCAAGCAGAGGCCTACCCATTCCATTCCTAGCTTGGCGAGTGGTTAGCCAGTGGAAGGAAGTCTGCTACAGGTCAAAATTCACCCGTGCTGGGCAGCAGCGGCACGGGAGAGAATCAAAGGCGGAGACTCAAGTTTACCACGTGGGAGGCAGCAATTGTAAACGGCCTCCGTATTTTTACCAAGAAAACTCTATGGATCCACTACCAGAACAGTCACAGATGGAGGTGGGGCGTTCTGCGAAAGATGTGTCTATGGAGTCGCTGTGGGTTGGCCACGACTCGACAGCATAAGACAAGCGTAACATATAAGCCTTTTGGTATTTAAAATACAATTTGCATTTTTCCCCAGTAAGAAATGCATGGTGCCCAAAAAGAAATGGGGAAATAGCACAAGGGAAGTTTGTCATCCAGTTAATGCCACAAAATTTAAATAGATTGTATTGGAATTCATGGTTAAAGAGTATTTAAACATAGACATTCATCCACACAGTGGTAAGCAGAAATGGGTATGATTTTTTTTCTAACGGGTGCGTTGATGGTTCCATTACATCGATCTGAAATTAATGATCTCTGATGTGGTAATTACAGACACTTCTCATCATTCAGCACCGTTTTGTGAACTTTCTTTAGAGTTGGTGAATGATAACGATACTCAAATGAAACCACCACTTTAAGTAGCTTAGCCAATGCCTAGAAACAAGGTGAGAACAGAAGTATATTTCCCAGGTGATCACTGAGAGAAAGAGCAAGTAAAATGGGGAAGTGCCAGAATTGTCCATAGGTACCATTAGTCTTCCTGTTAAGATTGCCGTAGATATTAACCAAGGAGAATTGTATTTGAAGAGTCTTCTGTTGTTTTTTTTAATTATTACTTTTATTCATATACCAGGAGAATCAGAGTAACAAACATTCCTCTTTTCTCCCCCCTCCCTTTTTTTTTCTCCCTCTTCCAGCTCTGTCGGCTTAGCAAAAGCAGTTTTGGAAGCAATTAATGGATTCAACCTCTTTGGCAACCAGGTACTGAAAACATTTTCAGTGTTCAGTCGTTCTACATTTTCAATTAACTCTGGTTATTCTTTAACAAATTACTTTCACTGCAGATCAAAGAATGTCCAGAATTCATGTAGCTAAGTCAGTTCAATCTTTAAGGAATTTTTTTTCGCATTTTACAAAATAAAAGAAATGGTAAATTAATTCCGGTTTTCTGGCCAGAGAATCATAGCCTAATAAAATCAGCTGTGTCCTCTGATGAAAGGGTTCATTTTTCTTTATTCAGAAACCATGTCCCTCTTTGCCTTTGCTTTTTTAGGAGTTCAAGTTTAGAAACTTTTCTTTTGCTTTTTTATTTCTACTAAATACAATATCCCTCCTATCTTCATTATTGTAATCTGTGGCTGGAGATTGAATTTAAATCTCAAATATAAAAAGTGAAAGGGGAAGTTTAGTGATGTAACACATTGCCAAGGGTGAAATGACAAAAAATATCTACCTGGGTCGGCCATGATATCTCCAGCAACGTGATATGAAGGATATCATTGCCTAGGCTAGAGTCTGGGCTTCTTGAACAGGAAGGGGCCATTACCCTTCTTCCATTTTTTTTTAAGGTAAAAAACAGTGCTTACTATGTTTCAAGCACTGTTCTAAGCACTGGAGTTAGGTACACGATAATGACCTAGTCCTAATCCCACATAAGGCTCACAGTCTTAATCCCCAATTTTAGATGAGGTAACTGAGGGACATAGAAATGAAGTGACTTGTCCAAGGTCACACAGCAGACAAATGGCGAAGCTGGGAGTAGAACCTAAGTCTTCTGACTCCCGGGCCCTTGCTCGTTCCACCAGGTCGCAAAGCTTCTCTCAGCCGCCATATCCGTAGCTGTTCTCCCCACAATCAGTCAGTCATATTTATTGAGCGCTTACTGGGCACAGAGCATAGTGCTAAGCGCTTGGTAGAGTACAATATAACATTCTGGTGAGAGCCTGGGCTCAATTCATCCAAGGCTGCAAGGCTGAACCAGACCCAGCCAGTTTGCTCCCCAGTTTGACCTCCTCCTCCTCCTCCTACCTAGAGCACCCGTCCAGTTTTGTTCCGAGTTTCTCCCGGGGCAGCGGCGGAAGGGTGAATGGAGGGAGAATCCAAGTAGGTCGTCATCACCCCAGAACCAAGGCTCAGAGCGGGAGTTGGATATCAGCACTGGGTTCCTCGGTAGAAGGCTGGGCAGGGCCAGGAGTTAAACTGTCTGAGCTGGATCACGCTGGGAAAGAGCCATTGCAGCGCTTCTTCTGATCATCTCCTCTGACAATGCACGCTCCCTTTGGGTCTCTGAGATGGGGTTGGGGGGCGGTCTTTATCCATTCTGTTATGTACATTTCCCTATTTTTTCCTATTAATGCCTGTCTCCCCCTCTAGACTGTAAGCTCGTTTGGGACAGGGAATATGCCTGTTATACTGTTGTGTTGGACTCTCCCAAGCACTTAGTGCAGGGCGCTCTGCACACAGTAAGCACTCAATAAATTCAATGGCCTGAAGGACTGATTCTGTTGTCAGCCCCACCCGAATCCCAGTCTGAAGCAGCAAGAGGCCAGTATGTAGTAATGTGGAAAGAGAGGATGGACAATCAATCAATCGAACATATTTATTGAGCGCTTACTGTGTGCAGAGCACTGTACTGAGTGCTTGGGAGAGTACATTAGAACAATAAACATTCCTTGCCCACCACAAGCTTACAGTCTGCAGCGGGAGACAGATAACAATATGAATAAATAAATTCCAGATAGGTACCTAAGTGCTGTGGGGTTGAGGGAGGGGCGAATAAAGGGAATAAACCAGGACAATGCAGAACGGAGTGGGAGAAGAGGACATGGGGGCTTAGGGAATAATAATAATGATAATGGTATTTGTTAAGCACTTATATGCCAAGCACTGTTCTAAGCTCTGGGCTAGATACAGGGTAATCAAGTTGTCCCACCTGGGGCTCACGCTTTTAATCCCCATTTTACAGATGAGGTAACTGAGGCACAGAGAATTTAAGTGACTTGCTTAAGGTCACACAGCAGACAAGTTCCAGAGGCAGGATTGGAACCCACATCCTCTGACTCCCAAGCCCGTGCTCTTTCCACTAAGTCACACTGCTTCTCTCTTGGAGGAGCTGTGCCTTCAATCCAGCACTTAGAACAGTGCTTGGCAATAGTAAGTGCTTAACAAATACCATCATCATTATTATTTTTTTATTATTAATAAGACTTTGAAGGTGGGGAAAGTAATTGTCAGATAAGAGGAGGGAGGGCAAGAGGTCAGCGGTGAGATAGATGAGATCGAGGGTCAGTGAATAGGTTGGCATTAAAGAAGCAAAATGTGCAGGCTGGGTTGTAGTAGGAGAACAGTGAGGTGAGGTAGGAGGGGGCAAGGTGATTCCTTTAAAGCCATTTGAAAGGAGTTTCTATGTGATATAGAGGTGGATGGGCAACCCCTGGATGTTCTTAAAGCGTGGAGAAACAAAAACCAGCAGGATTTGGTGACAGATTGAACATGTGGGTTGTGTAAATGGGGGACAATTTACTGTAGAGGTGGTTTTTGTCTATACCCATGCATTACACTGTGGCTCAGGGCTACTAGTTGGAGATTATTGGCTGTGAGGCCTGAGGGTAGAAGCGAGATCCAGAACTGGTAGATTGTGAGCTCACTGTGGGCAGGAATGTCACTGTTTATTGTAGTATTGTACTCTCCCAAGTGCTTAGTACAGGGCTGTGCATACAGTAAACGCTTATTTTGTTAATGAATTGTACATCGCCTTGATTCTATTTAGTTGCCATCGTTTTTACGAGATGTTCTTCCCCTTGACGCTGTTTAGTGCCATTGTTCTTGTCTGTCCGTCTCCCCCGATTAGACTGTAAGCCCGTCAAACGGCAGGGACTGTCTCTATCTGTTGCCGACTTGTTCATCCCAAGCGCTTAGTACAGTGCTCTGCACATAGTAAGCGCTCAATAAATACTATTGAATTAATAAATACGATGAAATGAATGAATGAATGAATGAATGAATGAATGAATGAATGAATGAATGAATGAATGAATGAGGAAAGAAGGAGGAAGAGCAAAGGGGAAGAGGAGAAGAGGTAGCTGGAGTATCAGGAAGATGAAGAATAACCTGGAGCCCTCAAGACAGCTGAGGGAGAGAAGGGCAGCCAATCCAGTTGAAAAGGGAACAGGGCAAGGGTGGAGCAACCCCATGAAGATCAAGTGTTCTGACATGTAATAAATTCCAGTTATACATCCCAGCCCTCGTCTAGTATGTTATAAAAAGCTAAGTCACATGATTTGGACAGGGTCAGAAACAGGAATATCAATTTTTTTACAGACAGTGGAAGAAATGCAAACTGTTCAAGAATAGACTGTGGGGAATAAAACACTGGAGAGTGAGCAGTTGAAGATGGCAGTCAGGGTGGGAACAAGAGAGGGCATAAGTGCTTGGTTAAGGTGTGAAGGGATGGGGCCAGATGTGCAGGTGGAGGGAAGAGTATTTTGAGAGAAAGCAGGAAATCTCTTGAGGTACTCCTGGGAAAGATGGGAAAGTTGAAGAGGCAGGAATGGGAAGGGACTGGAGAGGAACAGGAGAGGTTTTGGGTGCATCACGACTGATAGTTTCACTTTTCTCAAAGTAGGTTGGCCAGGTCATTAAGGACAAGAGATGGGGGAGGTGAGAGGAAAGGCAGTTTGAAGAGGGAGTTAAACATCTGAAACAACCGGCAAGGGCAATGGGTATGGGTGCAGTGAGGGTGGAGAAATAATTTTGCAGAGCTAAAGCACACAAGGATGAACTTGAGGTGGAAGAGGTTGACCTGTTATCTAGATTCCCGCCAGCCGCACTCTGCGCCTCATGCACAGGAACAAAAGAAGTGGACTGTGGAGGCGTTCCAGGGTTGTTGGTGAGTGGTACAAGATGGTCCAACTTAGTAGGAACGAGGGCCACCTCCAACATTCTGGCTTCCTTCTCCAGCTGCTATTTAGTCAGTTAATCAGTGGTATTTATTGAGCGCTTACTGTGTGCAGAACACTGGAGAGTGCAGTACAACAGAGTTGTTAGGCACGTTCCCTGCCCACAAGAAGCTTCACCAAGAAACCTATTTTCATTACCCTATTTATTTTGTTAATGAAATGTACATCGCCTTGATTCTATTTATTTGCTATTGTTTTAATGAGATGTTCATCCCCTTGATTCTATTTATTGCTATTGTTCTTGTCTGTCCATCTCCCCCGATTAGACTGTAAGCCCGTCAGAGGGCAGGGACTGTCTCTATCTGTTACCGATTTGTACATTCCAAGCGCTTAGTACAGTGCTCTGCACATAGTAAGCTCTCAATAAATAAGAAAGAAAGAAAAAAAGAAAGAAAGGAAAGAAAGGAAAGAAAGGAAGGAAAGGAAAGAAAGGAAAGAAAGGAAGAAAGAAAGAAAGGAAAGAAAGGAAAGAAAGGAAAGAAAGGAAAGAAAGAGCAGGAAGGGGCTGGCTCTCAGTCCTTCTCCAGCCTGGGCAGGCCTTCCCTGCCCTCCACCAACACAGATCCATATTCGAACCTGAAAGGCCAGTTCCAGGAATTTTTCTTGGATTGGAGCCTTATTCTGATATTTTCCAGCTTACTTGCAGTAGAAGTAACAGTAATAAGATTCATTACTATGAGCAGAGCCTTGGGAAAGATTACACTGGTGGGAATTGGACCTAGTCCCTGTCCCTCGGGGATCTCAGGTCATAATAATAATAATAGTAATAATTATGGTACTTAAGTGCTTTTCAGGTGCCAAGCATTGTTCTAAGCACCGAGGTAAATACAAGATAGGTTGGACAAAGTCCCCGTCCCACATAGGGCTCACATTCTTAATTCCAATTTTCCAGATAAGGTAACTGAGGCCCAGAGAAGTGAAGTGACTTACCCAAGGTCACACAGCAGACATGTGGCAGAGCTGGGATGAGGTAGAACCCTGAAGAGCTATGATATATTGCAAAGCATCTCTTTCTCCACCTGCAAGAAGCCTGCATACATCAGGAGAGTTTAAATATTTAGTACTTGGAACTCTTTCAGTGTTAATCACTGGTATTTACTGTGCACTTACTATGTGCAGAGCACTGTACTAAGCTCTTAGAAGAGTACAGTACAACAATTAGCCACAAAGAGCTTACAGTGGATCTTCGTGGGTACTCAAAGTAGGTCTTCAACCTGAAGACATTTTTCTGTTTATGTATTTATTTTTATGGTATTTGTTAAGCACTTATTATGTTCCGGGTCACTAAGTATTGGGGTAGGTACAACCTAATCAGGTTGGACACAGTCCCTATCCCAAGTGCCCATTTTCCAGATGAGGTAACTAAGGCACAGAGAAGTGAAGTGACTTGCTCAAGATCACACAGCAGACATGTGGCGGAGCCAGGAATAGAATCCAGGTCCTTCTGACTCCCAGACCCATGCTCTGTCTATTAGGCAACACTGCTTCGTTATTCCAAGTGGTAGCAGGGGCAGGGAATATTGTTGGTTAAGCAGAAGTCAAATGTGATTCTTTACAGATGGAAAAACTGAGGTTCAGGGAGACAGAGAGGGTCTAGTGTTACTTTAGTTGAGAAACTTGTTTATTGTTGTTAAGTTCAGGGAAAGGCATTGTTGGCTCAAAAAAAAAGGTAAATACTTTATACCTTTTCACTCAATAGATATATTGCTTTGGTTTATCTCGTTGGCTTTTCAGGATAATTAAATTCTCTAAAAAAACTGAAACAATTGACATTCCAACCAAATAAACCTAGCGGAATTAAGTGACTCAACTAAAATGCCACAACAAGACAGTTAACAGAGCAGATTGAAGAAGGTTTAGCTCCCATTCCATCTCCCCAGATGTAGATTCAGATTTTTCCAGAGCAGAGAGCACGGTGATTGCCTATCCGTGATAGAATATCCAAAGGGGTTGTCAAGCAGAAAAACTAGTTTGTTGATTGTAGAAATGGAAACAGATAAAACTATTGCCTGACAAAGTGTTTTTAGGCAAGCAAATGTTGCCCATTATAAATTCAGCACCCCAACTTGTTCATTTTCAAACTGACAGCACAGGTATTCTCCTGGGCTGCAGAAAATTGTGCCAAATTAATTGGAAATATATTTTTCCTGCTTCATCAGTTAAATTAAAAATGTTGCATCTAAACAGTAGTTTGTTAAATTCCTAAGATCCCACTGTTGAATCGCTGTAATGTAGCTTCTTGTTCTTGGAAGTGTAGTCTTGTCTTAACACTGTTGAGTCATATTCAACCCATAATGACTCCGTGGACACATCTCTCCCAGAACGCCCCACCGCTGTCAGCAATTGTTCTGGTAGTGGATCCGTAGAGTTTTCTCGATAAAAATCCGGAAGCGGTTTTCCATTGCCTCCTTCCACACAGTAAACTTGAGTCTCCTCCCTCGACTTTCTCCCGTGGTGCTGCTGCCCAGCACGGGTGAGTTTTGGCTTGAAGCAGATTGCCTTCCACTCGCTAGCCATGGGCCAAGCTAGGAATGGAATGGATAGGCCTCTGCTTGACTGTCCCTCCTGTAAACGAGACTGGTAGAGTATTGGAAACTCTCCAGGTGCCATCCTGAGAGGGGTGAAAGTGTGGTAGCCTAATTAAAAATCAGTGCCTGGGAAGAACACATTACAAAGGTTTAGTATATCCAAATTTAGGTACCAAGAACCTCCTCGGGACCTTTGCCAGGAGAACTTGGTTTCAAAGGAATTCCGGATTATTTCCAAGAAGGATGTTAATGCCAAGTGATAGCCTCTGCCTATTTACGTCTCTCTTTTAAGATACTCTGCTTTATTTTGAGTTCAATTTACACAGCTAACTCCCTTCAGTAGGAGATTGCTTTTAAACCGTCAAAAAAGGAAATCTTTGGTTTGGAATATATTTAAATCTCTAAAGACTAGAGCAGGAACACTTTCCTGGAGCTATAATTTCAAGATTACGATTTCGGTAGAGGACAGGAGAAGCAGTGTGGGTTAGTAGATCGAGCATGGACCCGGGAGTTAGAAGCTCTGACACTTGTCTGCTGTAGGACCTCGGACAAGACACTTCATTTTTCTGTGCTTCCGTTACCTCATTTGTAAAATGGGGATTAAGACTCAGTCCCATGTAGGACAGGGACTGTATCCAGTCTGATTACGGTGTACATTCCCTAGTGCTTAGTACAATGCACTGGGTGCTTACATATTAAGCACCTAAGTACTTAACAAAGACCCTGAAAAAGTCAACTCTTGTAGACTGACAAAATCTATGCAAGCTTTGTTGTGCTTAGTATCTCAATGTGACGAAAACTCACAGTTTGAATCCACTCAATAGAATATTTAAAAGACATGAGCCCTTGCCACTAGAAGTTACAATCTAATGTTTCAAATATGTAAAGTCTTTTATATTCTCTAAGAAAAGAATAGCTAACCAGTTGTCCTGGGCATTTTTGTAATTCATCTCCCTACAATCAGGGTTCCGAACCAGATTATCTCTCCAAGTGTCCTCCAGCTATATATCAGACAGACACACACGTTCATACATACATACATACATACATACATTCAGATGCAGGGCAGCTTGTCTCAAAAATATCAAAAAATACAAACTTCTGGAGTTCATTGAAATTTCATTGAAGACAAGACCTCTATATTTTTCAGAAAGTAAATTCCACTAAGTACTTGGAAAGAATATGTGGGTGGGAATTAGACCCCATTTTTAATAAATGGCATTTTTTCTGTCAGTAATCAGATGTTTTAAATTACCACATTTTGGATCCATAAGCATTAAATGAGGGTGCGCAGCTGCCCACGCTTCTGTTTTAATGAAAGCACAGTAAGTTGATGAAGTTGAATTTATACTTAGTCATTTTGTGAAACTCTGTAGTTGATTGGATTGCAGCAATGGCAGTTTGGTTCAGCTGATCACAAAAAATATCTCCTTGCATGCCTGTCTTTTGGCAACATTTTTCTCTCCCATCACCCTCACATTTCAGGAGTTATAAGCAGGTAGTGTAGAGCACTGTTAGAGAAGGAAACACTCATTTATGTATTTTTGTAAACTTCCCTTATAAAAATTCAGGGGAAAAGTCTGGATGGATGGTAAAGAGTGTGCTGGACCTAGTTTCTCCAAAAGATGCAACTTTTAAAGAATTTCTATATATGTAAGCTAAATAGTATTTTGGGTTTTTTTATGATGTTCAACATGATATTGCCTAGGGATATGTTGGGAATATTAGAAATAGTCTCCAGATGAACTTTAAAGCAGCTTGGCTCAGTGGAAAGTGCCCTGGCTTGGGAGTCAGAGGTCATGGGTTCTGATCGTGGCTCTGCTGCTTGTCAGCTGTATGACCTTGGGCAAGTCACTTAACTTATCTGTGCCTCAGTGACCTCATCTGTAAAATGGGGATGAAGACTGTAACCCTTACGTGGGACAACCTGATTAGTTTGTATCTACCCCAGTGCTTAAAACAGTGCTTGGCACATAGTAAGCCTTTAACAAATACCAACATTATTATTATGTTACTTGATTCTAAGATATTCTGGGTACAGTTACACATGGAAGTATTTAATAAAATAGTATAATAGCCAAATTATGTATTTGTGTTCCTCCTAGTTCTTTAAGTAGTAGAAACAAAGGATATTGATGTTTGGCAGTATTATTTGAATGTCATATAAAGTGCTCCAGATGTAAAAAGTAATAGCCATTCACTGTTGAATGAATGAGCTCTCTCCTACTTCACAATTGTTACCTAATTTATAAGTTCATGTCTCAGGCATGAAATGAGTGGATTCATGGACTTATGTTGTAAAGATTCTTTGAAATTATTGGAAAATAGGCAACATGTCATTTGTCATGGTAATGAAAGAGTTTCAGAACAGTATTTTGACATTTACCCAGGATGTTTGCTAACCTAGACCTCTAGTAATCTGATGATATGTCATGGAATGGGATGCATCCATTAGAGAAGATGTGTAGTCCTGTGCCCTTTAAGGCACCTTTTAATAACAATTTTAGTTGTGTGTATGTGACTATCTTATCGGGGTACAAATCAGGATAGAATTCTCTCCAAAATGTAAACTCCACGCACAATACAGTATAAAAAAGATGATCATATTCACTAGCTATGTTCTATTTCCATTTATGTCAAAGAGGTAAGTTAGTTGGAACCTTTGTCCTTGTCCTAGGAGTTGAATTATAATAATAATTGTGGTATTTGTTAAGTGATTCCCTATGTGCCAAGCCCTTTACTAAAGATTGGGGGAGGTGCAAGGTAATCAGACCAGGTGCAGCCCCTGTCCCAAATGAGGTTCACAGTCAAAGGAGGAGAGAGAACAGGTATTGTCCCCATTTTACAGATGAGGATACTGAAGGACAGAGAATTTCAGTTACTCACCAAGGTCACACAGCATGCAAGTGGCATATCAGGATTAGAACCCAGATCCTCCACTTCCCAGACCTGTGCTCTTTCTCCTAGGCTATGGTGTTTCTTTGGGAATATAGAATTTTGTTGGAAGTCCAGACAAGAATTCTCTTAGACTGTGCTGTCATTTTCCTTTCCTTGTGGGTGAGCGGTGCAAGGATTATATTTAAGGAAACATTTTACGGGGAATATCATGGGTATCCTGGCTTTGATTTCCGAATACCTGGAGTTAAATAAGAGAGTCTTGGCTAATAGGATGAGAAAGCATTTGAATGGGTTCCCAAATGGAGCTGGAGAAGTCTCCTTCATTGGAAATTTTTAAGAAGGAGAAAACTGAAATGATGGCCATCTTAGGAACAACTATAATTAAATTATCCAAGAATCTTGAATTCATTTAGTATTTTAATGACTATGTTAATTAACTCAATTTGCGTTCTAAATCAAGTGCGATTGGTGCCATTATTTTACACATTAAGGTCCTGAACCTCAATAAGATTGGTATAATCCAGGGGACAATTTAGTAAAGGGGGGGTAAACCATTAATGATAGAGAAGAAGTCATGGGGAGTTCAGACATTGTCACTGTCGAGGAATTTTAATTTAATAAATAATTCAATTCTTTATAATTCTTATAATATTGGGACTTCATAAGTTTTTCATCAACAGAACTGGTAAAAGATTCCCTGCTTCTTTCCTGAAAAGTTCTTCTCCCCAATTTAGAAATAATAATCCTATCTCCCGTACAGTTTTACTGTATAAATACCAATGAAACAAATTTAACTTTGAGAAATAGCTGAGATAGCTAACTTAATCAGGAGGTTTAATAGTAATGAGGTATTTAATGTATGAGTATTTTCAGGATTTAGAATTTTAAAGTAAAATGACTAAAATTTATCAGATTCTTTTTTTTTTTTACATGGTATTTGTTAAGCATTAACTATGTGAAACTGTACTATC
The DNA here is from genome assembly GCF_004115215.2 of Ornithorhynchus anatinus. Lineage (NCBI taxonomy): Eukaryota > Metazoa > Chordata > Mammalia > Monotremata > Ornithorhynchidae > Ornithorhynchus > Ornithorhynchus anatinus. The sequence continues at coordinate 24,605,592 of NC_041738.1, read as the reverse complement.
AGTAGAAAAAGCCCGGGCTTGGGAGTCAGAGGTCATGGGTTCGAATCCCGGTTCCACCACTTGTCAGCTGTGTGACTGTGGGCAGGTCACTTCACTTCTCTGTGCCTCAGTTACCTCATCTGGAAAATGGGGATGACTGTGAGCCTCTCGTGGGACAACCTGTATCTACCCCAGCACTTAGAACAGTGCCCTGCACATAGTAAGCGCCTAACAAATACCAACATTATTATTATTATCATTATCATTATTATTATTATTAACCACTGAGGTACAAAATTAATCAGGGTGGACACAGTTCATGTCCCCCACGAGGCTCACTTGCACGTATCATTCAACATCTTCTTGCCTTTCGTTATAAAAGTGAAAAAATATACAAATGAGCTGAAGTCAACATTTGAAATGTGATGGCTAAAATAAGAATTCCACATGCTGTATCGAATGTTTGGAACAATGGGACCAACTCCACATTTGCTCTGATATTCACAGGATGCAAAAATTAATGCGGTCGATTCTTTAAAATGGATGACATGCATTCTTGTTATTAATAACAGTAATAATAATTGTGGTATTTTTTAAGCACACTGTACTAAGCGCTGGGGAACCTACAAGTAATCAGGTTGGACACAGTCCCTCTCTCACGTGGACTTCAGTCTTCATTCCCATTTTACATATGAGGAAACTGAGGCACAGAGAAGTGAGTGTGGCCTGCCCAAGGTCAGAGTAGACAGATGTGTGTCTGTCTCCTTGCTGACCTCGCAGTCACTTGTCACTCCCCAGTCTAGTCCATACCTAATAATAATAATTATGGTATATGTTAAGTGCTTACTATGTGCCAGGCATTGTATTAAGTGCTGGGGTGAAAACAAGCAAATTGGGTTGGGCACAGTCCCTTGTCCTATGTGGGGCTCACAGTATCAATCCCCAATTTACAGATGAGGTAACTGAGGCACAAAGAAGTTAAGTGACTTGTCCGAAGTCACTCTACCACCCAGATCATTTTTCTACAAAAATGTTAAGGACATGTTTCCTCACTCTTCAGGATCCAGTGGTTGTCCATCCATCTCCATGTCAAACAGAAACTCTTCACCGTTGGCTTTTAAGCGCTCAATCACCTTGCCCCCTCCTTCCTCACCTTGCTACTCTCCTACTATAACCCAGCCCACACAATTCACTCCTCTAATGCTAACTTTCTCATTTCTGACAGACAATTATTATCTGCCCCCTTCAAAACCTTATTGAAGGTACATCTCCTCCCCAGAGACCCTCCCTGACTAAGCCCCCCTTTCCTCTTCTCCCACTCCTTTCTCCATCACCCTGACTTGTTCCCGTTGTTCATCCCCCGTCCCAGCCCCACGGCAGTTATGTACACCTTTGTAATATATTTGTATTAATGTCGGTGTCCCCAGTTCTAGACTGTAAGCTCATTGTCAGCAGGGAATGTGAATGTGAATGTGTCTGATTTCTGTTGTATTGTATTCTCCCAAGCACTTAGTATAATTCTCTGCACATAGTAAGCACTCAATAAATACAGTGGAATGAATGAATGAATTCAGTGAATGAAAGGTGGTGGTGCTGGGATTTGAACTCAGGCCCTCTGACTCCCGGGCCCGTTTATTTTGCAGTAGGCCACGATGCATTCTTGTTTTTGGTTTTGATTTTGCGTTCTCCTAAAAGTGATGATGCATGTTAATGGGGCTTTGATTTCTTTGACTTTACCAAAAACAAGTGCAGTTGATTCCCCAAAGTCCAATATCTGTTTTTAGCCTTTACAGTGATTTCTGAGACCTGTGCCAGCTTGGTGATCTTACAAAACTTTAGGGGGAAGAGGGACAAACTGAGTCACTCATGGTATCTGTGATGACTGCTAGTTTGGAAGGAATGGCAACTCCTGTAGCTTCCCTTCCCTTCTCATGACTCCCCTCCCCATTTCCCCCAACAAATCAATCCAAGATTTAGGTCCTGGAACACTAGAACTCATTTAGCCTTTCCAACCATTTCTGGCTGATGGAATCTCATCAAGGCACATGATCCCAGATGCAATTACTCCCACTTAGCCCCCACTTGCTTTTGGCCCGATGAGTGAGCATTACGGGGAATGGAAATTTCCTTGGCATTCAATAATTCATTAGGTGCTAAAAGCAACTTTTTTGAAGTCATGACTCAGACCAACTTTCCAGAGGACAAAAGTATCAAGTATCTAGATTTCTACATTGTTAGGATGGTTCCGGCAGAATGTTTTAATCATTCTGGTTTGATCTGACCCTCTCCAGGATCTTCCTGTCCCCAAATTTCATCCAGCTATGCTGAGGGTCTCCAAACTGGAAACTGTGCCTGGCCCGATGGAGATTCTACAATATAACTCCCAATATCATCTTGAATCCCAACTTGGAGCCAATTCCCAGGAATATGACGCTTTGTCAGCCACCAGAGGAGGGCTCTAAGACAAAGTGCCATGTTTCTGGGAATCCGTGCCTACACAGTAGCTTGATGAAATGCCATGGCAGTATTCCATCACCCTCCTGTTGAGTGCCTTAAGGCTTTGACTACATTATACATTTTACAAGAGTTAGTCATATTACATTACATCAAGTATTGTTTGAGTTTCCCAAATTCTGGTAAGAATAATTGAAAAGCCTGAAAAGTCAATAAGCAGAGATAGTAAAATGATTTGATACTTTTGTCCTTTGGAAAAATGGTCTGAGTCAGGATTTCATTTTCTAATTCCAAAACAAAGTTGCTTTTAGCACCTAATGAATTATTGAGTGCTGAAAAAATTTCCATTCCCTGTAACTTCTGCTCACTGGGGTGAAAGGCAACTGGGGACCAAGTAGGCGTAATTGCTCCTGGGACCATGTGCCTTGATGAGATTCCATCAGCCAGAAATGGATGGCAGAGGTGAACGAGTCCCAGTGTTCCAGAGCCCAAAGCTTGGAATGAGTTGGATTGGCTTGGGGAAATAGGGAGGGGAGTCATGGGAAAGGAAGGGGAACTACAGGAGCTGCCATTCCTTCCAAATTGGTGGCTGCTGCGTCTTTCCTCTTCTAAAAGCTCCCTTCCAGAGTCCCGAATTCATTTATTCGTTCAGTGGTACTCACCGAGTGCTTAATGTGTGCAGAGCACTGTACTGAGCACTTGGGAGAGTACAATACAACAATAAAAAGACATATTCCTTGCCCACAACGAGCTTAAAGTCTGCAGGGGGGTGGGGAGACAGACATTAATATAAATAAATACATTACAGTTATGTACGTAAGTGTCGCGGGACTTGGATCTGGGGAGAACAAAGGGAGCAAGTCAGGACAATGCAGAAGGGAGTGGTAGAAGAGGAAAGGGGGGCTTTGGGAAGGCCTCTTGGTAGAGGTGTGCCTTCAGTAAGGCTTTGAAGGGCAGGGGAGTAATTGTATGTCATATTTGAGGAGGAAGGGTGTTCCAGGCCAGAGGCAGGCTGTGGGCCGAGGTCACCTTCGAGGCAGGCGAGATCAAGGCACAGTGAGAAGGTTAGCACTAGAGGAATGAAGTGTGTGGGCTAGGTTGTAGTTGGAGAGTAGTGAGGTGAGGTAGGAGGGATCAAGGTGATTGAGTGCTTTAAAGCCAATGGTGTGGAGTATTTGTTTGTTGCAGAGGGGAATGGGCAACCACTGGAGTTTTTTGAGGAATGGAGAGAAATGTCTTGAATGTTTTTGAAGAAAAGTTAGGGAGCTCATGCCTGTTAGTGTAAAGATCACTGGGGGCAAGGGATGGAGGAAGCGGGGGACGGAAGCCTGAGAAGGGAGTTAAATGTCTGGAACAACTGACGAGAGTGACGGGCATAGGTGTCCATAAGGGTGAAGAAATAATTTTGCCGGGCAGAACAGAGGGCAGACTTAAGGTATGCAAGGATAAACTTGAAGTGGATAAAGTCGGCCTGGTATTTAGATTTCCACCAGCAGCATTCTGTGGCTCCTGCACAAGAGTGAAGGAGGCCGACTGTGCAGATGATCGAGGGCTGCGGGTTAGTGGCACGAGATCGATGAAGGGCTAGGAGAGTGAGTGAGTTGAGTTGAGTAGAGAGTGTGTTGTTGAGAGCATCAATTTGATCATCAAGAAAAGGTAGTTTGGGTATGGAGGCTAAGTGGGGCATGATAGTTTGAGAAAATTGGATAGGTCAAAAGATCGGAGGTTTCCATGGGGGAATAGTACAGATTTATAGGGAGGAGGTGTGTAGGAGAGGAGGCAGGTAAGGAGGTTATGGTCAGATAGAAGGATTTCAGAGCTGGTGAAGGTAGAGATTTTGCAGTGGTTAGAGATGATGAGATTGAGTGTGTGTCCAAGTTGGTCAGTGGGCAAGGTGGGATGGGGCAAGAGTTCAGAGGAGTTGCGGAGTGATAGAAGGCAGAAGGGTCATCAGGAACATACGTGTGAATATTGAAGTCCCGAAGGATCACTGAGGGCATGGAGAAAAAGAGAAGGAATGAGAGAAAGGGATCAAAATGGTTATAGATGTTGGAGGTGGGATCCAGGGAGCGGAAGATGACATCTACTAAAATATGGAGTGGGTGGTAGAGGTGGATGATATGGGCTTCCAAAGAAGGGAAGGAAAGGGATAGGGGAGGTGGAATGGTGCAAAGGCAGCATTGGAGCGTGAGAAGGAAGCCAACACCTCCTCCTTTCCCAGTGTGTCTGGGGGAGTGGGAGAGTACGAGGCACCCTCTGGAGAGAGCGACAGGGGAGACCGTGTCATCTGGGGAGGGCCAGATTTCACTGATGGTGAGGAGGAGGGGTGACTGAGTCAGGAACAGGTCAAGGATGAAGGGAAGCTTCCCCATGAAAGAGCAGGGCCTCTGTCCCTCTTGCTGAGCTAGCACAGGTAGGTGATATTTGAAGGGGAACCTGAGCCCATGAAGAACAGGAGCACCAGAGAAGGGCTTCTTCTCATCCTCACCACTCACAAGCTCATTCTGATTGCCTTTACCTCCAACTATGAAACTGCCAGTTGAGTACCCTTAAGGTAGCGAACCAGTTCCACATATATCCAAGATATTAAACAGGAGAGGGTTTGGCATAGAGAAAATCTTTGCCATCTATCCCTAAATAGGAGAAATTGGTGTGTTTGTCCAAATCTTGCATTCAAATGGCCGCAGTGGTTTCTGTTTTTACTTTAAACCATCCTTCTTTTATTGCAGGGATGCTCTTGGTCTGTTATATTTGTGGATCTGGATGCTCACAATCGAAATAGACAGACTCTCTGCTCATTGTTACCCAGAGAATCCAGGTCTCACGTAAGTAGCTTGGAAAATGTTTGAGGAATTAATTTAGGGAAAAAAAAGCTGTTAGTTTGGTGGTTCTTTTTTCATGTATGCTAGTAGTTTTAATTGGTTTCTAAGATAGATTTGTATGTTTCAGTAGCTTGTAGAAACAGTATTTTAAGAAAATGCATTGAAACGATTCATCTTCCTAGTTCAGCGGAACCGTGAAAATGCAAGAAGTAAGCTCCAGTTTTCTCTTTCTCTCGGTGACTTTCTCCTTCTCACATAGATGGGCTAACTGCAGCTTTCTCAGAGACTTCACAAAGTATTTGTCCTTTTTGATATGACAATTCAATCTTGAAAAGATTTCCCAAGGTCAGCAGGGACCTAGAAGACCATTGAATCAATGTTTTAAATCTATTTGTAGGGCCACATAGTTGCCATCTTGCCCCAGTATGAGTAACATGAGGGTTGGGGGATTTTAAGAATACTTTTGCCAGACTTCACATTTCTTTGAATTAAGAGGATAAGGTACTTGAACCTGTCCCTTTATTCTGCCATTTCTTCAAGTCTTTTCCTTCCTAATTGCCCCAGCCCTTTTTCAGCCTGCCATCAGACCCTGAACTTACACCCCTCTGTGACCTATTTCTGCTCTTTGAAGGATACACCAGAGGACAAACTTAGTCTCCAACTTGAATTTCTTCTTGACAATTAATTTTGAAAAATGTGACTCATAAGAAGTACCAAAAATTTCCAGATCCCGATTAAGAGATCTATTTTTTGTCCCAAGCACACTGTGACCATATTTAAAGTGTCCAAAGGTCCATGGCCTTTGAATCAAACTCCATATGCATATTTATCTCCTTTTTTTCCCCCTAAATTTAGAAAATCAATTGGTTGTCTCATTCTGATTTATTTTCCAAAGTCTGCTAGGAAGATCACGCACAGAATATTTTAGCAATAATGGGAAACTGGGTTTGATTTTTTGGGTTTTTTTTCTATTTCTTCAGAACACAGATGCAGCTCTCCTTCCCTGCATTAGTTACCCTGCCTTTGCTCTGGATGATGATGCTTTGTTCAATCAAACACTCGATAAAGTTGTGAGGAAGTTGAAAGGAAAATATGGTTTCAAACGTTTCTTAAGAGATGGATACAGAACATCTTTGGAAGATCAAAATAGACGCTATTATAAGCCAGCAGAAATCAAGGTATGATCCTTGCAATATAAAGAGTATTCTGTTATATTGTATTCTCCCAACTGGTTAGTACAGGGCTCCAAACATAGTGAAGCACTCAATAAATGCAATTGTTTGATTTTTAAAAAATGATTGATTTCCAGTCACTTAGATTTGGCCGTAAATCTACAGAGAAGATGATCATTATACTCTAGTGCTGCTAGAGACCCCATATAACTTGTCCTATTATTCTGTGACCGAAATACACCAACATCCCAGTTCCCTTTTTCTGTAAGAAGTTGGACATTTCTTTCTGAATCCAGACTTTGAAGTGCGAGTTTGAAATCACTTTCACTGCTTAAAAACAGGTGCAAAAATAGCCATTAGCTTTCTCACCTATCTCATCCAAAATCAAACTCATTCTTTGTTAGCTGATGATTGCCCTTACTGCCACTTCTTACTAACTGCAAGGCCCATCAGTCCTACCGTAGCCCATAGAAACTGGGAGGATTTGGGGTCCTTAGTGGTAGATTGCTAAGGGATTTGTGGAAGAGCTAGAAAATGATTGCTTTCAGATGACAAGACATTGATGTTGTCCAGAGGATTAAGCCAGCCCCCCCCCCCCCGCCCAACCTTTTCTGGCAGCCTCTCCAGGACTTCTCTAGCCTCCTGAGCACACGCGGTCTCATTCTGGCAAAATTCTCAGTCAGCCTTTCATTATTTGGTTTGCTTGGTGATAAATGTGCCTTTTTACTTTAAAATTCAGTATGCACTTAGGTATTGTGGCCAACTAGGAATGTTATTCATCACTGTATTTAATTTCACAGCTGATTTCAGTGTAAGTGCATTAAGCATTTTTTGTGGTTTGTTTTTTGAAGTTCTGTTGACTTTGCTTATAGTTTCCATGTCTTTCAAACCCTTTTTTTCCTCTTTAAAATAGAGCTGGTGTTGCTCCAAAAACCATTACGCCTGGGCTTGTAACTTGTCAGAGGTCTAAATAATTAAAAGGATAACCAAATCGTATTGCCTAAATTGGTCCAGTCTTAAAATTGAATGCAGTTAATACATATTTATTATGTAAATGTTTATTGGAATAGATGTTTACTTTGGAAATTTGCCTTTCAACTAAAATTTAAAATATTTCTCTTTTATTAAAGCTCTTTGATGGCATTGAATGTGAATTCCCAATTTTTTTCCTCTATATGATGATTGATGGTGAGTAGGCCTTTTTTTTATTGATAAAACATACAAAGGTGGTTCATAGAGAGAAAGGATGAAGTTAAGGTTTTTTGGCATAGAAAAGTAGACACTAAGTGGTACGAATCTATCATTAACATTCTACTAAATTTGTGGAATATCATGGAATAATGCCTCATAGATGAAACTTTATTTTAGAATTTTCCACAAAGGGGAATGCTACACATTTTAATCTCATAATGTTAAATTTTCGATAAATTAAAATTAATAATGCTAGATTAGATAGACTTTTGAATTTCATTTCAAATTACTTCAGTTCTTTCTGAAAGTCATTGTTCCTCTCTCATTTTTTTCTGCTAGCCTCATTGATTTGTTTTAAGAATGTGAATAACATTTATTCAGATGGTATTTAATATATACACCCATTTAATCCAGTACGACTGCTTGAATTGTGTGTGTGTTTGTGTGTGTGTAGGTAACGATGTATTTATTAGACATCCTCATGTTAGTGTGCGTACTGTTTTAGCCAATGAAGACTTAGTCTCAGCTCACCAAGAGCTTTCCTTTTGGAAAGGAAGCCTAAATGCAAGCTCACATAAAGTAGAACATTTCAAGTAGGGGAGATGACAGAAAGCCTCAAGAGAAAAAATGACTGCCTTTAAAAGAACAGTTCTCAAATATTTCCAAAACTGAAACAGGTCCTTTTCACTCTTCATTGACGGTGAATGGAAAGGGTGAAATTTTTCTAAAACTATTGAGAGGGCTAATTTACAAAAAGTTATATCTTCCCCAGTGCTTAAACTAATGCTCAACATATGTTAAGTGCTTAATAAAGAAAGTGATAAAAATAAAATAAATAATGGCATTTGTTAAACGCGAATTATGTGCAAAGCACTTTTCTAAGCACTGGGGAGGATACAAGGTGATCAGGTTGTCCCATGTGGGTCTCACAGTCTTAATCCCCATTTTACAGATGAGGTAACTGAGGCACAGAGAAGTTAAGTGACTTGCCCAAAGTCACACAGCTGCCAAGTGGCTGAGCGGGATTTGAACCCATGACCTCTGACTCCCAAGCCCGTGCTCTTTCCACTGAGCCACACTGCTTCTCTAGTAATATTAATAAAAGTCTACAATTTTTTTTTATTCCTGAAGAAGTGCCAGAAATACACTTTTAAGCCATTGGTGCTCAAAAAGTCAGTCACAGGAATTAAAAAAATATTAAATTAACCTAGCTAACTTCACTGTGGATGTGCAGTTTTGAAACAGTAATAAAGAGAAAGGGGAAAAGGGAGAAAAAAACCCATTCAGTTCATGTTCTCATGGCTTCATCTTTTTGGTAACCTCCTTTCTTCAATCTGAGGGCGAGGAGTGTTAACATGGGGGTGGAGAAGCGGGGCGACATGGAGGGACGCAAGCAAAGGAGAGCAAATTTCAGGGGAAGAAAAGAGCCCACAGATTTAAAACGAATCAAAGCTGGTATGCTTTGAATAGGTTGGAGAGGGAGGGAGGCAGCCAACTGCCGCTCTTCTCACTGGGCAAGAAAAAGAGTCTGCTTGTAAAAAAAAATGCTGTTGGTTTTGGTTTTACTTATAAGCCTGTATGAATATATTGGTATTTCATTCCAGTGTCATAATTCCCATCTAGCCACTCTCTCTGGATGCTCGATGCCATCTCCTGTTGCAATAAGCCAAATGAATAATGATTACAGTAGATAAAACCTGAAATGTCATAGTGTGAAGCCCTGAAGGGGTATTTTAATGAGAAGATCTACCTCTGAAACAAGAATTTTGGTTTCAAAAATGGAATTTTTAAAATCCATTAGTTACAATAGATTTTGGTTTCAGTGTAGTTAAATATTCATTCCAGTGTCATAATTCCAATCTTATTTTAAGGGAGGGAGCCATAAATATCACTTTTTGTATGTAAATCATGTTGAGACTTTAGAAAGTTAATTAGTGTTCAAATCTCCAAATCACCGAGTGTTAGAATCAGAATGGCTTTCGAATTTACAGAAAGTAAGCATTAGTTAATAAAACCCTTGTTTCACATCCACAAACACCCCTCTCTTCCCCATCTAACACTCCAGCTTTCTACTATCATGAGTCTGGGAAAGGCATTTCAAGCAGGGTGAGTGGAAACTCCTACCAGATGGTAGGTGGAAACTCTTATAGACATCAGCAGCAGCAGCCAAGAAAAGAAATATCTTCTGGTAACCAGGAAAGGGGAACTGCTTCCAGAAGATGGTGAAATGGCAGCACCAAAGTGTAACTGGTAATAGATGGAGATCTGAAAGCACATATTCTCTCTTGTTAGAATGAGGTTATCAGCACAGCTTGAGCTATTTCCAAGGTTTTTTCCCCTTACTTTCTCACATGATGATGAAGTCCCATTGAGTGTTACATTCATTGACCGAGGATTCCTCCTGAATCTATGAATCGATTACACACATTTTCCATTGTCCCAGCATGTTGACTTTCTGTTCTGTACTTGTGGATGTGTGATAGTCTGAAAGTGAAGCAGGGGTGAAGATGTTAATACCCTTGTCATTATCATCCACATGTCAGAATTCTGTTTGGCCACTTGCTCAAAAGAACACCCTGGGGAAGAAACGATAGTTTCCTATTTTCCCCTCTGCTCCTCTTCCCAACCTATTTTATGGCATTTGTCTTTTACTATTCTCCAGAGCCCTGTTCTCCTATCCGTCAACTAATTTAGCCAGTCTCTTACACCTCCATTTCTGTAATAAGAGGTATAAATTTCAAGTAAAGGACAGGACTGACATAATATTGGAAAAAAAAGAGTCTAAAGAGAAAAAGAACACCCCAGAGGCATGAATACTAAGGGAAAATAAGTTCTTAGCTGGGAAATTGAGTCAAGTGTTTCAAGTCCCATTGGCAAAAGCTGTTTATTTTTTGTCCAATAGAAATGCAAAGCATCAGTGATGGGAGGGTCGTTTTTGGCTAGGCTGGTGTTAAGAAGTAAAGGGAGACAGTACATAGCTTCAGCTTGAAAGAGCTGAATAGCAGGTCCTCTCCCTTTTTTTTTCCCAAAAACAAAAGTTAGCATACTTAGGATGATATGAAAATCATACTCAGAGGATAGCACTTGGATCATAATACTTGAAAAAATTCTAGAAATTTGCAAGACACCAAACATCTTTATTGAAGAACTTCATTCTCCAGCTAGCCACTCTCTCTGGATGCTCGATGTCATATCCTCTTGCAATAAGCCAAATGAATAATGATTAGAATAGATATAACCTGAAATGTCATAGTGTGAAGCCCTGAAGGAGAGAGGTATTTGAATGAGAACATCTACTCTGAAATAAGAATTTTGGTTTTGAAAATGGAATTTTAAAAATCCATTAGTAGCAATAGATTTTAGTTTCAATGCATTTAGTCAGATATTCCTTTTACACTCTGTACTAAAGTACGGTGAATGAAGTGGACTAGTAAATTGAAAACTGCATAAATCTGATCCGATATTTTTAGGTGTTCATAAAATGATTTGATTTTATATTTTAGGGGTTTTCAAAGGAAACCCTAAGCAAGTGAAGGACTATCAGGATCTTCTGACTCCGGTACTTCATCAAACAGCAGAAGGTACATTCAAACTTTCTTCTTTAAAGATGCTAGTATCATCGACATTTCAGGGATATATTTTAACATTATATAATTGAAAATAAAAAGCACTAATCTTTGATGTAATTGTTTTTTTGGCCGTGAATAAAGCTTCCAGGGAAATATGACTCTCCCCACTAATTTCTTTAATTATGGTAAAAGCTTTGTTATCTGGCACACTTGGGGAATGAGAGGTTTCGATTAATCAAAAATGCCAGTTATCTCAGAGTCAGGGTTGCCTATTGAAAGCTATGCATAATCACAGGAGAGTCTCCAGTAATATCTACCTACAGATCTAGATAAGGTTGAATAACCCTGGCTATGTTAACATTCTTTAAATTTTTAATCAGATTAGACGAGTACCTAAAAATACAGTTTGAGAAGAGTTTGAGTAGCAGAAGAGCAAATCCTGCTAGGATTTCAAGCATCTCTTTTGCCTAAGGAATATAAAATAGTAATAATAATAATAGTGTTTAAGTGCTTACTAGGGGCGAACTATTTTCCTGAGTACTGGATCAGAAAGAAGATAATCAGGTCATCCAGTCCCTGTCCCACATAGGGCTTACAGTTTAGCAGGGAGGGAGAACAGGCATTTTACCCCCATGCTGCAGATGAGAAAAGTGAGGCCTAGAGGATTTGAGTGACTTATTGAAGTTCATAGAGCAAGTAAGTGGGCAGAGGGAGCATTATAGCCCCGGTCTCTGACTCGCAGGCTTATGCTCTTTCCACTAAGCCATAGATCAGGAAGAGGAAGAATTTCATAGTGGACAGGATCTGGCTCTGTTTGCTATTTGCCTGAATTCCCACCGGGGAAGACTCACAGATTGAAACCTCCTCCCCAAGGGCTTGTGAGATTGCCCTTCTGAGGGAATATCACCAAAGCTGGTTAGTACAGCTTTCTGGTTGATAACAAGTGGGATAACAAAGATCAAAGATTTTTGATAGCTAATCAAACTATATAAAAAAGGAAGGACTGATGCTAGGTGAAATGATTTGATGCATTCTATGTATGATATTAGGGCTCAAAGTAGGAGTCAGTATTTCCTCTGACTTTAAACTGCTAAGTAATCTCTATAACCATCAGTGTCCTCATTTTGAACCTGGGGATCACCATCACAGCTGTCACTTTCCTATGTACTTCAATCATTTGTACATTTACTTCCCATTAAATGAGTCACATCTCATGATTACTATTAAAAGTATTACTTCCACATGCACTCTCAAAACTGATTTAAGGGGTAGGTTATAGGTTCAGTTGCCGGAGGCCATTAGTCAATGAAAAATTCTCTGGTGTGTGACTCCTCGAAGAGAGAAGTCTCGAGTTCGGTCGAGGGGAATCATTTTAAGGAGCGCAACTGCCTAGTACTTCTAGTCAAACTTCTTCTCAAACCATATGCTGTTCCAAACTTAGAAGTAGGGCCACGAACCTGAGTAATCTACTTGGGAGTCACCAAATATCATGCACGGTTCCTGTGGACTATTGCTGTGCATGCTAGAGAGCAAGAACTAAAATGCCAATATTGATAAATGTCTACAATCGCGAGAACCATAAGATTTTTAGGGGATGCCAGAAATGCGCTTGTTGTTATTAAGATAATTGAATGCGCTGTTTGTGAGGGTTACAGTTGTTACGCTGCAGGACTATCCGGGTATGTTGCTTTCTTTTTCCATTTTATGACAGCTGAAGATCCTGTTTTTTCAGGAATAACTAGTTTTCGTTCTCAAAAATATTCTTGAACATATTGATATAGTTAGCCACAAGGAAAAGATGTCTTTACAACTATTGAACTGAGGATGATGACTGTGTTTTAATGGGAATTTCCATCATTAGCATCTTAATTCTTCATTGTGGCCCAGTGGAGAGAGCTGGTGGGTTTCTGCCCTAAATGGTGAAGGTTTCTGCTCAAAAAGTCACCTAGGGCAGTCTACAAGGAAGACAAGACAGGAATCCTGATTGACACGGGTGAAGATCACAGTGGCTACTGCCCTGCCCTGCGCCCATCTTGGTGTAGATGAAGTAATAGCAGTATATAAATGATCAAATACAAATGGGGATACAGAGGGAATTATTAAATTTCACTCTGTCATATTTATTGAGTACTTACTTTGCAAAGAGCACTGTATACTAAGCACTTGAGAGAGTACAGTATGTTACCTTATATCTACCCCAGCGCTTAGTACAATGTCTGGCACATAGTGAGCACTTAACAAATACCAGAAAATTTAAAAAAAGGGTAAAGAGTGGGCAGTTGGGTCAAAGACAGCTGAGAGGTCAAGGCAGAGTTAGGCCCAGTACTCTTTGCTAAGAGGAGGTCCCTGGAAGCTTGGTGAGTGCCTCTCAGGGAAAAATCAGCCCACTTCAGGATATTTCTAGTCACAGTAACTATCCCTGTACACTGTAAGCTCTCTGTGAGCAGGGACAGTGTCTATTGTTGTACTGTACTCTCCCAAGCGCTTAGTACAGTGCTCTGCACACAGTAAGTGCTCAATAAATATGACTGAATGAATGAATTATAGAGTTGGTAGATATGTTCCCTTCCAACAACGAGTGTATAGTCTATTTTCATATTCACCTTTTCAAATCATGCACAGTGATATATGATTGGGCAGGGTATGGAAAGCCTGGTCCACTAATGGTTTTTAATTAAACAATAGCACTGTCTGAGTGCCTAATTTTTTTTAACGGTATTTATTAAGTACTTACTATATGCCAGACACTGTATTAAGCACTGAGGTAAATGCACGTTAATCAGGTGGGACACAGCCCATGTCCCATAGGGTTGTTCAGTTTAAAACCCATTTTACAGATGAGGTAACTGAGGCATAGAGAAGTTAAGTGACTTGCCCAAGGTCACACAACAGACAAGTTGTGGAGCCAGGTCCTTCTGATTTGCAGGCCTGTGCTCTCTCACAGTAATCAGTGAGTGTACTATGTGTAGAGCATTGTACTAAATGCTTGGGAGAGTATAGTATAATAGAATTAACAGACACGTTCCCTGACCATAATGATATTAAAGTCTAGAAGGGGAGACAGTCATTAATATGAATAAATAATATAATACATTTATATAATATATAATTTTAAGATATGTACATAAGTGCTGTGGGGTTCGGCGTGAGGCAAATATCAAATGTCCAAAGGCCGAGTGCATAGACAAAGCCGAGGGAAAAGGGAGCCAGGGTAAAGAGGGGTTAATCAGGGATAACCTCTTGGAGGAGGTGTGACCTGAATAATGCTTTGAAGGTGGAGAGATTGATGGTCCGGCATATATGAATGGGAAGGGAGTTCCAGGCTGGGGGATGATATGGGAAAAGGGTCGGTGGCAAGATAGACAAGATTGGGGCACAGGGAGCAAGCAGGCACTAGGGGAATGGAGTGTGTGAGCTGGGCTGGAGTAGGAGATCAGTGAAGTGAGGTAGAATAGGATGAACTGATTGACTGCTTTAAAGCCAATGATCAGGAGTTTCTATTTGATGTAGAGGAGGATGGGCAGCCACTGGAGGTTCTTGAGGAATGGGGGGACGTGGACTGAGTGTTTTTGTTGATAAATGATCCGTGCAGCAGAGTGAAGTATGGATTGGAGTGGGGAGAGAGGAGGCCGGGGCGTCAGCGAGGAGGAAGTTGCAGCAGTGATGGTGAGAGGATAAGTGCTTGGATCAGCATGGTAGCATTTTGAATGGAGAGGAAAAGACAGATTTTAGCAACGTTGTGAAGATAGAACCGACAGGATTTGGTTATATTGAATAAATAGGTGGAATGAGAGAGGAGAGTTAAGGACAATGCCAAGTTTACGGGCTTGTGAGGTAGGGGGAGTAATGGTTCTATCTAAAGTGATGGGAAAGATGGGGGAGGACAGGGTTTGGGTTGGAACATAAAGGAGTTCAGTTTTGAACATTTTTAATTTGAAGTATCAGTAGGACATGCTGGTAGTGTTGTTCTGAAGGCAGAAGGAGTTGTGAAATTGCAGGGAAGGAGATAAGTCAGGGCTGAAGATAATAATAATAATTATATTTGGTAAGTCCTTACGATGTCCCAGGCACTGTACTCAGCACTGGGGTGAGTACAAGCAAATAGGGTTGGACACAGACCCTGTCCCACATGGGGCTCCCAGTCTCAATCCCCATTTTACAGATGAGGTAACTGAGGCACAGAGAAGTGACTCGCCCAAGGTCACACAGCAGACAAGTAGTGGAGCAGGGATTAGAACCCATGACCGTCTGACTTCCAAGCCCGTGCTCTATCCACTCTGCCATGCTGCTTCTCATAAGATGAAGTTGAATTTGTAGATACATTCCCTGCCTTCAGGAAATTTATAATCTAGTAGGGGTGGACAGATCCTAAATTATATTGCAAATAGAAACAATCAGTGACATTAATTGAGCACTTAATTTGTGCAAAGCACCATACTAAACACTTGAGGGAATTTAATACAATTGGTGGTCACGATCCCTGCCCTCAGCTTACAGACTAATGGAAGGAAGTGATGAGAGTAGAGAAGATATATACTGAAGTGCTATGGGATATTTTGAAAACTTACAAATCCAGGTGGTGCAGAAGTGCTGTGGGGCATTTGGAGTATGTGGAGTTGGGAGATTAAATATGAATTGGGGAAGGCCTCCTGAAGAAGAGGTGATGGTGGGGGAGCTGTGATCTGTTAGAAGATGAAGGGTAAAGAAGCTTCAGGCAGAATAGGTTTGAGGAGACGGAGTGAGCAAGAGGTGGGCGGTGGGAAAGGTGGGAACCAAGAACAGTGGATAGGCTCAGAAACACAGGCTCGGAGTATTTTACAAACAAGGTCTTTCTTTGCTAGTGAGTCCCCATGCCCAGTATTTTTAGAAGTCTTTGGGCTGCTATATAATTTACAGTCGTCAGTATTTTTGAGCTATCAGGTAGAAGCCCATTAGATTCATGTTATCTGACACTGGCCAGGTCTGCATGAAGCTGGCATATGTTTGGAATGGAATTTAATTTAAAAAATTGGATCTGTCCCAAATCTGCGTAGGGCAGCGCACACCTAATATAAGGCACCAAGGTAATGTTAGCAGGGATTAATCCCATATCCAGTTTTAGCCGAGAAACTCCGTTAGGAAGCCGTCCCGGATGTCAGGGTGTCCTGTTCTGCTCCCTGAGCCTACTGCCATTTTGGAGTGACTCAGAGTAACTTCAAGCCTGAGCCAGACAGGCTGCAGGGAGATGGAGAATCCAGAACCAACCAGACCCCCAGGCAGCTGCCAAATGGGCAGGTTTCTGCATCCATCAGAAAGGATGCAGGAGTTGGCAGTCTCCAGGAAACGATGCCTTCTTACACCAGCTCAGCCTAATGCCTTTGGGATTATGCTAAATTCCAGCAAAAAGCAGCAGCTTTTAGTTAGATACTTAGGCCCAGTAAGCAGCTGGATTGTGTGACGTATATTTACCCTCCTGTACAGTTGTCCCATGCAGACCCAAGCCACAATCACCATCTCTCTCATCCTCCCTTGAAGCTACTTAACTTTCATCTGAGGAAAATGGACTCATCTGTTTTAATGCCTTTATTTTAAAACTCTGCAGGATATCCGGTTATACCCAAGTATTACTATGTGCCAGCTGATTTTGTGGAATCAGAGAAGAGAAACCCTGGTAGTCAGAAGCGATTTCCTAGCAACTGTGGACGTGATGGAAAGCTTTTTCTTTGGGGACAAGCCCTTTACATCATTGCAAAACTACTGGGTAAGTGGAAGGAGTGAAGAACAGTGAAAAACATTTTTTCTTGTTATTAAACTGTTGGAAACCAGAAGGCTTATTCCCTGTCAACACGTTCCTTGGTTCTGGCACTGTTTCCTATTTCTTAGTGGTCTGTGGATAGTTTCTTAGTATGTGGGAGTATCAACATTTCAATTCTAGTGAATTTACGAGAGACAATTTGGAGGAAAATAGTAATCATTTAAGCTTTGTAGACTAACTTCAGCACTTCAGATAGACTTCAGCAAGACCTTATGGAATAGTTAAAAGTTGCAGTTTTGTAGAATGAAATGAATTTCTGATTTAATGCAAGTTTTGAATGGTTTTACCTTTTATAACCCAAATGCCAAGAGGATTTTGAGTGTCGACCATTCACTTCTTTTTAATACTTAGCAAACTCTCATTTTGGAGAACACATTTCCTAGCAATATTCACTTCTAAGAACTTTTCTCAAGATCTCCAGAGGAATCCTATCTCTGCAGTGTATTTTTGTTCATAATAAGTGACTTCAAAATAATGAACCCTTCAAAATGATTCTCATTTCCACACCACTGGGGCTCTTGGTGCAGCTCTCACCTGTCCAAATTCAAAAACTTGTAATTTTTTTTTTTTTTGGTATTTGTTAAGCGCTTACTATGTGCAGAGCACTGTTCTAAGCGCTGGGGTAGACACAGGGGAATCAGGTTGTCCCACGTGGGGCTCACAGTGTTAATCCCCATTTTACAGATGAGGGAACTGAGGCACAGAGAAGTTAAGTGACTTGCCCACAGTCACACAGCTGACAAGTGGCAGAGCTGGGATTCTTCACTGCTTTGAACCGACTAGGTACTCAAAAAAGTGTGGTTGATGATGATGCTGATAAATGGAAATCTTTCACCTGCAAATGGTGGGGGAGGGGAGAGAGAGAGAAACTGGGAGCTACCTGACCACACTCTGCAGCCAAAACTTAAAACAGGAGCTCTTCCATCCCAGAAATTCCAAATACATTCCGCTGTCATGTCTTCCTTGGCTTGAGCTCCTCTGTTTTGATGACAGGACAGTAAGAACAGTCAGTCAATCAAAGGTATTTCAGCACGTTCTATATGGAGAAGACTGTGCTAAGCACGTGGGAGAGAATAATATAGTAAATAGACATGATTTCCTGCCCTCAAGGAGTCTAGAGGGAGATTACAGTCTGACTTCATCTACCCTGATTGTGGCATGGGCAAAAATTATGGGTCCCAGTCTGAACCTAACCAAACTTGGGGTATTTTAGGAATATATTTATTCCTAAATATAGGAGTAGGATTTTAGGATCCTTTTGGATCTGCATCCTTAAAGCATTTGACAGTCATCCCACCCTCAGCCCCACAGGACTTACTTGTACATCCATAATTTATTTTCATGTCTGTGTCCCCCTAAAGATTATAAACTCCTGGTGGACAGGGATCATGCCTACCAACTCTTTTGTATTGAACTCTCCCAAGCACTTAGTACAGTGCTCTGCACATAATAAGAGCTCAGTAAGAGAAGCAGCATGGCTTAGTGGAAGGAGCATGGGCTTGGGAGTCAAAGGATGTGGGTTCTAATCACGGCTCTGTCACTTGTCTGTTCTTTGACCTTGGGCAAGCCACTTAACTCCCCTGTGTCTCAGTTACCTTGTCTGTAAATTGGGGGTGAAGACTGTGAGTCCCACATGGGACAACCCGATTACCTTGTATCTAGCCCAGTGCTTAGAACATTCCTTGGCACATAGTAAGCTCTTAACAAATACCATTATTATTATTATTATTATTAATGATTTCTATTGATTGATTATGGCTGGCCCCGCCCTGACCTTTGTGGAGTGGGAATAGAGTTATGCAGATGAGGAGTTGCAGAGAACTATTGAGAGCTCTACTGGGTGGTTACTGAGACATTTTTTCATTCATTCATTCAATCGTATTTACTGAGCACTTACTACGTGCAGAGCACTGTACTAAGCACTTGGAATGTACAATTCGGCAACAGATAGAGACAATCCCTGCCCAACAATGGTCTCACAGTCTTAACGGGGGAGATGGACAACAAATCAAAACAAATAGTCTGGCTACAAAACAAGTAGTCTGGTGGAATAATGATGGTGTTTGTTAAGCGCTCACTATATGCCAAACACTGTTCTAAGCGCTGGGCTAGAGACAAGGTAATCAGGTTATCCCTTGGGGGCTCACAGTCTTAATCCCCATTTTACAGATGAGGGAACTGAGGCCCAGAGAAGTGAAGTGACTTTCCCAAGGTCACAGAACAGACAAGTGTCAGAGACGTGATTAGAACCAACGACCTCTGACTCCTGAGCCCGGGCTCTTTCCACTAAGCCACGCTGCTTCTTTTCCTCTGCCCATGCTATATTTTAATGATGACATAGATCAAGGCCACATAGACATTGTGAGGATTTGTGTGTATGATGTGGATACTAATTGGATCCATATCAATACTAAAAACTTTCAGAATAACTGGTGAAATTCAGGGATCTCTTGGAGTTCATTATACCATGAGTTGACTGTATACCACCTTAGCAATTCTCCTAGTACCTGCAGGATTGGTAAGGATAGCATTTATGGTTGCGAAGTCATCATTCTAAAGGGTTTGTTTGGGGGGGGGACAGGGTGTTTAATGGTATTTCAGTGCGTATTTTATGCCAGGCACTGTACTAAAAGCCCTGGAATAGGTACACACATTAATCAGGTTGAATGCAGTCCATGTCCCACATGGGGTTTACAATCTTAATTCCCATTTTATAGATGAGGTAACTGAGGCACAGTGACTTGCCCACGGTCCCACGACAGAGAAGTGGGCAAACCAGGATTAGAACCCGTTCCCCCCCGACTCCCAGGCCCATGCTCTATCCACTAGGCCTTGCTGCTTCCAAGGTCTTACCAGTCAGAGGAAGTGAATCACACCTCTTTGCCCATACTCAAATGGAAAGGGCTGAAAAACTTTACGTGTCACACTACATCTTCCTCCACTACCCCGTCATGTTTAAAAACATGTATTGACTGGCTGCAAATTAAGATAAATCTTAATAATTATATGTGTTTCTCTCAGAAACAAGAGCATACCATTCTGTCACTTTAGCCGACCACATGCCTCTGTTAAAAATTTGGTATTAGGAAGCACGGAGACTATTTTGTAATTATAATAGCTGGACCGTGAAACTACTTGCCCTATGACCTACTATTATTGCCTCCTATGTTCTTTCCAATATTAGCATAAGTTCTTGATTTGTTTGTGGTTTAAGAATAATAGTCTCTTCAGTTCCTTCTTTGCATTCCATTAGGAAAATAATATTTCACAGCCCAGGTTTCCCAATTCTGCATTATACAAGTGTGTGGGAAATAATGTTTAAGAGCTGCCTCAAACCCACTAGGGTAGAAAAAATTGAGTTAAAGTTACACACTGTGGCCTTTTCCTTCCCTCGTCCCTGTTATGTTTTTACATAATGCTAACATTGAGGGGCCTGGAATTGTTTTATTTTTTTCCACGGGTTAGGAGAGGTTGAGGATAAATGCCTTTATACTAGCTTTTGTCTGTTTTGTTTCCTTTTGCCATAAAATAAAGCAAAGCAAAAAAAAAAAGTATGTGTGTCAGAAGTAATGCCTTAAAATGTAACTTTCAAGTCAGGGCGTTACTCTCTGAGATGTCTCTTAGTTTGTAGTCTGTTGGGGAATAAGGAGGTAGTATCTTCTCGAGTAGTATGTCTGGATGTCTTGGGGAAAATCCATAAGGTACTTGAGAAGAAGCACCTTCCCCCAATTATTCAATAGTATTTATTGAGCGCTTACTATGTGCAGAGCATTGTCCTAAGCGCTTGGAATGTACAAATCGGTAACAGATACAGTCCCTGCCCTTTGACGGGCTTACAGTCTAATCAGGGGAGACAGACAAGAACAATGGCACAATTAGACTGTAAGCCCATCAGTGGGCAGGGATTGTCTCTTTCTGTTGCCGAATTGTACATTCCAAGCGCTTAGTACAGTGATCTGCACATAGTAAGCGCTCAATAAATACTATTGAATGAATGAAGAAGCATGGTCTAGTGGATAGAAAACAGGTCTGAGAGTCAGAAGGACCTGAGTTCTAATCTCAGATCCACTACCTGTCTGCCATATAACCTTGGGCAAGTCACTTCTCTGGGCCTCAGTGACCTCATCTGTAAAATGGGGATTAACACTGAGCCTCATGAGCTCATGTGGGACAGGGACTGGGTCCAATCCGATTAGCTTGTATCCACCCCAGTGCTTAGCCCAGTGCCTGGGCACATATTAAGCGCTTAACAAATGCCATTTTAAAAACCAAAAAACCCTGCCATTTTCTGGAACATGGCCTTACAGTCAGTAGTCACAGGAAGTTGCCGGTTATTTGAATAAGCTAGAGTTGGAATCCCCATATCTAGGAGCAGGTGGGCTACTCCAGGTGCCTACCTGGAAGGTTTGGAGCAGCCTTGGATGGTCTCAAAAGCCCTTCCGCTCCCCTCGAAGAGTTACGAACACATTACTGGACACTCCCCAATTTTACAGAGTTGGGGTGGATTCCTAGAACCTTCCTTACTGTCACAACGGCCTAAGGCAGCTCCAAGGAAAAGTCTTGGCACCCTGCTATATTAGGAATTCTTGGCCCAGAGAACTTGGCTTGATGACTCTGGTGCTGGGAACATTGAAAGCTCTTCATTAGCCTCATTTAAGGCTGAGAGAGTACAAGAGGGCGGCCTGCTTACTGCTTTGGCATTCAGATCACCAAGTCACCGAGGGAGTACAGCAAAATCGTGCGCCTCACAATTGTGCTTCCACCTTACTCAGCACCCCTTTGAAGAGACTAGGACTCAATATAGTTGTAAAATAAAGCTGTGTTTTGAGTGAACAGTGTATATTGTCTCCTACACAAATCCTCAAAAGGAGTAATTACCGTATTCTTGGTTATCATTTAAATTTGAGTAGTTCCATTAAAGATCGTAACATCAAATACAATTGCATTTATATTATTAAAGTAATCCAGGTTCTTTCAGATTTTTTTTCACATTCAGAAACTGGGATTGGGGATTAATTACAATTAATAAGGATTTCTTTGATAAATATTTTTCAATTGCTGATGCAGTTTATTACTGGGGTGGTGATCCCCTTAAGGAGTTAAAGATGGCACGCCAGGAGGTACAGCGACAGATTTATTGAGCACTTACTATGTACAGAGTACTGTTCCAAGCCTTTGGGAGAGTACAGTACAGCAAAATTAGCAGACACATTCCCTGCCCATAACGAGCTGACCGTCGAGAGGGGCAGTAACTGGTGTAATATCACTCCTTTGTATAGCATCAATAGTAAAGGAGATCTGAACTCATGGATGTCTGAGGGGAGACTAAAAGCAAAACCAAACCCCCTGAGCTACAAGTGTTCACCCAGCAAGAACTGGCCTGTTATGGTTTACTGCCCAGTATGATAGTTTGGTCATTAGAAACATTGAATAAAGCAAGACCGGTGAAAACCTAAGGCATATTTAATTCAAATACAAATTATAATAATAATGTTGGTATTTGTTAAGCGCTTACTATGTGCAGAGCACTGTTCTAAGCGCTGGGATAGATACAGGGTAATCAGGTTGCCCCACGTGAGGCTCACAGTCTTAATCCCCATTTTACAAATGAGGGAACTGAGGCACAGAGAAGTGAAGTGACTTGCCCACAGTCACACAGCTGACAAGTGGCAGAGCCGGAATTTGAACCCATGACCTATGACTCCTAAACCTGGGCTCTTTCCACTGAGATGTGCAATTGTGCAGCACTAACAGAGTTTTTTGAATCACTTTGTTTTGGGAACTTCATTCCCCCTCTAAACGCTAAGTTCCTTGTGGCCAGGGAATGTGTTTACCAACTCTGTTATGTCATACTCTCCCAAGTGCTTAGTACAGGGCTTTCCACACAGTAAGTGCTCAATAACTCTGGGACTCCCCTTCTAGACTGTAAGCTTGTTGTTGACTGGGAACGTGTTTACCAACTCTGTTATATCGTACTCTCCCAAGTGCTTAGTACAGTGCTCTGAACACAGTAAACACACAATAAATACCATTGATTGATTGAACAAATATAGTCAATTGATTTGGACTCTTATCTGCTCAGAGAAGCAGTGTAGCTTAGTGGAAAGATTGCGGGCTTGGGAGTCGGAGGGCATGGGTTCTAATCCCGGCTCCGCCACTTGTCCGCTGCATGACCTTGGGCAAGCCACTTAACTTCTCTGGGTCTCAGTTACCTCATCTGTGAAATGGGGATAAAGACTGTGAGCCCCACATGGGACAATCTGATTACCTTGTATCTAGCTTAGAACAGTGCTTGGCACATAGTAAGTGCTTAACAAATACCATTATTATTGGTATTATTATTTCATGCCAAATAAGCTTCCAATATGATCATTGTTGTTTTCACTGACCTGCTAGGAAAGTGCAGTCTTGATGATTCTATAGTTGGGTGGTTATACAGCTGGCTCAAGCTGATCCAAAGGTCATCTTGGGGAAGAATCATATATAGTGCCCCTCAGGATTGGTTATATTCAGCATTGTCGTTGATGAGTGCGTGAAAAAATTGAAATGATCTTCATCACTTTTGCAGTTGTTAGCAAATTGGGCAGGGTTGCAAACTGGTCCAAAAAAACACTGAAATTCTAGAAGGGGCAAGGACAAGGAAATGAACTTTCTGTTCCACAGATACAGGATGGAGAACTACAGAAACGGTTTGGAGTCATAGCTGACCACAAGTTAAGTGTGTTAGTAAATGTACTGCTGCTTTTGGAGAAGCCCACAGGAACCTGGGGTGTATTAGCCATAGCATGAAATCCTCTACGTCACCCAAATTTTTGTTAAGAGTATTGTGTCCAATTGTGGTCATCATAATTTTGAAATGATTTCTTTTGATTATGGTATTGGTTAACCACTTACTCTGTGCCAGGCACTCTACTAAGCACTGGGGTAGATACAAGATAATCAAGTTGGATACAGACTATTTCCCTCATGGGCCTCACAGTCTTAATCCCCATTTTATAGATGAGGTAACTGAGGCACAGAGAAGTTAAGTGACTTGCCTAGAGTCCCACAGTAGAAAAGTGGCAGAGCTGGGTTTAGAACCCAGGTCCTTCTGACTCCCGGGCCTGTGCTCTAACTGCTGGACAAACTGCTAGACATGGCAGCATCTGGAATGTCTGTCTCTCCCAACCTGGGAGGAGAAACCAGGTTGGCTGACTTCCTGAACTGTATCCTCTCCACTAGACCATACTGCCCCCGAAAGGACGTTTCATGAGCCTCCTCATGACAGGAAGGATTTTTATGGGGAGGATTCAGATTTGTTGTTTTCCATGTCCACTGTGGACCAAACAAGAGGACAAGGGTTTTGTGTAAGGAGAGATTCTGAATGAATAGAAAGAAAACTTCTTGACCGTTGGAGATAATGAGGCTGGAACTATTGAGGTGACATGTCTATCCCTAGAGATTTAAAGCAATAGTTATCCATTTTATCATGGATGATTTAGTCATTCATCTTGCTTAGAGGTAAGGGGCTGAGCCAAATGACCTCTCAAGTTGTTTTCCTGGTTTATGTTTCTCTGATTAATCAAAGATAAAAATAAAGGGCAACTACTGAAGCAAAAGGCTGTTTGTTTCTGAGCCATTTAATGATCTATTTTGTGGCATCTGAAGATTGCAAGTAATTTTAGTGTTGATGCACAGAGGGCATGTTTGGCATAATACGTGTCTGTAATGCTGTTCTTTGGGTTAGAAAACGAAAGTACCGATGGTCGT